>NW_024387375.1:1627500-2827500 GCF_900408965.1 Simochromis diagramma
TTGACTGCTCAAGGGCAACACATTATTCTTTCTTTTCAAGTGAGGATGGATTTTTCATCAGTTCAATAAACGGTCGGAAGACCATTAGAAGGCTGCTTAATGATCCTGTCTGTTGTGCAGTTCTTGTGAGTAATGGATTTTATTTTCCATGAATGCCAAGCATCAGCAATTGTCCGTCAGAGATGAAATTATTTTCCAAACAGAACTTTTCTGTTATTTCAGGGCCTGTTTCAGGATGTTATTAGAAGTGGTCACCCATATTAACAGCAATGCACAATGTTGTGCACAGAAGTGTACAAAACATCACAACTTCCTGTGAATGAACATTTGTACAGTAACAGCAGCAGTTTGCATAGTTAGTTCAGTGCTACAGCTTGCAAGCCATATAAGAGATAACCTATAACTGCTTTTGCCCCATGCAGACGGCCAATTTAACAGGAGCAGACTTTACATTTAAACTTTTACCAACCATTTCAAGAAATGAGCTGCGCATTACAGCTAAATGGCTTCATATGTTAAGCCTTGATGAGATAGCTCTATAGCTTTCCAGTTCGGAATCCAATTCTGTCACTTGTGTCCTGCTGAAGTCTGTCAGGTAGCAGTTCTGCTTCTTTCTAAAAAGCTTCCAGCAAATTCCATTAACCAGTCAATTTTAGAAATGGCTTGGCTAGATATTGCTTCAGTTCTGGTAACTTGAGCCAGGGGAGCTTGTTTAGGGTGATAATAAAATGAATGAGATTTTTAGTAAAAAATGTTAAGCATTCCTTCAGTTTGATCATTTTCAGTTGTGATTTATTAGCATAGACAGCACTACTTTTAAAGATAGTGTTTTACTAAAACATAGTGCCATAGCAGGGCAATCATAGAGAGTGAAAGAGCTTTAATGAACCTCGTTATGTCACTGAGTGAAAAATGTGCTTTTTTTTTTTTATTCCAGAAAAAATCACCTTTCAGAACGCACCCTCACCCCAAGAGTTTACTGAAGGAGACAATGCCAACATTGTTTGTGATGTTGTTAGTTCACCTCCACCCACTGTCCTCTGGAAATATAAAGGAGCAAAAATACAGATGGAAAAAGATGGTAAGTTTATGAACAATGCAGAATTTATATTTCAGTTTGTTTTCAGTTGATTATAACACAGAACAACAAGGTGAACACATTTCAGAATTAATGAGGAGGGAATAAGATGATTTCAGCCATACTGACCATTACTTCTCAGGATGTTATAGCTTGCTTTTTTATTGTTTCTTTTGTTTGTTAGCCACGAGATTATGTTGATGGCTGCAGTTTGGTGAATCAAAATGTGAGATGTCCGCAACATTATCAAGATGTAACTCAGTGATATTGTAGTGTTGCACTTATGTTAACAGCCAAAATAAAACAAAAACAGATTATAAGGCAAAATGGAAACTGTAGTAAAAATGCACTACATAAACAAAAACACACAGCCAACGAAAATATTTAATAATATATATATATATATATATATGCATATACAGATCCTGGTGTTTGAGTCATAAAATGACTCATCCACTGCTTTTGTTGCCATTCTTCTCTGGGATTCACCCTGTGCTTTGAGAGGGAAAAATTAATTTGATTTTGAATTTGAAAATACAATTGACTCTCTGTTATTCACCCTTGACACTGAGCAGTATAATAATGTGTACGGCAGTGTTATTGCTCACTGAAAAATAATAACATGCGCTTATGTGTGGGTTGCAATAGTATTTTTGATTATTATGTGACTACATTTATTCGGTTCACATTTTATCCCAGACTGAAGGAGTTCATGTGGGCTTTGCTTAGATTCTCTTCTGTTTTTCTGGAGCTCGTAAAATGATTGTTGGATATATGGCCTCAAATTTGATAGTTAAGGTAATATCAAATGAGCAATAAAATGACATTCCAGTTTTTGTCACCAAACATTTCAGTGACTAAGATGTTAGTGTTAAAATGTTTAAGTTAAACAAAGTCTTTATAGCTTAGTTGATTCAGATAGGAGTTTTCTTTTTTGATGCCTTACTCACTTCTTTGCTAACAGCTGTTTATCATGTAGCATTTACTGCTGTTATTAACTTGCCAAATATGCATACCTGAAGATGTATTACCTTTTGCTTCCTTCCAGTTCGGTTTAAAGTACTGAACAACAATCACCTTCAAATCCGTGGCATAAAGAAGACGGATGAGGGCTTGTATACCTGCGAGGGTCGCCTGATGGCGCGCGGCGAGATTGATCTGCGTGTCATCAAGGTCGTTGTGAATGGTTAGCGACCCTCTCGTCCCCTCACGCTTTTTCCTCTTCCTTTTTGTTCTTGTCTGAATATTTTGTGTGTGGCAGGTGTCCCGTGATGCTTAAATAAGCTGTAGATCCTTAGAGGCGACCAGGCTCAACATCAATGTGGAAACAGTTGCCCAGAGCAACCGTGTATCAAAGATGTTTCATGCTAATGAAGTCTGTTTCCTGTAACTTCTGAGCCTAGCAAATGAGTGTGTCTAAAATAAGTATTTTGAATTTGTCGCTGCTTCTGTTTCTGGTTTTCCTCTCACTTGCACTCTTTATATCTAGAGCTATACTATATTCTGCATATGTGTCTGCCTATTTTATTTTTCCCTTTGTACCTTAGTGCTCCCGACAATCAGGATATGGCAGTCAGAGGTAAATGCTACAGCAGACGTTTTGCAGCCGGCTATCCTGACTTGTGCTGTTGATGGTTATCCTGAACCCATGGTGACCTGGACAAGGTAAACCTAATAATAAAATATCTTCGGTTGCATACGATCCAAGTACAGTAAATACCTTTTTGTTATTATCATTGTTGTTTTTTGGCATTTCCATCTTTGTACATTGATGTGATTTATACTCGTAGATCACTTTTTGCCTTCAGAGCTCAGTTTTGGTCCATACTGACATGATGGGGTCACACAGTTGCTGCAAATTGTGTCAGCTGTACATTTATGATGTGAATCTCTCATTCCATCACATCCTGAAGGTGTTCTGTTGAATTAAATTCTAGAGGACATTTTGGCACAGTGAACTCATTGTCATTTTCAAAAAAAACCCCCAACAACAACAGTTTGAGATGATCAGAGCTTTGTGACATGGTGTTATTCTGTAGGAAGCAGACATTAGAGGTTGGGTACACTGTGGTCATAAAGGGATGGACATTGTCAGCTATTCAGGTAGTTTGAGGTTTTTAAATAATACTCATCTGGTACTAAGCAGCCAAGTAAATATTACCCACATCTATTACATCATCACCATCAGCCTAAACATTTCAGGAAGGATTCATGCTTTGTGTTGTTTACATCAATTTGTGGCTCTACCATCTTAATGCTGAAGCAATAAATAAGTCTCATCAGACCAGTCGACATTTTGGCAATCTTCTATTCTAGTTTCCTGTTCTTAGCTGGCCGGAGTGACACCCGGTGCGGCCTTCTGCTGCTGTGGCTCATCACTTGCTGCATTTATTGCCTGCGTCTTTTTAATTGGATTACTCTTACCTTTCTGTCAGCTTGAAGCAGTCCGACCATTCTTCTCTGGCGTCAACAAGGCACTTTCGCCCAACGAACTCCCACTCACTGGATATTTTCTTTTTTTCGGAGCATTGTTTGTAAACCCTAGAGTTGGTTGAGGGGGAAAATCCCAGATCAGCAGTTTCTGAAATAGTCACACCAGCCTGGTTAATACCAACAACCGTGCCACATTTGGAGTCACTTAAATCACCTTTCTTCACCATTCTGAGTTCAGTTTAAGTTGTTTAATCTTGTTGAAGTCTGTATGCTTAAATGTAGTGCGCTGGAGCCAAGTGATTGACTATTTGGATAATTGTACTAATGAACAGTTGAACAGATGTACCTAACAAAGTGGCAGGCAAGTGTAGGATGACTTGTAAAGATCACTTATTTTCTTAAGTTAGTTAGTTAGTTAATTTAAACCCTGTTAAAGTTTAAACAAATCAGTTAATCGAGTTTAATTTTATATAACTGCCGAACTTACCTAATAGCATAAGCAGCTACATCAGATTTTTGAGCTAAATGCTGACAAATGTCCACATCGGCACCCTTGGATGCTGTGCTAACATCAGCTAATAAACATTAAACAAAAAGCAAAGTTGATAATTATGGAAGTGTCATCAGTTTTACATGTAGCAAGTTATTACGGTTAATTCTGGGGGGTTACATATGTGCATGTAAAAAAGATTTCTATGGTAATTCTTTTAATAATTATTGACGCATTTCATTCTGAACAAAAGTACATTTTTAACAGCAATCAAATACATATTTCTGTCTGAACTGCAGTGAATGCGGGAATAACCAACTGCCAGACCAACATTTCAATTCATAGAACCATTTCGTTAAAATCGCGGGTGTCGGCTCTGTAAAGGCAATTGTTGTAAACACCACAAATGACTTACACGTGGCGTCAGGAGAGATAAAAGCTGGCAGCAACAGACTAATGAGGCAGGGCTAATCAAAAATAATGAGCTGCATAGTTTGTATGTGTACTGACTAGGGGTGCAACGATACACAAAATTCACGGTTCGGTTCGGTTCGATACTTTGGTGTCACGGTTCGATATTTTTTCGATACAAAAAAATGTTCATGCATTTTTAATTTGTCATTTATTAAAATTATAAATATATATTTTAACTCAAAAGTACAGTTTTTAAATTTAACCCTAACCCTTGTGCGTGTTTTTTTTATTTTGACAGCGAATGCGCACCTGCGGACCACTTATGTGCAGCCCTGGTTATTTAGCTCGTCATATTGCAGCCACAGAAATTCTTTTGTCCATGAAACCATAAAGCTGCACTTTCTTTTTGCCTTATAGTCTGATTTGTCATAACTTCTCCGTTTTGTGGTAAGCTTTCTTTGGCTGTCACTTCTTCACCCTGACCTGTCTTATTTGGCTCAGCAGAACTAAAATATATATCCTGCTGCTTTTACACACACACTCACATAAGCTCAGCGATTCTCTGCGCGATCAACCTCTCACATGTTTAAGCTGCGGGAGATTTCACTTGTCATGTTTGCATAGTAAGCTAACAATTAATAAGACGATGTCAGAGGAATTGGTGCACAAATTATCATCACTCACAGATCAGTACTGTCGCTCTCTATACACAGTTCGCGCGATTGCAAAGTGAAAGCAAAAAAACAAGCGCAAATTCAAACACGATTTCAATATGTCACATATTGACAGTGGCTCACCCAATGACATAATTACCCAGCTACATTTCTGAAAGAATGCAAAAGCACTGACATATATTTTTCCTTCCTACAATAGCCCGACAGGCAGGGCAGAGATAGCCCCGGGACGTTGGGCTAGCGATATTGCGAGCCCTGTATCTGATTGAGGAATCACTCATCTTTGGAAAAGAGAGTTTATTACAGAGAAATGTCTCTTTCCAAAATAAAAGCTATACTATCCGCTTCTTCTGGGCTATATTCTCAGCAGCATATTAAACATATCAGGTCTCCATAAGGAGAATCCTGTGCTAACAGCTGTCTAAATGACTCGGCTAAAGTTTGTAGCATGCGTGCTTGTTGTTTTTGTCTTTGCACTAGGATGATGTCGGCGTAAATGTGCAGTCATATTCGTTGTGTTCCCACTAGTGCTTTCAGGTTAATCTCGTTGAAATATCCTTAACGCCACAACACGGCAAATCTCCGTTAACGAGCTACCACCGATCGCCCCGTGCATGGGGCTAGACGGCCAACACGTTAACGAGCTAACTGCGCTAACACACTAGCTCCCACCCATGTAATTGAGCATTGCATGGCACATCCAACATACTGTTTTACTTTAGTCCATGACGTGCTTACCTTCAGGGTCATACGTCACATGAAAACCAAAATAATTCCAAACGCCAGATCTGAATGAGGGTGGGGGAGGTCCACTTCTGTCTCGCTAGCTTGCCCTGCGCTCTTCCTTCTGACCATGCTGTCTGTGTTGAGTGCTCAGTGAATCTGCGTTCGACTACTCCGCCTAGGCTGCACTCTCGAGCCTAGGCGGAGTAGTCAAATGCAGATTCACTGAGCGCTCAACACAGACAGCATCGTCAGAAGGAAAGTTGATAAAATAAATTACAAATTTTGTATTGTTCTTTTTTTTTTTTTATCCCCTTTGGTTTTCTTTCTTTCTCTCCCTCTCTTTCTTTCATTCTTTCCCCGTCCTATCCCACAGTCATGTCTGTCCCGTTTGCAACTGAAAATAAAATAAATTCATAATTATAATAAAGGTCAATCAAATGGACCAATATGATGATCCACTTGGTAAAATAAATCCTCTTGGCATCTTTCTTGGCCTCAAGACAACAATTCTGATGGCTATAGATCCAAACGGGACACATTTAAAAAAAAAAAAAAAAAAAAAAAATATTTAAAAAAAAAAAAAAAGCTTGTATCATCGTCGTGCAAAAAATGATGATCGTTGCACTAGTACTGACCAAATATCAGCTTGTATCATCTTGAAAATAAGTGAACATATTTTTTTCTTTTTGACATTTTTTTCCATTGATCTTTTTTAACAAAAATGACTAATTTCCAGTATAATTTGTATAATGCGTTAGAAGTGGCAACTGCACACTTTTCAACCCTTCCCCTATCACTAACCTGTTGTTCGAATAGCCCACTAAATATAGGCTGCTGGGTGCCTTGCTTTCAGAGAAAAGCTATATGATAATGCTTTATTGGATTGAGTTTCCCATCCAGTACTTGTCTAAAGACTTTAGCATGCAGTTATCTGAATAGTCAAACCCAGTCTCCATGAAAATATCTATACAGTAATGTGACAGGAATGCTACTGGCTCTATGCACTACCTCAGACCAGCCTACAGGTCAAAGTAACTATTATGTGCATGCAGGGCACTCTAGGTTATTTGGGATACTCTACTAACTGATTTATTCATTGCAGTAGGATACTTAATCACAGGATATCAAAGGAGCATGTAAACAGTGAAACATGAAGACTAGCATGACAACAATAGCCACATTATTCTGTGCCTATCAATGGCTCCATTCAGAGCCATTGATAGGCTTCTGCTTTGTTAAACTGTTCCTGTTCATCTGTTAACTCGGCACAAAACTTGGATCCAGGGTCACAAAGAGCAGACAATTCAAGAGCCAAAAGTTGGCCTTTTTTAAATAATTTATACTCTACGAGGCCGGAATAAAAATAAATGAGATGTTTTTGTAGAATTGAATGTAAACAACAAATGTCAAAAGGAGTGCCAAAGAATGCCAAACAATATTATGCTTTTTTAACATTGGAATTTCACTTTGTAATTTGGTGATCATGAAACTACTATTGGTCTGTCTATAGATGTACATAACTAGATTTTTTGTAGATGGAAGGATGATGAAATTTGAAATCCTGGTAAAAGTAAATCTCTGAAAATGTTGCAGCTGAAGAAGAGTGCTTAAATTTGTGTGGATAAATGGATACAGGGTTTAACACTCGCCTTTTCTACAGGAACGAAGTGAACCTTGAGGCGGGAGAGAAGTACAGCTTTAATGAAGATGGCTCAGAAATGACGATAATGGATGTTACCAAACTGGATGAAGGAGAGTACACCTGCATTGCCAAGAACAAGGCTGGAGAAACTGAAAAGGAACTCAGTCTGAAAGTGTTTGGTAAGACAGATTGTTTTGTGTATTTACATGAACGAAAGTGGAATTATAAAATGCTCCAAGTGTGTGGGAATGAGGTATATGTGTATGTAGGTGGGAGAAGAACAATAGTACGGTTTTGTGTCTGTTTTCTTAGGCATTCAAAATACGGTGTGTCGGTGTGGGTTGTGATTGTTTCATGTTGGGATGGAGCCTAAGGATTTAGAGAGCAAGCCAAGTGGGATGAGCTCAGCTGAAATCTCTAAACTCCTTTTTTTCCCCTTTGTTTTTGCCCACTAGGTTTTCTTGTCACTTCAAAGTGACCATAATTTAAAGCCCAATTATAGTATCAGTGCCAGTCTTTTGGTACCTTATCAGTGAACTAGCCGAGGGAGTTTATTTTTCAAATCAAGAGAAGTGGCAATAGCTCGATTCTTTAGAGTTAGTAAATGACTGTTGTATGTTGCCATCATTTAAGACATTATTTTGTGAAATATTTCCACAAAGCTCTGGTTTCTTTACTTCCGTTTAGCAAAAGCTACAATCCTGCGTTTTCTGTGATGGCACAGGATCTTTCTTGGAGGAAGTTGTATGTAGTAACCCCAAAAAGTTGATTTGTTCATCTGGACGTAGCATTTTCAGTGGGAGAACGTCCAGGTAAACAGTCTTCCTCACCTGGATGATCCATCAAAACATTGTATTTAGTAATGTGTCTGGATCAGTTATGAGTATATTTTAGAAAGCCATCGTCAGTGATGCTCCAATACCAAGATTTACCATTTACAATGGGTAAACAAAGAGCAGAGCCTCCATTTTAATCCACTGGACCAAGAATTATGAATATGTTTCAATGTAGACCATGCCATTCATCTTAAAAAAACAAAAACAGAAAAACAGGTGGGACACAAAAAAAAAAAAAGAGTCATTTTAATTAGCTTGAACTTAAATAACTTGAATTTTTTATTAGATGAAGCTGGAATCCAACCCAGTATTTACATCAGAAATTAATTAAAAAGCAGGTGGCAGAAATTGACGACAAACATATGAATCAAACAGATAAGAATTTGTTTTCTTGTGGATCGGATATTAGTTAGACACACTAAGTGTGCTTTTAGTGATAAATTTGTCAGTTATGTTCAGACTTTGTACCCTTCAGTATATTTCTTGACAGAATTTAATGACTGCATTTCAACATGTCAACATATTTCAGCGTGAATTGTAATCAGAATACAATCAGTATGTCAGTAGCCTTTAAAATGTTCCTTTAAACTGCATTTAGTTCAGTGTTAAAGTCATTTCAGGCTCATTTTCACTCAAATATTCACATCATCTCTATGACAGACATCTTTTCATCAGTGAGATAGATTACACTATGACAAATGATTGATGAATGATCAGTATATTATGTGTCTAAAGCTTTATACAAATACGGTTTATTTAAAGTATGATTGCTGCAGTAACATACAGTAAATGTTTTAGTGCAGGGGAATTGACTGACAACCTGACAGCTGCCTTAATGTCCACAGAGTCACAGAGTTTGAAAGATGTAACCATAGATTTTATTCTAAGCTGATAATAAATCACTGATTATAAATCTGGGCATTTTACACACAGAAAATAATGAACTGATGAACTGGGATTTAAATATTTGTAAAAAGATAAATGCCCTAAATACTAAGAACAGACTGCAGACCTGCAGTCTGTTCTGGTATGCTCTTTAAAAGTGACTGAATGAGGAAATGAGATTAAGTGTCAGTCAGCTGGTTCAGATGTAGTGGGAGGGAGAAATCAGAGGGAATCTCAAAGTTTGTGGAAGAAAACTTGTCAGTGAGCAGGTTAGATTCATGGTGTCTGTTACTGGGTCACAGTCGATTTTTTTTTTTCTAGAACAGAAAACCCAGCGTTTCCCTCATCTCTTGGTTAACAGGCTCAGTTTTTTCCAAACCTGGCTTCTGGAGTAGATCCCTGGAAGCATTGTGTTAGCCACAAGGAGGACTAGTCAGGTTCTCTATATACTAAGGACAAATGCTTTAGTGCTTAGCTGAAGATACAGTAGACCATCCTTAGTGAAAAGAAATGAGATCATGTTGAAACACAGAGTGTTCACAAAAAACAACCTGCTTGACAAATGGCACAGATCATCGCACTGTGATTTCCATCTCATTCATTTCTTGCTAACATGTATAAAGATTTCTTTCAGTTCTTTAAAAAACGTGTGCACAGGTAAATTTACAACTCTCCTTTTGGGAATTGCTGTATTCCCAGCTCTTAGGATTCTCATTCGTCAATTTTATTTAAAGTATGCAGCAATGCTAATAAAGGTAAAAATTAAAAGTTGATGCAACAATACATCTTTTTATCTTTTATGTTGTTTTAGTGTAACATTAAGAGGTGTGGGAGCACTGCAGTTTCAAATTCCTGTGTATGATCTGTACATATGGTTTTTGACAATGAGGCTGACTTTGACCTGACATTCTTTGGTTTATATCTTAGAGATAGTGTAGTTTCAGCTTAAATTCTACTATCGTATCTTTTCTCAACCTTGTGACATTATCCATCTAGGTCAAGAAAAAGCAATTGCATATAAATTAATTATTTTAACTATTCAACCACTGCGCTAGCCTTGGGAGGTTGGGGGCTGGGTCATCAGCTAATACAACTAATCTGGGTCTTACAGCCTATAAAAGCTGGCCTCTGTCTCTCTTTCATCCACCTGGCATCAGCCGTCCTTTTAAAATGCTAGACATGTTATTTGTAAAGCTGTAAATCCACAGATGAACACTAATACGTGTGCCAGAACAGGTGCAAGGGTGAAATACAAGCAATAGAGGGCAAGCTACCCAATCCAATTTACTAACTACTCTCAACATTAGTCTTCAGGCAGATACTGGTCATGGCTACTTATGCACTGATTCCACCAGAGCCCCAAGCCTGTCCTTTCACCCATGTTCTCCACCCGAAAACAACACCCTTCTTGGGCTCCTTTTTATATCAGCTGTTTAATATAAAACTGAAGTGTACCCATACTAAATTACCAAAACCAGTCTAACTTTAGGGTATGCTTTTATGTGACATAAAACCTTAAACTAAGAATCTTAGAAAATCAGTTTTATGAGCCTTTGGAAATTGGAATACATAGAATGATATTAGCCTAGCAAATAGCTCCTTAACATTTCTGAATGTAAAACCTATGTACCTAATGTTTTTATGATAAAGTATTGGAATGGATCAGGCTTTAAATAGCTCATGCAGTCTATTTAAAAAGCTATGATCTGAATCGTGCTGACTGCCTTTTGACAGTCGTGGCTGTAAGTACAAGTTCTTAAATGCTGCTTCTTTGTTCATTTAATAATTATCAGTTGAGATCATAGCAGTTAAAACCAAGTCGCAGTTGTTTTCTTAGGCGGCAGGTTACAAATTATATTTACGATCCTGTCTGGGGCTGCGCTTTTTCAGCGTATTGCATAATCCATGCATTCATCCTTTTTGGAGCGGAATAGAAAAGATGGGAGCACGAAGTAATGCTCAACTGATTCGTAAACAGCACTTCCGTTTGCTCGGCTCATGTCACCGTTGCAGCACCCCGCTGCGCTTTCAGGTTAACTCGAGTGTAGTGTAACTTGACAGTTGTCTCCAATGTAAACAAAAATGAAAGCCGGCTCCTTTGAGATAGGCTAAATAAGTTATTACACAAATTACGTTTGGAGGCACACATGGTTATCACAGCGTAACTGCTGCTGGGACTGGAAAAGCTTAAATACAGGTTTACTGCCATAAAAATCCCCCTTACCTGTCAACTACTGATCCTCATCCCCTCTTTGAACTCATTTCAAATCTAGAGTTTCTCTTGTGCTTATAATACTCGTGCGGCTGTAACACCTGGCTGCCTTGTTATATGGAGCAGGTGTGATGACGTTGGGTTTTTGTTTTACAGTCAAACCTAACATCACATACATCATAAACCAGACTGCTACCGAGATGGAAGAACAGGTAACCCTGACTTGCGAGGCGTCGGGGGACCCAACTCCCACCATTACCTGGAGCTACGGAGGTCATGTCTTCACAGAAGGAGAGCAGGTAAAATGATTACAGGGAGGCGAGTGAACAGTAGTAGCAAGATACTTATGTATCCTAGGCACTCGATCCTGGTCCTTGAGTGCCTGTATGCATTTTTCCTTCTGGAGTTAATGAACTGCACCTGGTGCAAAGTAGTCTGATATAGTCTGTGTCCCAGTTGCATACTATAAATATATTCTAACCCCTATGTTTTTAAGTTTTTTCTATGTTATTAAGAGAAAATGACATAACAAAAAATTAGCGATGAATAAAACTAATAAGAAAAACGATAATGCCCGAAGACACCTATTTCCTTTACAGTTTGCAATTTTATCTTTATCTTTTAATGCATCTGTTCCTCTGTGTACAAAATGGAAAAAGTACATTTGTTTTTTGTACTATACCTTATTGTGGGTGATGTGAAATTGGGACACACTTAGGTCGTACCCACAAGGGAGCAACACAAACCTGCAGGACACCGGTGTCTCGAGGAGAGGAATTGAATATCTTTAACCTAAACTGAAGTGGTATATTGATTACTTGCAGGTGGGGGACTCAGCTTGCAGTTTCATTGCAGAATGCCCCCAACAAGGTTTATGCACTGCTAATTATTTACCCTAAATTAGCAGTTCCTTTGAGATGGCCCAGTGGATCTCCTGTAATTAGTTCAATTATAGTCAGTCAGTAATATGGAGTAGATTCAGATTTGACTTGAGATTTCTCAAATGTCACGAAAATCAGCAACAGAAACCTAATTATAACATTCCCAGAAAAGGCATGTTAATTAAGACGATAATTAAACTTTGCCCGCTTTCTATTGTATTTGCTTGAACGAGCACTTGAACGTTCAAGTGTTTGTTTAGCACTTTCAATCACTATTTCCATTATTCTTCTCATGCCAGTGATTGAAAAGTTTTTTTGATTTATATGAAATTGTTATTTGTCTATACTCTGCTGCCATCTTTTAAATTTGTTTTGGCACTGCACTGGTCAAGAGCCAGCTTCTTACCCTCCATTACATCCTGATACTCCAGTTTGTTCTCTGGGGTCTTCTGCATTACTCCATGTGCAAACCATCAAAAGCAGTGAATACTTGATTTGTATTCTCATATATCTATGTCCCACCTGGCCTGACTCTCCAAGGCCTTGGTGTGTTGCTACAGTTGGGAGGTAATGAGGAGGAAAATGCTTGAGCCTAATGCTTCTAGCTCATAGAGAAATTCTTGAGCCAGTCCATTACATGCGCTACATTTTTTTCCTACAGGCACATCTAAACAGGATCTATCAGGTAGGAAAAATCCGCGTGGCACAGAAATGTAGTGGAGTAGTGTTGTAAAATTTGCCTCCAGATATGACAAAAACTCCCACTGAAATCAAATCATCCCTTTTTATTGAAAATTTCCCAGCTGCCTCTTGAAAAACCCCAAGGAATGATCTCATCAGAGTTCATGAAATTGATTTGACTGCCGCATGCTTTCCAAATATTGCCTGAAAACCTCAACTGTTCTCGGGATAGCAAGTGCGCAGAGCTTATCTCACGAGATCAGTTGAAAATTTGGTTAATAAGATAATAAAAGGGAAATGCCATTTCTGTGTCGCTTTTTCCTGATCATTTCACACTTTCAATCACAGCATGAGGTCGCTTGGATTCAAGCCCGGTTCAGTCTGTCTGTCATCTCCATCAGATTGTAGATTGTCTAACACTTATGTCAGTGTCACTTCAAAGTTTGAGGGTAAAAGTGCTCCACCTAAAGTCTATCTTTTGGGTATCAAACATTTGCACCCTGCAGCAAAGGTAAAACATGACTGAAACATAATAATCATAGAACTGCAGGAAGAGATTTAATGGGCATGTTTTCAACAGTAAAAACGGGTCACTTTTGGAGTCCCTTGCAACTGAGCAGACTGCAGCAGCTGTTCACTGTGAAAGTAGAAGATTTCACAGCCACCTGTCAAACCACCAGATTGTTTGATATTTAAAAATATATTTTGAGTGGAGCCTCACTCACAAGTGCTAAACACACTGCCACCATATGACGCACATCATGACGGTCCCCCACCCCTTTTTTTTGTACCTACACAGATTGGCGTACATGAATGCACCATCTAGTAACGATTCTTACTTCTGTCCTTTAACCCAGTGTTGAGCAAAATTTTGCTTTGTAGAATAAATTTCCATCGGCTTCCACTTTTGTCAATGACAGGACAGCTTGTATTGTGGTCTTGAGGCTTACATCCCACAGTTTGACCACAGTCATGCTATACTGTAGCAGTGTGGATTGATTCTACAGGTGCAGGGCAGAATAAATAAACAACACACATAGGAAACAATGGGCTATAATAGGCATTACCCACAAATTTTGCACTGTGTAGTTGTTGACATGACGCATGTCGTGTCGTGATGGCCAGCTGCGCAATGGTGGCAGTGTGTTTTGGGGTGCCGCCTATGGTATGCTTTTATATGTGGTGTCTGTTCACAGCCGTCTTCAAAGAAATGATTAGCAGCCTTACCGAATCACGTAGATGCATACTGGTTAGATTTTCCCTCGTAGTTGTGATTCTGAGCAGGAGAAATCATTTCTATGGTGGGCTTTCAATGAATGGGAAACGGCTGCTAATTGTTTAATTGTCTTGTTTTATTTGTTCATCCGATGTCCATCCGCCACGCTATCTGTAATCATCGCAACAGCTGCATTTCATCTAGGATGAGTGTGACAAATGACACGACATTCATTTGGGGTGAACACGGTGAATTGAAAAAGGATGTAAAGGGAAGCATTTTTCTGTTAATAATGTGAGATTTTTGTATTTGTCAGAAAACCGGTACAGATGTAGATTTGCGGTGGTGATGAAAGGACAGAATTAATTATCAGTTTATTCTAATGTGTTTTCAGCTCCTCGGCTCCCTAGTTTATCTGCTGCTTTCATTTCTTTTTTTCTTTCTTTTTTAAAATCATTACTCATATCAGATTTTTATGCAAAACGAATGCAGTTTAGTTTATACAAATAAGGCTTCTGATCACCTTTGCTTCACAGTGTGACAATGACAATACACAACACAGCTAAACAATTAGATAGTGCTTCAGTTTACTACTTTTCATCTGAGTGGAGCTATAACTGTTCATAGTTCAATGCTCAGATTGATTGTAATAAGAAAAAGATACTTATTTTGAAGAAATAAAAACAGCCTCAGAAACCAATTATGGGAAGACATTTCTACATGTTTATTGTTTTCTTTAAAGTTTGAGTACACTGAAAACCCTTAAAAAGCATGTCTTACAGGGTTATTAAAGATGCAGATTAAACAGATGAGGCTTGTGTTTATGTTGAATGCCACCTTCCAAAACAGTGTCTTACCCTGAGGTATCAGATTGTTAGAGAATCTTTGCAAAGCCGACATTTCTGAAAACATAAAAAACCATGTCCATGTTTATTCGTGTGGCATTTTTGCCTGCTAACTGCCACATCTGGATCACTGTGATAACATGGATCTTATTAAAAGGATGTGTGTATTACATGACCTGCATGCCCTACGAAACCAAGGTGGTCTATGTGAAGCATTCTGAGCTAGATCAGCTATTCATTGTGTTCTCACAATCTTTGTCTGGCTTTGTTTGAATTTGTTCCCAGTCTACTGTGGTCTTGGGTTTTAAAGGTTAACGTAAAGAGAGACTAATTCATTCTGAACAACTCCCTACTCAAAGTCTAAAGTGTTGGCACACAAAAGCATTGTTCGTTAACCGCGCGCGAGTAAGGGGGGAACACAATGTGAGGATTGAGGAAGATTACTGTATCGCACAATAGAGAACTGTAGTATTGTACATGAAAAAGACAGAATAAAAGGAGTATGTTCAAAAAGTCTTGTGGGTGTATTCCTGCTTAGTTGTGCTTCAAATTCAAATTGGAGCTCATCAGGGGATGGTTTTGTTTATGTTTATACAGCTATTAAAGTTAAGTGTTTATATATTTATTTGAAAACTTTCATCAATTTTACATTTGGTATTTGTTTCCTTCAGCCCTTTGAATGCATTCGCTCAAGTCGCTGTAGATAAGTGTGTCGGTTTAATAACTGAAAATGTAAATGGACTATTTATCCATGCTTTGTACATTATCTACATAATGAATATTTTGCTTATTTGAATACATATTAAATGTTGTGCTCCTTGCAGACTTTCAAGCAGAATTTATTGGAAAATATCCTGGACTACACAGAAGGAAGTTGCAGGGAAATATGAGTAATTATAAAACCTAAAAGCACATTCAAGTTTGTAGTTGATTGGGTATCAGCATTTTATAGTGTTTGAAGTGTGTCTCTTTTTTGTAAGGAGATAAATCTGTATTAAAAGACCTTCTCTGTCTAAAATTTGTAGTCTCAAATAGAGGTTTACAACATTAAAAGCTAAAAAAAAATGGTGTTAAATTAAAAACCAAAACAATGAGATGCTTTGTTATTTAATGTTTTGTGGCAGCAGTGCAGGCAGAGCATCTGAAACAGGCGTACACCAAGTGTTGCATGCTAATGCAAAGAGAGCACTGTTTTCTCCAAACACAAAAGGCTACTCATTTACAGCATGTTGGCTGGCTCAGTAGTGATGTGATGCAAGGATGTCTTCACTAACTAAAATGCTTGTCCGTTTTCTGTGATGTACTGCTAAGGTTCTGAGGCTCAGCATTTAATGACAAGGAAGGAAACTAAACTGAGAATATGCATAATCATGACTTTTCATCCGGGGTTCACTCAGTAAATGAAGCAGTTCTTTATATTTATGTGTTTGTGTTAGTATGTCTGCTTTTTTATCCTCTTTGAACTGACATCCAATTCATGTCAGAACAAAGAGCGGGGCTAATTCTCTATGGAAGGGAGGAACAATAGGCTGGAAAAATGATAAGTCCCAAGGGAGCCATCACCATATTGTTCTTCGCGTTTGCTCGGAGAAGTGATTCTGTTACGGCGTCTTCTATTTTGCACGCATGCATCCGCCGCTGTTCATTGTCCTTTTGTCTTAAACAAACACCTGTCACAGATATGACAGCAATACTTGTCAGCTCACTTACTGCAGAGGCAGCGCCGCAGACGAGGATGTGAATGAGGTGGTTATGTTCCACACTGTTAGGTTATGTTTTAATTGGGCTACTGCTCTTTCTCAGTACTGATTTGCAGCCAACTGCTGCTTGTAATGATGTAGGGTGCACAGTGTATTTTATTGTGCCAGTAGGGGAGTTAAACTGCTCTTAAGAAAGGGCTGAATTTATATTCATGCAGTAAGCTTCGGACATGACTCTTCTAATAAGAATTTTATTGCCTCCTCTTTCTACCTTCGGTTTTGGCTTTATTTTTCACCGCTGAGGAGGATTAACATTCATCAGTGATATAACTACTTAACCATTATAAAACAAGATGAATTCAACCACACCATATGTCCTTTTGCAGTGATTGTGAGGGGACAATATAGGGGTGATTTTTAGATGTGAACATTGATGGTTTGAGTCACTTTGTTTGCCCTACAGTGATACCACCATTTGCTTTCATTTACTTGACTTTTCTTGCATTTGCGCCTGATGAAATTGCTGTTTCTCATTTTCCTTGTTAAGCTTCAAAATTGTTTCACTGCGTAGGCCATCACATCTCATTGTCATGCTTAACATTTTCCTCAGCATCATAAAATCCACACAGCATGCTGTCCAAAAAAGCTTTCTGTTTTGTAAAGTCGGGCTTTGCAGTCTCTTGTGATTTAATGTGGCATGATGTCTGCCATGTTACTTAGGTGTGACGTTTTATGTGCTTTGGTGTAAAATTAATTCTTTATTTCATTCGATGTGTTACTGACCAACATGTCGATGATAATCACTTGTTTATCTAGAGAAAGGTGATTTTCTTCTTCTTCCTGTATTAGACTCTAACGTGGTCATTTTCTAAAATGGATGTGCATATATCTGCTATTATGCCGGAATAGCTAAAAAACAGTATTCTGAATATTTAAATGTAGTATTGTTTTGGTCAGTTAGTACAGCTTCAGTGGATCCATTCTTATAACACAAAAAAACGGAATATTTTAAAAGTCCACATCTAACAAGGAGAAAGCCATTATATTTCTTATAGCTTAGAAAATTCAGTATTCATCATGCAAATCACATTTCCTGGCTGTTTTAAGGCTATTTTTGAGTACAATCAAAGCATATCAGTGACAAAGGAGGAAAAGACAGAACTTCATAGTGTAAGTAACAATGAGCAGAACATTGGACTTTCAAAATGACTTAAAAAGGCCACCTGTAGGCTGAGATTTATTTCCAGGTCTCACATGGTGTGGAGGATGAGCTGTAGCAAATTGCTTATTTGAACCTCCTTCATTGCTTATTGAGATATCAAGCAAGTGTTGTTAGAGGGCTTGATTGACTAGGGTACTAACTTGCTTCTCGATGTTGGGAGGGCTTTTTTATATTCATAGATAAAGAGTAAATTCCATTCTTTTGGGCTCACATTATTGCTTCAGCCTTCAGAAATGGATTGTGAGGCGATAATTCCTCTATTACCCAAGGAGACATTACTCTGTTGTTACAGCGTACCAGACTCACCTCTTCCTGATGAACCAATAACCTTATTATCACAAAGCATTTGTGCTATCATGATGCCAAAAGACTTACTTCACGTACAGACAGGCACAGACTGTAAACATCCCCACAAAATTTCCCTTTCAAAAGAAACTCCTGTCCTCCTAAAATAGGCTTCCCTTGAGAGAACATCTAAAGCATACATCTCGTTATGTCTGCAGACTCTTAATTTAGTAAATTCAGACATTCAGCTCAGGTACTTTAGATGCATAAAAAAATAAACTAGTCATTTAACTGGGATGCAGTGTGCAACATCCCAGCTTTGACAGGATGAGGATTGCTTTCTAAGAATTGCTCTGCCTTTTTGTTTTTTCGTCTCTCTGTCTTCTACAGGCATCATGGACTCGGCCTGAGCAACACAAGGTATTCTAAATGCATGACTTTTTCTTACACCCATCCATCTTTCATGTCAGGGGAATCTAGTTCAATTCTGGATGGATGCAGATCAACATTCTTGATCAAATAAGGTTGGGGGAGAGCATAAGCTCTGAGAAGCAGTAGCAAAACAGGACAGTGCAAGTCTGTGTTTCTTTGCTCGCCGTGTTCCTTAGATTTCTTAACAAATCGCAGCCTATTTCAGTCTTTTTTTCTTGTCTTTCTCCTGACCTTTTACCTGTCATGCCTGGACATCAGCAAAAGCGTTTTATTACGCGCATGACAGTTACAGTTATACTATGTGATCAACTTGTCTTCTGCAGAAATAGATTTTGTTCCTCAGATCTCTCTGTCCCCCCACCCACACATCCTGTCCACCGCTAAATCTTAATTATAACTTCAGAGTATACTTTTGACATTAGTGTATACAGTAGTTTAATTTGAACATGGCTAAATATGTATGTAGGAGGAAATAAAAGCTGCCTTTGTGCAGCAACAGAGTATGAGAACAAGCGACTGTTTCTGAAAGAAAGCGAAAATTGGCAGTAAGTGAAAGAGCTGCCCACATAAGCTTTTCTCCAATATACAGCACTTCCCTATAGAATGTGTTTTACATACGAGAAAAATGGAGACAAAAAGAATGGATTCAGACTCTTGAAGAGAAGTGATCGCTCACACAAAGCAGTGCCTTGTTGATCAGCCCATCTCTGTTTTAGGAGCAAGATCAGATATTAGGGTTGCCATTTCTATTTTTACTTCAGTGCTATTTAACAAGATATGAATGTGTATTCTTAGACCATTCGGTTCCCTAAATAGCCACGCTGTCTTATTTTTACATTGCAGGAAGCACTGGACATCAAGAGAATCGGTCTTTTCCTTTTACTCCTTCTGCTAATAGGTTTAAGAAGGGGTGTTCCTAACAGTCGGCCTTAATTATTCGGTCGTGACAGCTGTTGGTATTTTTTTCATTACGATTGTCAGCTGATACGCATTCATTAATAGCACCTGCAGAAAGTGTGGAATAAAAAATCTCACCCACCTCACCACAGGAGGGGAGGAAGAGCCTTTCTCATCAGGCACATGCTGACAGTAATTGCTCAGTTTGTGTATAACTATGATTTACACATGGATGCACTTGGATTTTTGTGCATCTGCAATACTAAGCTGTTGAATTTGTGAATTGGAACACTTTTACCTTTAAAAATCTGAGCAAAATGAATCGTTCTGAACATTTACATTAATGATCTGCTGATTATATTTAAATTAGGCAACCCCAAAAAGCTCAAACAGCGTATCCTAGTTGCTTGCGTTTTCCATTTTTTTAAAAAGACTGATGATCTCAGCAAGTTCCACTGCTGAACACATGCATTACTTAAAAAGAGTTATGCCTCCCTTTTTTTAATATATATAAGAGGAGTATTTTAGTTAAATGTGGGCACTCATATCTGTGCAGCATATTTGTGGTTTCAGGTCACAAATGGAACGGTTTACATTAATGGAAAAGGCAATCACTTTGAATTACTCACTTCACATTTTCACTCACTTCACATAATTATATTGTTTTAAAAGTTCACCTGTGCTCTGAATTGATAAGTGCACATCTCTCAAAGACATCCCATTATGAGTTGCACAGTGGGGGTGGGGGGGTTGGGGGGGGTGAGGGTGAGGGTGAGGAGCCATGTTTGTTGCAAAGGCGTAGGAAGCTTAGTGTTCATTTGACAAGCCTCAGAAGGGAAGGTGATTTTGTACTGTGGGCTGTTTAATATTTGGTGAGACACGAGTTTAACATGTCTTCAATGCAATCTCACTTTTATGCCCTGATGCTCCCTCTGTGTCTCTTCTGTTGGTACAGCAGAAGAATCTGTGGGAGAGCTCTGCTGTCAGTTTGGTTTTATTACAGGAGCACACATGCGAAAGTCTTCATTTTCTCATAGACGTGCGAAATGGTTTTATGCCTTTTTACGCAAGGAGCACAAAATTCAGCACGGATGTTTCCAGTAGACAGCAACTCCGGTGCACTATGAATTTATACTGAAAATATATTGTTATAAAAAATGCATGAATCACAATATTAAGTTGCGTGAAGGCATACATTTTCTTTGCTAAATAAAAATAATCATGATGGGTTTCATATAGGAAACGAGAGGCTGTAGCTCTGGAGAAACTGCTCATACTTTATCATAAAATAATGACACAAAAAAGGTTTCCATATTGGAGTCAACTCACTTACTATGACACATAGCTGTGCATAGTCTGGCATGTTGCACAGACGCAGAACTCAGAAACAGAACCACAGGGGTCGAGTGAGAATGCTTCCTGCACAGGGGTCACAATGCAAGGGTAGCGTGTTATGTAAGTGTCTCCCTGGTCCTGCTACCCGCTATGCATAATGAATGCCCCAGACATGCTTTGTCTATTGAAATCGAATACAAACTAACAAGGGTTTCTCTTACATGGCTGCCCAGGCTGGGCCCTAATTCAATATGTGTAAAAGCATTCGGCTATTGTTTTGCCTGTAGCTTGGATCAAAGCCATGAAAGCAACCAAAAGGGAAGCTCAAATATTCAGCCCTGCAGCACCTTGTTAAAGGAATAATTCACAAAAATGCTGCAGCTTACTGTGTAAGAGCTTTGTGCTAAAGCCCCAAATCCACAGAGTTTGTGAATAATGCTTAATTATGCTAGATATTATAGATATGTTCAGTAAAAACATCTGTCACAAGACAATAATGTCCAGAGTTTGTTCGAAATATTGTAATAACATAACAGGAAAATGTATCGTTGAAAGGGGAAATTCAGCCTGTCTGAAACTTTACACTCTGCAGTTAAGTGTCACATGGCAACAACAACCACAACAACACAAAGTTGTTGACCCTGTTGGGAAGCTACTCATGTTTGGATGCTGTAACACCGCATATCAAGTTAATGAAACCAGGTTTAGAGAGGGAAGTGCATTTACACATCTCATTAGCCAGCTGTCTGTTATTATTTGAGTGGCTTCAGATGCTTTGTGACTTGGCGTGTGCTTCCTCTTCCTCACTGACACTGGAGCTGGATATAGGTTCAGAGAGTTCCTCAACCTAATACAGTCCACAACACCACAACATTTTATTTTTAAGCAATTAACTTAAAGAAATAAAATGTTGTGGATTGACACTAAATCCAGTGTCTTTAGTGTAAAAGTGCAAGCGCCACACGTAAGGTAATGCTCTGTCTACCAGTATGCATCAGCATATTTCACAAGTTGGTAAGCCCTGTGTGTGAAAAGCCCTAGATGGTTTCTAATGCCTTCTGACATCAATTATTGAAAAGCTCCTCTGCACTGTCAACTGGGCCCTTATGTCTTTGCAGCTTTACAGAACAGTCTGTGCTTGTTTCATTCTTTCAGTTTCTGTTCTTTTCTGTAAAAGTGGACTTTAAATACTTTTTTTTCAAGGTCACATGTTTCTGCATAATTGTATTCTTTATGTAAATGTGCATAATATCTATTTATGAGAACTGATCTAACTAGTTTCTTTTACTAAACAAAGCCATTTTTTACTTCCATTTAGAGCCCGGATGGAAACGTAGTGGTGAGGAGTCACGCTCGTGTGTCCTCCCTCACTCTGAAGTATGTCAAGTATACAGATGCTGGTCAGTACCTCTGCACAGCACACAGCGTCATCGGAGAGGATTATCAAACAGCATATATGGAGGTCCGCTGTAAGTGTTTCCCTCTGTCTTTATATAAGTGTTTAGCCCTACAAAATGAGTACACTCATGCACTAGTCATTAAAAAAAATAGCACTGCAAGTCACTATGACTATTTATAACTGAACTGTTAAATAACACCTGAAACGGATTGACAGGTTGCATCCGTTTTTATTTCCTAGATACTCCTAAGATAAATGGTACAGTGGCAGTGTATACCTGGGAGGGGAATCCTGCCAATATCAGCTGTGAGGTCAAAGCTCATCCCAGTGATGTCTCTATTGTGTGGCTGAGAGACGGGTTGCAGCTCCCCAACTCAAACACCACCAACATTAAGATCTTCAGGACTCCCTCAGCCAGCTTCCTGCAGGTACGAACACCCGTGTCACACCATGACTTAATCCCTCTTTCTATCTCTCTAATGAATGTACATATACACACAGTGTGCACAAACACACACTCTGAACCCCATGTGTCATCAAGATTTCATGAGCACAGACTTGAAGTGTAGGGTTTTCTTTCAGCTTCATTGTTGGGAAAAAAAAATCTCATGAATAATTCAGCAGCAGGAGAGCTCACAGCAACAAATAAAAATAGGCTACTCTAATGGACAAACAAAAAGGTCACCTTCAGTGTTTGACACACAAGTTAGTTCATCTGTTTTGGTACACTGCCCTTCATATATTTACTGCTTTATTCCCCCCCCTCCAGATAACCCCCGAGTCTGAAAATGACTTTGGAAGCTATAACTGCACTGCTTCAAATGAGATGGGCACAGAGTCCAAGGAGTTCCTGCTCATTCAGGCTGGTCAGTGGCAATGCCGTGATTCAAAATCCATTCTTACTTTGCATTTATAGTGTTTGTGCCAATATTTTCAGCATAATTAAAATTTGAAAACAAAAAACAAGCAGCCTTATATGTGATCGTGATTCAGTAACAGCTTAAAAATGATGAGTAGGTACATTTCATTAGATCACATAGTAGTTTTTGTTTCAGGTTTTTTAAGGCTTCGGGAACAGATTTTTTATGTTTTTTTGTTATCCATGATCAAATCGCATTAGACCAAAACATCCACCATGACGTGAGATTACACAGATCAGTGTTTGTATCGATGGCTGATAAATTGATTAAGATGAAAAGAATGTGTAACCTACATGATAATGTAATGTTCCCTCTGGTTATTCTACAACTAAACTTTACCTCAACCTCTCACCACTAACATTGCACTGTTTGCAGTATAAAGTAAAAGACTTTTTTACATTAAGGTATAGCATTTTATTGTAACATGGACCTACACCATAGACTTCCCAGACAAATGTACCATTAGGCAAATGGAACAGAGAGCAGAGAGATAATGCCACTCTTAAGCCACAATCAGAAGTGAATTAATTGAAAACACTACATTGTTCACTCAGAGCCGAACATGGGCAACCACAGTAATTACAGTGTGCCTTTTAATTTAGAAGATCAAAGTGATGCAATACAAAACTACTCACACTAGAGTTTGTGAGTTCAGAACAGCCACCATTATTCAGATGTGGACAATCACAGTAGGTTAAATACTTTTAAATAATGTAATTTTCTCTTAAACAAGCCTTTCATTGCTGGCTGAAACAAAGTAAACCTTTTTTAACAAAGGCAGACTGTAAATGAAGGACTAATTGTCTAATCATTGTGTACATCACAGGATGGATCCTTTTTTATTTTCTAAACTTTAATCAAAGTACAATTACAGAAGTCTTTGAACTAGCTTTTGCATATTCTTCAGTTTTAATATTCACTTTAAATTTAAAGATTAAGCTTTGCTTAACTCACTGCAAGGTCTTTGAATCTATGAAATCTCCTTTTCCAATTTAAAGTTTTATCAAACTCAACAGTTTCTCAGAACTTTTGGTCTTTTCAAACATCCAACCAGGCACTTACTGTTTTTTTTAGTGGTTTTCTTTCTGGAGTTATCATCTTTAGGGCTGACTTGGGAATGGCTTGTTCTTGAATCTGTTGGTCATAAGGAGCTTTTAAATGTTTTTTTCCTGCCTTTTATTTTCTGAAACGATGTCAGTAGTGTACAGAATTCAGTAGAAGAGAACCAGACTTACTGTCACGATAAATCACAGATTTCTTACGAAGATGAAGCGGTTTTTAGATGCACTGTGGGGTCATTAGGAGCCGTGGGCTCATTCTGTTACTCTGATATAGCAATGGAGTCTGACAATGCTGGTGTGCTGCAATCTTAAAGTTTTTATTGTAACTGCACTGATTTTTTTCCCCCTCACAGAGGTTCCGTCAACTCCATCCATCGTGGAGGTGAGGCCATTCTCCACCACAGCACTGATCCAGTTTCAGGAGCCTGAATCCACTGGAGGCGTTCCTGTCCTCAAATATAGAGCTCAGTGGAGGATGCGTGGCAGAGGCAGCTGGGTGCAGAAAGTCTATGAAGTCCAAGATGGTAATAACACAGAAACATGATTGTGATGTTTGTCTGTTCTTTAATGTCTAACTACATTTTTTTTTTAAATATCCAAGTACGATTCAAATAGATAGAAATACATATTAATGTTAAAAATGTTAATTAGATTTTTCACATTTTGTTAAATCATATCAGTAAAGATGACCTGTATTAAAGGAAGGAAGGTTTGCATTCAGCAGCTTTTTGTTTTATAACCAAAGCGATTAAAAGGCTGTGTGAACGTGATTTCTTTTCGTTTTGACAAATATGTCCATATATGCACTAAAACGTAATTTAGAGTTGTTGATACCCTCGACACAGAAACATGGCTTGGTCATGAAGTTACAAAAGGGAGAGCAGCCAAACTAGGTCATGTATGACAAAATAAATTTGGATCCCTACAGTTGTTTGGACACATACTGTAAGACGTTGAAAATATTTATTTAAATAAAAACGACAGCCTTATATGGCCTCATTATTATTTTGATATCACAATCAGGATAAAACAGTCCATTTCTGACTGTGTTGTACTAGATTGGGCTGGCATATTAGTGCCATAGCACAAACTGATGCACAAGAATCAACTGCTATCAGCCAAATCTATTAAATTTAGGTAGGAGAAAGTCAGCAAACATTAGAATAGATGACTTGTAGTTCACACTTTGTCTAGCTTTATGCTGACCACTGCCAGCAAAACTGAAGAAAAAGCACCAGCTGTCAGTCTCACGCAGTCCTGGTTTGGATGTCTCATGTGAAACTCAATTATATCGTCTGGAACACCCTCATGTCTGCACTTACAGCCTTGTTTTTTGTTACAGATACAGCAGTGGGTCCTGCACAGTGAAGGCAGGAAAGTCTTTCGTGTTTCCTGTAGAAATATGATAATTCAAAATGGTGAAATCATGAAATTAAGGTCAGACTAGGAAAACTGACCAACTCACAGTACAGACATAGCAAAGACTACACAGTGCACATCTCTGCACTGTACAGTGTGGTCGGACAGAGTTTTAAGAGCAGTGGTAACAATGACTCCTTTCCTCTGGTGTTTGTTTCCCCTAAATGTCTCCTACAAAGTAAAATACAAAAGTTAATGATTATTTCTAAGAAATAGGTATGAATTTAGTTTTTTGCTTTAACCTACAAGTCACCCCTTTAGAAAGGAATTGAACACGGAAGTGTACATCAAAGCAATATAATTTATATAAAAAGCTCGATCAAAAGCAATCATCATCCCAAAAGGGATCATTACATTTAAGATGACAGTGCAACATATAAAACAGCTGTCACTGTTTGTCTAGTTTTAGACCAACTCTAAATATATTCATCAGTTTTTCAAACATTGTTGGAATGAAATGCGAATTGAGCTAATCTGTGTTTGCTTGGGCAGCAATGAATTATGCATATATTGTTGGAACAGGAGATCTGTTTGTTTTAGTGCTCACCAAAATGATCATGGTGTTCTGCTGTTGTAACAGGCTCCATCGGTGAGGTAACAGTCACAGGCCTGAAGCCAGACACGAGCTACGAAGTGAAGTTGTCAGCCGTCAACGGCAAGGGTGAAGGTGAAAGCTGCAACGCTGCGTTCTTGAAGACGGAGCCTGTTCGTAAGTGGCACATGTTACAGTTTACAGCATGCTGTAATGTTTTTAGTATACCTCTCTGACCTCTTGTCTCCACAAACATATTACCTTCAGTCTCTCTATAAAAACTCGCTGAAGAGTCGGTCCTAAGACTGTTTGGATGATGCCACAAAAGCTTTCACCTGTCTCCTTTCATTCCATGTATGTCTTTTTAAAACCGCTTTTCCCGTCTCTACGAAGCAGCTCTCTGACCTTCTTGCTTTTATTTGATTTTTCTAGTTCATGAAATACTTCTGCCATAACCAAATCTTTAAAGCCAGATTGCTTGTTTTTACATATGGAATTAAATACTGATTTCATCACATAGGTATCATTTAGAGCCATCTGCACAGTTGCTTCAGATGTCCTGTTTTAAAGCCGTGTTTCAAGCCCATCATGTCATTATATTGACTTGCAAACCCTGAAGTGTGATTTCATCCTTCTGTAGAAGCCAGCATGCAGTGAAACCTCAACACATTAGTTAGTTTTTAGCGCCCTCTGTTGTTTGGCAATAGATGTTTTTTGAGGGAGTGCTGGTATGATTTATATATTGTCTGTGTACTGATCATCTCTCCTTCTATTTTATCATTCTTAATCATTGATTTTTTTTATCCATTTGCTCTTCTGTCTGTTGTATTCATCAGGCCACACTTACAACAGTAAGTGATTCATTTAAAATGCATTAATTAAAAACATTAAAAAGATAGCTTTATAGTTATGGATATATATTGCTATTGAATTATGTTGTTATTGAATGGCAAAGGCAAAAGTTGGACTTAAACCCCTTCTCTCTTTTTTTTTTTAGAACTAAGATCATAATTAAAGGCCAGATCATTAACATTTAGTCATAGTAATTGATAAAACTGAACAAATGTCATATAGGTTTGCTGAAATATCAAATGCGATAGAGGTTTGCTGAAATATTTACATAAAATACTGTCAGAAGAACATCACTTCAAGCTACCTTTTTAGACCGTAAAGTGGCCTTTCATTTTCATGGAGGCTGGCTCTGTCTCCCTACTTTAAATGTGGCAATCATTTCCTAAAATGATTTGTTTTTCTTCCTTTCTGGAGCCATCTGACAGAAATGTGTCTTCCTGATTTCTTCAGTGAAGTGTTATTAGAGATTCAGGTGGTCATTTGTGCAGACAAGTGATTCTGATTGCCTTTCTTCTCTTTTATGTCCCTAGACGGCATTTTTCATTTTTTCACTGAAGACACAGGTTTGTTCTGTAGTGGGGATAATAGAAGATTAGTTTTTACTGCTGTAGCTGTTTCTTACCCAACAGGATAACCCATCACCCCTACTGATTAGCAGTGTTTGTAATCCCGCTTAAGTATTTCAAAAGGTGTATCGTTTTCGAGAAACTGTGACCTATAATGTCATGGCCATCAATGCAAACTCCTCCGTCTGTAACATAGACCGATTAGGTTTTTAATTTTACTTGCATCCCATGAGTTTACAGCTGATTTATCCCATTAGTATTAATATAATTTTGATGTGCAGCATGTGAATTAATTGGCTTAATGCAAGTATGAGGAATCCGAGCCAAATCTCTGCATTTCAAAAGCTGCACATTTTCTCTCTGGCTTCAGCTGTTTGGTGTAGTTTGGGAATGTTTACACTCGGATTAGACCCATCAGCAGTGATTAATCAGTTAGCTGCAAATTGTCGAGAGCATAAAGCTGCTAGATGTCTTCTGCACTTCTCTCATTTAGAATCCAAACAGAGGAATCCCTGTGCAGTTTGTCAGCATGTGGAGCTGTGATTTATTATTTATCAGTATTGGTTTGTCTTTGGGTCACTTCAGTTTTCTATCCTCAACCTGTACCTGTGTTTTGTTGTCTGTTATGCCTTTCATGCTCTTCCTCCTCTTTCAACCACTCACATGTGTCATTTTATGTCTCTGCGACTGTTATTTGGCTTGCATGTTGCTGATGATTCCCTCCACTCTGCAGAAGGTAACTTTCTGTTGCAGATTCCTGACTGACGATTCCTAACTTGAACTAAAGAATTCAGCAGATAAAACAGCACATAGTTTGCTTCTGCGGTCGTGTAACACATTAATCAGTCATCTAGACATTTGCCTGAGCAAGATAAATGTAAACGTAGAGAACGAGAATGTATTTATTGTTTAAATAACAGTCAGCAGTGTTTACTGTTAGCTTCACTTACATAGTATTGATAGCCTGTCACCTGAGGGATGTTACCTCTTTATTTATAGGATGTGTTGCTATAAATCAAGTGTAATAAACATAGTCAGTATCTTCCAGCCATCCCACAAAATACTCATCCTTGCAGCAGGCTTGCTGGTATATATTTTCTATATTTTCTTAATCTTATTTAACCTGAGGCTTAAGCAGCTTAGACTTTATCTAATCCTGAATGTTAACCACTGTGCACATCTTTCTTGTTACCTGTTTGTAAGTGCATTAACCTTTAGAGCTTCAATAATTTGTTGATTAATCAAATATCTGAGACAAAACAAATCAGCAGCCACGTTCAGTGTTCCAGCTCATCAAATTTGAATGTTTTCTGAGATTTCTGACAGTAAACTGAAATTTAGAGTTTTGAACTGTTGTTTAGACAAGATATTTGACTTTACCTTATACTTTGGAAACTTGTGACAGACACTTATGAATACAAACCATTCCTGAAATTTAGACTGCTAGTTACCAGAAATACAGGATTAATTGTTTACTTCTCCATCAGCTCATAGCTGATGATTCGGCTCCACTTAGTAACCCTGGATGAAACTATACAACAATTAAAGACAAACCCTGTTATTGTGCTGGAACTTGGCAATCTTATATAACGTATTCTTAGTTAATGATAAATAACTCTTTAGCCTGAAGCCTGGTGTGACACTGGTGCGATGTCCATCTGCCAATTGATGTCACTCAGCAACAGCAGCAACACACAGCAACTCTGATGAAACAGATAAGCATGCGGCTGTGTGTCATTCACTAATTAGTAACACAAGCCACCCTTAGGAGAGCGTTTAAGGGAGGTTAAGTGACCTAAAAGGTCAACAATAAGGAGAGCATCCAAGATCAAACTTTGGACTGAAAGTTTTCTTTTTCCTTTATTTCAAAATGGAAAAGTGGACCGACAGAGCTGCCTCTTTCAAAGAAATAACCCTCTAGCTCGCTGCACCTCTTGAAATGAGCCATTAAATGACCTCCATCTTGCTCCTGTGTCCCTGTAGGGAATCCTAATCCTCCTAAACTTGAAGGAGCACTTCAACGTAAAGGCAACTCCCTCAGAGTGAGCTGGATCAAGCAGGATGATGGCGGCTCTCCCATCTTACATTATCTTATCCGTTATAAACCAGTGAGTATGGGGATTAAAGAGCAATTGCTCCTTCTCAACTAAGGCACCTGCTTTGATAACTGATTTAATCATTTAAGTAAAACGATGAAATATTCTCTGAACATTTACTGCTTTACATAGTCTTAAGATTGCTTTTTTTGTGGGTTTTAGAATGTCATGTGCGTTTTACGCTATTTTATATGCCAAAAATTTGATCAGTAACTCTTGATCGAGTACTTAATCGTCAGTGAAAGCAGTAATTTAGTTGCAGCGGTAATAATGATTCTACCAAATCCTTGTAGTTTCAAAAGCACTGCAAACATTTTTAATTCTGTGATTTTCAAGCTGTTGTTAGGGCTGAAATTGTTATTTAATACCTGGTTTGTTGACAGAAAATAGAAAAACTTCTCATATTCTCATAATGAATAAATTATGTTTTGGCCAAACAGACACAAATTTTGATTGCTCCGAGCTCTTACAGGTGTTTTTGGAGCAATTTGAAAACATGCTTAAAAATTTCACCTTCACAAGACCAAATAAAGTTTCAACCCTGAATGCATGCACTGTATTTATCTGTGTCTCCTTAGGTGCAATCTTCAGAGTGGAAACCAGAAATCCGGCTGCCCAGTGTCAGTGATCACATAGTTCTCAGTGGGTTAGAGTGGGACACAGAGTACAACATCTATGTGGTGGCAGAGAATCAGAAGGGCAAGTCTCAGCCAGCAACCATGTCCTTCAGGACTTCATCAGAGCCAGAGGCCATCCCAGGTAGCGTACCTGCCCCCGGTCACTCACACTAATGTGGAACTAAACAGCCAGAAACCTGAGGAGCCAAACTCAAACCTGAAAACCAGAGCAGCTTGTTCTATTTTTAAATCTGGAGCGCTGACGGGTGAATGACAACTAAATAAATCTATAGAAAAAATAAATAGATTTCGTGGACGGCGGAGAGCCAAAAATGATTTTCCGGCTGAATTTTCTCACTTTAAAGTTTTGACAGCCCTCACTAAATGAGCTTGAGTTTGTGCTTGCAGATCTGGCACACACACTCACACAGAGGATAAAATGATCTCCTCTGAATGTCTGTAGCTTTGTTTACCGTTAATGTGGATAGTTTGTCTCTGTCTGGTTGGAGCTTTTAAAATGACCCTCAGTAACCGCTGATTAACACGTATGTTGAATTCTTAACTGCAGCTGAAGGTTCTTTACTAACCGTGCCGAAACCTACACAGCCTGTCAAATTCTCTTTAGGTGATAGACACACTTGAGTACCTCACTGAAACATCACAGCAGGCCATTATGTTTCCTCTCACTTTTTTCCTAATTCATTCTCCAAACTAAAGCATTTTCCACTCACCCACCACTGAGTCACCATCTAGTCGACATGGTGTAGTTTTCCTCTTTTGTGCTGTGCTTTTGCTTTGATGTGTTGCTGTTTTTTCCCCTTTTTCAATACAAGAAATCAGTTTCTTCGTCTTTTTTTTTCCACTTTTGGTTTTCAGACCTGACACATTTTCACTTTCTCTCTTCCTCTGTTTTCCCCGCCCTTCTCTTTTTCTCCCCCTCTTTGTTCCGTTTCATTTCTCCCCCTCTTCCTTTATTATCTTTCCCCCTTCTCTCTTTATCCCCTCTTTCTCTCTCAATGTTCCTGCTCTCTTGCCTGGTCCTGGACATTGGTGTGGTGGACCACGTGAACATTTTCGTCCCGACCTGTGTGCATTTTGGTGTGGTCTGGGTTGTGCTGTCCCCACCCACAGCCACTCAGGGCTGCTCATCTGTGACATACACTTTGGTATCACTCATCATGTCCCTCATCACTGTTCTCCTGCTCTCATAGTTTTCGTGAGGAAATTCACACCATTACTGTAGAGGAGAGCTTGCCTTCTCTCTGGCTGTCTTTCTGGACACTTTCACTCACTTACAACAGACTTTGTCCATGACAGATGTGTCTCTGTTATGGGTGAGGAAAAGAGTGCTGTGTTGTTTCAGAACAGACCAGACAGACGTGTTGAACCAAAGGCAGTGGAAATCCTCCACCTCCCACAGTTTCATACTGCTCAACATTAGCACTCTAAGTCATCAGCACTAGACAAGAGAGACAGAGAAGAGTGCCAGTTTACAGTGATGAACAATAGTAGATTTTTTTCAAGTAGCATTAGAACAGAGTGAAGGCTGACTGCTGGACCTGTGTGTTTACATAAGCACTGTATTATATTGTTTAATAGCTCACAAAATTCTGCATATTGTAAAGGTTTGTAATATTAACGTTTACACAATTAAGGTCATAAAATGAGGAAACAATTGTTTATATTGGCACAGACTGACAAGCCACCTAAAGAATGATCAAACAACAACTTGTTTTTATGCGGACTACTAAGATAAATGTCCAGATATTCCTCCAGCATGTAATGTTTCGCAAGTGTCATCAGCAATAGTCATTTTTATACATACGTAATTGGGATGCTTTACTCAGATGTATAGATCTTGTTTACATGTTAATTACCTGCAGAGTTAAATGTATATTTTAGAGTAATTTCTGCTAAATCAAAGTTGATATTACCCAAACAGTGACAATACATCACTGCTTTTAAATCTGGGAAAAGCCTGACATTCATTTTCTGTGCACAGATTATTCCACATGTCTGGGTAACTAGCAGCACACTGTATGCTTTGGTTTGCTCTTCTTTCTACTACCAAATAAATGGGTTGAATATATATTTATACTTTTCGTTTTTTTATGCACAGCTTCATGCATATCAAATCTTCAGTATGCCTCATATTTAGAAATGAAGTCATATAAATAATTAAAGTCTGACAGCACAGTCGATACAAACGACACACAGCATCTAAAGTTGTGCTGAGCCATCTAGAACCTATCAGTGCTCATAGCAGGTGAGTTGTTTCTGTTTTATGGAAGTATTTGTGGTTACAGTAACACGTCAACACTTTATTTAGTTGTTCATGGTTTCTGTAAAAGTGTGTCCTGCTACGTTAGTTCAGCGCCCTCCCTTTTCTCATCTCTTGTGTGGCAGATTTAAGTGAAGAGTCTCCGCTCTCCATGGGCATCATGCTCTGGGCAGGAATCCTCGTTGTAGTATTTATACTCCTGCTCCTGGCTGTGGATGTCACCTGTTACTTCGTTAACAAATGTGGCCTCATCATGTGTCTCTGCGGCAAGTCGGGCACAGGGACCAAAGGGCACAACTTAGAGGAGGGCAAGGCAGCCTTCATGTGAGTATCAGACTGTATATTTACATATATTTACATACATGTTGTCAGAGTTGATATTGGATGTAACAGTCAGACAACCTGACACTAGCACTCTCACCATATCAGCTTTATAAAGTGATTATTAGGGCTGTGTCAGATCATATCATAATGCCATTGCTATAGCAACGCATGCTTATGTTCCCTAGTATGCTCAACAAAAAGACAAACCAAGTCATGTCAGACAGCCAAAGCCACCTCTGCCTCGAATAAACATTTAGCTCAAAATGCGCTACTTCAACATCCTCCAGCAAAGCACTTTGCAAAATGGTTAAGGTACACACAACAATCTTGTTTCATTACTTCAGGTAAAAATGCAGGGAATCATGCAGGGAGAAGATATAAGCAGCTGGTGATGTATGCCACAGTCACTATTTAAAGTCTGTATAACAGGAAGAGCAAGTGGTGGATAGAAATGACTGATGTGGTTACATATTGTACCTAACTTATAAAATCCCAGATAGAAAATAATTTTCAGTTTTGTTGTAAGCAGGTCTGTGGGTAATAAGAAAGACAAAATTAAGAAGATTCTTTGTAGAAATGTGATGTGTTTGAGGGTTTTATTTATCTTCCAATTTACCTTTTGTTTGCGTTTTAAATAAGCCGACCTCAGCTTAGAATAACTGGCCTTCCCACATTTCCCAGAAGGCCTTTCAGGAATGAACTCTGAAGATTACTTAGAATTTTAGCTGAAGGTTTTATTTTATTTTTGGGCTGCTATATCTAGATATATCAAGGGAAGCTTGTGTAATTAAACAATAACTGAGATTGCCTCTTGAGCAAAATAAACATGTATTACAATGTCTAACCAGGCAGTATCTGAAGTACAGCAAGAATACATGAATCAATAAAATGGCCCCATAGGTAAGATGAAATTTTCCTTCAATGAAACAGATGAGGATGTTTGATTCGAGCGCAGCACTGAATGGATGCTTTCATGTGTACAAAACGGCAGTCGTTTTGAATCATTCTGAGTAGGATGTTGCATTACGTATTGGATTGTTACATTTCATGAGTGCGGTTCCACGAAAGCACAGCCAGATGGATGACTTGACGTTACTTTGTAAGCTTGAAAATAGATGATCACTGTGGGCCGTCTGCTGCTTTTGAATCATCCTTTCTTACTGCCCGCTTGGCCAAAAACAACAGCTTAGCAAGAGTGTCTGTGTCTTACAGGAAAGATGAGTCCAAAGAGCCAATAGTGGAAGTCAGAACAGAGGATGAGTGCTCAGCCAATCATAACGCAGCAGGACCCGTAGAGCCGAATGAAACCACACCTCTCACAGAGCCAGAGTAAGTAAACGCTGACACACGGCACACGGCCTTTTTACCGCTCTGAGCTGTTGTACACTGCACTCCACTTTAAAGAATAATGAATTTATTCAACAGGATATAATTTGACGCTTTACATTATTGAAAAAGTTGAGGTCATTCTTGAGTGGAGTCCATTGGACTGTGTTGCTTTTCTGTTTTTATTCCCTAACCAGAGGGATTGCTGTATTTTGTGTTTCTTCTCCAGCCTTTGGAGATTTTTTCTGTCTCATTGTATGAAGGTTGAAGCAATACCAGTCAAATAAACACAAAGGCTTTAGTCCTCTAGAGTGTGGTCAACTCATGAAGCCATTTGACAATTTCAGCAAGCCATCTCATATCAGCAGTCTGGAAAAAAGTCGATTATGCAGTATGAGATTGCCACTGGTACTGTTTAACCCTAATAGGTGGTTCTTTGTGGTGCTGTAGTTTCCTGCAGGAAGGCTGGTGCCTTTTTTTACTACAGTAGTTTTCCTAGTCAGTGTACTCCATGTTGGTGTGTGTATGGGATGTATCCTTTGATGTCCACTCACAGCATGATGCCCTCTTTTTCTTCTTCTTTCTTTTTCTCACTAGGCTTAAAAGTTGCTGTATTTTGTGTTTCTTTTAGTTGCTTTGTCTATGTTTGTGTGAATTTCTAAAGCCAACTAATCCCTCTGCATGCTCTCGTCCGGGCCACCCCTCCTCTTGTCACAGTCACCCTGGTGTCTAGTCTGTGTGTCTCTGTTCTCTCCCTGCTCTCTCAGGAAGGCGGCTTACACTGCTGCTCTGGCACTGGACACCCTCTCCTCCGTAGCCACCAACTCTGACACAGCCACTGCAACAATTGATCCCGCTCAGGACAGCCCCTCTAGTGAAACCACTACCCTCACTTGTAGCCTGTCCACCCCAGCCAACGAACCCTCACCCACCCCTGTCCTGGCTCCGGCCCCGACTCCAGAATCGAACACGGCCCCGCCGCCCCCCCTCGTCTCCACAGCTGCTGTTGAAGCTAAAATGGCCCCGCTAATAGAACAGAGAGGAAGAGACGCCCCAGAAGAACAGGAGGAATTAAACACTCCTCCTTGCACCCCCGAACAGATCAAACCTCAAAAATCTGGGACGCCAATACCACCGAAGCGTAGACACTCTCCTAAACTTGCTGCTCTGAATGCTAAAAGTAGCCCCCCTGTTTCTCCTCTGGCTGTCTCTCCTGTATCTTCCTCTCCCACTTTAGACAACAGGAAACCTGCTCCAAGCCCACCAGTCACTAAACCTCCCACACAGCCAAACACTGTAGCCTTAAATCCAGAGCCACCAGTACAAACTGCCTCATGTCTAGCAACTACTGCCCCTGCACCAGACCCAGATTCAAAACCTACAGCCCCAGATTCCAGTGGGCGTAGCCTTACTGCCTTTAACAAAGACAAAACTGTTGATCAAACTGCTGACAGTACCACGCCCACCGCCAGAGTTGCTACTACTAGTTCACCTGCAGTGATCCACGGTGTTTCTGAAGACCTGGATGCTGTAAACCCTCGTTCTCTAGTTTCAGGCATTCCCTCACCTTTACCTGTTACTCCTATTCCTTCCAATCCTGTCCCTGTGAATCTTGAGACGTTGCCATCGAACAACCTTCTTATATCAGCGTCAGACACATATGACTTACTGACCCCTGACATGGAGCCCAAAAATGCAGATTTAGACTTAGAGATGATAAACGGGACAGAAAGACCCTCCATGCCCCCCGCAGATCTCATTAGCTTAGACAGCCCACCAGCTGCCCCCTCTCTACCCAATGGAGACGAAGCAGACCCCCCCTCAGGCCCAGTTCTACAGCCATCAGAGACTCTGGCCAAGACTGCTCCTCCTGTCAACGATGAGTACGGCTCCCTCTAGAGGTTTATCTGTGTGTGTGAGTGTGTGTGTGTGTGCGTGAGTGCGTGTGTGTAACTTGTATACCCATTCATTCACCACCGCATCTTGCCATTGACCACACAATATATAAAATATTGTAATGGTAAATTGTGGTAATGATAATAAGATAGTTATTAGTACAATGTTGTGGATAGAGAAGTGATACGATGCTTTTGTTTTGTTTGTGACCGTTCTCCATTGTGGGGTCTCTATCTTTGCAACATTCACCACAAACGTAGTTAAATCCCTTTCAAGACAAGAAGCTCGTTACATAAATATGGAAATTTGACATGCCATTCATAAGTCTAGGTGTGTTCCTGGTGAGTGACTTAAACAGAGACAATAAAATCATTCTCACGAACAGGTCAGAAAACTAATAAATGAGGTTAAACGCTGTGCACATGAAATACTGCATATGTTTAAGTCATTTCAAACCATTATTCAAATTCTTCAGTGATTAGATTTTATCTTAAATGTCACTGAAAAGCCATTGTGTTACATCTTTGATTGCACACGTCGTGCTAGTTTGCTCAGGGAGGTGGAGCTAGCACCGGCAGTTTTCTCACATTGTGGGTGAATGTCTACACACCACTTGTGGTGATCAAGTGGGTTTTACCCTAGTTTACTCTGACACGGCTTACATACAGTCATTCACTGTCTAGATCACTGGTCTGCAGGATGTCTTATGCCCAACTACATACCATTCTGGACACAACAGTTAACTGGCATTGTAAATTATCCAAATATAAATAATTAGTTCAGTGAGTTAGTATTGCTGGAGCCAACTAGCGAGGGCCACAGCTCTTAAACATCTGTTGAACTAGTTTTGCACACTGTTAGTTACCATGACAACACGACGTCCCTAACCGAGCCTCATACGATTCCTGTAAAAAGAACCCAACTGGTTAAGCCAGTGTTGAGCTGTTGAGGTGAGTCTTCATGTATCAATATAATAGTTAAAATCAAATTTATAGTAAACGGAATATTTTTTAGGTTTTGAAGAATTTAGGAAGTGATGAAATAACCTTGAGCGTTAGGAAACTTTGACCTTTTACAGGAGGAATAAATAATCAAGAAAATAAATACGAGTGAATGGAGTGATGCAGCCTTAAAAATCCTGTAAACAGATCTTCTGTCTTTCTCAGTGTGCTTTCATTCGTGCCGTCTTATTGATGTCTCCGTGGTTCTTAAAACTTCTTCTGGCATGCTTCCCTTCAGAAGTGAAGAAAGCTCATGCCCCACATCCCACAATTTTTTGCAATCGCTGAAAATAAAATCAGCTTTAATTTGCAAAATAACAGCCAGTAAAGTCATTATTGTTCAACAGCAATTGTATTAAGTTGCAGAAAAAAGAAACGCTTAAATCCAACTTATACGTTGTAAAATCAGTCACTGATTATGTCTGTCAGGAGAACAAAAAAAACATGACTTTCCATCTCTACTGTTCAACTACTCGAGTACCTGAGCGTTGCTCTCATGTCTGAATAAAGTCACAATAAGCAGTTAAGTAAAAGCCATCACTTTAACAGCAGTGTTACATGTCTGCAATGGACCTTTGTTAATCACCACAATGTTTAGTTCTCACTAATTCTACAGCTTCTTACTGTGGTGTTTCTGTGCTCTGAGCAACTAGAAACTGTGCTAATTGCTTTAAAGATGAAAATGGACATCACATACCACAAGCCCAGGGCTAATTTCTCGTCCTACCATTGTCTCTCTGTAGTAGAACTAAAGCGATTAATAGCTAATATTTGCTGTTTCAGTTTAGGCATGCTAGTCGTTACAGGACGAGGTGTATGGGTATGCCATTATCTGTTTATTTTATCTGACTGTTGTCAAGGTGGTGAAGAGATATGTAAGAAGATATCTAAATACAGTGTCTTCTTACATATTGGGTGAAGATGTCATTGAGAATAAATGGTTTAAACTGTTCAAACAAAGTGTTGTTTGCTCAGATATTTTCTGTTGTCTTGCGTGAGACGTCCCGATTTCTAATTTTGAACTTTGTCTCTTTCCCGCTGCAGGAAGATTTTTTCTGATGAGAAGGGCAAACTTGAGGAGGGAGGCTTACCAAACACCCTGATCTCTGCAGAACACAACAGTGTCATACAGACAAATACAGCCGAGAGCAAAGCATGATGGGCCGGGGACATCCCAGCCCTATCCAAAACATTTTGCAGCAGCAGCATCGAGCAAGAAACACTGCAGGAGTTTTTGGTTTCCAGTGCCCTTATCTCCACTCTCAAAACAACACGTGTGTCGATTGGTTAGAGCGCACTTTGACTGTGCTTTCATTTCTGCTCTCATTCATGAAATGTTTACTACACCCAAGGAGTTTATCTGTAGGTCATAAGAGATTTATTTTATTTTTTTATTATTATTTTATTTAACCAGTCAGGAAGATTAAGAACAATCTCTAATTATACAGATCACTTATACATACACACATATATATATATATAAAAAAATTAGACTCTACTTTCTATTGTGCTTATAGTTTGGACTGCAATTGCGCAAAAGTATTGGATTCTTATGAGAAATGTAAAGGTAAAAAAAACAACTGACTATAGAAATTATTTTTCTTATTTTCATGTTCTAATGTTCAAATGTAAACTTTTTTTCAGCATTTTTTTAAGTTTGACTTCTTTTGTGGCCTAGTCTCATTAAATAGCTTGTTCTGCATGTCTGACCTGCAATTGGTTGTGAAGTTTTGTTTACAAGGTTTACTGTTTCACTTCGTCTGCTACGGGGATGTTTAATCACGCGCAGATATGCTGGCATTGATTAAACATACACTCGAGTTCGGCCTTTGGATTATAGCCATTTTTTATGGTTATATGAAATCCAGGATTAACCCACAGCCAGCTGCAGGGGGGAAAGAGGCTGAGAGAATCCCACAAGTACACGATGTGCATGATTTGATCTGATTTAGACCATTTCTGGATCAAATTTATTCAGTCTGTCACTGCCTTACCAGATTGGTAGTTAAAATATTCATTAATAAAATGTATTTGATTTAGAGAAAAACAAAAAGGCGACTCCTTGAACGCTAACAGTCACAGACCAAAACAAACAAACAAACAGGAGGCAGCACAGCTGCTGATTCTCAGCCGCTGGTTGAAGAACTGTGGATCAAGCGAATGTCTTGTGATCTCGAGCTAAATTTGTTTGTTTGGGGGACGACTATGAGAGCTGTAGTTCTTCCTCCCATTTACGCAGATCAAAGGTCTGGCTTCATAGTTTTGAGTTGTGCATTTGAAGCAAAAAAAAAACAAAAAAAAAAACATTTAAAAAAGGAAATTTAAAAAAGCATTTTTTGTACTATTTAAAAACTACAAAGATTTCTTTTCTGTTCCTGCCTGCAAGCTTGTGCACTGTGCCTGTGTGTCAATAGATTGTCTTGTCATCAGTTTCTATGATAATCTGCATAGCTTCGTTGTGAGAAATTTAGCCTATTCTTTTTATTTGATGTGTTATTAGAAGAAAAAGTACGATAAATGGACTAATGTGGTCATTATAACACGTGTAGTGTATGAAACTGTCCGTCTCTGGTCACAGCACCATATTATCGCCAGCTGTAGTGAAGGAAGGCGTTTCAAGCCTCGGCATGAATTCAGTCAGTACATCATAACGTATAACTACAAGGCAGATAGACATGCCCGTGTTTGTATGGGGGCAAATAGTGCTCATATTGATTTAATGAGTGTTACCTTTGGGGCTTGCTCTGGCATAATTATACACATTGCTTTTATTTTTTATTTTTTCCCCCAGTTGTTATTCAAGTGTTCTGTAATGTGATCTCTGAAATTCTTTTTTTTTAAGTTTTTGTCTTTTTGTACAAAAATCACTCACCAAGAGCGACTGCTTGACGATACCATTGGCAGGAAGCAAGGTGGTCCACCTAAGACAGATGATCATACTTTTTTTTTTTTGTACCATCACAAAAATCAGATACAGTTTTAAAGCAGGAATAAAAGAAGATCTTTACTCTCCTTGTACTCCAGTGCTGTCACCAGACCACTTTGCTCTCTCGCCTCTGGATGCTCCTTTTGGTTTTATTGGGTCAAACTCAGAAAATATCTGTTGTGTACAGTCTGAGTGCTAACCCATTTACAAAATAAAATGGTTTCCAAATCTAATTTCGTCCTGTCCCATTTTGTCATTACTTTTATTCACTTTTCCGTTCTTATTTTTCCAGCACAACTTGAATCCGGAACGTGCAGTGACAGATTTCTAACAGTAGATGGCAGAAAGCACCCACTTTTCGGAACCCCTCTTGGTTTCGCCATGTCATAGAAACACAGGACGATTTAGAAAGGTTACAGTGCAAACAGGTTATGTTAGCGCTGGAAGTCCCTCGGGCTAATGCTTCGGATAGATGGGGGAACAAGTAAACACGTGTTACGTAACGCACGCCTGTGCAGGAATAAAGTTAGTACTTCCAGTCTGGAGTGTTGGACAAAACTATGTACCAGTGAGGGCTTGATATTTTCGGCTCCCCTCAGTACCTCTGATGTGACATGAACCAGTGTTGTGTCAGAGTGTCAACAACCACAGCGACCCGGTATGGCATCCAGTTTCAGGAGCCACACCGACCCACTGTCCCCTCTTAGGCAGTTTCATCCCCCCTCCGCCTCCCCGGTGTGCCCTGTGCGCACGAACCAGGCTGATGCGTAAACGCACTGAATTAATCAGAGTGTGCTTCTTATTTCAGGAAAACAAACTAGTCCTCCGCCTGTAGCCTGTCACTAGTTCTGAAACGCTGTAGATGTCTCTGACCGCAGCCTTGATGGAGAGCCGAGGAGCAGAGGGCGATCACACCGAGCCGTGACGTCGGCCCGGCGATGATTTGCAGCCGGTAAAGTCAGCAACTAGCAGCCTTGTGGAGAGAGGAAGTTACACGGTGGGATCTTCAAAGTAAAACTGCAAGTACTCAGTGCGAAAGTGATTTTTATTTATTTTCTATAGAAAGATTTCATTATATTCATGCAGGGTTACGGAAATCACGTTGAGCGCCCTTTAGAGAGACCAAGCCTCAACCTGCTGTCAAACTTATTTTAATCAAGCTGTGCGTACGACAAAGACACACCGTTTACTTCTCACCGTGTCTGAAGTAACCCATTTCTTTATTCATGCCACAAGCTGACATACTTTCATACTTACATTATTCCCAGTGCCGCTGGCCAATAAAGATTCAGTTCATTTAACCTGTAATCTACGTCATCTGCATTTGTATAAGCCACCAGCAGGACCATTTAAAAGTTGCAGCTGGTCCAGGTGAATAAAATCATATGTTAATATATGTAAATTAGGAGGTATGCAGGGCCGTAGATAGAATGGCATTTCTAGCTCAAATGTATAGAAGTGTAGATATTTCTGAGACTTCCAAGGTAAAATCATACACAGTTAAATAGGCATTGGATGGATTTTTTTTTTTTACCCCCATCTATCGTTGTCTCATATTTTACCTTTGAAAGAGAGAGATGCACAAGAAAAGCACAAAAGGATGGTAAAGGATTACTTAATCAAAACCCCTCAGTCAGATGCAAATTAGGAGCGCTGGGGAAACATGTTGCATATCTTAAAGCACTAAATCACCAGGATGCAACGGATTCAGTGGCCTAAACACAAGATCATATTTGCAGGCCAGTTTTTCACTTCATTTACTGAAATACTAAAAACTAAAGTACACCGGAGTACAAGTTGGGTAACCTTGTAGCTGGCAAAAATGAAAAAGAAGCAAAGCCTCATAAGAATCGCATTCTTTCTTTGTCTTCAAATACAAAATGATATTCTCTACGTCTGTTACAAAATATTTGCATTATCAACATAAAATACATAAGTGTAACCATTACTCTCTGTCTACCTTTGTTTCCACGTGAAGGCTTAGAGTTAAACCCAGTAATTTGTGTAAAATAGGCTACATCATTTAATACTGATCAAAATATGTTGATGTGTGTGTCAGTATTTAGGTGAATAAAATGCACAGAATATTTGTGAATAATCAAATCTAACTAAACTTTATAATTTCCTTCATGTAGTACCGTTTTTCCAGGAGTGTCATTTTGCAACGATCTACAAAGACGTGAATACTATAGTATCGTTATAACGATTTTGACTCACACTAAGTGCTTTCTGCACGCATTTCGATCACTTTGCCCCTCTTATTGTGATCATAGTGTTGGTTCTGGAAACAATTTAGTTCTTGAGTTAGTTACAGCATGTTGGAAACAATGTATTAACGCCACACAGTCACTACGTTTGTAATTATAACCGGATAATAACAGTCAGTTGGATCAACAGTTATTAATCACATCGCTCAGGCCGTCGTTTTATTTTGAAAATTCTCCTCGGCAGTCTCGCTTTCCCCTGCTGGTTTGACTGTCGTGGCTGGGTGATGATTTGCTTACTTGGAGCAGGACTGAGTTTGGAGCGGGTACTGTGAAATGTGTAAGCATGATACTGCCTGGATAATCAGCGGAGGACATTAGGAGACGGAGGTAAGAACAGCTCTGACAGCCGCCACTCTTTATTCTTTCCACTGTTGATTTCTGTCAGGTGATTCAGCTCCGATGAACTACTTTTGAGACCTCCTCATCTTAATTATTAACACTGAACAATAATGTCAGCTTTGCGGCTCCTTGATATAATTTCGATTCGCAGCAACCATGTGGAAATCCACTTAAGTTTAGTCCGCGCACTGCTTTAGGATTTTCCAAACTTGAATGAGCTCAGACTGTATCGCACACTGTTCACGCCACTGTGATGCACTCTGGACTATTTTAGACAAATTGGGTCTTTTATTTTCGAACCCGTCGCGTCCCCTTAAATGAAAAGCGCGCAGGGAGGCTTAATTTGTCGCAATGTGTTTGGATAATCAGGTGGATTTGTGCGTCTGCACCTGATGCGCTCTGATGTTGCGGTTAGTTGAGGATGCAGCCCGTCAGCATCACTCGAGGTGATGAGTGGTCCGACTACACAAAACATCAAACAGGGATTATTCAGACACTCATTCAGCCGTTTGGATGTATAGAAAAAAATCCATGCATGCGCGGATTGCGCTTTATTTTCGTGCTTTGCCAGTTTGGTAACTTACTCAGGTTTTTCTTTTTCTTTTCTTTCTTTCTTTCCTTCTTTCTTTTTTTTTTAAGCAGAGCGCTTAATTGTAACACATCTAATCATGAACGTGCGCCGCCTAAATGAACTAATCAGCCCTTGAAGGGCTTTGTTAATAGCAGGCCTACCTGTTGAAGGAATGGATGAATGTGTGAGGAGCTTGATAAATTGAACCGTCACCTCTCAGTATGCAGACGTTATTACAGCGACGTGACCGCTCTCAGTGAAACCTCAGACTAATCACCTGCAGTGGAAACTGTTGCTTTGCGCTCATCGACCTGTTGTCTCCCTTTGGTATTTTTTTTAAATGCATGTAGGGTGCATCAAATAAAATAATTAAAGAAATCACATAGGGGGGTCGAGGGTTTGCTTTTCACTTTATATAATATTCATTAATATCATTTTAAGTTGCTTTTGAGTGGTGTGTTCTCTGGAGTATAATCATCTGCCTTTTGCATCATACTGTACGTGAAATGGGCTCTAACAGTCTTCCATCTTCATTCCTCCACCCCAAAATGCAGACCTACAGCGAACTGAAAGCAAAGCAGGCAGGACAGCCACACCTCATGCGTGGGCTCAGCAAAGGTCCGAGTGGATAGGGGTCTGACAAACATGGGTGTTCTTCAACTCCACAATCCCACTCACTCCAGCACGCTCCTGCAGCGGGCTAATCAGATGCGTCTGACCGGCACCCTGTGTGATGTCATTATCACAGTGGATGGCCAAGAGTTTCCAGCGCACCGCACCGTCCTGGCCTGCACTAGCAAAATGTTCGAGATCTTGTTCCACCGCAGCAGCCTGCGCTACGCCCTGGACTTCCTGTCCCCCAAGACTTTCCAGCAGATCCTAGAGTACGCCTACACCGCCTCGCTCCAGGCCACAGCTGAGGACTTGGACGACTTGCTGTATGCTGCTGAGATTCTGGAGATCGAGTACCTGGAGGAGCAGTGCCTGAAGGTGCTGGAGACCATCCAGGCAGAGGAGAGTGAGGAAGTGGCGGTCAGGAATCACAGCTCCGGAGATCACAGTGACCATGGCCGGGCCAGGCACTGGAGGCAAATGCTGATGTCCAAGAAGCATTCCATACAGGATGGACCCAACCACACCAGTCCCACAGCTCTACACCACCTGGCACTGTACCACATGACTGAGAGGAGCTCTCCTGGCCCAGAGCCTGAAGCAGCTCCTGAATCGAGCCCCAAGCAGGACACAGTGGTAGACATGGAGAACTCCCAGAAGGCTCAGCATAGCGGTGTAGAGATAGCCCAGGATTCATCCCACGAACCTCCCAGAAGTATAAAATTAGAGCGCATGCAGGTGGATGATGCCAACAACTATGAGGGCAGATCCTCCAGTGCAGGGGAGGGAAGCTGCATCTCAGACCAGCCTAGAGACGAAGGCCCGGGGACGCCCCTGAGAGGTAGTGTCATCACCAGTGCTCGAGAGCTGCACACAGGCCCCGAGGATGGAGGACAAATGGCAGGAAACACTCTTGACTGTTTTCCCGGGATCTCTGAGAAACACCTGGCCTCCATATACTCTGTGCCATCCAACCACACAGGGGAGGGCATGCCAGTGTCTGTTTCTGTGGCCCCAACCCTGGGTGTGCCACTAGACCCGAGAACCTACAGTGGCCTGCTGCACCAAGGGTTGCTGCACAGGGAGCTCCTGAGCAGGCTTGGCCAGTTTGCAGCAGGGATGAGGCACGAGGCCCCAGCTCAAGGCCAGCAGTGTTGTGGCGAATGTGGGCTCCAGCTGCACAGCCGGCAGGCTGCGGAGCAGCACAGGTAACATGCACAAAACAACCATTAACACTAATTTGTGCTGTTTATTTTTAATCTGGCTTGTTTTAACTAATGCAAAATGAAATAATATACTTTAAAAACACCAGGCTCAATAGCTAATAATCACAAAATATTTTGTTGTATTTTGTGCTGAAGAAACACTGCTACACTCTCCTGCGGCTCAACATTTTCACTGACAGTCGTGCGTTACCTTTAATAAAAGATGGAGGAGACGGGCGTGCAGGTGGGTCTGTGCTTATTGTGATAATGAATGATTATGCTAGACACGTGTCTCTTAAATTTAACCTTTACTACGTCTTCGAGATTTTCCCCCTCTCTCAGTGAATATAATGCGAGTCAAAAGCTTGAAACAGCATCTGAGAATTTGTTCATTTATTCTCAGGGACACCTGCGCTCGTGTCTTAACAGTGAGACGTGTCGGCAACTTTTGAATCGGGTCTCTGTGAGGGGTTTGATATAAAGAGGCCTTGGTGTCGCAAAATGCTGTCATTTACAAAGCCTCATTTTCTAAATTCTGTTTGATTATCTGTGCAGAAGTGCGCTTCACACAACAGTCTGTCTCCCAGGCTATTTGATATGCATTCCTTTGCATCAGCAGACAGGATCCTCTCAGCAGGGGCCGGGCTGGACGCTTCAGCAACATGATGGATAACTTCTGCTTCACGACTCGGCTCTGTTGTTTTGTTGTTGTTGTTTTTTTATTGTTCTTGTTTATTTTTACCCTACTTATTAGCTTGTCCTTTTGTCATTGTACACAAAAAATTAACCAGATCGATGACAGCTCTCATTAACTTGATTGCAGATGTTTCCAATTGTGCGAGCTCGTCAGCGTTTGACTCATCATCAGTCGGTAGAAACAAGACAGTTTGCAGTCCTAATGTGCAGCTAACCCATGATTAGGATCGCAGTGTTTCCCTGTTCATGCCTGTGGCTGACATTTCAGCCTCACTCCAGAACTCTGTTGAAACAATGCATCCTGTGGGATATTTAGTGATGCGCACAGCTTACTCACGGAGACAGGCTCATGTCCGCAGGTTCAAGGAGCTGCGGTGGTGGCACTGCTTGAGGATGTAATGAAGTTGCTGTAGGTCTGTAACCAGGTCACTGAGCATACACCTGGCCTGCAGATTGACATTTTCTGGTGTTGTTCAGGAGGCATCTCCTGGCACAGTTTTAGTATGAAACACTTCAGAAAAAGAAATCCATTTGGTTTGAATGATTAAAATAAATAAACAATTGGGAAATATATACCATTTAAAAAAAAAAAATCAGCAGCCTTGAGGCTGAAATTATAAAATAAACAGTTCAGTGTTCCACTAACTTTTCAAGGTTACTAAACAGCCGCTAAAATCAAATTAAAAGCCTGTTTTGCATGTTTGAGGACAGCTCCTCTTTTCAATATTCCAAAATTAATTAACTTCAAATAATTTATCGGTTTTGTTTCAATGACAGTGAAATGAGGGCAGGAAGCCGTGGAATGAATTCAAAATCAAACGCAACAGTTGTTCGCAGCTGGACTCCGACTTTAAAACATTATGATTACACGGTCAGTGTCTTTAACCCCCGACCCCCCGTCCCCACTCCCAGACCAGCAGGACACAAAGTCCACCCCGTTCATTGCATTTGGAGCCCAACAGTTAATTGTTCTTTTAGGGCAGAAGCTGATATTGACATTTAACCATATATGGTATGATTTAAAACATAACAACGAATAAACTAAAAAGTCACAAAATCTATTTTTTTGGTCTTCCAAGTATTTCAAACAGTGTCAAACAAAGGAAGAGACCAGTCAGTGACTCGTAGCAGTGACAGCTGAAAAAGCTAATAGTGATGCGAAGTGGGCGGGTGCCAAGCTAAAGTGAGTTCAGCTTTGAAGTGAGTGATTAAAGTGACGACCAGTGGGAATGCAGAACGCTGATGATTGGCATATGCAGACGTGCAGGAGCCACACAGAAAAATGGGACTGCTGTGGAAGGCCACGCCAATAAGCTTTTAAAGAGATTCTCGTGTGGCCCCTTGGGAAAATTAATTACCCACCTCTGTAATTAAGGGGTCATCTATGCAACTAAATGACAAAAATGTCAGCTACATATTGATGCACGGTGAGTGAAGTTAGTTTAAGTTAGTTTCAAATGCGATTGGAACTTAATAGTAATATTATGCTTCTTATTATAAATGCAGAATGCCAGTTATATTGAATAGGAAAATATTTTTCTAGTAATGTACTTCTCTCTATTTAATATGAAAACCACTGATGCTACTCTGCAACATGTGCTGCAGACCTCGCTGTAAGCAATCGTATTGGACACTATTTCTAAACTACCTTAAACATCTTTTTTTAAGCATATTAACAAATATTAGGAAGCATCTGCCAAAAATCAAAGATTGTAACATAACTGCATATATCGCAGACTGCTTGACCACCAGGATGTCCTAAATAAAACCTAATCTAGTATAGTATAAGAATCTAGTATGAACAGAAGCTGGTCAAAATTGAAACTGGGCCTGCAGCTCTAAAAGGATTTCTTTTTGTTCCCGACGGCGTTAATGTTGATTTCATCTAAATTAAATGACATCTTAAGTCTCATTTATTATGACCACAGTGTGTGTTTAACCACAGATTTTTTAGGCCATTTGCTCTGCTGTTGGCGGGGTGATCCAAGGATAACAGTACAGATGCCTTGCATGCTTGGATGTGTGTGATATGATATGATAGGTTTTGCTGCCGGCGGAGCTTCAGCGAATCATCTTCTTTTCTCCTTTTCATTGCAGTTACAGGAGGAGTGTATGCGTGTGCATATTATGTCGGGATGCGAGTTTGCGTGCATGCGCTGTCTGTGTGTGTGTGCGCGCTAGTCTGAGTGGGTTTGCGTGTGTGCCCAGTGTCTTGCAGTGCTGGCGGGTGGAGGCACGCGTATGTTTGCGCTCTGAAATTAGCCAGATATCCTATTGTCTGTGTTCTTTTAGCGTTCATGCGTTGTGATTCACAACTCCAAGGGCCTCTTACGCTAATGATGCCGCATTCAGCGAGGGATTCTTGCCGGAATTAAAACATGCTCCTCTTGTTACAATGATGCTTCTAGGTTTGGGAGACCTTAATAAAAGTGTCTCGAATCTGCGGCTTTTTTTGCTTTATCAAAAGTGCAGTCTCGCTCCGTTTCTTGAATCCGTTAACACGCTCACATTAGTGTTTGTCTTTCCACAGGAGGCTCCATAATGAGGAGAAGGGCAATGGCTGTGAATACTGTGGCAAACACTTCCAGGACAGCATGCGGCTCAGGATGCACATGCTGTCTCACACAGGTACTTAGTAACTCTCACACTCTCATCTCAGAGCATTCAGAGCTGATCAACCCTCTTGATACAGTAGTGCAGCTTTTCAAATGCACCTGTTCATGCTACGACCCCCCCTCCACCCCTCCCCATGCCAGTTAGTGCTGCTCCGAATACTTGGATCATGCTTTCTTTTCCATGCTTAGGTCTATGCACGTCTCCCTCCCTCTCTTCTCTCCGTCTCCCTCTCTAGTCTCTCTCAGTTTGAATCGTTTCTGTGTTTTTTCGGAGACTCTGGCAGCTCGCCAGCTCTGCCCCTTCTGAGTGATGACATCATCAGCTGCCGGCAGGCCTGGGTGTTCTGCCAGTGTTCCGAAGCGTGTGTGATGGCTCGCTCGCAGATGTGTGTCCAGGAACACACTGTACCCAAATGCAGACTTAATCAGACCTGACTGCTCTCCCAGCTACTTTATCCAAAATAGAGAGAGAGGAGGGGTGGGTAGTTGGGGGGGGGGGGGGGGGGTAGAGATCAGGGACTAAAAATGAAACTAAAACAGAAACCTCAGTTGGATTATGTGTACAGACAAGGCAAAGTCCCTGTCCTCTCCGCCTTCTCTATGAGGATTGTTTTGGAATGACATCCTGCTGACGGATGAGAGAAAGAATCTGCTTCTTTAAACTTCACCTGATCCCCCTCCCTTTTTCTGTTCCTCCTCTTTTATACCCTCTGGATAACCCTAAACACACATATTGTCTTGCATTACCCCGACCACCACAACGCGCTTTGATTTTCAATTCGCAGCGACATCCGTAACAGCAGCACCTTTAACCTAATTTGAATTTTTTGCATAAACTCTCCCCATCCCAATGTGTCAACCTATAATACTACAGAAAAAAAAAAAAGAGAGAGAGATGTGGATCTCATTTCTTTGTCACTGTGTATTTCGGTATAGCAGCCTTAGATCCCGCTGGTTGCTAAGGAGCGAGTGCTCCACTGCTCTAATGGGCTGATTTGGTATTCAGCTCGATGCTGGCTCTTATTTTGGTATGCCAGACAAAGTGTTTTGATGGAGGACGATTGCAGCCGCGTCTGGAGACAGTTTGATGGTTTATGGATGAGAGCACACTCCGTGCCTTTGACTGCACAAGACAATGCACTATGTTCTCTTCTTCCCTTATCACACAATCTCACACAACACAACACACCACACTGGACAGCGTCACACAACATCAGGATCGCAAATTCTGCTTTAGTGTTACTACTAAACAACACTACTCTCAAGCAAGTTTTATTTTTACGCCGTGTAACAAAACGCACTATTCCAAAACAGTAACAGTTTGTTTTCAAAAATTGTTGTTTTTAGAAATGAACAGATTGGGGCTCTCTCTCTTTTTTTTTTTTGTTTTTTTTGGTATTTGTGTGCAGCACTGGGAACGGTGGCAGAGTGTCTCTGTATAGTGGCATCGTAAGAGTTGAAAGAGGACCACATTTAGGCTGTAGCGCTCAGAGTTCCCAAAGCTTGTGGGTGTTTTAATGAGTCATTTTAACTTCATTTAAAGCCAGCTGAGCAGAAAATAGATCAGTGAATGAGCCCTGGGCCAGTATGGATCTGCAACCGATTTACATCTCTGTGAGAGCCAACCCACATCCAAACAGCTGTGTGTGAGAGAAAGAGAAAGAGCGAGCGTGTGCGCGTGTGCGTATGTGCATATCTGTCTTATTTGTCTGTCTGTGCAGGTGTGAGGTGAGTGCAGAACAAGGATTGAACGTTTCTGCTGGCAGCGTGCATACTTGTCTCTCTCATGTCTTCATCAGAATAGACAAGGGCATTCCAAAGGTGAACTGGGAACTGTAGTTACAGTGTATGCGGTGGGATTCGGGGTGTTGACTCTGAAGTGTTTTTTTTGATAAAGGGATGTGCCGCAGGCGGGAAGCGTCTGCTGTAGAGAGAACACCCAGTCCTTCTGTGGCCTCTCAGGCATACAGTCTGCTCACTGTTCAGAGACTGATAACAGGGCACGGTAAATAAAACTCTTCAGCTCTGCTCTTTTTTTTCCTTTTTCTTTTTTCGAGAAGAAGGACCATTGCACCCTGTCTGGTGCTTTTGTTTGTCCCCAGTTGTGTTTTTACGGCGCTTTCCACTGCTCCATTGTACTCCGCGCATTTGCTTCCTTGTGTTAACACCTGAAAAGCACAAGTGTGTGACAAACAAGGCTCTTTGCTGACTTTTCAAACAGCATCTCTTTGTCCCCCCCCTCTCGTTGCTTTTCTCCACAGTCCTCTTTAAATGTGAAATTAACTGACTTAGGCTGCAATTACAAACACATGTTTGTGTTCAGGTCTGATCAAAATACACTCTTTTGAATTTGATTTTGTCTACAGCTCCTGCAGAGGCGCTCGTGTGTGATCAGTGCGGAGCGACATTCTCCTCAGAGGACGCTCTGGAAGCCCACAGGCAAACACACACAGGTACTTTACAAACATGTGTGCATGCTTTCTCAACGTGCACGCACGCACACACACACAATGTTTAACCTGGACAGCATGCACTGAGCTGTTGAGTAAGCCGTGACTACGGGACTCGTGATCATGGTCTAAACTGGCTTGTCATGCTGGCTGGGTTAAACTGTTCCTGTCATGATGCTCCATAATTTATCAACAGGGAGGTGGGAGGCCCTCTCACATATCACCCACTAATATCTCCTGGCATCCAGGCCCACTGCATGCCACTTTGCCACAGCAGTAGCTTTACAGCACCAGCATTACAGTTTCACAGACATACTATCCTCACCTCCCTCATGACAGCGGCTGTGAAATTATTTACCTCACGCCCACACACTCAACAGCAGGCCAGACACCTTTTTGTGATTTTTCAGTGATCTCAAACCAGGCAAAATGTTTGCATTACATACTCTTCTTGTTCAGCGAGTGTCTGGCATTAACATTTGGCACCAAGATGAGTCAAAGTATTTTTTTAAATAGTTATATTTCTGGCTGACTGGCTGCACAAACCTGGATGGTGATTTGCAATCTGGACTCTCGTAGTTTGGAAAAACATGCCCGGGGAGCTGAAGTCGTTATCAACGTTAGAAAGTGCCTCACAGAGGGGGGAAAAAAAGGAAAAAGGAAGAGATAAAAATGACAAACAACACAAGTGTCCAACTGATTAAATAAAATGCACTAAAAATCAAGCGAGAGATAAACCAGATGTTGTCTAAGTGCAGTACTTTTCTTAGTAAGTTGGTATTTTTCTGTTTGATTAAGACATTTCTAAAAGGTTTATCGGTTGTCTGTAATGAATGCATCATTTTTTCCATCTGCCTAAATTCGAGTTTATTGCCCAACAGTTTTGTTGTCAGATGGCACATACATGTATCCCTGACAGTGTCCGAATCCACACCTTTTCTGCTACTGTCAGAGAAAGGTGATAACCCTCTCAGGAGCACTGGCACGTAACTGTAACTCCAGGTGGCACACACAGTATGAATAGTTAATGGATGTGGACATGGAGGGGTGTTAACGAGGCCCAGAAGTTTCTACCCTCATCTCCCTGAGTTGTAAACATCCAGAGCTCGGTTTCAGCTTGGCACTGTATCCAGAGCAGGGTGCAGGAGGGCATTACTCTCTTATTTTGTCATGATCTCAGCTTGGTCCGCTGTGACGCATGACCCTTTTTACTGACTCTTATTGTGGCATTCGTCATGAGCTACAGGTAATTCAATCAGTTGTGCCGAGGTTATGCAAGGAAATTTTCCAAATCACTGCAGAGACTCGCATTTTCCAAATCACCTGGTTTTTATTTCTTGTTCTTCTAAAAAAACACACCAAAACAAAAAAAGATAGAGACACAGTGCCGAGCGTGCAGCTTCTGCTTTAATTTGCCATGTGGCATAACCAGTTAGCCAAATGAGTTTCCCCTTAGCAGATTAACACTTGTCAGACCTCAGCAGCTGCAGCACTGCCGTCCACCTCTTCTCCAGAGGGGAAATAATTCTGCTCTTGGGAGACCTTACTCTGTGGCAATTTGGCTGATTTGGCCGCAAGACTAGTTTACAGTGAAAGTCTTTAGCCACTTTTATATGTCAGAGGTTAATGGCCCTGTGTTGCTGAAGTTAGAGATCAAAGAGAGCAGGGGGTTTGGTGGAGAGGGTTAGGGGTGGGTTGAACTGTGAGAAGGGAAGGGGGTAGGGGGTATGTGAGGACTTCCTGAGGGCAGGAGGATTGCTGCTGGTGTTGGATGCCAGGACACGGAGGAAAACAACATCATGTGCTGCTGTTTACTCCTCACCACAGCACTGTCATAGTCTCCTCTGACCTACTTGTCAGTGCCCAAAATAAAAGAATGGATCTGTCTCCGAATTGCTCTCACAACAAAGGGGTTTGTTTCATCATGGCAAGTAAGGGCTCTGGGGCACCTAGCTTTCCATTTTGGAAAACCCAAGACTCATAGCTTATCTCCACCATGCACAGAAATCGACTGTATGTGCTTCAAACTGTGCTGGCTGACCATTTTGCCACCTTGCCTTGCCTACAGAAAAAAGGCCATAAGAGTGCTGTCTTTGTGTACTCACAGCAGCTGCACTGTTTCCACACATTACAGGCTGCTTCATCAAGTGAATAATATTACCTTCTGTCCAAACCCTAATTAAACAGTCCTGTAGTCTGTTCAGATACAGCCCAGGCTTTCTAGTGCATCCCTCTTAATGCAGACCTTTTAGCTCGCCTAATTGCGTGTCCGTCATCATACTGCACCCTCCTGTTAATACCCAGTTGTAATTCGCATAAGCCTTAAACTGAACTGAACTGCGCTCTGTTTGGCCATTATGTCCCCCCCCCCCAGTATTTATTTTCCCTGACTGTTACCACACACACACACAAAAACACGCCCCGAGCTGCCCTGCCATTTCATGTAAAGTGAAATACAGTAGCTATAGATAATATAGCAAACGTTCTAGGAACAGAGGCGAATGAATCAGTGTGTGACCTCAATGAACCGGTCCGTGGAATGGTGGTTAAACACGAGCAACGTATCTCATGTTGCATTAATTATTGAGTCGGTTGTTCCTCACTCGGGTAGATTAGCAGTCTACTGATGAGGGCCCGGGGTTGTTTAAGGTACTGTACTGTTGCTCTGCATGGAGCTGTCCGCATGAACACGTACAGTAGCCTGAACGCACGGGGTCATGTGAGGTCCAGCACATAGCACGTAGCCCGCCTGGCTGTGTATGTTTAACAGGGTGATAGCAGTGTTTCCGGCAGACGGCGAGCAGGGCCCGAGGACGTAGCTGAAAGTGCCTTTACACTGCATACTAGTGGACGCGAACAGCATTGGTGTTAATATTGTAAACTGTGAAATCCGCTGTTGTTTTGATAGCAGCAGGTGATTTGTTCAGCTCTGACTCGGCCGTCATTCACAATTTGCCGAAACAAATGCCTTAATGGATCGAATTCTGAAAGCGTCTATTAAAACAATGCCAGTTATTTGTGACCGATGCTGTTAAAATGAAGTCTACGGCATATTTCAGCAAACACAGAAAGGACATTTTTCACGGTTCGACCAGTGTAATCTGTAGGCTCAGGACTGAAGTTAAGATTAACACAGAAGAAATTATACAGCTTTGCGGTCATCACTGATACAATCTCTTGTCCAATTTGCCGTGGGTTTACTCCCAGAATCTCAGGGTGGGAAAACTTTTGTTTGCTGCTTGAAAAGAAACAGGCTGCGCTTATTTGTGAATGAAGGGATTAGCTTGAACACTTCACCCCAACAAGGACCATGATCCTATCTGGTTGCCTAGACACATGGTTTTGTTTCTTAGGCAGCGTGAGAGCCTGGCTGGCTCCCACCTCAGTTGGACTGAATAAGTGGCAGATGCATGAAGGCAGACTATGTTAAATCACACGAGCATACACATCGGCTTCATGGAGATATGCTGAAATCGCATAACAACCCCAAACTGTCCTCAATTACTAACCTAATTGTGCATTAGATGAGCAGCTTAGTCGCATAACGCACACAGTAAATGTTTAGATTTTCTGCCTCGTAGCAGAATTGCTTAAAAGTAAATCATTATTCCCACTGTTAAAGCTCCCACCCACTAAACACAATGCTCAGTCAACGCTCCAGCCTTTGAGAAATGCTATTGATTACGTGGTCTTTAGCCTATTGAGGGCCATAGGTCAGGGGTCATCCTGTGCCTTAAAGCCTAAAGTCCAAACCTATTGTCTGGTTAAGGGTGAGAAAGCAGGGGGCAGTGACGGCCAACTTTAGGGCTTATTCTCTCATAAAGAATCTCCCCAGCATTTATTACCAAAGCTTACTGGAAAACTCCACGACCGCAAAACCTTTTTCGTTTCAAAAGTTAACAGAGCGCAGTGAGGCGAAATGCCACCGCTAACGCATACAAACACTTCCTCGCCTCCAAAGGTTTTTGTTTACACTTCAAGACATTATTTGGTATTTTTATTTTCAGCGTCGCTTGCGCAGAATAAAACCGAAAACGACTGCTGAGCTGTTGTCACTGCGTGTCATCCCGAGATCAAGGGTTGAGATTCTTGTGACAGAAGAGTTGTCATATTCCTTTTCTCAAGTTTCAGCATTGTCGGTGACAGAAAGATCAGGATGTACATCTGTGAGTGTCTGCGAGTGTGTCGGGGAGTCACGGTTTACCTCCACAGAGAAACTAGGATGTAAAACTTCTAGAGCAGACAGGGGAGGAAAAAAAAGGAAAATATGCAAGCTGCACCGAAACAGGCGTTTAAAATATATGACGGTTAATAACGAGAGAGTAGAGGGAGGATAATTAAAGTAGCTTTGAAGTATCTACAAGGTGGATAATATGCTGCTCGGTTGGTTGAGGGTTCTGCTCTGCCTGCAGCTACAGTAACGCGGACACATTGGAACAGAAAGCGCTCCCCCTGCTGGTTGAAAGAATTTACTGCTAGCTGGTTAAAGTGGAGGAAGGTTTCACATCTCGGGGTCATTCAGAGACTGCATTTTCTGCTTCTTAAGTGTTTTTAACCATTTTGGATAGATCATTATCCAGACTATACTGTTACACAGCGTAGAGCAAAAGCAGCATTCGTTAGGTATGACTCAGAAAGAAAGTGAAGCTGGTTAGCCAGTGAAAGGATTTCCTGTATGGTCAGCGAATAAGGGGAGTGGGGAGGGCGCAGGGGCATTGAGACTGGAGGGTCTTTTGTCTACAACTAAAATATTGTGATCCATGTGTGAGAAAGGGCCTTGGTCATTAGGCGACAACATAAAGACAGGGATTGTAGGAGTTGCATGAGGAGCCTATGACTAATGGGCTTGGTCAATGAGGGCCTGAACCTCATTGTGTGCCCTTTGTGGAAAAGAGCACAGGCTAAAGCCTCTGAACAGGTGCAGCTCATTCCATCAGACCGGCTCCCGGCAGGACGTTTAAGATCGGGGTATGCATTTCATCCCGTCTTATTCCCGTTAATGATTATGAACGATCGGTTTTATTAAGTTTTGTTTTGGGGTGAAATTTCAGAAGATTTGAGAGAAAAAACAAAACAGGAAGCTGAGGCTTTCTTTATTTAAGCTAAACTGCAGTCATCCATGAAATGTTAAAGTGTCTTTCATTGTTTGAGCAAACTGTGATGCGCGGATGAGCAAACAATACTCAGCCAACGTTTTTGATTTATCCCTGAAAAAATGTGAATATGCTTGATTTGTTTCTTTTTCTTTCTCCTTTGAACAGGCTTGTCTTTAACTTGATTGAACCTAAAGCAAGTGTCTGACACTCTTCCCTCTTAGTATGAGTGTGCTGTATCCCTTTCCCTGCGTTAATTCCAATTTAATTGCCAGTTGCCTCAAGGCACTTCAATAACAGTAACAAATGATTTGATTTAGTGGACCTCATCAGACTGCATTTTAAATGCGACACAGCAACCCCACTTGAATTCCAATGAAGTGCTGGCACAGTCCTCTGTTTACTAATGATCCTCCGCTGGAGATGTCTGATTGAATCTGAGTCAGGAGCAATGGGACCTGCTAGCATTGTAAATGATCTGCAACCTGTGCAGACAGAGAAATAAGGACCTCATAATCTCACATTAAAGCCTCACTCTCCAGGACATGCACATTACGTCCGATGCCACCGATTAACCAGTCCCTCACCGGTGCACATATGAATTTTGCATCAGTGTGAATGTCACAGTGGAGCGTGCTGGCGTACACATCCTGTAGATCAAATGTTGACTGTATGACAGCCAATGGATCTTCTTCACATTGCCATTTTGACTTAAACTAGCCTGCCAGCGACTCCCTATCTGTATTCCTCTCCACACTCTGTGCAACAGGAAAGCAGCCCCAAAGAGATGCCAGGTCACACACAGGATTAAACTGGATTGTGTTTTTTCCTGCAGTCCTGCCTTTAATGGCTTGATATCACTACTTAACATTCTGCACAGAGCGCATAGTGTAGGCATCATTTAGGGTGGAGCTACTATCAGCTGCTCTTTGAGCACAGAGACAGAGGACTTCACAGGCTGTAGCTGACTCCTGATGGGGAATGAAGAGAATAATTACACATCTAACACACCAGGAAGGAGCCATTGATTGTGTGATTGGCATGCTCTGCATTGTGTGGGAAATTCTTAAAGAAAACAATGACTTTCATGGTTTAAAATAGAACGTATAAAGACTCACAGCTGAAAGTGCCTCTGGGCTTTTAGGGGAGTTAGTTTAGGTAGAGGCACTTGCTCTTTGAAAGAAGCTTTTCCCTCAGAGGACTCACACAAAGTTGAAGTGACCCAGTTTCCCCACTTAAGGCCCTGTCTGTGTATGGTACTGAAATAACTGTGCGTCTGTGTCTTGCGCGTTCTCCAGGGACTGACATGGCGGTGTTCTGTCTGCTGTGTGCAAAGCGCTTCCAGACCCAGAAGGCCCTGCAGCAGCACATGGAGGCCCATGCAGGCATGCACAGCTACATCTGTAGCCACTGCGAGCGCCCCTTTCCAAGCCACACTACCCTCAAAAGGCACTTGCGCTCACACACGGGTAAGAGACGGATCATTTGTACCATCCTCATTATTCACAGTGTCAGCTGCAGTCATAAAACGCGAACATGTCGGTGTCAGGCACATGCATACGTTAAGGAGGAGACGAGAGACAGCTGTATTTATTTTGGTATATGGGTTAATTTCCTGGGGTTATTGGCTTTAAGGTTTTAGTCAATTTGCATGCATCCTCTCCCACCCTCCTTCCTTCTCTATAAGATGACTCACCTCGGCGATGACAGCACTGTACCGTTATGGCCGGTGCATATTTTGGGCAATTTCATCCTGTTTATATTTTGGGTTCTTAGACAGCCTTCGGGCCTCTGCAATTCACGGCTGTCAGTTCTAGTGCGGTTCACCCAAAATGATAGAGGAAACCCAAATAAATATTGAAGGAAAAGCAAATGGAAATGACTTGTCTGTGTGTTCTACCAAGGGTGAGTCTTAGTGCCGCAGGAGACGGAGAGATATTTACTGAAAAGATGTCCCCCTTTCTTCTTTTACCTTAAATAACACTCCCAGCTGTCAGGACGGCTTGATGTCTAGACAGGAGAAATACATAATTGATGTGAAGAGACAGAAGTGAAGGGAGTTTTGGCCATGGCAGCGTATCTTGTTTGTATGCCATTCTGCTTGGAAGTAACATTTTGTAAATGTCATCTGCTCCACAGTGGGGTGGGGGATTGGGGAGAATCGGCCTGTAATGAGGAGAGCAATGTATCCTCTGACTTGGCTGTTGCTGTGGACACTGAGATAATGAGGCACATAGGTCATTGGAGATGAGTCAAACCCTCAGCCTAGGAGAGAAATAGATTAACTACAGTATAGAGAACAGAGCAGCACATGCCTGGAGGACTTTTATTAGCTATTAGCCGACAGCCAAGAGGAGTGTCCTCATGTCATAACATTAGCAACGTCTGAAAGAACATCATTTCCCATGTTTGCTATGCACGTGCGGAAAGGCCTCTGTGACTATTTGACCTATGCAGCTACATATGCGGCGTGCCGTGTCGAGCCAAGGATAAAGTTAGCCTTTAATGCTTCTCACGATAATGGGCTGTGTTGGTGTTGCGGCTGCTGCTGCTGTGACACGATTGTGCTTTCAGGCGATCACCCGTTTGAGTGTGAATTCTGCGGGAGCTGTTTCAGAGATGACGGCACGCTGAGGGGCCATAAACGCATCCACACGGGAGAGAAGCCTTACGAGTGCAACGGCTGCGGGAAGAGGTTCAGCCTGAAACACCAGCTAGAGACACATTACCGCGTACACACAGGTAAGAGCGCGCGCTCGAAAAAAGTCCTTCAGGTGGATCCAGGGAAAAGTCCAACAATCGCCTGTATTATCGGCACACCAAAACTCTCTTATTAGACATGGATACACCGCAGTGTTGCACTTGGTATTACAGTGACCACGACCAACATTTTCATTTAATGGCACATTTACAATGCTGCTGCTGCCGTTTGTATAATTCAATGTGTATAAATCGTCCCCCACAAAAGCAGTATTTTACTCCTTTATGAGTCACGCTTACTAAAATCTACAGTGCCCTGCTATCTTTATGCTGGAAAATCACTTTAAAGACTCTTCAATGGGAATGCCTGCCATAGAAAGGGCAGGAACGTATTGATTTAGACTAATGCATTTAAGGTTTTGGCCTTAGAAAAAGACAGAAATAAATAAAACACAGCATTTCTTCTACAGCTAACAATGTGCTTTGTCAAAATTTCAACTTTTTTTTTTTAGCAAGGAAATAAGTTTAATCATTTGATCATTAGTTATCTTGTACTTTAAGGAATGGCCATAGTGAGGCTTTTTATTTTTACGTGATTTTATATTAATCACATAAATTAATCACGTCCCTCTTTTAAGACAGGGAGGAAATTTCTTTTGGATGCTGACAGACTCATTTTAAAACCTTTAAAGCCAATTGTATCATATTTAATACGTGAGTTTTGAGAGTTTTGAGTACTAGATTATCAGTAAGTTTTTTTCCTTCACCCATTTTTAAGCAACAAATTACAAAAAATATCAGATGTAGCAAATATGATACAAATTAAAACTAATATATGCAAATTAATATTTAATTTCTTTAAAAAAAAATTATCAGAAGGTTTAATAACGAATTCATTAAAAAAAAGAAAGATATTGCCAGTATTATTTCATGGCTCAGGGTTTGAAATGTTAATATCAAATTCAGGTCTAACCCTAGAGCACCGACATACAAACACACCTCTGAAAGTGCAGCGGCCTAAACTAGGAGGCGAGTCCCGTCTCATCTGGCTGCAGGTCTACAAGGTTAATGCCGTATTGTTGAATTTTTCAGGTGAGAAGCCATTTGAGTGTAAGCTCTGTCACCAACGGTCAAGAGACTACTCGGCTATGATCAAGCACCTGCGCACTCACAACGGAGCGTCTCCGTACCAGTGCACCATCTGCCAGGACTTCTGCCCCAGCCTGGCTGCCATGCAGAAGCACATGAAGGGCCACAAACCCGAGGAGGTGCCGGCGGATTGGAGGATAGAAAAGACTTACCTGTATGTCTGTTACGTCTGAGCAGGACTTGGACTCCAAGCACAGTCTGACTGGCACACACACTCACACGCACACGGTCACTGTTGGATGAAAACCTGTGTTGCTGGTTTGAAATGTTTCTGTAAGGGTTTTTGAAAGAGTCTGAATTCTTGTTGGGTGAACTGGGAAGTGTATTACGGAGAGATGTCGCTCAAAGAGATACTGAGTTGGTTTTATTTGTTTTTTCCCGACAATTAGACGTGCAAGCACGAAAACAGATGGGCGTACACGTCAGGGCTGCAACCAATGTTCATCATCAGTCAGGTTATTTTTATTCTAAAAGGGAAAAAAAGGGCAGAAGAAGTCACATTTTGTTGACAAGCTGAATTCTTTAAAGATATTTGCCCAAAAAAGTCCAATAAATATTGCAGGATTAATCGATTATCACATTTTTGACAGTTTCCTGATGACTTAACCATTTTAGCCCTGACGTGCACAAACATAGACACACACCGTCTCCCTCGCACACAAGTTTTGATAATCACTGTATCTCTAATGGATCCACTGTGGTTAAAATCAATGCCACAATGGCTGTGACTGCTGACCTGTATGTGTAGCAGGAGCATTTTGACTGATTGCTAAACCATCAGACAACCCGAGTTATCGTCTATGATTGTGCAGTAGATGTTGAAATAATTCCACGAAGGCTTGATTGGCTGAACTTTGCAACATTTTCTCTCCTAATTTCCTGTGACTGCTTTGGGTTTTTTTGTTTTTTCTCCTGCTGTTGGATTTTTATTTGAGTTGTTTATTTTCTGCATGTTTTACTTGAATGGCTGCCACGTTTTGACCTCATAAGCTTGATCTCTTTAATTGCCTTGTCTTTCTTGCAGTGGGTGTTATTGTTTCAGGTGGGTGGGGTAGCTGGCTCACAATTTGAGTTTCTCTTGTAATAAGGTTGTGCTATTTATACGTTGTTTATTTGTTACCAAATATGTGCTGGTTTTCATCAGACGGTCCGTCTCTCTTGGGATGATTTCTAGTAGAGCGAGCTCTACCTCTCCTCGCTTTTCACTGTTTTAAATCCACTGCAAATTATTCATCCATCAGCCGTTTTCAGTTTGTTTGGGGGTTTTTTAGAATTCATCATAAATTACATGGTCAAAAAGTGTGTAAAAAATGCCTCAACACGGCTTTCTGTGTAGTTTTTTCCTTTAAGGAACAGTTTATCCAAAAATCAAATGTAGGTATTTTTCCTCTGGTCTGTAGTGCTGTTTATTCATCTGGTGCGAGTCGCCCAGTTTTTATAGAGATGCTTGTCTTCTCTTGATTATGATGGAATCAAATGGTACAGAGACTGACCCGGTTACTTTAAAAGAAACAAAACCCCAAAACTCTGTTGTGAGCAATTTCATGTAGGGACTATTTACTCTGTAGTTTCTGTAATCGCTAACCAAAAGAAGCCTGCAGGTAGCTAACATTACAGCTCAGCCACAAGCACGAGCCTTTTGTGATGCCGTCTGATACAATTGCCGTGTGGAATAGTTGATATATGAAAAAAACTAAGCTTTTTGTGTTTTGGTTGATTTTTTTTTTATTTGCATATTGAGATAATGATTTCTATTTACTTTGATGAATTTCAAGAGAAGGACGACATCTCCAAGCAGCGTTGTCTTCTCAAACTGGGCGGCTCGCGCTAAAACTAAACAAACGAGTGGCACTAACAGCCAGAAAATCTGATTTTTTGTTGTGAACTGTCCCTTAAACTATATATAGATGTCTTATAAAAATCACAGAATCAGAATTTTCTTGGAGAAAACTGAAGAAAACATGAAAAGTAGTTTTTTGTTTGTTTGTTTTTTTTAAACAAAACACAAAAAGAAAATTCTGACACTGAATTACTATGAGCAGGTTATTGTCAGTTGTAGTGTAGCTGTAATGTAAAATCTGTCATGGTATGTTATTCCCTTATGTGAGCCTAACACGGGCCTTATAGATTTAAACATGTTGTATTTTTGTATTACAGTAATTTGCTATCTGTTTACATTTGGTATGATTTGAGAAAAAAAAAGAAAACATCTTAATGTGTGTGTTTTATAAGTCTCTGATTTGATTAAGATCCCTCCCTTGTGCCTCTTTTATAAGTAGAGCATTGATGTGCTTGAGTACATGGGTCTGTGCTATTGGTAGTTGTTTCTGGGTGTTTGTTTATTGTTACTCAATTAAAGATAGACTGCCATGTAGATCCACTTTGTCTGAACATTGCAACTGGAAGCAACATACTGTGATAGTGGCTGATACTCTGATGCAAGTTCCAAGCAATTTTTGATGTAAAAAAAGTACACGCTTGTCTCAAATTGTTCCCTTCAAAGTGACAATGGACTGACATCTTTGGATGAAAACAGTGTGTATAGCAAATCTTGGCATCTGTGGGCATTACCAATGCCTTCTTAAGTAGCCAACAACACTCAGTGCCATGAAAACACATTCACTGTATCTATTCTACATGAACATGCACTATAAATGGATTTTCCTCGGTGGACCAAAAGAAATAGAGCACTTTTGTTTGAAAAGGATTTTTTTTTCTTTGATCTTTCTATGTTGTGATAATACAGCTGTCTTTTATTTGATGTGTCCTAGAAGGATGTGATTAGCATTGTTTAGATTATGTCAATGTCTGTCTACCTCAGGGCCAGATCAAAGCTCGACCTGGTATCCAATCAGGGTTGTTCTTCTTGCCATGTGTGCAGTAAAATCCCTCTTCATTACAGCTTTGTAACACAGTGTGTGAAAGTGTTTTCTCCGTGTGGATTCAGGCACAACTCTGTATGCGTCAGTGTTCAGTGGCATGGTTAAAAAAAGAATAAAACAGTTTACTATTTTATGCATCACGTCTCATTTGCCTGTTGTTTCTGCTGTCTGTGTGCGCTCGTAAAGTGTGACTGGCAGCGGTTCCCAGCCTATTTGCTCTTTACAAAATAAAAATAAAAAATAGAAGAAAAAGAGGGGGGTGATCTGAATTCATTTTACACATTAACAGAATTGTTTGCTTTGAAATTAAGAAGCAGTGTCTACACTGGTAACTGATGGACTACTTTATTTGAGTTTAGTTTAGGTTTTTATTGCAGATTCCAGTATTTTGTAGCAGAAAGGACGGCATTACACACACACACACACACAAAGGATCAAATTGTTCATTTCATGCTTTGTTGATGCATATGTTTTAAGCACAGCAGTAGTGCTTCTCCGTAATGTAAGAAAAACCTGACAAAATGTGGAAAAACTTGTGAATGTGGACGTTTACAGAGTGAAATTTTACTTCTTTACTTTTCAGCTCAATCTTGTGCAGCAGTTGTAATATTCTGGCCCAGCGGGGCAGCATGTGGCTCATGAACAGACACGACCTAATACATTTATTTGACTACAACTTTTGGTTGGAACAAACTTTTGGTTGGTTTGGTTTGGCTTAAACATGGGTGACAAATTAAAGGAATAAACAGAGGTCATAAGCTGTTGGGCTGTTACACGCTGTCAGAAAGTCTTAAGTAGGGATGGGTATCGTTTAAGTTTTATCCGATACCGGTGCCAAATCGGTACTTTTGAAACGGTGCCGGTGCTCAAACGGTGCTCAAACCGGTGCTTAAAGAATGGAGAACACAAAATTGGTCCAAAAACCTCTCATGTTCAGCTGGTTTTTGTAAAAAGATAACAATGTTAGCCTTTTCTGCAGCTATGGGGCATATATGGCATCACTCTTGGCTGGAAGCAGTGCTTAAATAATGGAAAAAACACAAACTTTATCCAAAAACCTCTCATGTTTAGCCGTTTCCCTCTTTTTCTTTGGTCATTTTAGCCTTTTTGGCCAGGGTGAAGGGAGTATCTGCCATCAAACAAGAAGACAGCCGCATGTAGCTATGATGATGTTTGCTAGTTCACCTTACCTGCATTAATGTAATAACGTGGTTAGCCTACTCAACGTAAATTACACACGAACAACATTAAGCTACTCACGCAGAGAAGAACGGCTGCTGCTGCCATCATCATCCGTCATCATTTCTGCTACACTGGCAGGGCTAGGGGCCAGGACTCTGCTCTTCCTGTTTTTGGGGATGTTGCTAACTCCGGGTCTGATAACAGGCACCACACCCGCAGTAGATGCGCTCGGTGTGAGGTCTCGCAGCAAGCTATCAAATACAGCGCATTTCTTGGCTTTTAAAAAAAAACGCTATGCGTCGCCAGGTGTTTCATCGGATTCGAGGTGTTACCTCCTTTGATAGTATCACAGTATCAGCTTAAAGCACTTGTTGCAGGCTGCTGAGTTTGCATATTTTGCTGTGAAGTACAGCCAGACTTTTGACCGCTTCGCCTTGGGCATTTTTAATCTGTAGCTCTGCTCTAAAAGAACGTACGTACCTGGACCCGCCTACTATCCTCGGAAACGTAAAATGATTGGCTAGAAGTGTATCACAGCTCAGGAAAAAAAAGCACCGAAATAAAGCACCGAAATGTGCGCTGCTTTTCGGTCTGGTTACTACCGTTTAAGTGCATGCTAAATTTCTGGTTTTCTGCAAGGGGGATCTTTCTTCATGCAAACACTTCTGCTTAGCCAGTTTAGGGTCGTGGGAGCATTGGAGCCCAGCTGAGGTAGGGCGAGAAGCAGGGTACACCCTGAACAGACGACCATTTACCCTCACAGGCAACGAGGCTAATCACTACACCGCCGTGCGTCCCGGGATGAAACATCATTGCAAAATATGTTCCTTCACCTAGTTTTCTGTGCACAGTACTAGGGAGTGCTGTCTGGCAAAAAATATCTCACAAGGTGTTCAAGTGAGTCAGGTTTGGGTCATATCAGCTGGGGCATTGTAATCCTAGAAACAACCAGTTTCATGAGTTTTATGAAAGTGTAAAGTAAAGATCATCAAACAAATTTTCACCATTTAAGCATACCCACAGCTAACCATTTTATTCATTTAACATTTCAAATGTTTGTTTATTAGTTTTGCTAATTGGTTTCATGTTACATCACATGCAGCTAGTGGTGTTAAAATGCTACAGATCAGCTGAGCTTTAATTTTCAAGTACTCTCACATGTCCCTTGGGAATTACTGCAGCATGGTCTCTCCTCTCTCTCTCTCTCCAGTCTCTGATGTCCTAATTCAACCCTCTGAACGTTTCAGTTTTCAGCACAGTTACAGAGCCCGGGCTACCATCTACACTGAGACAATGCTGTTGATCCCGCTTAACGGTTTATTGGCTCCTGCCACAAACTTTCACAGTCTCAAGCTGTTTATAGAGTTTATATATCATCTGGGCTACTTGCAAACAGCTGGAGTCACTCCAGGCCCTGTGGTGACCTCCGATGGCGCTCTGCCAGAGCCACAGCTGGCCTGTGTTTCATCCCAGATGTGAAAGAAGTCCATATATCAGGTCTGCACAGCACAGTGAAAATTCAACCTCATAATTAAAGGTAGTGGCAGAATTTACTGTACGATTCTCTGTTTTGTTTTGTTTTCTGCTCGCCTGATGGTTTGGGGCTTAACAGGTTACCGTGCCAATGTTCCTCAGTTTCTCATAAAGTTCCCTCTGAGTAGGCTGTGAATGTTTTATTGTGTAATCTATTTTAAAGCTATATGACTTCAATCCGGTCAGCTAAATTCCAGGTTGCAGTGTTTACTGTTCCACTCTATAATAATCACAACACTCTCATTCTCTAGTGCTCTGCGTTTTTTCAGCTCACTCAGGGATATTTTAAGTTTCATATAAGCTACAGTACGTTGCGGTGTTCATTACTTCCCACTGACTAGAGGAAACCTTAGGATGTGTATGTATATTACTAATGTTATAGAAGAACTTATTTTAAAACGGCTTCATATAATCTTCGTTTGTTCAGACCAAATAAAGATGGTCCTTTATAGTGTAAAGTTGCATGAATGCAGTGATTCCCAAACAAAGGTTTAAGACCACCTACACGGTCCTTAAACGGAGGTTTGGGGTTAATGGAAGTGCGATATTAACAGCTGAACGGATGAAATAAAGATACATGTTATACAGTGTTTCTTTGGTTTGTTTTTCTGGTGAAAGAATTTCATCTGATGGATATCTCAATCTTAATTTAAGCTAAATAGTAGCAACTCTCTCTAACTTAACTGCTCACTTATTGTAGACATACAGACCAGTTTATAAGTATTTGGGCTAACTATCTTGTTCTTTTTCTTGGGCTCTGATTGTCAGTGCATTCAGTTTGAAGGTACCATGTTCAAGCTTTAATTGGAGTTTATATCGATCATGTGAAAAGGACAGTCTTCTTGTGACTCTGAAGTCCTGACAATAACTAACAGCACTCTCAATGATTTCATAGGAATTAAGACTGTAAGTAGCATCCAGGTGCTGTGTGACCACCTCTATAAAAGCAGACGTTTTGACAGTTTGCTGGTCTGGAGCACCTAGGAGTGGGTTAACACAACGCATCAATATTCCCAGCAGTGGACATCTCAGCAAATTCTCTCTAAAAATAACACAACGGCACAGCCAAGGTTTGCAAAGTTACATCTGAACAAACCCGGAGACTTCTGGAACAATGTCCTTTATACTGAGAAGACCAAAGTGGTGATGTTTGACCATAATGCACAGCAACACTTTGGCGAAAACCAAACACAACATATCAGCACAAACTCCTCAGATGTAAAGCAGAGTGGGAAAGGGGTGATTATTCAGGCTTGGTTTGCAGCCATGGGACCTGGGCACCTTGGAGTCATTAAGTCGACCATTAAGTCCTCTATATTACCAAAATATTCTAGAGTCAAATATGAAGCAGTCTGTCCAACGGCTAAAGCTTGTCCCAAATGAGTCGTACAACAACACAATGAAAAAGAAAAGAATCAAGGTGTTGCAATTTCCCAGCCAAAGTTCAAACTTCAGCATGATTGAAGCGCTTTGGCTGCAAACTTCAATGAGCTGAAGCAAGGCTGTAAGAAGAGTGGCTCAAAAGTCATCCACGGCAACGTGAGAAAATGATAAAGTCATACAGAAAACGATTCCTTCAAGTTATTGCTGCTAAAGGTGGTTCTGCAAGCAAGTTTTTCACAGGACTGCAGACAGTCCTCTGTAAAAAGAACTGTGTGGGATAGCAAATTGAACGGTAGTGCAGTGGTTAGCCAGAGGCCTTTTCCAGAGAACTTTGCATATTCTTCCTGTGCCTGTTTCCTCAGGCCAAAGACACGCATGTTAGGATAATGATGATTCCAAATCGGTAGTGAGGGTGAGTGAATTATTGTGTCTCTCTTTGTGGTAGCCCTTTCATGGACTGGCAACAAGAAACAACTTTCAGACTGTAACCGTTTCAACCTTTATCTTTTATGGCAGGAGATCTAGATATTGTGTTTTATGTAGTGTGATAGTTGCATTTGCAACTAACTGGTGATGCTCTTCCACGGTTTCTATTTTCATCTCGTGCTAACTGTTGAGTCTTTCTGCCTTTAGTGGAATAAAGGAGAATATAGCTAAATCGGACTGAGATCAAGTTACTGACTTGGGTTGACCTCTTGACCTCGAAGACTTTTTTGATTGCTGAAATGTTGTTTAATGAGTTGTGGTACCTTTGACTGTGCCTGAGTACTCAGGACTATCCTGTAAAGACCTTTTATCTTTTGCTTGCATCAGCAGTGAACACATCAATAAATGCCAGTGTGGCAGTTCCACTACTACCCATACATGCCCAAGCAATAGCAAACATACAGCGTTTGATAGATGACATTTTTTTTTTTGTCATGAGCTGTTGCCATTTTTTCCCTCTAAACTTTTCACTTTCCATCATTCTGACAGGGGTTGATGATTTTCCAGGTCTGTGCTGGTTTCTTTGTGTGTTTTTGCCAACTCCATCTAGTTCTTCTGTTTTTCAGGCGTACCAATGGTTTGCATCTTGTTGTGAATGCTCTGAGGTTAGGGTCTTTAAGTGATCTGTTAATCATTGAAAATGAACTAAAGAAGGTAACAAAACGTCTTTAGGTTTGTAAAAACGTTTCACATCTCATCCCAAAGGTTTTTTGTGTTTTACAAATTGTGGAGAGGCCAAGGTATTTAACCCCAAGTGACGGTCCACGTGTGAGTCGTCATATGAGCTAAGGTGTGGGGAAAAAAAAAACTATTGGGCTGATACCCGATTTACACTTCTGCAGGGAGCCTTTGTAGGGTCTACGATGTAACCTACATAAAGGGCTCACATTGTTGTCCACATTTATGCTCGATTGTGATCCATTACGTCTTAATTACCATGCTGTCATGTCCTGATGTTTCACAAGCGGTGCCAGATAATAGAAAAATACTTTCCCTCCCTCCTGGATCCTCATTTTTTGTTGTGGTAAGTGTTTTTTCCAGGGCTAAGACTATTTGTCCCTATAGTTTTTCCACTTCTTTCAACATTCCCTCACATCCATTCGACTAGTTTCCTCAGTCTACCTCCAGGTATTTGCTGACATTTGTAAGTCCTTGCATTGATGGTATTATTTCTTATATTGAGATGATGATTGTGATTCTCTGACTGATACATTCAAAAAACAGAAATGCACAAGAGGAATAAACAGCGCTGAAACTACTGTGACTTTTCCACATCCACCATGTGACCTATTGAGGTCACCTGAGGCAAGGTGTTATTGGAGGTTGAAGCGCCTGGAAAGGGAACTCAACAGTGTACTTTAGGTATCATAAGCCAGCGGTCCCCAACCCCCAGGCCTCGGACCGGTATCGGTCCGTGAGTCGTTTGGTACCGGGCCGCGAGAGTTGAGGCTCAGGTGTGAAATGTATAGTTTTCAGGGTTTTTATCGGTTTTCGGCGTTATTTTGTTATCGTTTTTATCGTTTACTCTGTTTTCCTTGGTCTTTTCATGTGTGTTATGAATAAATCTTCTTTTTTTCGGTACTGGCACTAGTTTTATTTTGTTGTATTTATCCGCGACACCTTAAAGGCCGGTCCATGTAAATATTGTCGGGCATAAACCGGTCCGTTGCGCAAAAAAGGTTGGGGACCGCTGTCATAAGCCATCACCTCTGTTAAATAATGGTTATTCGCAGTGGACATAGATGGCCTTCTTCTTTAGTCTGTCAAATCATCGGTCCTCTTGGTCCAAATTTGAATTGCCATCTTCCAAAGATGTCTTTTGTCCTTTAGGTCCAGGTGTACAGCTGACTGTTGCACAATCATCTATGCTGTCCCACGCTTTTGTGGAGTAACTGTTTAGTTTGTCCTATGTATAAGTCCGAGGATTCCTCACTGCACGGCATATAATAAGCTGTTTAGCTTGTGCTGGGTGTTTCGTCGTTGGGATGAGACAGTTTTTTTCTGATGGTGTTGGCTCCTTCTTTTTTTTTTTTCTTTAAAACATCCTCAAGACTCGTTATCGTCCATCTACCAGCTCATTTATCAATTCCTAGTTTTCCTGCTTACTCCTGCTTTATTGACTGAAACCAGCTGCTGGAAAACCAGCTACCTTTGATATACCTCAGGTAAATTGATTGATTTACGTTGTCATTTGGTTCACCGCTCCTAACTGACAGACAGCTCCGCATCAATCAGCTCTGTGCCACATGCAAACTCTGTTGTTCATGAATTAATGCAGAAACAACAGCACGAGAAACTTTTAGACTTTCAGGTGGATGTCCAGTTACTTATGAACGACTCAGTGTGAAAATGCACATTAAAGTGGTACTATTAAAATACTGGAATACATGTTTTTGATAAATTGAAAGGTTGAGAGCCAGCCAGGTGCATTATCAGAAAGTTCAGCCACCAATGGGCGATCAAACAACCTCAATTAGTAAATCAAACTGACGACCATGTGTAATTTTCTTAGTACTTCTTCTTTTATTAATTCAGGTACTGACTGGATTTAAATATTTAGCGACAAAATGATTTTATTCCAATTATTAAATATGTATGTATTATGTTTATAATATGCTTTATGATTCATTCAGTGGTTATTAGTTTTGTTTTTCATTTCAGAAGAGCAGATGGGGTGGTCTGACTGCCTTGCTCATGGGTAACAGGTGGATGTTCTTATTTTTTCCCTCTGTGGATCTGGTCTTTCTAACCTTATCTAACTTTAATTTCCTGGAAAATAATTTAGCTTCAAAAGCAAATGCACAAGTTTGCCTCGGAAAAAAAAAGAAAAAAAATGACAATCACCTCCCTAACCCCTCCACCTCCGTCGTCAGTCCGAGGCCACGCTCAGTGGAGGAGCAGATTGAGTGGGAGCAGTGTTAATGTAATCTCCTCTGTTTAATTAGAGTGAGCGTGGTGGGCAGCTAAAGCAAACCGCATTACCCGCCATCTGGTGAGGAGCATCTCTGCTTTTACCCACTCTCACTATCATTAGCCTCTACAAGACAAGATACAAACACATACATGACAGCTATTTATTCATCCTGCCACTTTCAATACAGACTGCATGCTGCATACCATTTAGAGAGCATGATGAGGCCATACTCACGCTTAGACCTGTCATAAATGCATTGTCCTGTAATTACAATATGTTGCACAACAAAACCTCAAATCTGAAATTTAACTATAAAAGCCACAGACACCGGAGCTTTATAAAGGAGCGTGTGGCATTCCTGCTGTGACTTCCTATATATTTAATATACAGGAAAGGCCAAGGAATCGGACTGAGAAAGTAATCTTCCTGCATTTATTATCACTTTGCATACGGATATTACTTTACACAAGAATTAATCCAGCTTTTACGTTGATTTAACTGCAAGCTTATCCTTAGTGGATCCTAAATGGAGGTCTTCAACTCTATCACAAGAGGGCAGTGTGTTACTACAGTTCACGTCTAGCTTTGGCTGCGGGAACGGCTCAGAGCTCAGAGGATTTACTGCTCCACAGAAGGCAGAGCTCACTGGCAGCCAGTAGAGCAGTACAATTATCGAAGCACAGAGGGAGCGAAAAGCTGACAGTAAGAGTAAGTGTGTGTGTGGCCACTGGGGATTCAAAACCCTGCCCTCACCTCGTGCTGCCTCATTACCTGTGCGGCTTACAGTGGCAACATGTGATTGTGCTGTGACACTGCAGACGCACGGAGCCAACAGGCATGCTTTAGCAGAGTTAAGGTTCAGTTCAGTAATTTCTGAATATATTCATCCGATGCCCCCGCAGAGCCCGATGCTTTGGACCTGTCTGCAGGAGGAGGATTTTTGGCCCGTGTTTTTTAGGCCCTCTCAGATGCATGTGGCACACTTACTGATCCTACCCCTGCGACTGCCATGTTTTGCTGAGGCTTCCTCCACCCTACTTTGCTGTTCAAGTGGAAAAAGACTGCTCCATCATCTCAAATGCTGGCTGAATAACTGCATGAAGCTCCAGGCTTATGAGAAAACCTGTCTCCTTTTTTTCTTTTTTTACAAAATTGGAGAAATCTGAATTAATGTGCATATTTTACCAGATAGCCCAATTTTCTCCTCTTTGCCTTCTTCTCATTCTGCCTCGATGCTACACATTTCTGCATACTGTAGATGAAAAATGTTGTAAAGATCCAAGTATTCTACACAATCAATGATACAACATTCATGTTCTGTCTTTCTTTATTTCATCCTCATAGCAAGATTCTTAATTATGTTTAAGATACCCAGGAAAAACCTGACCCCAAATCAGTACAACACTGCTCTACGTGATCACCTTTATCCTATTATGAAAATTTCTATCAATTTCAACGTGAGCATGAAACGATGTAAATGATCTGCTATGCTATTCTCAGTCACCAGATTTTAATCCAGTTGAAGGAGACTTGGACCAATTTGTCACCTTCTCCCCAGATTATTACCGCATCTATAAAAGCTTTATATACTGCTTCCAAAAGTTTTAAAGATAAAACATGCTATTTTTGTAATGCACGGAGGAAGATTTTGGAAAGAAAGCCAGGTTTACAATTTCTCGCCGTCGTTTCCAGTCTTTATGTGGAGCCAATCTCACTGTCTCCTATTTTTAGCCTCCCATTTATCTGACAGATAGACTGATATAAATTTTCTCATTTATCTCTGCTCCTTTAAATAAGTCTTACTTTAAGAACAAAACACAAAAGGTACACACTGGAAATGTGGCAGGTGGTGTTAATCAAGAAGTGCCTGACAGATCTGTGGAGGTGTGTTTAATGCACGCGCACACACACACACACACACACACACACACACACACACAGAGCTGCATTTTGGATTGTGTCCTTAACAAGCTCCACACTTCCCTTCCTGGATCTGTGCGCACTCCAACCTTTAATGTCCGTCTCTGCTGAGGGGTCACAGCCAAAAGCATTATTGGCACAACACTCTTGACAGCCCACATAAACAGTTTGTTTTTAAATGCCTTGGTAGGCTGGACTTTGGGGGGGGGGGGTAAAAAGCAGTTGAGACAAAAGCTGCCTAAACCTTGAAAAAACAAAACAAAAAAGAAAAACCAATCCCTCTCTTCTGCTCAGTTAGAACCTACTGTGGGATTTCCGAGTGGGGACCGAGGGACCGCATCTGATGTTCAAGGTCTGGACATTGGACAGAGGCACACATACTAATGGCTGAGATAAGAGCGGGGCTGATCAAATCTCAGTGCACCGAGCAGAAAGACAACCCCCACCCCTTCAGAGCAGAGCAGAGAGATAGATGCAGCTCCAAACTGGGCAGCAGCCAGAGTCCTCACAGTGGAGCCTCACACTGTGATACATGAATAAATGAATGAATGTGGTCAACACTGGGACTACTGTTATTGTTGTGGGCGCATTGGTGGGGGTGAGGGGGTCTTAATAAATTTAAATTCCTGATGGAGAGATGCATGAGCCAGGTTCTACCCAGGTCGTCATGATCCGTTATCGATCTAGTTTTGTGGTGGTCGAGCTGTTTATATGACAACTGAGACATTAATCCAACCATTATGGTGTTTATTATTATTGTTATTATCATTATTTTTTAAATAGTTTTAAAAAGGAAAGTCGATTCAGCTTCATATCACTTTGAAGCTTTAACTTTTGGTGATTGAGATTATATTTTTATAATACAAGATCTGTTTATCAGAGGCGTGTGTCCCATTTATTATCATGTCTTGACTAACTGTTACAAAAGTTTAACAAAAATGGATAAACCTGGAATTGCACTTTGTCTTTGTGGATCAAGAAAAAACATATGATGAGGTGTCAAGAGAGGAAGTGTGGTACTACTGTGGAAATCAGTATTTGAAGTTGGTGCGGGACATTGGGACAATCCAGTTGGAGTGACAGATGGGTCCACGGTGGTGGTGGGATTACATGAGCGAGCGTCTCTGAGTCCCTTCTTGTTTGTAGTGGTGATGGACAGGTTTCCAAGATGGTAGCGAGACCTGCTAAGATGTATGGTTTGGAGACAATGGTGCTAACAAGACGACAGGTGGCAGAGCTGAAGATCAGAGGGTTTTTGATGAGAGTGACCAGAATGGGCAGGGTTAGAAATGAGTGTATCCGAGGGACAGCTGAGGTGGAGCAGTTTAAAAAACACAAGGTTAGAGGAAAGGTTGAGATGGTTTGGACAGGAACAGAGGTGGGATAGTGGATATACTGGGTAAAGGATGTTAAATATGGATGCAAAAGGAAGATGGGATTCATGGATGAAGTGAAGAAGGACAGGTTGGTGTGACAAAGAGGATGAAAGGGATAAGGTAGTATTCAGGCAGAAAACAGGAGCAGCCAGAAGAAGAAGAATCTTTTGAGATTTGAGATAACAGAAGCAACTGTAACAGCAAAACCTCACAGTTAAAAGAAAAGAATTTAAAAAATGGAATAAAGTCCTTAAAAAACAAACAAACTACAAATCCACTTAATATATCCTGATGGCAAAGCATGCGTCTGGTGGCAGAACAATGGATTCTGGATAAAGAAAATGATCCCTCAGCATATTAGGAGGTTGGTTTGAAACATTTCTGTCAAGCATCAGATCAGATCGCATGTTCGCTTCACAAATGTTCTTAACGACTTCGCCATTATCAAAGTTAACGGCCACGCTTTTTCCTTCTTAACAACTACTGATACATTAGACACAACCAGCAAAAACGGAACACAGAGCTACAAACAACACCTCAACTGGAATCTGACAGTTTGTTCTTTGTGCTCTTAACAGGATCCACACAAGTAAAGAAACAAGGAAGCAGTGGTACAGGTATTTCCAGACCATTTTCCTTGTTCTTTAAATTATTATTATTATTATTATTATTATTATAACTTAGAGTAGGTGGGTGAGAGGAGGATGTTAGCCAAGCTGAAGTCCATTATGGGCAACACTTCTCAGCCCCTGCATGAGACTGCGGAGGCCCTGAGCAGCTCCTTCAGCAGCAGACTGTCACAGTCATGGTGCAGGACAGAGCGCTATCGCAGGTCCTTCATCCCGACAGCAGCCAGACTGTAAAAATATCCACACAGAATAAATACTAGCTAAAATACATGTGCATCATTATCACTCCCACTGCACCTTATGTACATATACAAATAATACTAATAACAATAATTACCTGGGTGTATATAGTAACCATCTGCACACAGCATAGTATTCTGGCTTTTTTGTACACTCATCTTTCTTATTTATTTATCTATTTTTTTCTTTCTATTTTTATTTTTCCAATATCGCTCTAATTCACTTTTCTTCCCATCCCTTGAGCTCCTGTAACAAGTGAATTTCCCCACTTTGGGATTAAATAAACTCTATGTGTCTATTACTTTCAAACATGGAAAAACAGAACAATGGAAAACTTCTATTAAATGATATGTTATATTGTTATATTAGGTTAGAAGAGAGTATAAAGAAAACCATAAAACACGTGGAGAATTTCTGCAAAATATGAAAGCAGAAGCTATTTTTGTACTGTAGCTAATTCATAGACTGCATATTGTAGCACCAGAAGAGGCAAAAAAAAAAAAAAGGAGGATGCATGCAAGAAAACAAAACACAAACAAATGCAGGTGCATATCCCTGACTGAAAATGGCTTCATTCATCTTCGCAAACAGTTTCTCACAAGTGAATGGCAGCTATATAAATCACTGTTTACTCGACTGTCTGAGAAAACAAATTTCACCAGAAGAGGGAGACATGAAATCCCTGTGAAAATGACCAAACAGCAGCTACGCTCTCCTCACTCTTGTTTGAGTCTGCAATAGAACAATTCAGCTCAACGCTAATATCATCAAATATTATTAACCTCACAGCCCTACCAATATGAATTTCAGACGCGGTTCCATTACATGCAATTTACAGTGCTGCCGCTATGCTCATTTCTCTGTGTTTGATTTCCAAATAATTCCATATGACACCTGTTAGATGAGCCGAGTAGATGTGGGTCATCTTTTGGATTTGGCCCTGACAGTCAGACGAGGAGGAATTTTCTTCCTGGCAGTCGTTCGCTTCACCTGGACTCTAATCCCATACCATCCATATGACAGAAATAAGTAATCCTGTATCAAATGCTCTTTTAGCTACACAAGTCTAATTCACCGTATCCTCGGAATAGGAATTTAATGTCTCTTCAGGAAATGAATTAATGGCGGACTCTGAGCTCCTCTCCGAGAGAGTTCGAGATATTTTATCACCCTCTTCAAACAGTTCACATCTTCTTCATCTCCGCTGTTAATTATTTCATCTATATTTGGAATAAACGAGTCATTGGGGTCACTTATAATCACCTAATAACACAAAGAAGATGTTTAAAATACAGAAAAACAAGGAAAAAAATTGACGGCGTGTCAGTTAAAAAGTGAAGAGAGAAGAGAAAGTCTAATCTGTCAGCAGGCAGACAGAACAGACTTCATTTTGTTCTTGAGTGCTGAGATGATAGCTTTGGATTTCAAATCATGCGGATTGACGTGATGTGAGACTTTTCAACAATCTCCAATAATGACCTTTTCTCAGAACCTACAAACTGCCAGGTAATAACGTGTCTCGGGTGAAAATAGACAATCTCTTGGCACAGGTGAAAAGTGTTACCTCGCATCTCGCTGGAGATGCTCCCCTCCTACAAAGACCCGTTTCAGCTTGCTTCCACAGGCCCCACGACCCCCACCTCCCCTGGACAAACAACAGCTTCATTCTGTGCCACCGCTGCTGACCTCATTGTCTCTTTGTGAAGGGAAAATCCAGAGTTGCATTCTGTTAAATGGCAAATGGTGCATCGACTGCGAGCGGGACAGACCTTTGCACCACGAGCGCAGGCCTACAGATGAGCACGGACACTGCTGACTCTTCTTCAGGACCGTATGCAAGGAAAACATGGTAAGAAAAGGGGAACTCGACATTCACTACACCTTTCCTAATCTACGTCTAATGTATGCATGCCTGACAACAACATAACTGTTACCTCCTCTTTACACCTAGACCCTTCTCTTCAAACTACTCAAACAGCAGTTTGTCTCCTTCTAATGCTTCCTCTCTTTCGAAATAATGTGTCTGTTGACCTAATGCCGTGTGATAGTTCTCACAAAGATACGTTCTGAAACCAGTCTTGTTTACTCATAGATTAGTCTAACTGAAATGACACCTTAGCCCCAGGTAAACATAAGCCCAACGGTATCAATCAGGGGCATCAGTGGTAAAACGTCTGTTTGATCCAAACATTTTCTGCCGCGGTAAACGGAGCTGATCGTTGCTTGATAAAAGTTTTAATTTAACCAGAATTCACTGTGCCACAGTCATGCTTAAAATAGACAACGCTTCTTTGCACAGCACAGGTTTACCTAAATCTATATTTCTGAAACCGCCCCCAGTCCTGGACTACAAAAACTACATATCCAAAATCACATGTTTAGCTTGCGTCAAACACCACAGTGTTACATGACAGCAGATGGTATGGGATTTATTTAGACTGACTGCGTGCTGTAATTGTATAATTCCAAGTCTGCATCTCACATTTATGGAGAGCTTTATTATAATTACTGCAGTGCTCTCAATATGTTGCTTTTAGAAGCAGATGCTACTTCCACAATCACACACAGACGCTCAGACATCAAAGTAATAAAGAAAATCTCTGAAAATACAAACAGAAAACACAGCCTCATATTATTAAGTGTAGTTCAATGCATAGAAAAATAACTTGAACGAGCTCATTATACTTTAATCACCCAGGAAGAAAGGTGACACACACCTGTACAAATCTGACTCCATACATCTGGACCGGTCGGTGTTAAAAAACACCTGTCCTCTTAATTAAACCTGACAGAGCATGACAGGCAGACTCTTGCTGATGAGCAAATGGTCAGAACACAGTTTTTGTCCTGAGTAAGCAAACTTAGCATAAATTTTATGAAACAAGAATAGAATGGAAGTTGAGGTCTGACATGTCCACTGGGGTTCTTGCAGAGTCTTGATGGAGACACATTATCAGTGATTGAAAACCCAGTGGCTGTCAGTCATCCCTTTCACTCTGAGAAAACAGCAGGAGTTGCAGGGGCCAAAGGAGTGCAAGGCTGGTTAAAAGGATTTCAGTCTACTACTCACGGTAAGCTCCAGCAGTGCACTGCCCGATGGGCATCAGACATCAGACTTCAATAACAATCTTGCTCCATTTGTGCAAAAAAGAAAAAAACAACACTAACACGTTGCTTTAAATGGAATAATGAGACTTTGTACTGTTGCACAACATCTGCAATGCAGTGCCAAGATGTACAGCAGCGATTTCTTGTGAAAGCCTAGCCTGTAGATTTAGTGTTGAATAAATCTAACTGTCTCTGTGCTGTGCATCTGTGTGCAATATCTAATGGCTGACATTTAACAGTTTCTCTCGGCTCCCATCGGAGCTCAACAAGCATTAACTCCAGTATTAACTGTTGCTTTAGCTCACAGGCTGGTGAGGCTGCTGGCAGCGGTGTGTGCAGTCGGACTTCTCGGAGGATTAGTTGTAGGTGTCTGGTTTCTAGGTGAGTCATTGTGTCTGTGAAAGAATCTCTAAATGAGCGCAGTAAGAAACAGGAAGTGGAAATGAATGCGCAAACGGCCCAGTTTGAGATACTTAAACGCCTGTGAATCTTAAGGTCAATGTAAATTTAGACAGAGCTTATTGAATATTAGCATTTAAAAGGTTCAATTATTTTCTTGATACATATACAGCAGGAGCTGCTTGTCAAAGTTTTGAAAACTTCACGGAGACATCATTAGTTGGAATGCTGCAGTTTAAATTAGTACGTGCCAGCATGTTTCAGAAAATTTGGGATCAGGCTGCATCATTTTTTTTTTTGTGTTAACAACACCAAGGAGACCAATAGCTTTAGTCCCGGTACCTAAATGCTTTTCCTAAGTGATTTAATTGGCTGACATGTCTGCACTCATATCACAGAACCATGAGGTCATAATATGTGTACAATGTGGGTTGGCATTGTCTTGCTGAAACACCCATAAATCTGACCTGAAAACCACATTGTTGCATTGTTATGCTGCATGACAGCATATGCTACTCTAAAACCTCTTCTCTGCATGCAGCAATAACGGTGCCTTTTACGCACGTCATGTCCACTAATGGATCCCCATACCATTACAGATGCTGGCATTTTAGCTGTGCATTGATGTGCATTGGTCCCTCTCCTCCTTAGCTCAGAGGAAAATGGTTTTTAGAAACAATCTCAGATTTTTAATTAGTCAGACTACAAAAGAGTTTTCCACAGAATTTGCCTCAGTCCATCTCGAATGAGCTCGGGCCCAGAGAACCATGAGGCATTTCTTCATCTTTTAGCTTGTACTTGCAGATACCCGAGTGTTACTGAGCCCATTCACTGATTTTTATTTTAACCAGCTTTTAATCTCAAGATTGTTTTTGTTTAACCCTTTTCCATACATTTATTTAGATTCTCTGAATCTTTTAATGATATTATGTGCAGCAGATACCTCATTCCTTAAGTCCTTTGCAGTTTTAGACTGAGAATCATTACACTGAAGTTGTTGAACTATTTGCCCACAGAGTTGTGAACCCGTCTCTCTTCTTCTGAAAGAGTCAGCCTCTCTGGAATGCTCTTTTATCCCCAATCATGTTACTCATTAAACTAATCAGCTGTGAGATCTTCCTCTCGAGTTTTTTTTTTTCTCATCTAGTCTTACACAACCTTTCCAGGGTTTTGTTGCTCTCATCAGAACTTTTAAAATCAAGTGAGAATATATTTTAAGAAAATATAAACTTTTCACATGTCTTTGTATAGCTAGTAATTAAACACACATTTTTATTGTTTGGCAAATCATTGCATTGAAATGATATTTCCCTGATTCAGACTTCTGGTGTAAGTAAATTGATCCTTTTTTTAATGGACTGTCAAACAATTTTAATGGACAACATGAAAAGTTGATAATTCATTAAATGGTTTGTGTTTTTGGAGCCTTACTATAATCACCAGCTAAAAATCAGGGCAATGTTGGGCTCAGCTGCCCCAATTTAGATTTTTTATTCACTGCATTGAAGTCTCTCAAATTTGATGGAAACACGCGACAACATTCAAGTTAAGATAGAGAAAACGCATTTTGAAAAATGAATCTTTTTTTTTTTTAATTAGCTGTTTTCTAATTAGCTGGATTTGCAGATAGAAATGAACAATATTTAATGACATTTTATTGCTGTCCCAGACGCTGGTCTGTTTTGGGTTCTCATTCAGATAATCTGGTAATATTAGGAAAAATCAACAATGTTTTGCTGCCCATTTTGCAGCCTGATTAAAAGATTATCTCTTTTAATCCACTTTTAGTCAAACTTTTGCTGAGGCCATCGTCCTCCCAAAGTCCAGTGGGGCTCGGGGACACAAAGGAGACATCCTTCTGCAATGTGACGGAGGATATTTCCGTATCTGACTCGCGGAAAGGTCTGTGTGTACTCCCTCGTGGTAGCGTTTCTTTCACTGTTTTATGAATTATAATGCAGCACGTTAATGTGTGGCTGCTTAGCTTATTGTATGTGCTTCATTATACCAGGTCATGGGTCACCTCTGAAGTGTTTCTTAATTGAATAGTAACAAAAATTAAAATTCAGCAGCTGCTACTTGTTGTCTTCTCTTCACTCCTGAGAGATGCCCATTGACCGACATGAAAACATCACACATAATAATCTGTTTCTACTGACTACATTAGCATAGATACTTGTGTTTTCCCTGATCATTTCCTACTCATAGAAGAGGCTTGATCATAAACGTTGACTGAGAGCTTGTCTCTGGAGGGATTTTCAATCAATCAGGTTCAGTGTTTTACAGAATCAGTCCCGAGAACTCCCTCCTGGAGATCCAGCTGGGGAAGCTGCCCACCTGGCTTCCAGTGTGCTATGAGAGGTGGAACTCTTCGCTGGGAACACTGGTCTGCAGACAGCTGGGTTATCTGAGGTGATGCTTTTCCGCAGTCTGCGAGGATCACACGCTGCTTCTTTATAGCACCATTTAAAAAAGCTGAGAGCCCATTCTCTAACTTGGTTTAATTTTAGGTTGAAGGCTCGCCTTATTTATGATCTATTAATACCTCATTTACAATCTTGCTTCACACCTCATGAGACTAAATTATCGCAATACTCACTCCCACCCATTTTTCAAATGCTCCCTTACCAGACTGACCAAGCATAAAGGAGTGAACCTTACTGATATCGGGCCAAACTACACTGACGGCTTCATACAAATTACCTCAGAACAAAAGAGCAGCCTGGAAAATATGTGGCAGTTCAGGTAAGGCAATCTGTCAGAGGACATCACACTCATAATGGTGCAGGGAAAATTGCGTCCGCTAATACATTAATTATGCATCATTAGTTACCCAATTTATTTTCATTTAGGAGGAGTTGTATCACAGGGAAGGTTATCGCTTTGCAGTGTTTTGGTGAGCAAATTAAACTTAACTTTTAATTTGAGTTTGCGCCTCGCACAAAGGCCAGTAGTGTTTTTGTACAAAAGCTTTATATGGGAGCAGGATGAATGATGGCGTCTGCTGCTGCTCTTTCTGACCAACCCAATTCCGTTTCATTTTGATGAATGGATCTCTAGAGTGTGGCACACGAGCAAAGCTACCCAGGATAATCGGGGGCGTGGAGGCCACGCTGGGCAGGTGGCCCTGGCAGGTCAGCCTTTACTACAGCAACCGTCACACCTGCGGAGGCTCCATCATCACCAGTCAATGGGTAGTCACAGCTGCCCACTGTGTACACAAGTAAGACTGCTGACCTGACAAGTACTAAAGGTCAGAGGTTGGAGCCACGATGAAGGATAAAAATCAGTCATTAACAGCTGTACCGGTGTAGCAGTATCAGGATCTACTCTCTCTTTTCTTTTCCCAAATGTCAGCTACAGGCTACCTCAGATATCCAGCTGGGTGGTCTATGCTGGCATTGTGACTCGCAGCTCTGCTAAAACAGCTCAGCATGCAGGATACGCGGTGGAGAAGATCATCTACAACAAGAACTACAACCACAGGACCCACGACAGCGACATAGCACTGATGAAGCTGCGGACCCCGTTCAATTTCTCAGGTCAGTCTCATCGCAGCACTCTTTAAAAAAAAAAACAAAAAAAACACACACACACACACACAAAAAAAAGTACTTTGGCTTCAGTTTACCTTTTTATATGCTAATAACAATTTATCATAAACAATATAAGTGGTATTGCTAGTGATATACACTTCAAATGAAAAGCCTCCCAATATCTTTAACATCTCACAGAATCAGCTGTTCACACATAAGCTTATGGTCTCAGCAACAATTAAAGCACTGCCTCCAGATGTTTTGAGACATCCTGAGGGATCTTTAGGTCTGTCTTTGTCATTTTGTTTCTTCTTTACCTTACAACATAAGGAGCCTTGAAATGACTTGTTTTGAATTGACATAAATAAAAATGAACTGAATTACAGATGTAGCTTCCAAAGGACAGAATACATAAATATGCAAATACTGTACAGTGTAAAAAAAACAAACAAAAAAACAAAAAATCAGGCCATCATATAGAATCCAATGAGAGAGACGCAGGGCTATTTTTGTACACGATGCATTTTATGTAGATTCGGTTATATTTAAGTTATTCTGTGAGTTTGTATGGCTGCTACCTTTTTGTTTGCTCTGATCTCAGTGGGAGACAACTTTCTTTATGTTGTATACAGGACCACAGTTGGCTTCTCTATCATAAAAGCTTCCTTGTTTTTCAGCTGTGATTTGATATGAGCGTAGAGACTAAAGAGAAAACAGCTTTCTTGTGATAAACACTGAAGTCTAAACGTGGTAAAACACGTCTCAGTGAAGGGTGGTTTTATAACACCCCTTAACATGACTTATGAATCCAACCATATTCGCAGTACAACTTAATGTCTCTTGTAACTATTTAAATGTATTAAGAGGCAAAATTCCTCCTTTTGACTAGACACAATCAGGCCCATCTGCCTGCCTCAGCACGACTATGACCTTCCAGGAGGAACACAATGCTGGATTTCTGGATGGGGATACACACAACCCGACGGGGGTAAGATGTTACTACACTGCTCTGCTCTTAAACAAATGCATCTCTGCTACAAATCTAATCCAAACTCAGATGGTGACAGAGTGAGCCAAGTGTATTAGTGGAGCAGTCCTAAATTGAAACTTTCACCCGTAGTTCATTCACCCGACACCCTGAAAGAGGCGCCAGTCCCAATAATAAGCACAAAGAAATGTAACAGCTCCTGCATGTACAATGGAGAGATCACAGCACGGATGCTATGTGCCGGCTACACAGAGGGAAAAGTGGACGCATGTCAGGTCAGAGGCTTGTTTTGACCACTAGATTTAGCTTCTCTTTTATGAGTAGATGCAGTGAACAGTGTTTGGGTCTACCTCTCCAGGGGGACAGTGGGGGCCCTCTGGTTTGCCAGGATGACAATGTATGGAGGCTGGTGGGAGTCGTCAGCTGGGGAACAGGCTGTGCTGAGCCCAATCATCCTGGAGTTTACACCAAAGTGGCCAAATTCTTGGGCTGGATCTACGAGATGATAGAGGTAAACAGCATTTTTAAATTCTACAGTGGACAATAACTAACTATTTACAGGACAGCACAGAGGTTTAGTATCATTCGATACTTCTTTATTGATCTCAATATATATATATGTTCGATACAGTGCTTTAATTTATTTTATCAACTTTCCTTCTGACGATGCTGTCTGTGTTGAGCGCTCAGTGGATCTGCGCTCGACAGTGCAGCCTAGGCGGAGTAGTCGAACGCAGATTCACTGAGCGCAGGGCACGCTAGCGAGACAGAAGTTAAGCTCTCCTTGCAACATGGCAAATTGAACCTCCCCCACCCTCATTCAGATCTGGCGTTTGGAACTATTTTGGTTTTCATGTGACATATGACCCTGAAGGTAAGCGCGTCATGGACTAAAGTAAAACAGTATGTTGGATGTGCCACGCAATGCTCAATTACATGGGTGGGAGCTAGTGTGTTAGCACAGTTAGCTCGTTAAGGTGTTGGCCGTCCAGCCCCATGTGGGCAATCTGCAGTAGCTCGTTAACGGAGATTTGCCGTGTTGTGGCGTTAATGTCATTTCAACGAGATTTACGCTGACAGCACTAGTGGGAACACAACAAATATGACTGCACATTTACACCGACATCATCCTAGTGCAAAGACAAGTGGAAGCAGACAAAAACAACAAGCACGCATGCTACAAACTTTACCCGAGTCATTTAGACAGCCGTTAGCACATGATTCTCCTTATGGGGACCTGATATGTTTAATATGCTGCTGAGAATATAGCCCAGAAGAAGCGTATAGTATAGCTTTTATTTTGGAAAGAGCCATTTCTCTGTAATAAACTCTCTTTTCCAAAGATGAGTGATTCCTCAATAAGATACAGGGCTCGCAAAATCGCCTGCCTAATGTCCTGGGGCTAGCGATTTTTCCAGTCGGGCTACCAAAATCTCTCTCTGCCCTGCCCGTCAGGCTATCATAGGAAGGAAAAATATGTCAATGCTTTTGCATTCTTTCGGAAATGTAGCTGGGTAATTATGTCATTGGCATCGGTGAGCCACTGCCAATATGTGATATATTGAAATCGCGTTTGAATGTGCGCTTGTTTTTTGCTTTCACTTTGCAGTCGTGTGAACTGTGTATAGAGAGCGACAGCACTGATTGGTGAGTGATGATAATTTGCGCACCAATTCCTCTGACATAGTCTTATCAATCGTTAGCTTACTATGCAAACATGACAAGTGAAATCTCCGGCAGCAAGCTTAAACATGTGAGAGGTTGATCGCGCAGAGAATCGCTGAGCCGTGTGTAAAAGCAGCAGGATATATATTGTAGTGGGTCAGGGCTGTTCGGGGTTCTGTTTGTACAGTTATGTTTTGTTTATGTTGCCATAGTGACGGGTGACGCCCTCTCGCTGCCACGGTGTGTCCTTCCGGGGTCAGAGGGCGCCTTGTGTGTTGTTGTTGTTGTTGCTGTGCGGTTGCTGCGCTGAGCAGTTAGCTAGCGGCAGTGTTCTTCTGCAGATGTCAATAAACGGCTGTGCTCCCTGTCACTACCCGATCCGTACCGGAAACCCGATCGGTACCCCGCATGCGCGAAAGGTTTCTACTTCCGGTCGTAGCGTTTTACAATAGTTATGGGTCAGAGTATCTGTTAAGATGTTAAGAATAACAAGTATATCTTAAAATGTTTGCAATAATGAAGCATTTCAGTACAATGTATACAAAAACGAAAAATAAATATTAAGTTACGGATCAGGACTCTCCAATCCTTACTGCGCATGTGTAAAGTCTGACCGTACAAATCGGGTCTACCCGATCCGTACCGCGCATGTGCAGATGTTTTCTTCTTCTTCTGTTCGTTTAATGGCAGTTTACTCCCCAGTGTACGAGGATACCGCCACCTGCTGACCGAGCGAATAAACCCTATTATAAACTGAATTATCGTCATTACAAATGTGTGTTAAATCTGATTTAGCGATAGTCGAGTGTGTTTATGCTTGTCTGTGAGGAGAGGATTGTTGGAATAGTGATGATGATGTGTGCTATCACTGTCAATTGTCAGTAAACACTTAATCTGGCTGATGAATCTACACGTGAGATATTACAAAGTCTGCATTATTAACTCTGTAATTAGGCGCCATTCTTCTTATTTTACGGCGCTGTTGCTCAATCGGGGGACGCTCTCTGTTGAGGAGAAAAGCATGAATTTCTTTGTATATGGATTATCCATTGTTTAAATGTCCCGGGCAGTCGAAAAGGAGGCAGAGCTGTTGAGAAATGCTAGGAGCTAACTGGGCGCTAACCGCATCATTCAAATATATTGAATGTCGCAAAGAGAGGAAGTGACGTAAGATTTGCGCATGCGGGGTACCGATCGGGTTTCCGGTACGGATCGGGTAGTGACACTCCCTGGCTAGCTCACGGGAAGCAAGACCAAACGACACCTCCGTCTCCTCCTTGTCTGAACTCGCCACATTGGTGTCAGAAGTGGGATGATGGTGGCATCCCATGTTCTGACCCGAGTGACTTTTCCCCCGCCGGTCGTGACCGGCCGGTGCGCCAAAAGAAGGCACCTGGACATTTGCAGGACTTTGTGTAGGGTAATGGGGTCGTCGGGGACGACTGACCCCTTAGGTGGGGGCTATGTAGCGGGTCAGGGCTGTTCGGGGTTCTGTTTGTACAGTTATGTTTTGTTTATGTTGCCATAGTGACAGGTGACGCCCTCTCGCTGCGACGGTGTGTCCTTCCGGGGTCAGAGGGCGCCCTGTGTGTTGTTGTTGCTGTGCTGTTGCCGCGCTGAGCAGTTAGCTAGCGGCAGTGTTCTTCTGCAGATGTCAATAAACGGCTGTGCTCCCTGGCTAGCTCACGGGAAGCAAGACCAAACGATACCTCCGTCTCCTCCTTGTCTGAGCTCGCCACAATATTTTAGTTCTGCTGAGCCAAATAAGACAGGTCAGGGTGAAGAAGTGGCAGCCAAAGAAAAGCTTACCACAAAACGGAAAAGTTATGACAAATCAGACTATAAGGCAAAAAGAAAGTGCAGCTTTATGGTTTCATGGACAAAAGAATTTCTGTGGCTGCAATATGACAAGCGAAATAACCAGGGCTGCACATAAGTGGTCCGCAGGTGCGCATTCGCTGTCAAAATAAAAAACGGGCACAAGATAAGAAGTTGCAACGCGTTTGCATACATAAGATTTTCAGGAGGAGGACAGACATTTGTTTAGAACTCTTAAAGATGTCGAAGAAGCAAGCTCCTTTAAGCAATTACTGTGATGTTCCTCCACCTCCAAAGAAATGTCAGAAGAAGTCCGAACCGCAAAAGAAGCACGTATTCTCGGAAAAGTAGTTGCAGGAGGTGAGCTGGCTTCAAACAAATGATGAACGCACAGAGATGTGGTGCGGAATGTGCCGTGAAAATTTAATAAATGACAAATTAAAAAGGCATGAACATTTTTTTTTTTTTGTATCGAAAAAATATCAAACCGTGACACCAAAGTATCGAACCGAACCGTGAATTTTGTGTATTGTTGCACCCCTAATATATATATATATATATATATATTATTATTATTATTTTTATTATTTTTTTTTTTTTAAGTTAGCTCCACTTTTGCCAGTTTTAAAACATTATGTAGAAAGAAATGCATCAAAGCAAGCCTGTGAAATAGGTCATTTGTTTTTGTAGAAGTACCCTGCTAGTAACAGCTCTTTGAACTGAGGATATTTACATATCATGGAATTTTTTTTATTTTTTTATTTTTATTTTTTTACAGGGATAATACTTTTACTTATCTAAAATGTTACAATAAATTCTTATATCACTACACTGCAGAAAGCGCTAATTAGATTCATCCATGCCGCTATTTGAATTTCTTTCTTTTTGTATTTTCAGCCGGATTGAGATGGAAACTGTAAAACAGAACAGCGATTTCTAATATTAATTCTTTCCTTTTTTTTGCAGAATTACTGAGGAGGGCTCATGAAATACAACAAAAAGAAGGAAGCTTCTGATGAAACTGGTGGAAACGTTAGAAAACTACAGTTATACATGATACTTTTTATTTTACATGTCAGTTATATAATGTACACATAAAGACAGACTGAAAACATCAACATGCATTTTTACGTTATGTTTTTCATGTATTGAAAATAAATTATGCTTCTTATTGTCATGTGTGGTTTCTGAGCCGCAGTTCCGCATCTCACCGCCTGGTGGCAACAGTGTTATGTTTCTATGGCAACTGACAACATTGGCCTAACTAGTGTCGGCGATTACAACTAATGAGCTACAGAACGTAATTAGTTGAGGGCTTTTTTATTATTAATATTTGTGTGATACTGCTCCATATTTGTCGGCTATTTAAGGTGTTTCTATAACACATGCTCCTCTATAACACTGCTGATCGGCTGGTTTTCTGACGCACAAACTTTTTCTGCTAACTAGCTAGAGTTAGCTAGGTAATAAAAGTACGACAGTTACCTTAACATGTGCTCCACTGGCAGTACAGAGGATGTTTTGCAGCAGATGAGCAAACTGTGGTCCATGCTGGATGATCTCTCTGAAAATGACCCTGCAGCCTACCGTACGCTTATAGAGAAACAGATAAAGGAAGGAGCTGAATTCAGAGCGCCGCCCGAGCTGGACTCCTGCCTCTGCACTGAAATACTGGTGAGTTTCATTCGTGAAGGCTCCTTCCTGTGTAGGCCCCAGTCCATACTGTGGTCCATACAGGTGTTGCTCATCACATTCTTTGGTTCAGCTAGAAAGGAAGCCCACCTTTATTCCTCCAATCATAAATTAATACTCTAAATTCAAACATAAATTAGGGAAAGTTAACTGTCATATCAGAAAATGTAGGTAGGTAGGATACAGCTCAGTACCCATCATCAAAAAAAAAAGATTCAGTGTCTCAGGTCCTGTCATTGGTACAAGAAATTACATTACAGGAGAATTTGGATTGGGAACAGCACCTACTCCGCAAAAGGCTCACCCAAGTAATACAGGCATCTGATGGTGGAGGAGGGGGACTGCCAGGAATCAACTAGATGTGCAACAGCAGTCCCCTAACTTCAGCAAGGCCGCTGAATGATGCGGGAAGGAATAAAAAGGAAGAACAATCAAATGTAGTGAGCTATGGAATATGAAAACAAAACAGCCCACATATGATGTACTGCTCACTCCAGCAGTCTGTTACTTGTTTGCAACCCTCAAACACATCCTGGTGGGCTGCAAAAGCAGTCTAACACATGGAGGATATACTTGGTGACATAACCAACTAACTTGTCGGTAGCTATTAGTCAGGAGAGTATAGACTAACTGCAGCTCATTAGAAGTTAAAGCCACCTTTCTGCAACAAACAACCTTCATCTGGGAAGGTGAGAAATAGCATGTCAACCCCATCTTTCTGAAATACCTTTACACTTGAAATCAACCTGGACCCAGCTCTGGTTCTCTGGTCCAGTTCCTGCCAGTCTGTCTTCACTGTAGAACTGATCGTCCCTTGGGAGGATGCAGTCAATAAGGCATATGACAAGAAAAAAGCACGAGCAAGCTGAGGAAGAGGACCAAGGCTGGAAAATGGAAGTCCTTTCAGTGTAAGTGGCCTGTAGGGGCTTTGCAGCCAGCTCCACAGTAAGACTGACGAAGGAAGTAGGCATTAGGAAGGGAAGCCTAGTACAAGTTAATCAAAAAGCTTGCCACTCTTGTCAAAAGAAAGTAGTCACAGGGGCTGGCTGAAGCAGAAGGAGACCATGTGGCCTGCCAAATTACTGGTGGGTGCCATGTGAAATACACCCAGGTCTGATCACCCTGTGGTGGGTCTGCTTTGGCTGAGGGAATCTTGTGAGAAATTACGGAAATGCACTATGAAGCTGGGGTACAAAGCTGATGATGTGTCGCACTGACAGATACATACCCATATGGTCAGCAGCAAACACCCCATCTAGAGGACTTCTCCAACCCACTCAGGTCTGTGTTATACTGATAGGGATTATAACTTCTAGTCCTATTAATTAGTGTAGTCCATTACAAGCTGTGAAAGCTTTGTCATCAAATTTCTTGTTTTTATCCAACCAAGAGTAAAGTAATAACCTAAAAATATTTCTGCTGAGGAGCTGTAAGCTGTGCTTGCTTTATATATCCTAAAATACACAGGCTGCACGAGAAACACAGGCTTTTTCTTCACTCTGCAAAGATGCTAGACTTTTATCCACTTAGAACTTTGAAATTGAGTTTGTTTTGACAGATCCTTTTGACAGCACTGTGTTTCTGTGACAGAAACCAAAGAAAGGCCTGCTGTACATCAACATATGCGGCTGGAAACGTGTGCCTGCGCCTCAGGATCCCAGCAGGCCTTTACCAGTGTACACTGGAAAACTGGAAACAGGCACAAATGAAGATCAAGGTGTGTGTCAAGCTGCAGACCTGCCATTTGTATTACATGACACAAGCAAGAAAGTCATACTTTTTCCTTTACAGGCTGGTATACTGTGCTGGATGTGGCATTAAATCCTGTGTTGCTGCAGGAAAGTAGGGAGAACAAAGCAGAGATTAACCAGGTCTATATGCTGGCCCTGAGCTTTGCCCAGAAGCAGCTTGGGATGACGTTATCACAGCAGTACAGAGTTGTCAACAGTAGCCCAAATAGTAGCCCAGATGAGTTGCACCGCCGGCTTGGATTTCAGAAGTTGTCCAGTGCCCCCAAACAACCCAACACAGGTAATGCAATAAGTCTGTCAACCCTGACAAGCTTTGATAAGCACTTTATGTTGAACCCATGCTCTTTACCCACTCTCCTTTCACCTCCTAAAACAATTTTCCTGATAATCCATAGTCCTTTTTTTTTTTTTTTTTTTTTTTTTTTTACAGCCGGTCAGACACCAGCTGCCCTCCTGCAGCACATCTCCTCCCTACGATCAGAAAACCAAGAGGACTCTGCTCCTCAAATTATCTTTAGGCCTGCAGAGAAAATAAAGAAGGATTTGATCCAGGTCATCTCAGCCGCTTCTGTAGAGCCTCAGAAGCCAGAGTATCGACTCGAGGTGAAGACCGATGCAGCAGGAGTTCCTGACAGCGTGGAACTGACGGTGGAGCTGCCAATGGTTTGTTCCATGTCAGAATGCCAGCTGAGCATGTCCAAGGTTAGTGGTTACACACTCCCTTGAACAGTTATAACGAAGCACTTTAGAATCCAGTGTGTGTCAGTGTGTAGCTGGATGTCATAAGAAATACATAATCGACCTGTAGCGAGCCTTAGTAGCACACTGGATGTATTTTTCTCTGCAGGATGACGTCTTACTGGAGGTGGAGGATCTTTACTATTTGCTTGTGGACTTCCCAAAAACTGTAAACGAAGACACCGCGTCTGCCATCTTTAATAAGAAGAAACGAAGACTTACATTGAAAGTGAATGTCTTGTGATTATTTTCCTTAATTAAGAAACAAATGCGCAGTGTTTGTTAAGCTAGCTAAACACTGGCATTGAAAATGCCTCAAACAAAAACAACAAAACTCCTGTTGTGCAATGTACAAATTTAAAAAAAGGGAAAAAAGCACTGAGAGCGCATTGTGCTGTGGAGGGACTCGTATTCTGCCTCAGAATTCAAGTTAACTAACAATAAACAGCTTGCGTGTAAATTGATCCATTTCCAAGAGCAACATGTTTGTGAAACAAATATGTAACAGTGTCCCTTTGTGCTGTGTGGGCTGAGGCTCAGCAGCAAATTTAATTCTACCCCCCCCCCCCCCCAAAAAAAAAAAAAATTAATTGACTTTAATGACAATCTGTGGATTTTGTTTATTAATGTGTGGGCGCGTGAGTGGAGGTGTTTAATGGCTACGAGCTGGTGTCATTACCGTATGCAGGGGGGAATAATTGACAACAAAACGAACCATGCAATAATTTATGTTTATTAAAACATCAAAATTGATGCAGAACAACAACATCAGTGTTTGGCAATCTGGAACACGTGGAAAATGTCAGTAAACACTTCTTTCTTTTTTTTTTTTTTGAGGTTTGCATACTATGCACTGATTACAGCTTTTTAAAGCACAGCGTAGCTTGTTTTTTCATATAAAGCTAACATTATTTTATTATTCAAGTATGACTTTACTGACCATTACGTGGTAGTCCCACAAACTTATTTATGAGCTGCAAACAATGTGCGACATGCGGTCCGTAAATGAAAAAAAATTGTATCCAAATGTTTAGATTCTTCATATGAAACATTCACTTTTAAAACATGGTTTTGTACCTTAATGGTGTTAGCTCCATTGGTCCCAGTTTTGTGTCGTAACACTATTCTTTCTTATGGCATCAGAAGTATTTTCAGTAGCTTCCTGGTCCAGTGGGAACAGCTGAGGTTTGTAGTGACGATCTCTAGTTTTTTGGCTCTATCTCCGCTCTCCGTGATCCTCCTCAACCCACGCAACAATCTTCCCCTCCCAGCCAGGGACAACGGCTCCATCCTGAAACACCTGAAAAGCCAGCATCCAGTGTTTACATATCTGAGAGACCCATATCTATACTATAAAAGGTTTGGATAGAAAGTAAAAATGAATACTTGAGGTTATCCAATTCTTTGGGATGGAAATAAGTCTCCCCATGGTGTTTTGAAGTGCACAGTAGGCACAGCTATTATTAGCATATCTTACTCTATAACTGCCGTTTTATATTTGCCAGCTGAAGCCCAATGTGAAGAGAAATAGGGGCTGTAATTTTACTCCCACGCCTACCTCCTCTTTCACTGTGCCAAACTCTGGGTCAAGGGCCTTGAAGTGGTATCTGAAACTGCCTTGTCTGTCTACAGCTGCCTTGAAGTCTCGCAGTGTCACCTCTCCCAGCCTGGAAGCACACATATATCCACACAGACGTTATGCTTTGGATAAACCAGCCCAGGCATCCATATGCGGCTATGGTCAACCGAAACCCAACTAACAATTTGCTTAAAAAATAAAGAATGCTCCAGTGAAGCAACACACAGCACCGTATCAAGCCACCATAAAGTGTTTATATACTCACCTTTTTGGGATGTTAATCAGAAATGGAGTGAGCGAGCGATCTGTGAAGTAGAGCACTTTAGTGGAGACGGCAGTATCCAGTCCTGGGCTGCTGTGTGAGTGCGCCATTTCTGGAAAAAAACCCAGCAAACATTGTTTTTCCACAACCAAAGTCTGAAAGGGTTCTAGCCTCACACTCAGTCATGCCCTCTCTTTGCAGCGCAGTGTAATTGAATGGCACAATTTGATTTAACAGCCAGTAGAGATGTTGCGGGGGATGACAAATCCTAAACAAAAACGAGCATTTTGTTTGTCTCACTCGAGCTCGGCGGCCAGGAGTCACGGTCTGTCGAGTTGGCTCTGCGTCCTGGCGATTTGAATTCCTCCTAGAAGAAGAACCAATTACTCATAGCAAACAGTCGGATGTTATCAGTTGCTGAGTCATCATTTGGCAAGTGACAGACGAGCTACTACATTTTAAAATTTCCTCTTTGAGTTGTGAGAGCGAGAGTGTGTACCCCTCTGTCCTGTCTGCGCTGGGTGTCCAGAGAGTGCAGTCTGTCCATGAGAGTGGCCACGCCCTGCTCCAGAGTGTCCAGGGTGTGATGTTGGGGGTCATGGCCGGAAAAACTGTCCCTCAAACTGCGAAGTGCTTCCCTGACGACCTGCAGCTCTTCACCCTGTGAAAAACAGTCCTCTGATACTTAAAAAGAATTGGAAAAAAATTCGAAATCATTTTGAACTATGGACATTTACAGACATTATTGGTTAATGAGAGAATTAAAGAGTGCATACTGGTGCGCTGTGCTGGAACACTGGAGGAGATGTCGAAGCCACTGAGTTACTGTACCCGCTGCCCTCGCTCCTGAACGCCTATCAGAGACAGAGACAGTATAGACCAAGGTGAAAAGTGTTCTGAATGAAAAGTGTGATAATATTTACAAAATGTGCTCCGAAACTGCAATACAAAGAGCAAACACTGGGCCTGTGTAGCTAAAAAAAACAGCCAGAAAGCTTATTTATCTAAATAAGAGCTTCACTTTTGTCCAAAAACTATAAAAAAAACATCACAACGTAGTGGGTGACATGTTTTTTTCCTATCACGATGAACACCGTGCACAGGAGTCTATTTTGAGTCGATTTCACATACAGCATCCTGCTGCAAGGGATACTCACCGGTGCAAGAAATATGTATTAATCTGCCACTGAAAATAGTCTCCAACAAATGCACCATTTACTCTGATCTGAGTAACAATTTATAAAGACCACACCGCTGAGGTGTAGTGGGAAATGTAATGTTTTCTTCAAGCATCATGCTGCCTTAATATATTTATAGTTTTTGGTCTTATTGAGTAATGTTTCTCGTAAGAAGAAATATATGGGCTATCTTGCGGCAAGTACAATGTAATCACAGACCGATGCGCGATAAAAAAACAAACAAACGTTGGTGTTATATATGAGTCCTGCATTCAAACATATGTTATTTAGCACGTATATGTGAAACCTGTCATGCTGCATACCCGTCCCAGGCTGACTTCATGTGCCTTGTGCTGAGCTTCATCAAGCTTTTGCTGCTGCTGCTGCAGTATTCTGTCCTTCCTCCCGAGCTGCTGCTATTGTGACAAGAGAGATGGATGGCACGAGGCTTTATTTGCATCTCTATGGCTAAAAGAACGCACTGACGTGTATATAATAAAAGACAATACCTCATATTCGCTAAGTAATTTGTTCCTTTCACTCAGCTTGCGTTTGAGCTCTGCCTGCAAACAGTTATATCAAGGTGATATATGAGTGCTATAGTTCTCTCACTTAAACCTGCAGCCACGAGTCAAAGAGGTCGAATATTTCATCGTGTCAAAGGGAAATCATCACTTGTCTCACATTTTCCCCCTCCAGCTGATCTTTGGCCATGTTGCACCTCAGTAGTTCCTGCTTTAGCTGCAGCACAGCATCCTCCTGCACTGCCAAGCGCTGCTGCAGAGCATCCTAATGAGAAGCAGGAGGGAGATCAAAGAATTGTCCAGAAAAGACCTGAATACTGATGAACTGCATCCACCTGCCTCATCGACAGGATCCACCCAGCTCTAAACTTTTTTTGATCTTTGTAAAGAAATGATAAATGTATAATGTATGTGATAAAACTTACAGAATCATCAGTTTGGGAGGGCGCAATAGTCAAAAAGGTTAAATATAATCCTTTAATCCATTTTACTTCACAGATAAAGCCCAAAACTAGAGTAAGAGGTTTACCTTGATGGCCTGAATGTGACGTGTCTCCTGTTTGTGCCTCAGAAGTTCCCTCTAAGAGCCACACAAAGGAACAACAAAAACATTAGAGAAAAGGACTCTGCCCCTAAGACAGCTCATCTATGTTAAACCTAATTACATTTACTTACTGTACCTTGAGATCAAGGGCTTCCTCCATGCTTTGGTCCAGACGACTGCGGATGAGAACCTTCAAAGGGAGAGGGTACGAGCAGGGTAATTAGAGAATGGAAAAATGTCAGAACGTATGAGGAGGCATTGGGCCTCCATGACAGTGCGCTGGCAGATCAGAGAGATTCATTTGTGCTCTATAGTGGCCACTCGTGAGACGAGTAATGGCTACAAACATCATCAGAACAGAAGGGCTGACACGGACACTTCAAGCTCGGTGGCGAGCAAGTGTTGTTTGTTTTCTCAAGTTAGCAGAGAGAGGGCACTGTACCAGCTGCTGCTCAGTGTTAGCCCGGTTATCTCCAAAGCTCACGGATCCATCCTGGTCTTCCTCAGGGAGGGAGCCATGGAGCAGCAGAGCCTAAAAACCAAAACACATACAGATCTGAAGAAAACTTGCAAGCAATGATAGTTGCGACGCATGATAGAGAAACCAGGTTTCTGTGGTTGTAAATGCCTCCGTTTTTGCACTGCAGCTAATAAAGTCAGTGAACTGAACCAAATTAAATTGAAATTACACTGACAAGTCTGTGTAAATATACGGTACAGACTGTAATGTAATATAGAGACTCTAAAAGTGAAAACATAAAGGCTATTACTGTAAAAGTCACCAAAACATCTATTTTTAATTTATGAACGGTATGTGGACGTGCTGCCGCTGCACCGATATTTGTAGCTGAATACTATAAATGACCCCAAACATACCAATTAAATACCATGTGCCAAACTTATTTATTTGCACAAATCAATGAAGCTGGCAAAGATTAGCAAATTTTGTAGGATTAGCTTTGTCTTTCATATTTTTATTCTTAATTATCCTAATAATCTGTGGCTCTCTTCCACACGTGTCTTTGTTCTGTTTCCCTTACCTCACCCCCAAACGCTTGCGGCAGTCTGCCCCTCCCTGAGCCTGATTTTGACAGAGGTTTCTTCCAGTTGAAAAGGAGTTTTTGCTTTCCACTGTTGCCAAAGGGCTTGCTTATAGGGGGTTATCTCATGCTGGGTTTTCTCTGTTTTCTTTGTATTATTGTAGGGTCTTTATCTTACAATGTAACGCTCCTTGAGGCGACTGCTGTTGTGATTTGGCGCTATATAAATGAAATTGAATTGAATTGAATGTATTGATGTCTGAATAAGACCCATTATACTGTAAGGATCTTGCTCATGGAAGGTATGTTGTAACATGGCAAAGACTCAATGCTTTTCACAACCTTCTGAAATTCAAATCAAGCATCAGAATTGGAAGAGAAAGGTCCTTTTATTGACTTTGAAAGTGACATGGTTGTTGTTGCCTGTCAGGCTAGTATTACAACAAAAGTATGCAGAAGAGCATTTATAAATGCTCAGTGTGTTGAACCTTGAAGCAGATCAATTCATCATTCACAGAAGCACCAACATTAGACAATAGAAGATCTCAATGTCAGACGGTAGGCTCACAATTTGGCATAAACAACATGAAAGCATTGGTCTATATTACCTTGTATCAACAGTTCAGCCTGATGGTGGTGTATTGGTGTGAGGGATATTTGTGATGGCTGCACCCAGCTGTATAACGCGCCTCGTCACAGAGCTCAAATCATCTCAAACTGGTTTCTTGAACATAACAGTGTATTCACTGTACTCAGATGACCTCCACAGTCACCAAATCTCACTCCAATAAAGCACCTTTGTGATGCGGTGGACCAGATTTAAATTGTGTATGTGCAATTGACAAATCTGCAGCAACTGTGTTATGGTATCACATCAATATGGACCAAAATCTCTGAGGAATGTTTCCAGTACCTTGTTGAATGTGTGCCATGAAGAATTAAGACAGTTCTGAATCTAAAAACCAGTACTACCAGGTATTAATGCCTAATAAAGTGGCAAGTGAGTTTATGTTTTATATGTATTATAAGCCTAACAAGTCTCATTTTATGATTTTCTTATAAAAGCGCCCCCTTTCACATTTTTTCATGCAACATAATTTTAATCATTTCATATAAATTATAATAGATCAGTGACTTATCCACAGTGCACTCTGCTATTCACCCTGTGACTACTGGGATAGGCTCCGACCCTTCCACAACCCCGATTGGATAAACGGAAGTAACAGAATGGACTCAAAGTATAAATCAGGTGAGAAATTTTTTCATCTTTGTCTGTCAAAACACATGTTATTCTTTCTAGTGGATGGCTTTATCATGCTTAGTGTGTTACATCTGGTCTATCTGTTTGGGTTTCTTTTTAATTACTTCATTTAAAAATATATTTCCATTTTTAGCATGTAGCATTTGGATCTTGTCATTTCTTTTGAAATTCTCTTCTCACACGTCAGTCTAAGTCTTCCCAAAATCTTGTAATCTTACTGACTGCTAGTGACACTCTGGTACAATTTTATTTAGCAATTTAACTTGGAAAGTGCTGTATAATTGCAAATTAACTAAATATGCCAGAATACATGTCTATAATTAACTAAACTGAGGCATGTATTTATTTCCAATCCTCTGATGAGATTTCAGTTATACAATCTTCATTACATGCACTTGGTTTACAATGTGAACTCCCTCATGAACAGAGTGTAAGCAGATTATAAAACGTTGATATGACGACCTTTCTTTAGCAGTCCTTTGTCATCGATACTTTAGTAGGAATCTGTGGGGATCTAGTGAGTAAATAATGTTGATGTGCTGCAGAAAATGACAGTGTTTTCTTTTCAGATTAGATTAGATTCTCCACCTTCAGCCGCAGCTTCAGTGTTTGGTGCTGCAGTCCATGTGCATCCCTTCTTCTTTTTTTTAAGAATGTACCAGATTGTTGGTTTGGCCACTGCTAGAATTTAGTCATCTCTTTGATAGTTTTATTTGGTTTTTGCACGTTTTACAACCTAATGATGGACTCCTTCACTTTTATTAGCTAATCTTTTGGACCCCACATTGAGAGTTCCAGTGAAAAGCTCTAAATCAACTCCCAGTCTTTTTTCTGCTCAGTTTGTCATAAAATAAAAACAGAACAGGCATCACGTAACCATGGAGCTGCTTGTCAGTTAATTATCTAACTACTTGTGAGCATCTGATAAGACAAGATTACAAAGAAAGCAGCTGTAGACATGCAAACAGTTTTAAAAACTTTACGCTAGCACTGGATGCTAACAATTTTTAAGGTTTCTTCAAACAGTTTAGTTGCATTAGGACCAACTACATGGTGATTTTTGTTTTTCACTATGGCTCTAATTTAACAACCCAGTGCCCTGATTTTATTGTAAGGACAGATAATAAATAGCCTCCTTTTAAAAATGTTTCAGTGAAACAGAGAAACAATAAAGTCAGCAAACAGAGGTATGGTGGGTTTACCTGCTGATAAAAACTGAGCTGAAAACGTTTACATGCCCTGACCAAACTTTCATCCTTCTTTCTCAGAATCTATTTTTTTACTACTTGCTCCTTACTCTGTGGATTTGTTGCAAATAGGGCAGCGACCCTGTCGCTTATATCCCTTGGCCCAGAGCAGCAGTTTGTTTTGAAGTGCATTACCTGTAACCGGAACACCATCCTTCTCGCTTCTTGCATCTCCTTTTCCAGCTGCTCCTGGTGTGCATCCAGCTGCTCCTCCCAGGACTTCTCTTCCTCCTGCCCATCGTGCCCCAGGGAAGGACACAATCCACAGAGAGCCACCTCCTCTAAAAGTGGCAGAGGGACAGGGGAAATGAGGCAAGGCACCTTTTTTTTCACTGCATCATATCTGGCTCTACAAGAGTTGATGTGCAGCCAACCAACCTGTGACAGATTTCTTCTCTGTCAGCTCAGATTTGTCATCCTGAGGTTCCCCCTGGTTCTCAGGGTGATCATGGACTGTTTCTTCTTTAGGGGTGTCAGTGAGCTGGGTGATAACATACTCCTCTTTGGGGGAGTGAGCTGGGCTGGCTGAGCTGAGACTGAAACAGATGGTGGGCACAGGCAGGAATGAATGTGCTTGTATGCTGCCAAATGAGCAGCAATAAATAAACCTAACTACATAAAATGGCGATTTGAAATTTTAAAAATTCCCAGAGGAGCACAATAATGTAAATTAATCCCATTTGGGATAGATATTTTAACTAAATCCATTTTTGAACTCATAATGCCAATATGATGCATGATATTTCAAACAGCATTGTCTGCAGTTCACAGATTATTTTGTAGATAACAGAACTATTAGAAAAGGGGGAAAAAAAGAAGAAAAGACTGAATGAACAGATTTTCAACTCATTCAAAAAATACACAGCAGGAGCAGGAATGCCTGCAAGACTGTCATTTTCTAACAGGAAATTCTTTACATATTTTGCTCCCCCTTCGGCCATAATTTCATAACATAGTGCTGGCAAGGTTTCTGAACAGCTTGTTTCCTTGCAGTTTCATGAATATAGTGTTTTTTGAGAGCATCTCCAGCAGCCTGAGGTTCAGACCAGCTGTCATCTTCACTCTCCTGTGTTTGTGGACATTGGATACAGCTACTATGACCTGTGACCTATAGCATTATGCACAGTCCCTAACAGGGTAGTTTCCCTGTGTTTTTCCCTCTGAGTCTGCATGTGAAGACAAGCCTGCGACTGCATGAACAGATCTAAACGCTGTGCAAGCATGCCATAGAAAAGCATCACTACTCATCACCCTGCTCCCCAGGCTAACTAGCTGAGAATGAAGGAAAGAAAGCAAAGAATGTCCTGCTGAATTTGCTTCATATGTATGGTGGTAAGATTTTCTTCTTATGTAATAGTTAGCACTAGCTAATAGCACAGCAAAGTACTCTCTGAGGATTAAAGGACATATTCCTTTGATTAATCATAGTTAACGTCTGCTTATCAGCCACTGATCGAATCAGAAACACACCTCAAAGAATCTAATGTTAAGCAGACTTAGTGAAGCATTTCACCATTATAGCATGCAAGTTAGCATGCTAATATTTGCATATGATGGGGCTGAGAGAAATGTCTTGCAGGTAAAGAGTCATGAACAAATGCACCAGACATGTAAATTTTGTCTTGATGATGGTGCTCGATCGGAAATCAGTGAATAGCAGAGTTGTTACAATCCAAATGTATAAGGGCATACACTCCACAGCTGCTTTATTAGGTATACATGTTCAGCTGCTTGATAATATAAATGTATAATCAACCAACCACATGGCAGCAGCTCAGTAAATTAGGCATGTATACAAGGTCATGCCTTGTATAAGGAGCATTAGGAAGGTGAGAAAAAAAGATGATTTAAGTGATTTAAGTGGTTTGTTAGTGCCAAATGTGCTGGTCTGACTGTCTCAGAAACTGACAATCAACTGGGATTTTCCCACACATCTCTAGGGTTTATAGAGAATGGTCCAAAAAAGTGCAAATATCAGGTGAGCAGCAGTTCTCTGGGCAAAAATGCCCTGTTGGACATCTCCTCTGCCAGAGGTCAGAGGAGAATGGACAGACTGTTTCAAGCTGATAGGGGTGTCTGTAGCTCAGGAGGTAGAGCAGGTCGCCTACTAATGCTCCAGTCTGCAGGCCAAATATCCTTGGGCAAGGTCCTAACCCCAAATTGGTCTACAGTGCATCCATCTGAGTATAAATGTGTGAGAATGTTAGATAAGAAGCACTTACATAGAACGAGCACAGAAATTTAGCTGATAGGAAAGCAACAGTAACTCCTGTTACAACCAAAGTATGCAGAAGAGCATCTTTGAATGCTCAACTTGTGAAACCTTGAAGCAGAACACCACACTAAATGCCACTTCTTTCAGGTTAGAACAGGAATCTGAGGCTGCTTTTTGCATAGGGTTACCAAAATTAGACAACAGAAGATTGAAAAAATGTTTTATGGTCTGATGAGTCTCGATTTCTGCTTCTGCTAGATTTCTCCTTACCCATCCGACATTCAGATGGGTAGGGTCTCTTTGGTATAAATAACATGAAAGCATGGATCCAACCCGCTTTGTATAAATGGTTCAGACTGGTGGAAATATATTGGTTAGAGGAATGTTGGATCTCAATTCAATAGAGCACCACTGGGATGCTAAAATGGTTAAACGTGGTTTAATGTGTTATTCTTTTTATATATCAAACCATACTGAGAAACTTATGATTAGTTTTGTCTTTCCAACTTCCCGGAAAGAGTCTCTGCACTACTGTAGGTCACATAAAAACATGAACTAAGCCTCTTATCAGAAGCTGCTGTAATTATCCTTAAGTGTTTTTCAAAAAGGGATCAAAGAAGCACCTCCTACTAATCTAGTCACTGCAGATAATAACACTATCGGGATACCCTCTATCATTGTCTCTAAGAGTAGTTCAATAACACATTTATTGTAAATGCTCTTTGCTGATCTCTCGCTACAAGAGAACACGTACAATCCGATAGATTTGGAACATATGGGTTTAGCAAAGATTAAGCATTGGGATTTGCAAAAGATGAGCTTCTGTGCAATAGATTAACATAATTTGATCAGTGGTGGTGGCCTGAGTGGGCCTCCATTTACTCCAATTTTTAGATACTTTGCTTTAGTATTTATACTTTTTTTGGCTACTTTGTATTCATAACTGCTACAAACTGCTAAAACTTATTATTTCTCAGTATTTATCCGACTGTTGCTTGTCATATTAGCTTTCGTAGATTAGTAGATTTAGTTGATAGCATTTTAATAGATTTTAGACAGTGCAAGTACTTAGTCGATCCATCAAAGAAAGATTTTCTCTATATGTTTCTTTGAGTTTTTTAAAAGAAAGAAAACTTGTAAAACCAAACCTTTCACAAAAATTATCAGATGAAAAAAAGCTGTTGTATCTTCTTTCTTTTTTTCACGTTCACCACTTTTAAAAAAAACCCTCAAATGCTGTGGTTCAGCGGTCAAGTCCAAACCCCCGTTTTGGGAACTACTAAATTATAGATGACAGTGTATTAAATAATCCAAACTACTTTCACCTCATTTTTCTACAACAGTAAAGTGCAGCTTATTCATCTTTTATAACATATCAGTGACAGTTTGTGTCATCATCAATCTTTTTGACTGATGTGTTCAGCACTGACCTTAAAGGACCAGTTAAATAAAGCAGGTCATTGTAAACATGGTGCAAAGTGAAAAAGAAGATAAAGTTATCAGATTAAAGTAAAGAATAATGTAAATCAGTCTAATCAATTTAAACTTATATCTGGCACGGCATACACAGAAATAGCTGTTAGAGAGAGGTTGCTAGGCAATAGCAGCTCGGCTCACACAGACACACACAGGGACACACCCACACCTACTGCACTGTAAACACCGAACAATAACCTGCACAGCTTGGCTTTCAAGATCAAGCTGTTCGGATGAAACGCAATTCCATGACTAAGACTGAGATTCACATGCGGATGAAGTGATAAATCTGTTTTATAGTGTTGTGATTGTAGACTTACATATACATATATATATATATATATATATATCTGCCACTGATGCATCCCTGCATTGTCAACAATAGCAGTAGCCTGAATTGCCGTACTGTTCATATTAAAATAGCACTTACCATTTCATCTGTTTGGCTCCCATGCTGGTGTTTACAGGCTTAACCTCCCATACAGTCCGCGCCCCACATCTGGGTGATGCCCTGCGTCTCAGTCAGGACCATAGCCCAAACACAGCCAGAGGCAGCAGGGAGGGGAACAGCCCTGAAAGCCGCAAGCAGAGGAGTCTCCACGTCGCACACTGTGTTCAATCAGAAATAACAGCACGTTTAAATCCTCTCCAACAGCATATTCCTAAAACATAAAGCTCAAAATCCTAATCAAAAGCCCCCAAACCCTTCCCCTAAATCATACCAAGGCTCAGTCGTTGCTGGCAGGGAGAGATAGGGAGAGACAGACAGAGAGAGGATTGGAGCTCAGCAGCACCAGTGACTGAAATCTGCCTGGTTTCTCATTGCACTCGCCTTGTGGTGGAGCTCACCAGCTCCCATTCACGAACACAATGTTTTTTGTTCCTTACGGACAAGAACTGATGCAGCTCTTGTGCATCTTTTTCACCCTTTTTGCATTCATTCTCCTGTCCCCTCCCTCCCTCCCTCTCCTTCCCCTCTTTTTTCTTCTGCTTGGCCGAACTGGCTTTGTATCACTCCTTCCTTCGTTCGGTGAGAGAGAGGATGTCAGACATGGCTCTGTCTGGGTGTGTTCACCCTCCCCCTCTCCCTTATTCCTCCTCCCTGCTTTCCCTACAGCTCTCTCCTTTCAGAAGGAGGAAGAGGTGGGAGTTGTTCTCCTTCTCCTTTTCTCTCCATGTACTGCATATACCTGCAGCTAAAATGAGAAATGACATTCTGATTTTTAAAAACAGGAAAATTAGCAGACTTTTGTTTGTTGATAAAACCACAGGCTTGTATAACAACATACCATACAGGCCAAGCCATTACCAGAGGGTAATTATATATTTACAGAGTCAGAGGAAATAGGGAGGTACTTAAGGAGAAAATGGTATTTATAGAGTGGACACATCAGCCTGGAAAACCAGCTCTTCTCACTTCTGTGTCTTGTATGTACTGAAAAGCATTTCGATGCTAATGCGCTACAACATCAGAGGCATCAGATTAAACTCAAATTTTTAAAAAGTGTCAGCTTCGTAATTTGAACACCAGGCAGCAGAAACAAAAGAATTTCTTTGACATGTACAGCCAGTGTTAAGTATTCCTTTGAAAGGCGTTTTTGGCAGATTACGCTGTCATTAAGTTGTTAGAAGTGTTGGCAGTGTCATCAGCAGGAAGGAAAAAAAAGCAACCAAAAAACGTGAAGTAGGTCTCAACGTGGCAGCTTGCAGTTCTGCCCATAACAAAATGACAGCGTCTTAAATTCCCTATGAGCACCATCGATGCATGCTTCAATGAGCTACTTTACTGTAGAGCCATGAATATGTATGTAACCCACCATACAAATGCCGCATTAGATTTATGCAGAGAAACAGCAGAGGCAAAAGCAAGCTGTCATGCCGACAGCTATTTGTGCTAAATCAAAATGAGAAAAATATTTAAATTTGTTGGGATACCTACAATAAGTGAAAATGTTTGAATCACACACAAAATATATTTTTGTAATTTCAAAAATATAAAGTGTTATTAGTCCCACATTCCGTGTATCCCTTTATTACGACTGCCATGTGCGGTTATCTTTTTCTAGTGTATATTTGAAAAAAAAAACAACCTTTTAATACTTTAGTAGCTTTTGAAAGAAGACCTATTTTGCTCATTTTCCAGCTCCATATTTTTGTTCTACTAGAGTAGCTTTGCACAATTTAGAGTTCAGAATAATCCCTATTTATCTGATACTGGGCTTTAGGGCAGCCCTCTTACTTTAAGGCTCATTATTTGGCATTTTGGAAACGTAATCAATCCACGGTATATAACAGAAAGTAAGGAAATGCACAATAGGTCACCTTTTAGAAGAATGTGATGCTCATACAAACTAAGGTTTGTTACACTCTCCGTTCCTAAAAGCATCTGCATGCAAGGAATGAGCAGATAAGGTGTCAGAAGCTTATGAGAAACCACTTTATGGAGGTCACAAAAGGTCAAATTATGTATTTGTTCTTATTAAATACTGATGGGGTGGGGAGGTTAATATTTTCTTATAAGCCCTCTCAAAAGAAAATGTATTTTTCAACTCAACCCTATGTCTTCAAAAATAACTCCAATATACATTATTGAACAGTCCTTGACTCTTTCAAGATTTTACCCTTCCACGAACCATGAACACTGTTTACACATCCTCACAGCTCAAACATGACCACCAAGCCCTGCAAATCAAATTCTATCGTAATGACGCTCATAATAAGTCATCTGAACCTCACCTAATCGGCCAAAGCTACACAATCAAGCATCAAATGAGCTTCGTGCTACAGGTCAGAAGGAAGGTCAGCGTCCACTTATGGGCTAATCAGTGGCTGTAATTTTGAATCTGCGCACGGTTTCCTTCACAGCAGCAATATGTGGACTAAATGAGACATCTCAGTGCATTTAAAATCAAGAGTCAGCAAAAACACCTAACGGCTGGATCCTGTGGGATTTCATTCAAATCAGTCGTAGGCTGACATCTGTTCGTCTGTCTAACAACAGTATTTGTTGTAAGACAGACAAACAGATGAATAAAATTCTGGTGAGCACTGTTTGGGTCTTTCAGTTATTTAAGATGCATTATTTGACTGTCCTCTACCTTGATTTTGCAAGCAGGAAGACTTCCTACCAGGTAAATGAAAAACAGACTGAAAATCCACCCACACCCATCTATCCACAGGCTTAAATAACTAAATTCAAAAGTAGCTTTGTCAACAAGGATGAAAAAATGGAATTGTTTACAAATAATAATAATAACACTAAGAGGCTCCAATATTATGCAGAAAGTGCACTGATTAGTTTGGCGACTTCAATAACTTCATGGAAACCTTTTTCTTGAAACAGCCTTATAAGGTTGTTTGTATTCCATCATGAGCTGATTCCTTTTTTTCTCGGCATTACTTTGAATATTTTTTCCGCAATATTGAAAAAACAAGGACAAACTCAGGTGCCCTAAAGGCAGACAATGATGATTTGGCAGAGCAAGACGTGACTGAGGGAAGTGTTTTTATCAGGCACTGTTGGATTCATGTACGGATGATATATAAACAATGACTTTGCTGTTCAAAGTGTGGTGCCAAAGTCATTCCACCACTGGGGATCCAGGCAATGAGAAGAAAGCCAGTTTGCCACAGAGACAGCATGCAGTCAGCCTATTTGTAAATCAAATGAGTTGCTAAATAAAATAGAGCGTGCTTGCATGGTCACTATGGGTTTTCATATCAAATTACTAACATACCTTAAACAAAAGTTATCTATGTTTTCCCCCCTTCATTTCAGTGACCTTCAAACAGATAACCATGAAGCTGATAAGAGTTTCCCCCTAGGATGTTGATGCATTTTTGTAGTCAATTTAGAAGGAAGTATTTTTGTTTGGGAGATAACATTGGAGAGTGAAAACAAAGCCAGCATCTTTTAGATTAAACCACTTGTGTACATATTGACTACATAACTGAAACCAATGTGAAAAATGATTTGCTCTTTAAATAAATAATTATTTAAAGAATATACACCAAGCATTCAAAATCTGTACTCAGCCAAGGCTGGACCCGTAAAAGTTGTTATCCTTGTAAAAAGGAAAAGTTTGGAAGGGTTTAACCTTCGAGTAGTTTTTAATTTGTGTTGCATTCAGTCAAGTGCAACTTCGAAATCTAAAGTAAACACCAAACACTTGGTTTTGAGACATCAGATGAACACAGATCTATAAATCAAACATTTCTATAAAATGTATTCATATAGGCAGCAGATGTTGCCCATATCATACCAAAGACGACTGAAAAGCATGACCTCAGTTTAATTAAAGCAGTGACAGAAAAGCTGTCCAGAAACCACAGATGTTTAATTTGTAGATGAGAAACACTAATATGTACAGTTTTTGATCAGTGTAGTGGAATAAAAAGTACCAGTTCAGCACTGTATCTAAAGAAACATTTTGCATATTCATTTTGCACAAGTATTCGAAACTGATACTTGTACATTTGTAAGAGTTTGTGACTCACTGGTAAATGTAGACTAGTTTTCAGCACCTTTTTTCACCTTTCAGAGCATCAGAGGTTGGATATTAAATTATTCTGACACAATTGTTTCAAATCTGGTTTGACTTGAACAAAGTCTAAAAGCCCTGCTTTTAGGTTTGAACAGGAGACCTTTTTTTTGTCAAAGTGGTATTAAAGTGCAAAGTGCTCATTCATGTAAAAATGTACCTGGTTCATGTGCATTTCAGAGTTTGTCAGATATAGTGCACAAATTCACACAACACAATTCTACCTTTTATGAACAATGTGTCATAATGATGATAGAATTTACTTTCTATCACCTTTATGGCCTTTATAGTAGTTTGATTTTTCTGCGCCATATCTTACAAACACCATAATTAGGTCTAATGAATATGCAAGAAATACACTTTGATTCCCAAAATTTACTATACCCACTATGCAATGAGAGCAGCTTAATACATCCAACCAAGCAGATAACATCTACTAACTGAATGTGCCTTTGGAGTACTGGCTTGCACAACTGTGGCAGCATTTAAATTAGACATAAGGCTAATTTATTTGCAGAAAGTGATCCATCTTGTTTGAAAGTTGTGCAGGCCTTGTATTGGTACAGAGACTTTAGGAAGATCCCAAGAGCCAAATGTACAACTTGGGGCTATGAAGTCTTCAGTGAAAACTGGGTTATGCAGAGTGTAGCTATTTTTATTCATTTATTTATTTGTTTATTTTTTTGGTCAGATATAGGTCAGTACAAAACATTAGTAGCCTGGCTATATATGTTCACATTTTCTAAAAAATAAGATATAGCCATCCTTAACATAAAATTAATCATTGCAATTGTAATTGCGATTACAATGACCTAAACAGGTGAACTGGCTTTTGAAAGTTAAACCAGCAGATATAACCTATACATTCTGCTTTGTCACATATTCTTGTTGCTTTGTTTTGTTGTCTGCACAACAAAGAATAAGTGGTAAGTTCTGCAGGAACAGTGGATGGTAACAATGATGGAATCACTACATCTTTCAGCTGCTCCCTTCAGGGGTCACGAGGGCTACCTCTATCTCATCTTTATCCCTAGCATCCTCTTCTGTCACACCAACCCTCTGCATGTCCTCTATCACTACATCCATGAATTCTCTCCTCCATGTGCCTGGCAGCCCCATCTTCAACTTCCTTTGTCCAATATAGCCACTATCACTCCTCTGCACATGTCCAAACTGTCTCAGCCTTGCTTCTAAAACTCCAAAGTGCTCAATATGAGCTGTCCCTCTGATTTACTCATTTCTAATCCTGTGCATCATTGTCACTACCAACAAAAATCTTAAAATCTTCAGCTCTCCCACTTCTTCCTGTCTTTTTGTCTGTTCTATTGTCTCCAAACCATACAACACAGCAGGTCTCTCTACGATCTTGTAAATCTTCACTCTGGCTGCTATCCTTCTGTCACAAATCACCCTGACACCCGTCTCCAGCCAGTCCATCCTCGTTGCACTCTCTTTTTTACTTCTCTTGAAGATAGGGATGCACTGTCTGTTGCTTTGGATGCCTGACCCCAGGTATTTAAACTCATCCACCTTTGCTCCTTCCAAGTTCACCGTTACACCTGCAACTATTCTGTCTCGCTTCTACTGAAATCCACTCTTATTCTCTTCGGTGCATACCTCCACCTTTTCAGGCTGTTTTCCACCTGCTCCATACGCTCACCACAGATTACAATGTCATCTGTGAGCATCACAGTCCACAGAGATTCCTGCCTGACCTCATCTGTCTACCTGTCTATCAAAATGACAAGCAAGGAGCTCAGAGGCAGTCCCTGATGTAATCCCACACTAACCTGAACCCATCTGTCACTTCTACAGTCTTGCTGTCCTCAGAAATGACCTGCAACATGCTCACGTACTTCCCTACTACTGTACCACTGTTCCTTTCTTGGCACCCAGTCATATGCTTTTTCTAGAGCCACAAAGACAGTGCAACGCAAAAAATCACAGATATGACATGAAAATATTTTAGGTATTGAAAGTACTCAGTACAAAAAATAACGTTTTATAAAGAAAATAATTCTTACTTTAATTAATTTTGCCGTTAATAAGTTGCAGTTCTCACCGTTTAGCAGCAGCTGCTGAGATGACTGACAAACACTTGGACCAATCACGGTTGAGTTCCTCAAAGTGCAATGACGTAGATTGCGCGACGCCATTACGTAACTTGGTAGAGCGGAAGCGCTAGTAGACGCTGTATTTTCTTCTTCTTGAATGGTGCTCTGTTTTGAAAGGTACAGTTTGGACATAATTTAAAAAAATAAATCACAGTAAACGTGTAGTAATGCCGACACTTGTATACAGTTAAGCGAAGCCGAGGGGAGTGGACTTTAGAACATGTTTTGCTGTTTAAACATTATTCTTATGCTATTAGCAACGAGCTAAGCTAATAGGGGATATTGAGTGTTCGAGGGATAACAGTTATTCTGATTATTGGTAGCCCTTCTCTTGCTTTCGGTTTCTACTGCCCATCACTTACATGTTTCTTATGTCAGGTGTCATCATGTCAAAGCAGCCGCTGGGAAAAACGCTGCTGAGGAATGTAATCCGACACACGGATGCCCACAACAAGGTGCGTTTAGACTCAACAAGTGTTTGTAAGATGAAGGTGGAGGTTTTTTTTTTTTTTTATGTGCACTAATCTATTGATTGATTACTTAAAGCTTAAAGTTGAGCTGAGTTGATGATTTGTTTAAATGAATGCATTGCTTCTGTTTGGTCCTTTAGGCTTCCTTTCCACAACAATTTAGCAGGAAATATTATAATTTTATGTATTTTATTCAATTGTAGTCAGTTGTGTATAGACGCTGTCACAGTCTGTATGAGGTCAGACAAAATAACTGACTGTACACTGCAGCTATAGTCTATCTTTAACCTGTCTAGGAACAAAATTACAAAGCTTGTACGAGAGCGATACATCAAGCCCAGTCTCTGCTTGCTCAGATTAAACTCTTATACAGCAGGTATAAAATACCAAAACAAACCAACTATGTTGAAGTAGGTAGGTTAGCCCACTGATTGGCAGGATTTCTTCTCTACCCACGCACAGGAAGGATAACATTTGTAAATATTTGTATCATGTGTACACTAATGCATCTCTGTGTTGTCTTTGTGTGCATGTTGTTGTGCAGATCCAGGAGGAAATTGAAATGTGGAAAATGCGAGACTGGGAGATCCAAACATCCCAACGAAAAGATTTTTCAGATGCAGAGTTTGTGAGGTAAATACCTCAATTTAATTTGATCTACCTAAACACAAATGAAATCACAGCACTTTTGAATCTTTGTAATGCAGCTGTCATTTTGATTATACATTGACTTGATGATTTAAGGATAATGGTTGTATTTCAGAGGACATATGCACTGCGACCGAGTGTCAGATCAACGTAGAGACTTTAACCGAAGCAGAGAGCGTGCCTCAGAACATGATGACAGAGAGGCTCGATACTGGACTCGAAAACTGTATGAATTTGAGTCCAATGATCCTGACAGGTACTATACAAAAAACAAAACATAATGAAGTGGCAGTGGTCATGTGCTTCCAGTGTGTAATGGAAATGCTGGAGTGCTACATCAGATGAACTAATATATGTGATTTCATATATTTCCATCACAGATGGGGACATAGTGGGTTCAAGGAGCTTTATCCCGAGGAGTTTGAAAGTGATGGGTAAGCAGAAATTTCATACATACCAAATGGGTTATTATATATTCAAATAGATATTCAGACTTTAAAAGGGCACTCATGCAATTTACCACATTTCCATGGAGTTAACCTCTCAACCCTGAACCTTGTAGTAATGCAAGACCAACTGATACCAGGCTGAAGTCTGTTACATAATTTCATTGTTAACAAAGTAGCAGAAGTAAGAAGAGACTCCATTATGAGACTTGCCCCCTGCACTGAAAAAAGGGTACACCCATTAGATCAGGGGTGGGCAACTCCAGGCCTCGTGGGCCGGTGTTCTGGGAATCCATCCTACCTGGAAAAACATCCTACCCAATGTTTCTGCGCATGCGCACAAAACCAACGCCGAATTAACTTCTTTTTCTCTCACCCATCCGGAATACTTCTTATGGTTAGGGGTAGGCTTAGGTTTAGTCGCAACTCACCGTCAAATTATAATACAGGTAGGACGTTTTGTCAGAGTAGAATGGTTTCTCAGAACACCGGTGTCCCTGCAGGTTTTAGATGTGTCCTTGAACCAACACAGCTGATTTAAATGGCTAAATTAGCTCCTCAACATGTCCTGAAGTTCTCCAGAGGCCTGGTAACGAACGAATCATGTGATTCAGGTGTGTTGACCCAGGGTGAGATCTAAAGCCTGCAGGACACCGGCCCTCGAGGCCTGGAATTGCCCACCCCTGCATTAGGTAGTTCATTAACTATTTAGATTTTATTAATTACCTCAACATTTGTCAAAATAATTGTAATTATGAGTTGTAAATAGTGTTAAAATCAGGTTGTGACTTTGATTCCAGCACTTTCCTATGCTACAATATTGTTTGGTGTGTGATTTTTAGATGATGATAATGTGTCATTCTTAAAGAAAATTTGTGCATATAAATTACATGTTGTTGTCATGAAATTAAAATGTTTTTATGTGGTGTTACAGGTGCATAAACACTACAAATGAGTCATTTTGTCTGTTTTTAAGCAGTTGCTAGGCCATTATGATGGCATACCTCTGAAACAGATAATAGCCTTCGAGGACCTGAGCTGTAACTGTGCAAATTTTGATTGCTCCTGATTGTGTAAGAGGAGCTCACAAACAAAGATTTCATGTATTACTGTAAAATACTTTATGCACCTGGTCAGATGGTATTAGCATCCCAGCATTATTGCTTTTGGGATAAAATATTCCATCTAGTCATTTAACAAAGCTGGATATTTCAGGCAGAAATACTGTGACCATAGCTGTGCTAGATTTATGATATGCAAGCTTCATTTCATTTGTGTTTGTAAAGATTTTACCCTGAACTGTCTGACCACTTTAGTTTGGTGAAGTATGTTGCTAATATTTGTACACTGGCATCAAGCACTTTTTAAACACTTGGTCTTCTAATTTTGTTGTTTAATAGTGGTTTGCAAAGAGCTCACGGTTTTGCTGATATTTGTAGGAGTATTACTGGTAAAAAAAAAATGAGGGGAAATGTGCAAGAAATAGTCAGATAAAGTATTTTTAAAAAGTTGAGAATTTGAAAATTATACAAATCCCTATAATTTACACCCATGTTGATATAGCTGAGTGAGGGGGCCCAGTGTAAATAGCTGCTGTGTAACTGTTCTCACCTGCGTGCAAATAGTCACTCTAGTAATAATGGGTTATTATCCAGATTTAATGGATGATGAACACACAGTATTTTAATCTTCACACAGCCTCAAACATTCACACCTCCATGATGTTAACATTCTGGTTATTAACGAGCTTCCTTGTTAATGAATCTCTACCGCTCATACTTTCTTTTAAAAACGAAGAGGTCTTCAAGTCAAAGCTGAAATAAACTCTAGGATTACATCGTAAACATTATGTTTCTAAGACTTTACAGAGAGCTTCTTTATAGTAAGCCACAGAAGAGATGGTTCTCTTTGCTTGACTGATCTCCACATCAAAAACCAGTATATTTCCCCTTTAAGCCATTAGATCATACTTCTATTCATACTAGTGGTGTCTTTATATTTATTCTTCTGACTTTGTTTTACTTTAGTGAAGAAAACAGTGCCAAAAAGAAGATGAGCCATCACAAAATGAAAAAGTCCAAGTCTGACACAGAGGCATGCTTATCAAAACGGTCCAAAAAATCCTCACGGAAGAAGAAGAAAAAAAAGAAGAAAGGTGAGGACGGAAAGCGTAAGAAAGTGGACAGTTCGAGCAGTGACTACAGCAGCGATGACAGCGGTGCTACAAAAGACAAGCAGAAGAGAAAAAGGACTAAAAGTCGACATAAAAACAAGAAAGCTTCAAAAGCCAGAGGAAAAGACGTGGACATCAGCACAGAGGACAGTAATGATGAGATAAAAAGGGAGAGGCTGTCACACAGTCGCAAAAAGCGAAAGCACGATTCGCACAAAGACTCCGACTCAGGGCCAAACTCAAAAAAGAAGAAGAGGAAAAACTGGAAAGCAATGGGTGAGGAGAGCTCGGACAGCTCTGCCGACTGAGGTGCGCTGCTAAAAACTGATGCACAGTTCAGGTAACGGCCACTGAAACTGCTACAGATTCCTTTGTTGTTCCTAACTCTGCTGAGGGCTTTTCACTGCAGGCATCTTCTAAATTGCACTTTGTTTAACATCAACAAACCTGTGGTTACGGGTCTCTCCGTGGGCGTCCTGCGTGGCAGAAGCTCATCACCTCTGCAGAGATTCGAAGCACACCGTACAGCAGTACAGACAGCAGGGAGCATGAAGAAGGATGATAGGGTAGCAACCATCTGTCTCAATAGGTATCTTGTGAGCTGCAGGCACATTGATTGATCGACTCACCTCTGACTGTCTGCCTCACATAGTGACCTTCTGTCCTCAGATGACCAGTGTTTTCATTTTATTTATAAGGAAATGCGATTTGAATAATTAATTCCGATGGAATATGTATTTTATTTTTTTCATGTTTTGCAATTTTCACTCTTTGTATAAAGCGTGTTGTCATAAAATAAACATCTATTTTGCATTTTTTAAAATTATATTTAGTGTTTAAAATGGTGTATTATCTGTTTTTAAAAGAACAAGAAATGATCATCCCCGGATTTCTCTAAAACCTTTAATCCATTTAAACTAACAAGTACTGCCTATCCACTTAAAAGCTGACATGGTTCTGACAGTACAAGCCTAAAGGTTTATAGATCTGGGCAGAAAAGCGTGAGGGTATTTGTCTTCCTGTCTAACTTTTCTGGAAATGTTCACATTCTTTTCTTATTAGTTACAGCAAAAACTGTATCTGTGTGAATGACATTGTGAAGGGGTCATAAATATGCCATCCGGAGAGCAGTTCTAACTCAGGGTTTTAATAACATACACACTGATTGTCTTGCATCCACAAGGGTTTAAATGAGTTGTAACAGATACATTATTTATAATGCCATGGGTGGTTCCTGTTCTTTTTTTTTTTTTCTTCTGAAAGTAAAGACCAGAATAAGGACATAAACCTTACACTTAAAAACGCATCAAGTTGGCCTCCCTCCCCACCCCAGCAATTTCCATATAGCACTTTATTTTCCTCTGTCACAGAGCTCCACTTTTATACTATTAAAAACACATCAGTGAGCCACACCGTCACTGGCAGACACCTCCTTTCATTGCACTGAACGCTGGCATCGTCGTTTATTCTGAATCATTCCCACATGCACCATTTTGCTGTAATAAATACTCATTAGATAAACAATTCGCTGCTGAAAATAGTCCCCAACATATATACTGCTTCCTCTGGTTTCAGTAACATTAGCAAAAACTCCACCGATGAATTGTTCTCAGAAAACGATTTACCGTTTTTAAAAAATGAAAATAAATTTTCGTTATACAAGAGCTACAGATAAAGCAATAGAGGTTGTTGCCATGGGATCTGTAACAACAGCCTTAAATTAGGAAATTATTCTTTAACTTGAAGGCACGTGCATGCACGTACGTTGAATCTAAGCAGGCTGCAGTATAAAGGTAAGTACAACCATTGCTCTTGTGTGCAACATGTTTGAATCCCAAAACAGAAAAATAATGAGATGGCAGTGTAAAAGTAGCTGGCTTCTGTTAATAATTCTTACTTCAATATTTTGAAATAGTAGCTGGCATATATATATATATATATATATATATATATGCTGTACCATATATAAAATTTTGCATTTCCGATGAAGAGGTCTTGTGATTCTCTTGATTTGTTGAGTTGTTTGTCAGGAGGGTCTCCATGGACTAACATGGATCAAAGACCTCGCCACAGTCCTGTTGTTTTTTCATGATACCAAAGACAGACTTTCAGACACTGCTGCTCATGATCAAAGTGAGTAAGTCTAGTGTTTGTAGAGCTACTTTTTGACTGCTATAGAAGTCTTGTCTGTGATACTGTTGAACACAGATTGTCCTGTGTGGTCTTATTGTTTCTGTAACGTTAACACGGCACCTGAATGTAAAAGAAAAATGCAAAGATTAAAAAAGGACGACTCACTAATGCCGTACACAGCTGACACCACTTTCATACATCACTCCTGAAAACCACCGTTCTACCCATATCAACACCAGTCTGTGTCCAGACTGGTAAGAAAGAGTAAGCTTGTGCCATCTGTGTATTTATAGATAATCTGATGCCAAGGGAAGTGTTGGTAAACCGTTTTGAAAGTGTGTGTACTGGAAAAGCCTGAAGCACTTCGCTGAGTCTGTGTCAATAGGCTAAGTGTTCTCTCTAAGCAGCAGAGAGTGAGCTGTGTTCGGCTTGGCTGCAACTGCCTGAATCTTGGAAATGGAAGAAAGCAAGTGAAATTCAGCAAGTCAAATCAGTTTTGACGGCGGTTTTTAAACACGTTGCCACGGTTTTTAAGCATTTTGGCAAAAGGGCAGAATCCAAAAATGACTGTCTATTACAACCGAACCTTTGCATGATAGTTAAGACAATCTGTTTTTAGAAAGGGGGGAAAAAGCTTGTTTTTGCTGTTATCATTGTAATAATTATAGAAATTAATGTCAACCCTACATTTTTTAAGCCAAATTTGTGCTGATGCATGTTACTGCAGACCTCTGGATGGTTTAGTGTTTTGAAAATGATCAAAACCCTTGTGAAAACCTTTTAATTCATGCGAGTGGCGTAATTCTAGATAGGACGAAGCTATTCTGTTAGTCCACTCCGGTCCAGAGATATCTTTATTGCCCCGATCCCCTGAACATGTACAAACAGTGGAGGCAGCACCGGAAAAAGGACAGGGGCGACAATAAGTATTTAGTTAAAACCACATGTGGAGTTTCACATAAGAACACAAAAGCGTGACTGAGGTCTTGAACAGAAATAGTGTAAATTAAAAAATATATAAATATGTACTAAACTATGCTAAGATTGGACTTTTCTAAAACACATATTATATGGTTTGAAAACGGAATGGGGAAACTATTAAATAAAAATAAACCTGGATCAAGTGTTGGTCTTTTTTTGCAGTTATTCAGAACTGCTGATGAGAAACAACCCACCCCCCTGGTGTTCACTAGTTTGACAGTCCAGACCAATTTTTTTTAAAGGCAGGGTGATGTCTCAGCCTCATCCTCCTACCTAAGCAGATTTTTGTGTCGAATAGTGGTTACAGATGTGAGCACACACACAAACACTTCTCCTGTTTAGAGAGCCGGCCGGCCTCGCAGCTCCAGACAGTTAAGCATCAGTAGTTACTGTAATAAGGAGATGGATTCAGCTCAAAAGGTTTGTGCACGACAAACTGACAGCTGAGCATTTACACCCCAAAAGTTAAATCCCCCTTCTTGAAGCTATGTAAAATGTGAATGTTTGCGCTGTAAATTGGTTAAGTGTGATGAGGAAGGATGAAGGGATGACCTCGTTCTCGGATTCAATCCTCTCCGTCACCGAGGATGCAAATAGGAGACTCGGGAGGATTGGAAAAACCCCCAGTGCGACTTATCTTTCTGCTCCATGTTTATCTCTCTGCTGTCCACGCAGCTCGGTTTCATCTCAGCCTGTTCCGAGTAGCTGTAATCAGAGGGAGAGGGTGTTTACCATTTCAACAAGCAAATACCCCTCATCTGCTCTGATCATATCTTTTCCTGTTGTCCGATCTTTTTTCTTTTTTTTTTTTTTAGCAACACTTGAGTTCGCCTGCTGTATCATGCATTTGTATGCACTACATAAACAGCTGGTTTAAAATACAATATATTGCCGTTGTAAGCAGATGTTTTGACATTTCAGGTGTTTGTATAAATTCTTGGCATATCTAAATTTTTAATGTAACAGTTAATTATTATTACATATTTCACAATGGCACTTGGGTAATAGAAAAATCCACTGATGAATGAACATGTTTACCGGCAGTTTAAACCTGCCCGAGTAATTTTTTTTTAATATGTATAAACACTTAATGAATTTTTAATAACTCAATTTGAGGATTTGTTAAACATATTTCATTAAATATGACTATAGTCTGCTGCTGTCGTATTTTGTGTTACTGATTTTATGTTTCCACACCAGCTATAGATGCTGATAATTACATTAACAAGCACTTAAAAGCGTCCTGATAACTCACAACTGCATTATAATGATTTATTAAGTGATACGTACAGTACTGATTTTACATGTTTGAAAGTAAATTCCTCTCCTGCTGTTTAATATACAAGTTAAAAACAGGATGCTACACAGGCCGTGTTCAAATGGTTATTAATATATCCTCACTGCAGTATGCAATTAATTAGGAACCTTGCAGAGCTTTGTTTCCCCCTAGTGGCACACCTCAGATCGTACACCCTTGATAATAACAGCTGGCTGCATTTGAATTCAGCACCACGTCCAGTTATCGTGTCCCCTCCTCGTCCCACTACCACTCTGCTCAGTGGTCATAGAGGAGCTTTCACAGAAGCCTTATAAATAGCACAGAGAAATCAAATATTTATCTTCTGAATTTGTGTGTCCCTTCCTGCAGTGGACAGACACGCACACGCACGCATACTCACGCACACACACACACACACGCGCGCGCACCCTCCTACTGCTGCAGCACAAGAAGGAAACGCCACTGATACAGTTAACCCACACAAAAAAATTTAATACCCTTCGTGAGGGAGTAGATGGTCCAAACCTTGACATACTAAATAGGGAGAGGTGTGATGACACAGGTTTTTAATGTAAAAACTTGCAGCCAACACCCAAATGCTTTGTAAAAAGTCATGTGACATATGACTTACTTACTTACATAGTTAGTACACATACACCAATGTTTTAATATACTTATATATGTCTTTTTTGTTTGTTGTCTTTTATCCAGACCAGCCAGATACAGTACCCATTAATATACAGTCACATCTGCAACAATACCGATTTTAATATCATACAGTCCGACCGTCAGAGAGGAATCCATGGCAGGTTTCCAGGTCCATCTTCTCTATGCAAACACATAAGAAATCAGCCTTTGTAAAATTCCGCTCTCTTTTAATAATCATTATTGTATAGACTGGTGGTGATACTTGTCCTTGTATCTCGTGTCTTCTGTGCAAAAGTTTTTTTTTTTGTTGTTGTTTTTTTTAATTTTATGAACCCAAAACATGATTGACATAACAGGATACCTGGCTGTTCACTTTACAGTTATGATGAAGTTTTTTTTCTTTCTTCTTTTTTTTTTTTTTTTTTTTTTTTTTTTACAATTAAACAGTTACATCCTAACGCCACACCCCCTTGGCATATCACAGAAAAAGGAGAAAATTAAAAATCCAACACAATGCTTCCCGTTCTCAGTATTGGAAAGCAGTGGTAGAGAGGACGGTTTATGACTACAGTGAGCAGCATCCTCCATTCGTACATTTTTTTTTAGAATAAGGCACTGCTGCATAAAGAAAGGACATGGCCAACAGACTTCTGTGGGAGCATGACGGGGAGGCAGGATGAACGAGACCGTGTTCTTCTCCAGCAACTCGCAGAAAGCTCGTCTCAGTATGTGTGCTTGTGTTTATCTCTTGCTGTGTGCTGGGAAAGTGTGTCATATGGCATGTAGACATATTCGTGTTTTTACATGTGTGTGTTTGTATGTGGCTGAGCCATTTCTTTTGGCTACACTACTTTACTCAGACTGTGCTCTCTAGCATCCACTCAGTGCTGCTGAATGTAACTCTCCTGTTGGCGAGCGGCGAAGACTCCATGTTGAGCTGGTTGGTGGATTTGTGCCACCTCGTCCTCGCTCTGCGTGGGTAACTATGACTCTGAAAAATGGAGTAATCCCCGCCGTCAAACGAGAATCTGTGCCTAGTTCGTGCTAGCTCATTAGGGAGCAACCCCATGTTGGCCAGGGTACTCTTCTTGTCCTTGAGCCTGGGAGCCTCCTTGGTGCCAGCATTGGGGCCTATGAGACACAGGGACATGGTGGAGCCTGTCAGGCTATTGTCCATCTGCGTGTCGTCAGATGGGGGACCAGAGCGCTCTCCATCCAGGCTGGTTCTTCTCTTCATCTTGTCTACAGTCATGGGAGGCAGCTCCACCTCCAGTATGGCAGTTGTGGCTGCTGAATCCTCCTTTTTCTCACCGTCCACCCTCAGCACCAGTGCCATGCACTCTTTGGGTGCTAGGGCTTCATGCTGGCCTTCGTCAGAAGGTTGCTTGGAGGCAGAACGCTGGAGCCGGTGCTGGCTTCCATTGGTCTGGGAGTGCATGCTACAGCTGACCTTGGTCTTGCTGTCCTCCGGGCTGCTGTAGGCCTTGTAACGAATCATCAGGATGATGATGAACACTAACACCGAAGCAACAATTATACCACCAATAATGATGATCATAGTGCCTCCCAGGAACTGGCTGTGCATGAAACGGCACTGGCTGACCTCACTGGCTGTGTGGAACTGTACGCAGCCGACCACACGGGTAGCTGTTAATGAAGTGATGCCGTCATCGTAAACCGCCAGCACACAAAGGTCGTATTCCCGTCCTGCAGCCAGATCATTGATTAAGAAGTTCTTGCTGGTGGATGGGATCATTCTGCGGAGAAAAGAAACAGCGCAGTGATGAAGATGTGGAGGAGTAATCTTAAGAATTACAACACCCACATGCACTGATTTGCACAAGGTGTGTTAAATCACACAGAGGTGTCAGTTCTGCATCAGAATAAGGTAACAGTGCCATTACCACAAACTTTAAATATCACTCTGGTAGACAGACATAAAAAACATCACACTTCAATACAGGTGACTTCTAAGTGCATATGTTGTATTATATTGTAAAAAGGCTGTGAGAAGTTGCTCGATTTGGTTTGTGTCTAACAAAGTGACAGCGAAGGTGATAAAAAAGGCAGGAGAGGCTCACTGTCTCGAGTATATGCCACAACAGCTGCAGGCTGGAGGACAAGTGACGCATGAAGTGAAGACAGTTTGGATGTGTGAATACCTAAGGTCACAGTTTGTTGGCAACTGTAAGATTACACGACTCTAAGTACGAAGGAGAAAGGCATTGTCTTCAGGTCAACATTGGCGTTAATATAATTAGAAGCTTGTTCCTTTTCCCTAAGGGAAGACTTTGATGGTTATCATTTGTAGGTAATAATGTACCACCTAAAGACAAAACAACATTCAGCTCCATGCTAAAACGGGATGAGAAAATTATACAGGAGAGCAACTCATTATATCTGATAAAACCTAGAAAGAAAAGAAAGAAAGAAAGAAAGTCAACCACTATTATTAACTTACTCTGTGAATACATAAATCCTGGGATGCTTTTCAGTGAAATAGATTCAGTTAATTTGTGTCACGTTTTGCATAATAAACACGTGAAACTTCAGATTCTCACACTTTAACAGTGTTTGCAAATGGTAATTTTTATCCATTATTCTAAAGAGTAAGCTCATCCAGTGTAACCATGCAAAACGTTTTAATTGCTGCAACTTTTTTATATTAATTTTTTAAACTAGTGGTAGTTGGGAATTTTATCAGAATTCTAAAAAAATGATGAATCGCCCAAGAAATCTTAACGCTACAATGCTGAAACGTGGAAAACTTCTCCATGTACTTGTGCTTTATGCTTGAAATAAAATCAAGACCATCTGTAAGCGATAATGATTCTCAAACAACTATTTTTATAGTTTACTTCAAATTTCAAACACTTTGTTGGAAGATAATAAGGTAGATTTCCTCAAGTGCTGTTCTGTCCTGGGATTCCTTACAAAAAAGATAGGTAGAACTCCAAACTGAGTGTAAGGAGCTTGGAAAGAAAAGTGTCTGGACTTCTCTAGGGTTCCTTGAAGATGTTTCACCTCTCATCCGAGAAGCTTCTTCAGTTGTAAGAGCAATTGGTGGAGGTTCCCAGGTTTTAAGCCCTACGGGAGTGTCCCCAAGAGGGTCATGGACCCTCTATCCTCTACATCTACGATCCTCTACCTAATCACACAAGCCAAGGTGTGAAAATGGGTGTGGGTCACAATCAGCCAAGGTTTGATTTACTGAGGTTATGTGGCCCAGGGTGTGAGTGGGCGATAAGGCGTCTGGGAAGGGATCTTTCCGAGCTCCTTAGACTACAATGACCTGGATGACTGAGAATCTTCACAGACAACTCCAAACTGTTGACCATGAACATTATCCATATGTTCAATTTCAGATATCATGAATATTTTTTCTGTAATTAGTCAAATCTTGTTTGCAAACGCCTATTGTTGCTAGACATACTTTCCATACTCTTCCTGGTCTTTCACATGAGCTCTTCATAAAACAGGGGGCAGAGAGGATTTGTGAGTTTATGCATATTTTTTCTTTTTGTGGATGGGTTCAAATTACCTCAAACTAGTAGACCAAAACAAACTCATTCATTGCAATTACTCCCCTGTACACAAAGCCATCTTGCTGACATTATTTATGATAATTGGCCACAATATCTCACAAACTGTCTGCGCTACAAAATAGAAACTTGGCAGAAAGCTGAATTTTTCACATTTTCAAAAAAAACTGCTTTGATGGCATCACCACATGGTTAGTTACAAAGGGTAATCCTGCATAACCTACATGTACACACAAGATTTCGATTCCAAGTTGCTCAGCTAGGTAAGTCTTAAGCTTCTAGTTCCAGCAGCTACAAACAAGCTGCAAAAGATTTTAGCAGTTACATTTCATTTCAGTATCATATATCTAACACTTGTCATCTATACTCCAAACTCTACAAAATTTTTACATATACAACTGAGAAGTGTTAAATAAGTATCCCCCTGAAACCCACAGGTAGATTCTGGGGTGATGGATGGGTTGCAGGCGCTGTGGCACTGACAAAATTGTAGCAGCAGCTGCAATTTATCTTATACTTTATAATGTAACTCACTGTTAACAATTTGCCTGCGCTGACAATGTTCTTTGTGTAACCAAGACACAACAAAAGCAAATGCAATAAAGTTTGAAATCACTTTCATATTTCATACAATCCACTTCATTCTGTTTACAGTTACCAGCTAATTATTTTTCACTTTAGATACAAAACAATATGAGTATCTAAAATATGATACACTGTTACAGACTTATGGATCTAAAAGTTTAGGCAGGGGGGTATGACTAGCTCTATTTCAACTTTCTATAACATCTAAATATGCCATTCCATGTTATCACATCAGCTATGAGGTCAATAATGATATGAATAATATATAAACCGCTGACTCTCATTTTTGGCTCATAAAAACAGTATAAAATCCCAAATTGCTTACAATGTTTTGAGCAAAAGCATATTAATCCTCTCATGACACCTCAGATGTATGCTGTTACTGTGGGCAGCCCTGAGGACTTTCATCTGTAAACAAATATTTTTGTAGTGCTTGTACTGGTACTTTTAACTTACAGTAAGTAAATGATCTGACTCCTTCTTCCACTGCTATAACCAAGCCTATCATTAGACAACCACATGTAATCACACTCTGTGTTGCAACCAATTAATGCAGACACTTGCTAATGAAACAAACAGTTACATGCAGTGAAATAGTTAGCCTCAGTGTTATTGTTGTTGTCATATTATGTTTTAATGATGCTGAAAAGACTATTTAGTCCTTTAGGGTGCTGGACTCATAAGCAGTTCAGCTGCTTGAGTGCTCTGTCATAATGTAACAAGCAATTACAGAAAATATAAATATCTTAAGCGTACTGTACAATTTCGGCACAGTAACATTTTCATTTATGTATAACTCTCTCTCCTGACTGCACTAGAGGAGTTGCTTGTTTTTGGACGCACTTAATCATTTTGCTTCCTTGGGATATGTCAACCTCCCATAATGGACAGCTGTGTCATTCAGCAGATGGTCAATCCAGATGTCTCACCTTTCCTCATATCCCTATCTACCCTCGTTCATCCATCCCGGCTTCATAGCTTACCTGTACACCAAAGTATCATCTGCCGTGCTGTTGTACTGAATCTGGTACATTCTGATGCCAGGGATATGGCGTTCAGATGGCCAGCGGATCACAGCGGAGGAGGAGGTCAGTTCAGTGACCATCACCCTTCTGTCCTGCTTGTCATAGCCCTTGGTGTCATTGCCAGATTTGGAGGAGGTGGTGATGTCTGAGAGTCCAGGGTCCTCACGCATGTGGCCTGTGTTGTTAACAAACAAGGGTAAGGGGATCATGTTGATCTCAACAGCAGCTGTAGCGATGCCTGCGGCATTGGATGCCACACAATTAAATGACCCACTGTCCTTCAGAGTGGTGATGAGAATATCAAGGGTGCCATTATCATACAAGACGGTGCGGGAATTGTTATGCACCAGCTTGCCGTCTGGTGACCGCCAGTGAATATCTGGTTCCGGATCACCCACAGCTTTGCATTTAAGAGTCACTCCTTGCCCTTCCATCACAAAAGGCTTACTGGTAAGATGTTTGGTGATTAGCGGTGGCTCACAGATAAACTCTTCCTCTTGAATAGACCAGAAGTATTTGTCCATGAGGTGCTCTGGGGAGGCACAGGTCTCCAAGTCATCCTCTCTTGTTAGCCTGCGCAGCCACAGCAGCTCACAGTTACAGTGTAGGGGGTTTCCCCCAAAACTCACGGTCAGAGTAGACGAGCTGGAGTCCTTGGCATCAGACAGGACCTGAGCGTGCTGGAACAGGCTGTCTGGCGGCAACTTCTGCAGCCTGTTAGAGGTCATGTCCAGGCGGACTAGCTTAGTGAGCAGTGTAAAGGTCCCTGCTCCAATGTGGTCAATTAGGTTGTGGTCCAGTGTGAGGGTGTTAATGTTGGTCATTTTGGCTATAGCTTCCCAGGGAAGGGTGCGCAGGTTGTTATTGGAAAGATCCAAGTCCTCTATTGTGGAAACAAACTCATCAAACGAGGTGGGGGCCACCTGGTGGATCTGGTTGTTTCCGAGGATGAGGTGCCGCAGGTTGACGAGGCCTTTAAAGTGTTCGCTTTTTATAGCACTGAGACGGTTTCCATCCATGTGGAGCGCCCGCAAGGCTCGCAGGCCGAGAAAGGCATGGGGTGTGATCTGACTGATGGTGTTGCGGGACAAAGTGAGGTGGACTAAACTAGTCATGTTGTAAAAGTCTTTCCTGCGGATGATGGTGATAAAGTTGTCAGTGAGTCGCAGCTCGACAGTCTTGCGGTCGATGGTGGGGGGCACGAACAACAGACCGGTTTTAGCACAGAGCAGAGTCAGAGTAGGGGAGAGGTGCTGGCAGATGCAGCGGCCGGGGCAGCTGTATCCCTTCACCAGGGCTGCAGACAGCAACATGCAAAGAACCAGCCGCTCCATTGTTGATCGGTTTCCAGATCCTGTGTGTGAGATAGACAAAGGGAAACAGGGGAAACAGAGTCAAAAAAACAGAAATCTTTGAATGAATAAATAGTACCAGGCTTTTTGAGAGCCTGCTGCAAAAAACCCACAGACTGACCAAGGTTGCTGAGACTGCCAGCAAGGTATCAATCACAAAATGAAATGGAGCTTTTCTGAAATAATGGCACCTGGGATGATGAAAGGCTGCGCCAACCCTGTCAGAAGCCCATGTCTCTGGAGCTTTTTAATGGAAATAACAGAATGGGTTTTTTTGTGCCACCAGGCTGCATCACCACTGGGCCATATAATTTCCTGAATGATCACAGGGCAGTTTTCCTGTATTAGGTAACCATGCCATGTACATGTCCATCATGGAACAAGGCTTGTGTGTTTTCCTTGCTCTGAATTCCACATCAGGGAGGAGAATTAAAGGTAGAAAGGGCGCTTGTCAAGAGTACTCAGTGATTTCTGTAACCTTTTCATACTCTCTGCCCTCGCTATGCCTCTGAGATGTACAACAAAATTAGACAGAAACCTGTCATGTAAATTTTGGCAAGGAAAAATAAAACTGGAAAAAGTAGAAATGCGGCCTGTTTTCATTGTTCATCCGATGGAAACATTATTGAGTGATTCCCAGGTTTTGAGGATGTTCAGATTCTCTGATTCCCATTTAGAAATATTGATTTCAGTCTTTGAGAGAACACGCCTGTGGTGACAGGAGTAAAAAGAAGTCCTTGGCAGTAATAACCATAAAAAGCCCACTGGAGCACACTAGCTACGTGCTGATGTTATATTGCCAGTGGTTTTACCCTTTTTGGCATTCATCTTGACTACTAATACCTTGTGTTTCACTGTTGATGAGAGCCTTTTAATGCTGCTAAAGTAGAGGGATGGCAACTCACTTTTCCCAGCAAGGTTTAGAGACTGACACATGGGTTACTGCAACCCAGCACTCTCCAAACCCACAGGGAAACGCTTCTTCCCAGCCAGATCCAGTGTGTCAATCAACAGCAATGTTTCTTTTTATTGGGTCCAGCATAATTATCTTAATTCATCCTGAAAAAGCTGGCTGTGGATTTTAAACACAAATGATGTCTCTTTTTTTACAATTTGTGATGCTTTATCCAATTTGTCACATCTAATTTTAGAGTCCCTTTTTCTACATTCCACTATGTTGAGGTGGTGCTGACGGCCTTAACACCACAGATTTTTGTTCCCCCATTGTGCCCAAAGCAAAAGCATCTAGTGCTAACAGAACAAACAACCCTAAATTAAATTTGATTCAAAATGCCTGCGGTGAAATTCACAGAATATTTTAAATGCCACATGTCAAATTTCATTAAAAAAAAGAAAGCAGAGTGTTCTTTCTCTACCTTTCAAGCTTTCCCTTACGCTTTACACAAACACTCCCTTTTGCTTAAAAGCGATCAAACCTGATCTGATGAGAGTTATGTTTTGATAGTTCTATGTAAATACTGATAGGAGTAAGAAATTGTGCGTGCAATGATGTCTTTTAACATCAACCTGTGGCACACTCGCCAGACACCAGCGGACATTCTCAGTTGCTTTTCCTATTCGGTCTGTTGCACACGCACACAGACACACGTGCACAGACACACGCACACAGACACGCGTGCACAGACGCGCACTGCTGGCCGGGTGGCTGGCAACCGTCTGACAGCGAACACGACACCTCGTTAACTATGAGAAAGCGCTGCACAATCAGAGCACTCATAAAATCTGGATTTGTGTGATGTCATTATCTGAGGGAAGTAGAACAGTTTGAAGCACAAGTTCAAACCAGTGGGATAGTTTATCAAAGATAAACTGCTGATCAAATTAACCCAGCAGTGACAGCTGTGCTGCTACTTTAGACTACATTTCAGTAGACCAGTAGATTGTATTTAAGTGAGATACTAAACCAAGACCTTTGGTCCATTTGTGTTTACACCTCCTTTTGTCATTGCTTCGACTCTGCAGGCGTAGCTGTTACCTCTAATTCTAAGACAGAGTCGCTAAATTACAGCATGCACACAGTTATTTTCTGCTATCTGTCACATTTATACTGAGGTTAGACCGCATTCCTGGAGAAAAAACACATACTCTGTGTGGACAAGTCTTCAAGAGAGAATTTATATAGTAATGTTGTTTTGTGCGACTCCCTCGTCTAAATTAATTCTCCAAATTTTCTCTTTTTAAGCACAGTGGGGAAAGCTGAAACTATGCAGTAGGTTACAACAGGGAACACTGTAAATTCTTATGTGGGAGCTTGTCACACTCGTTTGTTAAATTTCAATATAGTGGTGACCTTGCTTGATTGTGTTAGTATTCAGATGCTAACTAGGCCACAAAGCTCACAGTTTCTCAGAGGACCATCTGTGTCTGAGCACTTCCTGCCACACCGTCGAGGATACTCTATTGATCTTTCAGCATCTCAGGGAGGGGGAAAACTTTGTTGCCACGGCAACTCTGGTGTAGAATGTAGGTCTTTGAATTGCATTAAGATGATGTTAAGCTGCCCGATAAGCGAGGCTTCGATCTTAATGGTTGCCGCTAAGAAGGTTGGACGGGACGTGAACAGATGTATGAATGGCAACGTAAATTGAAAGAAAAGGGCAGCTCTGCTTCGCATTTCTATCTTTGGTTTATTGCTTAATAAAAGTGCCGGTCACCAAATCGATATGCAGACAGCAGCAGAGAGCACAAGGTGAACCGGAGTTTAGATTTGCTATGTCCAGCCATGATGCAATACAACCTTTCACAGCGAATTAGCTAGCTGTGTTACTAAGAAAAAGAAATTGAAGAGGCTATACTTTGAATTGGTAAAGGAAAATAAGGCTGCTGGACACCAAAACAAACACAATAAAAAGAGAGAATGTTATGTAATTGAATAAGCAGTTAAGAAAAAAAGTGTATAGCTCTAGAAAAAAAAAAAGAAAAATTAGACCACTCCCATTGCCTAAAATCCAGAAATCATCTAAAATCCATAAAAATTGCCTTGACATTCATTGCCTTGGCCACAAATTTAAGCTACTACATGTCTAAATGGCAGGATTGTGGAAAACCAATCAGAGATCCTAACAGGGAACTACATGAAATACAGATAAAATTTTAGCCTGTGCTCAGAAATAACAATTTAAATGTATATCGAATACAGGAACCACTCAGAGAGCTTGGACCTCCGCTAAGGCAGATCACTCTCTGAGCAGTATTTACTAAATGCTGTATTTTGTATACATTAATTGTTTTTCTTTGTTCTTTTTTTAAAAACATACCTTAAAAAGTTTAGTAATAAATATCAAGTTGAAAATTTCTAATGACAAGTTTGGGTTTTTTTTGTACAGGAACATTGTACATGTATTCAAAATGTTATGTAATTAAATGATTATAATCTTACTGTAATATACATACTAAAGTCATAATGAAATAAATGTTGCCAATACAAAGAGACTAGAATGTCCAAAATAATAACATGTAACCTTTTGTGACTTCCACTGATGGTAATGCGATGTTTAGAACTCCCATATATCATTCCCTATAGGCCTATATGTTGCCAATACAAACAATGTCAGTGAGAAATCTCTACATAGCTTTATTATCACTTTGACCTTCAGATCTTTATATTTCACTTTCAATATGTTCACAATACACACCACACCAGCCTAGTTCTGAGGCTTTTTGTCACTTTTTCACCAATAAATTATTAAGTTACCCCTGAAGACCTCGGTGGATGTAAGCCAAATTTGACTGGATTGTTAACACGACCCCACTCTACACCCCTACATACCAGAATTCACTCAAAACATGAGAATGACACACGCTACTAAAAACACTACCTCCTTGGCAGAGGCAATAAAAAATTTTGTTCTAATTTACATAAAATGTACAAGTTTTGTTTTAATCGTGACTGTGTTAAATTTTACATCTTATAATACAGTGCACACCAGTTTTGAAGAAAATTCAGTACAGCCTAGTAGCCCTCCACACGGAGACTAATGACTGATGAATCATCTGTATTAGAGGTGTATTTGAGTGGGTGGTAAAAACAGGCATAAAAAACCCAACTTTATTTTAATGCTCGAGGATGTGTGAGATTACATTCTGCTTTGTTGATGACGCTCAAGCAGGAGGGACCTGTTTGCAACTTGCGTTGTTGCCAGCAGTGACAGCAGTTACCCAGGGAAAGCATTTCAGCATCAGGAAATCTGATGACTCCTCTAGGTGAAGATAAAGGGTTTTAATTTTATAACCTAAAATGCTTATGTAATGTTTTGACAGTTAATTCTGGTATGTTCTGTTTCAGATTTCAATGTATATAAAGATCTCATTAAACTATGAGTTTATTCAGAAGCATTATCAAACCACCAGTTTTCGCCTTTCATGTCGGTGGAGATGCTAATGACTGACCTTCAGTTAGGAATTATTGATGAGTGTTTTTAGGTTTCTTTTATCTTCTTGTGTAAGCATATATTCTGGGTCTGGGGGTGGGTAACCTGTGTAGCAGTGAGAAATGTTCTTTGTGATGGTTGTTGCTTCTTCATCCTGCAAATCAGGATGAAGAAGCAACAACATAAATTAATTGTCTGTCTTGAATAAAGCATATTGAGGTTCTACAGAGTGCATGTGGGCTGATTTTTCTCTTGCCGTTGGCACTACATTAAAGCAGATGGCAGCTGGGGTCGAAGGGAATTGTCAGTTAATTGATTAGTCATCAAGTTTTTTGATCACTAAATTCTTTTTCTAAATTCAGTTATCAAATGATAATTATGAAAACTGTTTCCATCTTTCAAAAATAAGCAAAATGCAGTATAGTTAACAAACTTGATACCGTTTCATGTGCATATGTAACTTTTTCCCTTGATGTTTTTTTCTTCCTGTTGGCTGCAAACCATTTCACAACAATTTTATTGTCCCTACAAACCTTAATGTGTCATTTTGGACCTTTTATCAAATTCATATGCAGACTAAGCGTGCATATGAATTATGTTTTTGCATTTATTCTCCACTCTCAGCCTGTTAAACACCACCAGGGCTGCAGCTAAAAGACTAAAATCTGGTCATCAGTACGTCTAAATATTAATGTTACTGAAAATTAATCGTAATCTGTCAGATCCCCTCGTGTCCTGATGATTGAGTTATAATATTTATAATTCTGTGAATGGGTATAGCCAGTTTTCCTTCCTGGCTTCAAATAGGCAAGACTTTATAACTATAGTGGGTCTTTTACAGTTTTATCGACCAAAGCGCTTCAAGCGCACACACATTTATATGGCACATACACATTAATGCAGCACTTCTAATGCTATACAACTGCAGGAAGCTTTTTCTATTACCGACACTCACACCGTTGATTTGTCTGCGAAACTCTCTTTCAGCCTGTATTATATGTTTAACCTCTTCATATTTTTATAATATCATAGTTCAACCTTTCTTTGTAAAAGCAGTCACTCTACTGTCAGTCGACTTGTTCATGTTTCTGGCTGGTTATATCCTGTCACTGCCACCCCTTTCATGTGAACACGCTCATACCTAGATCGTGAAACCCTGAGTTAACTCACTGAATTGATAACAACCTCTGTGTGATGACTTAGCTTCTCTGCCAATGTTCGGCCGAGAGTAGGCAAATTATGGATAGATATCCTGGGTATGCCGAACTTGCTTTGTGGTACAGGGTCATGTATGCATAGATAAACAGAAACACACTGAGAACACTGAATAACCAGCATGAAAACCCAGTGGCACAAAGAATTTTAAATTAAAGAATTAAATATATTAGAATTAAAGCAACCACAGACAGACATTCAGATCTGCACGAAGAAGTTAGATTTATATTAGAAGCAGCCAACCATCCATTCACTTCCACTTATCCTTTTCAGGGTCGCAGGGGGTGCTGGAGCCTAACCCAGCTGTCTTAGGGCGAGAGGCAGGGTATATCCTGGAAAGATCGCCAGTCTGTTGCAGGGCTAACTCACAGACAGAGACAACCATTCGTGCTCACATTCACTTATGGCTTATGGTTTAAGACAACTGGTCTATTGCAAACACAGTAGAAGCAGTGGTTAAGGGTTTAACCACCTATCCAGCCACCCATTAAAAACATGGGACGTTTGGAAAGATGCTGTACCTGTACCTCTGTTCTGATCTTAATAACTCATACCTTACTGTAGCAAAAGTGAGCTATAAGGCTTTTCCCACCACTTGGGAATCACGAAGCTGTCATACTGTTTTGTTGCTGACCTGTAAATCTTATCGGACACATTTACAGTCTTATTGAGCTTGTTCTTATTAGCTAACAGACTAATAAAGACACCAGACAATAACGCAGAAGGTCAGAATACATTCCACATATGAATGAAAATAAGAACCAATGGTCTATCTATCCACATCAAATTGTCACATCTTCTGTTTAGTTGTTATAAAAGTGAGTATAATTTTTGTACTCTACGCCTGTAAATGACACGTTTGTTTGACTCCCCTGACAGTTTTTGATCAATGTTCCTAAATATTTATAATTACTTAGAACCTCAACAGCTATTTGTTGGCGTGCCCTACTCGCTATAAGATCAAAAATAATTACCTTAATTATTTTGGCGTTTAACTGAAGAAAATAGCATGACACTAAGTAACAAACTCAGCCAGATATGCACAATAATTAGTTTCATCTTCTGCGTTCACGCAAACAATCACTGTATCGCTGTAAACATCAGACATGCAAGTTAGCCTTGCATACAATAACATACATCTGTTACTGCCACTAAACAAATACACCCATCGTTATATATCATTTACAAGCAAGCATAATTCTGCACCAGGCACGCACACGTGAGTACACTACAACACACAGCCACCCACGCACAGTTACAGGACACTGCATTCAAAAACACAACTACATGTCTTCACATCCATGCATTTACACATTAACACAAAGATAAGCATACTGAACAACAACAACAACAACAACGAAAAGCAGTAAGTGCTCAAGAGGAATAAAGAAAGAGGAGAAAAGATTATCAACAAATGTGCCATTTTCAGCTTGGTTTTCTGGCTCAGACTAGTACTGGAGTAAATGTCGCTCTGTATGAACAACAGATAAAATCTGTTGCTTCTTAAAAATGCTCTAAATTCTTCACACATTCACAGCACAGATCTGTTAAAGCCCAAATGCTGACATTTTCTTAAACATTCAGATGCTTGCTTAAAAAATGGCTAAAAATAAGAGTGCAGAGATTGCTGTGAAAATGAAGCAGAAATGAGGTAGAATCTTAAACAGCATCTCCTATTGATGACTGCGTAGCTCGTCCCCGCTGCTGCCTACTTAATGCTTACACCCAGGTTTACATATTCAGTAAAACAGCTGCAAGGATCATAGTGCATCTTGGCAACTTTGAAGAAAGTCATAAAACTTGAAAACTGTGCTGTGAATCTTAATTTTAGCAGCCACGGGAGGAACAGTTTGCTTCTTCACCTGCTTGTATACAACCACATGTTGTATGTCCACGATAACACAGCTGGAAATTTTAATTAAGGACTTCCATGAATTCTTGTTACGTTACATAAATTGCCAGGAAGAGGTACAGGCTTTAAGAACTCGGAGCTGTTAATAAATCACAGAACAGTCATATGAGGTGAACGCACCTTCTAGTTTCACGAAAATTTAATATACTGATCAAGTATAGCTCCAATAATACTCGTTCTCTGTGACTATAATGTAGGTTTTAACTACTAACATTAAATCTTGCAGAAACATGCTATTGCCTATTGGTTATATAGAATGTTCTGATGTTTTATAGCTGAAAAGATAAGAAAAATTGAAGTAACCATCATCAAATTTGTTACTAAACCATTTAAATCTTTTTACGATGTTTCTGGGCAATTATGGTTGTAATTTTTCAGTATTTTGAAACATTTCCTAAAGGGCAAATCGGCTGTTAAGGTTGTATTTGTGGCAGCAGTGCATTTCAATAACAATAGTAGTTAGTTGTAGCATTTATGTCAATGTGACATTGAAGCAACGGTATACAAACAATGCATTAGTGTGTCCTTACCTCAGAAAAACATCTGCCCAGAGACAGTGCATTGTAAGGACATTTCCTGGACATGACTTTGTCAGGAAACCGTAAATGCCAATTAGACGATACAGACAGTGAACTACTGGCTGACCTTGTGTGACTCTTGTCAGGATGCAGGCATAATTATTGACAGCCGGAGTTCATTGGTGCCAGCTCTGTCTCCACCAGTGGACGCCGAAACCGAGGCTGCGTAGCCCCGGGGATTTCTGGTCACATCTCATCAATGGGGGTGGAGGGGTTTGTGGGTGTTGTCGCAAACAGGAGGAGCATTTGCATATTATAATTACGTCTGCACGCAGAAGCAGTTTTCTCAATTACATCCCATTTAAAACTTTCAATGAAGAAGAACTGAGAAGCACAAGCTACTGCAGCTTCATGAACTAATTGTAACCGCCCCCCTAAACAAGGCAGCGAACATGATTATTACACCAGGAGTGAACAAGTATAGTCATAGATGCCACTTACTGATGGAACGCTTGGGTGATTGATTGTTACCCTTTACCTGCTACCTGTTCTTTTCAATTTGAATACCTCCCCTCAGAGATGTAATCAACTCTCAATAGCTGCTCCTGTAATTACAACATACTTTATTGATAATAAATATGCTTTAAAATATTAAACTTTCAAAGTTAAAAAGCAAAACAAAAAACAACTAATTATGAAAGTTGGTGGGGCATTATTTTTGACTGCAAAATGATAATAGCCTATATTTACATGTGAAAAGAGTAATCTAATGTATTGGAGGGGATGCCTTTTAATTATTGTTAATTAGGGTTTTAATTAATGTTTTCACATAATATCTACTAAGTAATTTGTGGACAATCTCAGTGTAGCAGTAAACACTGAAAATCATTGTCAGGTTGGCAAAATTGTATTTTTTAACAGTAGTCTGTTAAAAAAAGAGTAGAGTACAAAAGGGAAAAATGTTCATATTTACATTTCAGAAATGGAAATCAGTTTTTAATTTGACCGTTTTGAAATAACTGATTGATTCAAATAGTTGATTAATTGCAAATTGGGATTATCCACAAATAAGCTCTAAGTCCTCGTTAAGCATTTCTTTATATTAGAGAATCCCTCAAACAACCAAAGGGTAAGTGATCTCCAGTGACACGTTCCTGTGATCATGTCAGTTAATTAGAATTAGAATAGAATTCAACTTTATTGTCATTGCACATGCACAGGTACAGGGCAACGAAATGCAGTTTGCATCCATCCAGAAGTACTTTAGTGATATAGATATACTACAATATATATTAGCAATAATATAGATATGTAAGTATATTACAGAAATGGGTCTATTATGGTATGTTATAATGTACACGGTATGAAGTATGTTGTGAATATTCTATAACTATAAGTATGTACAGGCTGTAGTGAGTACAAGCTATGTACAGGCTATGAACAGGATATAAATATGAAAAACTATACAGAATATGAAATAAATAACTTTACAGAAATCTGAGATATACAGCTATACAGAAATGGGAACTATGCAAGTTGTAAACAGTTGTAGGGTTAAAAATTATCGTATGTACAGAATGATTATTTACACAGAGCTATACAGTAGTGCAGTTAAGATAAGTGAGATATGTGGATAATTTCTACAGAGGCTATATAAAGTGCTAGTGGTTGTGAGTGGTGGTTCAGTCCATGTTATTATTGTGTGTTTGAGGGTACAGTTGTCCATTGTGGGTGTGTGTATGTTCAGTCCATGTGTTAACGTGGGTCAGATGTCAGGAGGCAGAGTTCAGGAGTCTGACAGCTTTGGGGAAGAAGCTGTTCCGATACCTGGTGGTCTTAGTCCGGAGGCTCCTGTAGCGCCTCCCAGAGGGCAGGAGGGTGAAGAGTCCATGTGATGGGTGACTGGGGTCTCTGATGATTTTCCCAGCCCTTTTCAGACACCGCTTCCTGTAGATGTCTTTTATGGCAGGAAGTGGTGCTCCGGCGATGCGCTGGGCAGTTTTCACGACCCTCTGCAACGCCTTCCGGTCCGAGGCAGAGCAGTTCCCGTACCAGACTGTTGTACAGTTGGTCAGGATGCTCTCGATGGTGCAGCGATAGAAGTTCACCAGGATGTCTGAGGACAGGTGGTTCTTCCTCAGAGTCCTCAAGAAGAAGAGGCGCTGGTGAGCCTTCTTGACCAGCTTGGAGCAGTTGGTCGTCCAGGTGAGATCCTCGGAGATGTGGACTCCCAGGAACTTGAAGCTGCTCACACGCTCCACAGCCGTCCCCTTAATGTGGATGGGTGGATGTGGGTCAGCATTCCTCTTGTAGTCCACGATGAGCTCCTTGGTCTTCTCGGTGTTAAGCAGCAGGTTGTTTGTGTCGCACCACTCAGCCAGACGATCCACCTTAAGTAGACCTTTACCGCAGCAGACATTGGATATTTCGACATTTGACCAGTCAAAGTAGAGAAAGTACAGGCTGTAATCATGAACCAGCAGGTGAAAAAAGCAGGACCTTCCTCAGTGGAATGCAACCAATCATTAACATGCTCGGGGTTATATTCTTTCACAGACCCAATAGTTGAAGCGGGTGATTCATTTATCGAAGCTGGAGGTTCGATCCCCAGCTCCTTCAGTTTGCATGACTGCTTGACATGCATCTTGGGCAATACCCTGCAAAACTACAATTCATCCCTCATGCCTCCAGCATTGTTTGTGTGTGTGCGAGACAGATAAAACCTTAAAGTGCACAGAATAATAGCATGGGTGAATTGGTGAACCTGGCTTGTAAAAGTGCATCATCATTAATGAGAGAAAAGCATTACATAAATACTAAACAATCAATTTACTATAATAGATTTCTTCACAGAATGCTTAAATACATACTCGCCAATTATTTGACTACATGATGCATAATGAAATGATTAAATATGGTGCTGTTCTAGTCAATTCACTTTTTGTATGAAATGCTTTTTTGTACAAATTGACCCCCCCAGCCCCCCCCCCCCAAAATAAAAAGCAAAAAATCCTGTGATTGCATCTGTTAGCTGTCATGACTAATAGAATAAACAGCGACAACTGATTGCCCTCTGATATAGAATGGCCACTTGCCTACTTTAGATGTAATGAGAGAGATCTCACAGATCTTCACACCCAGATAAGAAGCCACGCTTTCTGTTCACGCTTTAGATTAGGAAAATGATGAACTGTGTGAAGCAGCAATACTAAGATACAAAAAAAAAAAATACTGTATTAAATGAAAGCTAAAATCCCAAGTACAAGTACATGAACGCAAACTATGTCATCAGTAAGTTATCATATATAGCACATTTGGTGCTTTAATTTAGTTTTGTTTGGTGTACTCAGAGTGACATAAAAGATATATGAACATACACGCACCTTGTTACTATAGGGGCTCAGCCTACATTTGTTTCTGTTATTTTAGGAGATAGCATGTCCTGACATCCACAAACAGCTTGACAATAAACAGAGTGGCTGTTACTCTTTTCTCCATGTTGCAATTTCACTGACACCTTCCTAGAGATTTCTAAAGTATTTGTCAAGAAAAAGGTGGAGAAAAAAAAAAGAGCACAGAGAAATATGCCATTATAAAAGCAGAAGCTGCTAGCAAGCAATAAGAGGACCGACTGAGAATCTGAACGACATCCATCTTATGGGATTTCTATATCTAGGCTTAGTTATTTTGAAATCCAACGTGGGTCAGTGACAAGCATTGATGATTTACTAAAGCTCTAACAGCAAGGCTGTCTCTCTGATATGCATTTTCTGCATGTGGTGACAGGTTTGCTTCCTCATTCGTGCGTGTTTGTTCCCTGCACTTGATTTTATTCCTATCTTGTTGTTCTTTAACATAGAAGCTCCATACCTTCTTCCTGCTGTGAAGAAGAGCTGAGCAGACCCTCTGAATTGGCCCCTTGTGATGCCACTTTGTGCTCGGGTGATGCAGAGGAATCCACACTTGATTTGAAATCCTCCTCCCAAGGCTGCTATATTGCATTGATCCTGCTCTGTATGTACCCTTGCAAGGTATTATGTATGCCTGTTATATGCTTTACTGCCACAGCAGACTCTTGCAAAAAGCCGATTTACACTCCGCAGAGAAAATGTACCAAATGGCTGAACTTAAACCTTTCGCGGTAGAAATAAACTCTATTCGTTTTGCAAAAAAGGTAGCCGTGCACAGATCTATCATTACATAAGCTATTTCACATATTGAAGCTGGATGTTCTATACTAAAAGAACCATTTCCGAATGAAATAATGGAAACCATCATTTAAACACATGCTAGAATCACAGGAAAATTCCCTTAAATCAAATGTGGAGAGATCTGAACATTGTTAAAATACAAAAGTAACTCACATACACTGTCACAGCAGAGTGCCACTAAGGATAAAACTACTTCATTTTACAACACAGCTTGGGTCTTTGGGGGATGGAATTTTCTCCCAATTTTAAACATTCCAACAACTACTGGGTGGATTACCAAGAAGTTTTGTACTGACATTCATGGACAGGGGATGTTAATGATTTTGACTCCTCCCACAGAGACACCATAAGTTTGACATTTGTGGTTTTGAGCGACATGTTTGAAAAATGATTAGATGAATAACCATGAAATTCGCTACAGACATTAGTATACCTTCTGGAGGGACTGTAATGACTCTGGAGATGCTTTAATTCGACCCTAGTGAACTCATTTCAAATTTAGCATGACATTTCCATTAGCCTCTGCATTGCTTTGTTCTTTGTGTTAATTAGCAAATTGTGAGCATGCTAACATTAGCGCAATGCAGCCCAGTTCACACTTTAAGTCTAAGAGAGATTTTTGTTGCTTCTCAATTAGACTCCAGTAGATACGTGATGTAGATGACCCCATTCATCACTTTTGCAAGTTGAATATTAAGTAAATTTCCACCGTGTACATTCCCCTTTCTGACTACAGTATAATTCAATTAACAAAAACAATCGAGATTTATTACCAACAGGATCCACCTGAATAAATCTACTGTAATAACTGGACGCAATAATCGGAAATTCATGCAGCTCTAATTGATATAGAGGACAATGTCCCAAAATCACTCAGGGCTGTAATGAGTGTGTGCTAGACCTCGGCTGAGGCAGCTACGACTGCATGTCCCTGCAAATAATGGACTGCGCATCTTCAGTTTGACACACTTCCTAGAAAAGCCAGAGCAAAGCAGGTTTAGGCAGAACTTTTGTCAAATATATTGAAGGTATCACTAATCCTGTCGGTGTCAAATAAAACACCTTGCAGTGTCAATACACAGAGAGTGGCAGTTCACACAAGATGTGGATTTATCTGCTGTTGGCTTTGTGCCAAGAAAATAAGTTTAAGTGAACAATTGCTGCACTTACTACTGACCAGTCAATATGTCCTGTTCGCATTATAGGTTTGCTGAGAGTCAGAGAAACGAAACGAAACAAAAGCAACCAACACCTGAATTCCACATATCGGCTCCTTTTTGCACTAGTATCACACGGCCATATGCACATTTGTGTATTTGCATGCTTTTCCTCCTCCATATCTTTTCTGACTTTGTTTGGGGTTGGTTGCAGTGTGACAAAGTAGCGAAATGTTAATGCTTTTCTCTTATGTATTCCTCAAATTGAACAGTCATTTGTCCTCTCCGTTAGCTACAGCTAGAGATTAACACAGTGCTACACTATGTGTAAAGACTCCCAAGTAAAGTTTAGATTTTCAAATGTAAACAGTTATGTAATTGCCACATAGACAACCTCAGAGTTTTTTGTGCTCACCCCCTGGGGCAGTTTAACATGTTATGCTTGGTTGCTAATACATCCTTTCTTTAATTATACAATCAAGTAAAAGAGACCTCTGGGAGGTTTTTTTAAACTGTGTGCACTCTAACACTTAGTTCACTTCCTTCCTACATAAAAAATGTGCAAAGATGAAGCAGAAAACCTAAAAACTTGCAACTCCTATACTATATACAAGGATGGAGTACATATAAAATATGCGTGAATTCATCATTTATATACAGTCCATGAATGTAAGCCACAGAACGTACATGAATAGGCCAAACAGGTTGGGTCTTATAAAAATTTTTCCTGTTGCAGTTTCCTGCCAGTTCACCACATTGTTTAATGCAACCAACAAATTCACAGAGAATGCTTTGACTTGTAAGTTTGTCACAGAACATGAAACTTCTTTCAAACAAATAAAAAGTTGGAAAAGCATTATTTCTGTCCTCAACATAGAGGCTGATTTAAACCTACAGTATGAGCTCCAGCAGGTAATATTTAACAGAACAAGGAACAAGGTAATTTTTCTATTATTGATTCTGCACATTTAGATACACATTTTTAGCTACAGAAGGGCAACAGCTCTCCTTTACTGGTATGCACAACAGAGCTGTGCCATAAATCATAGGAAACCTTCAATATGGACACAAGAAGCAGAGTTCTGAATGTAAATCAAGCATACTCGCTTAATGCACGAAGCGTTTTCATGACTCAGTGATGTTTTATAAAGTGATAAAATGCAGACATAGAAATGTGCATTTCTTACTCTGTGATTACCTTGTTATAAGTAAATTTCTATATAAATAAAGCTCTGTTATTTATTCATTATTTTGTGAAGTAACTATAGCAAACCATTAATGATACAACCTGAAGTTACAGAATAATAATTGAATGATTGATGGAGCTTGAAAATCAATGTTAATACAGTGAGTAAATTTTACCCATTGGCGGTTTAAGGTATACAGCAATCCCCGAACAAATGAGTTCACATGACAATGACACAATGACAATAAATTATTTGCATTTTAATGCATTAGTAAAAGAATGAAAATAATTATGATCCATGCCAATCCAGTAAGTGTAGCCAGTGATTTAAGTAGGGGCAATTTAAAAATAAAGTCTGATGTGTATTCTCTGAGCAAGTCCTTGTTTGACTTTTTCCTCCAATTACATTTGTTTGAGTTAAATCAGGTCACTGTGTTTCATTCGTGACACATTAGAATAATTAGTAATAATATGAGTGAAATGTTTAGTATGATTGCAGACAAAGTCATGCTTCACTTTCTGAGTCCCTAATCAAAAACCTTTCGGGCCTGTTATTCGAGACTGAAAGGCATATTTAGTTCTTTCCGATCACTTACGTAATTATTTTTTATCTATATTCTTTTTTCATGGAAGTTCACAAAGTTAATGTGACTGAATCCCCATATAACTGTCATTGACATTCTCTATAATGAAAAGCCACTGTTACATAAAACTGATTACCTGCTGTGTAAAATTGCCAATTTTTATAGACTTCCCAAAGGCAATTAAACTGATAAAAACTGTTCTTAAATTTGAACTTTAATTTTTAAATCTTTTTACAATACAATTCACAATTAGCCACTAAGCTATACGTTCAATTTCACTTGTTTAATTTTTTTAACCTTCAAAATACACTCACGGCATTAGGTGCACTGTGCTAGTACCGGGTTAAACCTTCTTTTGCCTTGAGAACTGACTCAAATTTTTTGTGGCACAGATTCAACAAGGTGGCATCAAACAGTTGCTGCAGATTTGTCAGCTGCACAGCACCGATGTGAATATCACGTTCCAACACATCCCAAAGACGCTCTATTGGACTGAGACCGTGGTGACTGTGAAGACCATCTGAGTACATCGTCATGTTCAAGAAACCAATATGAGATGATTTGAGGTTTTCAATGTGGCAGTTATCCTGCTGGAAGCAGCCATCAGAAGATGGGTACACTGTGGTCATAAAGGGCTGGGCATGGTCAGCAATAACACTCAGGTAGGTTGTAGCATTTAAACGATGTTCAACTGCCACTAAAGGGCCCCAAGTGAGCCAAGAAAATATCCCCCACACTATTACACCACCAGCAGCAACTACCCGAATTGCTGATACAAGCCAGGATGGATCCATTCTTTCATGTTACTTATGGCCTATTCTGACACTTTTGTTTAAATGTTGCAGTAGAAATGGAGACTCATCAGACCAGGCAATGTTTTTCTAGTCTTCTAGATTTTGGTGTGCCCCGGTTTCCTGTTCTTACCTGTTTAGAGTGGTCTTTGTGCTACTGTATCCCATCTGTTGCTCTTGTGCAAACCTTGGTTGTAATGAGTGGTTATTTGAGTTACTGTTGCCTTTGTATCAGCTCAAACCAGTCTGGCCAATCTCCTTTGACCTTGGGCATTAACAGAGCGTTTTCACTCAGAGACTTTCCCCCTACTGGATATTTTAATTTTTTGACCATCCCTGGAGATGGTTGTGTGGGAAAATCTCAGTAGATCACGAGTTTCTGAAATACTCAGGCCAGCCAGTCTGGCACCAAGAACCATACCACATTCAAAGTCACTTATATCACTTTTCTTCTTAATTGTGATGCTAGGTTTGAAATTCTATGGGTCATCATGTCCACATGCCTAAATGCATTGGAGTGCTGCCATGATACTGGCTGATTAGATACGTGCAGCTGAACAGTCGTTCCTAATGATTTGGGGATGATTGTTGATATTTCCTGTTAATATTACAAAATAGACTGATGGAAATAATTGTAAGGTACAGGAAGCATTACATACTGTACATGTAGTAACTTTGCCACCAGCTACAGTCAGTTCATTACTGGTCATTGCGGTTGTGGCTGTACCATAAGTAATTAGCTCACAACCTATTTGATGAAAGAGGAAATTGCCCTTTTTTTTCCTGCCTCTAGTTAATTAGTAAAATTGATAAATTAGGTGCTGAACCAAATTGCAGTCCAAAAGCTATCACATTAGGAACAAATTAAGGCTGAGAAAGCAGGACATTGGGATGCATGGATTTTTTTTTTTTGTTCCATTTTATCAGAAAAAAAATATACATTTACAATCCCATCGTAAGAAATTTTTACACATGAATAAGCCACTCTCCCAAATGGATGCTGAATAAACACCAATTTATTCTGAAAACCACAGCAAAACAAATGTAACAACGAAGAAGAAAAAGCAAAAGGAAATTATGTAAACAAAGCAGCTGCCTTAGATTTATATTCTCATAGACGAATTTATGATCACATCCCAGGTTTGATGCATGATCTTAAAAAGACGGGGCACTGCAAGAGTTTGTATTTTTGATTTAGTCCTTTGCGCTGGTAGACTTGCTTGTGTAGACTTGCTTGTGTAGACTTTGCTAATTCTTTACTCCTGGTGTGATCTTTCATCTGAATGAATTACGGGGGGGGAATCACCTGCTAACTAACGGAATACATAACAAAGAGGTATAGTCAGAACGACATACCTTTAATTTGTTTGTTATATTGTGACTGATAATTCTCATATGCTGCTGGAGCCAGGCACAAAGATTAAAAATGTGTAGCTGTAAAAAATACGACACCATTAGTGAATGCGACTGAGGTAGTTCCCAACACTGCATTTCTATAATTTACTTCATGCACTAACACAGACTATAATCTTGGACAGCAGAGGCAACCTGCTCAATCCCATTATTGAACTTTAATATAGCTCCATCCATGCCAGTTGTCCATAATACTACACCCAAGCAAGCTTATTGTGCTGCCAGGTCCACTTATAACATCCCTGCCTCATGTGCAGCTCCTCCTCCTCCTTCTCACTCTCCTCTGCCTATGAGCCAATGCAAATTACAGTAACAGCTTGGACGTGAGTATAATCTCAAGTGGTGCGAGCTGGGCTCCATGGCAAGGCATGCAGGCAGATGGAAGCAGAGACTCTGCCAGGCCTCTTTAGGGGCTCCCACTCTCTCTCCAGCATGGTAGACAATGGAGGAGCTGTGGCTCGCAACCAGCTTCTCGTCTGCCACTATCACGCAGCCTCCTCCCATCCGCTGTATTTGGTAAATGATATGAAACGAAGGGGGACGCCTTGTTTAGACCAATGTGCAGATGGACAGCAAAACTGGCAACATTATATCACAAGCCACTTACGGTAGGTAAAACTCAAGGAAAGACGTTCACATTTATGATGACAGAGAGGGAAAGGAGAGCATTAGGGTTTGTATCTTTGTCTGTTTCTGCACAGGAAGTGGCAGAGATCTTTCCCTTGAGCTGTCGTAGGTATTTATAGATAGCACTTTAGATAAACAGCCTTATCCATTTGCATAAAAGATGTAACCAAAACAAAAAATTTAAAGAAAAGGCATTATTTTCCAATCAGCGCAGCATATTATATGTATCAAAGCAGTTGCAGTGAGAATACCACGACTTCCCAAAGTTTCCTGGTGTGTAAATAGACATCTGTATAATAATATTTATATCATATATATATATATATATACACACACACACGCACAAACACTCTAAAGCATAATTAACTTGAGCCTGGTTGAGATGTGTTTTGAGACCGAGTTCCCTCAAAGAAACCAATTTAACTTCAAAAAGGTTTTCCTAATACTTGAGCATGCCTCTGTCTGCATTACTGAACTTTTATCCACGGTTTCTAATTTCAGCATCTTCTGCCAAGAATGAACAGAAGAGTTTGTCTTGCTCCATTTCTCGTGATGCTCTGCTGATTTCCGCAACAGTGAAAGAAAAATCCTTCTTTTTTTCATGAAAGAGAACCATGAAGAGAGATATTGTCTGTAGTTACAGATACCTTTTTAGGTTAAGAGCCTGCCTGTTTGGATCCAGGCACTGCAAAAAGAGTTCCATCAAAGTGTAATGCACCTTTTATTTTGAATGAATGAGCTCCAGGGTTTACACTTGCATGACAACAGAGATCAGAGTTTCTCTTGTTTTGCTGCTCTGGGAGACAGGCTTGTTTATGCTCACAAACACTGATTGTGCTATTCTTGGCCATTAATGTAAATTGATTCTTCTACTCAGTTACGCTCCTTGTAATGAGCACGTTTATATGATAGGGTTGTACTTCCATGTCTCATTTAAAGATGCCTCTCGTTTTCTGATCACATAATAGCGCAAAGGAGGAAGCTTTAAGACAGACATATGTGCCTGCAGAAGCTCACAGAATGCCCTCTCTGCTGTATGCATGCATAACAATAAACAAAAGAACAAAAGAATCTGATGTATGAAGAAATCAATAGACTATGAATCAGCCGTGTGCCAAAATGAGGATGTTTAAGTGACTCAGTCTTCAGTGTGTTTGCCAACCCTGACTGCATCTGCACTAACAAAAAGAGAAAGCGAAGCACAGAGAAAACACCAAGACGCTGAGCACAACTCCCCTGGAGCGACGCGTCTATTTTATCTACCTTGTGCTCGCACGCATGCAGGTGTGTTTGATTTTTACTGTATTTTCTCTATTATTTTTTAAAAGAACAACAACAAAAAAAGCTTCAGCTGCACCACCTCAAATTTCCCTTATAATTTCAAGATGTGCTTGACACAGGGTGTATGGCTTAATTTGTGCAAATGATTACAGATGCAGTAACAAGAATCAGGTGCAGAGGAGGATATCTCAGCATGGTAATATGTGCTGTAAACATTCAGAATACCCTGAGCTGCTACTTGACACTGCCTGTCACTGCTTTGAATGCTCGATATTCCAGGAAACACTCACTGCAAGCCTCACATTACCTTGAAAAGAGAAACAGACCACCAGACACAAGACAGGGAAGATGTGCACTGGAATTTTGAATATGGGAAGGCAACAACTTGACCTACTCCTCACTCTTCCCTCGATCCCCGATTAGAGAAAAAAAAAAAAAAAAAAAAAAAGAATATATATTATTCACTACCTACTTTCAGAACACTCAGTTTGTAGTGCCATAATTTTGTGCAAGCAGAGATGAGCTGGTGGGGAATCCTGTTGTTCCGCCTCTTAATGGCCTCAAACTTGACAACCGGGATTAAACTGCACTCAAAAGAGCAGCTGGGAGAAGATGTCAAAAGAAAACATACGGGCCAAATTACTGTACTTTTACAACACAAATTGCTTTTATTTGACAGGAAAGGAGTGAATTCAAATCTCTCAAAAAGGATTAATTAAACTATGGGAATTATTTTCTTTTTTTGGGACACAAAACAGAACAGGATGTCTGGCGGTGCACAAAATATGCAGAGTTATGCAGGGTGTCTGCTGTAGATGCTGCTTGTTAGGAGTACAACGCAGGGTGGGGGGTGGGGGCACTGAAGGGAACAGCACTTATGTTCAATTCTGTAACACAAGCTGGCTAATTGGCATTGCCATGCCATTCCCTTTGAACCCACAGAGGACAAGTGGGAGCCATTATATTTCTTTGTTCTCAGCACTGTGCGATACCCCCTGACCACTGAAACCACAGGAGTTCTGACCACAGAGGGTCAAAGGCAGGCAATATCATTCCACCTCCCACTCCTCACCTTAATGAATTCCGCCAGGATCATAAACCAGACTTCCACCTAAAACTAGGCCCTCAGCAGAGTTCACTTACCGGCAGCAAGCCGGATCAGATATCATATGCCTTGATGTAGTGCTATGACATTTTCAGGATGAACACCTACTTGAGTCTACCAAACAGTTGCTAAGGGGATACTGGTACCTTCTGCACTTCAGATGCACACGATTATTCTCAAATGACTGCCCTCTGAACATGGAGCACACACCATTAACTCTATCCTCTTGTGTGTTGGGTTTTAATTAATAGTTTCATGCTATATAATGTACAGCCGTAACACGAAACTGTGTTCATGTCCTGCTGCAGCATTTTGAAGAGTTAGTTAGAGCTGCAGTCAATTACACTACGACTCCAGACAGAGCCTTCTTTTGTACTACACATGGGTCACATTATTTGAAATATTGGGCAGAGTTATATAAAGACCACAGAAACTGCCAGGTTGGTGGGGTTTGCTTTTAAGTCTCGAGAGAATAATGATAATCGGCACAGCCCCACCCCATTCCAATTTCCATTTTTATTTTCTTTCTAAACTAAATTTATACTATCATGTTTCCTTTCTGGCTAGACATATAGAATGTTTCTATCATATTCAGCACTGGTTGTTTCAGTGTATAGCTAAAGCTAAAAATGGTACTTTGGCCATTAACCTCTTAAAACCTGTCAAATACCAAGTTTCTATTCAAGCTTTTATTTGCAGTTTTCTAACTGCCATTAGCATGGAAAGACTGAATGACTTCTTAACTCTTAAAACTTTGCACTTCTTAGTATTCCAAGTCCAGACTTGTGAACAGTTAAAACACCCACTGTGCTTATCAGTTACATGTGGCAGTTTAGCATTCAGACTCTGCGCTAACATGTACATTATATCCATTAATGTCAAATGTAGATCAATGCAAGCTCCACAGACTGTCCATAAACCTCCTACTGTGTGAAAAGGTTACTCACCAATTAGTAACTTTAACACTCATCCTACTGTGCAGACCCCAAAGGTATACTTTTTTCATAGTAGTTTTATGCTACCATTTCAGGTTATGTGACTTTTGTGACTTCTGTGACTTTTTTCAATACATTTTTGCCATGAGCCCTGAATTAAAGTATCATATAATATCAAGAGGAATAGTGGTGCTCTGTCAGTCAATTTAAAGAAGAATGACTCCATTGCTGCATTCATCATCTGGATGATAACTCGCCAAAGTGGAAGTTATTAGAACATTGGTAGAACAGATCAGGGCCGTGCCCTGGTGATGCCACACATGAAAAAGGAGAGCTGATTCTGCTAGATTGTGAACCCCTTAATCCAAGCAGAAATGACCCTCCTGGGAGTGAGGGGAGCTCCACCCGCTGATGCAACTGTTTAATGCTTGAAAATGGTGAAATGGTGTTACCTTTGCTCATGAACCACAGACAGGAAGGGCACAACTGTTTGTTGCTCCTGTCATAAGCCAGCATGCCCTGAGAATAGCATGAGGGAAATTGTGTGCTAGAACTGCCTTTAGTGTGTGTTTAGCTTTAATTGGTTTTAGTTGTTTCCTGTCCCTATACAACCACATTGAGAGCTTGGTTTGCACTGCCAATAATAATCTTCGCCAGGGCTGCCCTTAGTCATGATACTTTTCAGAACATTTATGGACAAATTTTCTAGCTACAGCAAATGGGTGGAGAGGATCTGGTAAGGTGGTCCCTGATTTCTGTGGATTTTATTATTAACTCTTCACTTATCCAGGTATAAATCTAATTGCGATTCAAATCTCATTTCCAAGAGAGATCTGGCATCAGTGCGTCAGATGATGAGGTTTTCTTAGCTTCATCAGGTGGTGATCTCCAGCTTGCACTGAGTGTGAAGCATCTGGGATGAGTCTGGTCAGAATCTGGGTCGGAGATGAGTTGCTTCCCCAAGTGGAGGACTTTAAGTGTCTCGGGATCTTGTTTACGTGTAAGGAAAGTAGAGTAGAGTAGAGTGGGAGAATGACAGACAGATTGGTGCCTCATCTGTAGTGATTTAGAAGCTGTTCTGATCTGATGTGGTGAAGAGAGGGCAGGGCATGAAAGCGAAGCTGTCGATTTACAAGTCGATCAGTGCTTCAGTCCTCATTTTTGGTCACGAGCTGAGCTGTGGGCAGTGGCCAAAAGATCGTGGATACCAGCAGCGGAAATGAGTTTCCTCCAACGCGTGTCTGGGCTCAGCCTTAGAGATAGGGTGTGGAGCTCAGTTATTCAGGAGGAGCTCAGATTAGAGCCACTATTGTTCTTCTTCAATAGGAGCCAGCTGAGGTGTTACGGCCATGTGACCAGGATGCCTCCTGGGTGAGGTGTTTTGGACTTGTAAGAGAGGTCCCTGAGCAGACCCAGGACACACTGGAGGGATTACATCCCAGGGCTGCCTGGCGTTTTTTGTATTTATTTCGATATTTTGCATCGGGGTCAAAATGACTCCAATTGGCTTCATCAGAAAAATACATTAAGAGCTGAGACTACAATCAAAGTTTGGTAAATAGGCTTTCAGATAATAATGTGGCTTGTAGTTAGATAAAAACTGTAAGTCGTATTAAAGAAAAGCATACATTTCGATTACAAATACACAAAATATTGTTAATTTTACAAAAATAATGCTAGACATTTTTAGATGACATTACATAAATAATAAAACAAATAATAAAACAAATAATTTTCTATTATTATTATTTATTATTATAGCAGCTATATTTATATGCATGTTGAATATGCTGGATAAGAGCTTCTTGACTAAGCAATATTTATCCAGCAATCTTTTTACTTTCTCTCACACATTTCTGCACTGATGGCAACCCTGTAGACATTGGACTTGCTGTGTAAAGTGTAAAACCTACGTATATCTATTTCTTTATCATCATTACCTTTTTATCGTCATTCTCAAGTCCTCCAGCAAACCGACTGTACCGGCCGTTTGTTAGTGTCATCTACTAGGGCTGCACGATTTTGCATAAAATGAGAATCACGATTTTTTTTGCTTAGAATTGAGATCACAATTCTCTCACGATTTTCTTTTCCAATATAAATATTTATTGCACTTATTAACTGCACATCAACTTCGTAACAGTTGAGACTGAACATAAAAACAATAAATGTCTCACATTTTGTCATTGCTGCAAAATGTTGTACTGCTTGTAATTCTCCGTCTCCACCGTTGCTCGACACTGCGTGTATAGAGCAGGTAGTGCAACATTTTTAAAATAGTTGCGGGACACCGGATCAAAATGCGGCACAATCGTCATCTTTTTTTTTCTTTCTTTCTTTTTTTTTTTTTTTTTTTTTAAATCGTTGTCATTTCGAAATGAGATCGCACATAAGTATGAATCGAGATCGCGATTTTCTAACGATTAATTGTGCAGCCCTATCATCTACGTTAACAGGAGTCATGTTATTTAAAAAATGACCAGTCTGACGATTTTCTGGGAGAAGACAATTTTGTGTCGTTGCCCAAGTACACTGGAAATAGACAAATAAGATAAAGCCAAAAAAGAAGATTCAGAGTCAACAGACTCTATGCATACGGTTGTTGCCTAACTGTGTAAATCAAATGCTGCCAAACAGTAGGAGACAAGAGGAGAATAAATATTAATATTTTACTCAGTTATCCTCTGGCCCTGTAGTGCCACTGAATCTTCTGACATAGCACTCCCTTTAAATCTGCTGATGTATTACTGCTAACAACATTTTCAGCATAGTTAAAGCTGCTCCCACTAAGCAGGGAGCTGCTTAGAGTCAATATGCAGTGACTTGAAAAACATGGCAAACTCACCAGATATCAAGCCCTGGTCTCCATTACAGGTTCCACATCAGCATCCTGATCAGCTAACAGTCAAAGACTCAGGGCCGAGGCAGGCGACTCCCACGGGAAAACACCGCTGGGGAATAAGGAACATGCTTTAGCATTTTGTTAGAATTAGGACATAATGCAGCTGTAGAAAGCTTTAGTAAAAAGCCTGCCAGAGAAGTGGTTGTTTTAACACATTTTGGGATGTTTATCATGTACTTCTAGACAATATTCCAGTGAAGGAGGCAACGTTTCTCAACACACTAGAGAGGCAGTCATACATTCATAATCTCATTGACTGAGCTTGCTCCTTTTTCCACTTGGCAGCTTTGGGTGCGATATGAACGCTGATCTGATTATGAAACAACAGGAAAGAAACATAAGCAGCAGAAAAAGGCACCAGAAAAACAGAGTTGGAGATACCATGACTATGAATGTGTGTCCTGTCATTAATATTTCACTGCATCATTGTAGCTCAAGGAGAACAAAGTGTAAAGGGGAGCATAATGAAAAATTTATCCTATTTTGACACAACTTGGAATTTATCTGTACTAAACACAGACTGGGTTCAGGATGAAAAAAATAAGGTGATAAATGCCTCCAAAAAAATTACTGGATGCTTAAACGCAAGGTTATTGCTGCACTCTGCAATATCTGATGAAGACGCATGGGGGTTTGTAACTCACTTAAGAGGCTATTTTTACCCAAACATTCACTTTTTTTTCCACACTGGAGAGAGATGAATACCAAGGTCACAGGCCTTCAGTTTCTCACTTGTCCCAAAAATTTAAAACAAGCTATGTGACATGTCACAGCTCTGCTTGCAGTACAGCGGCACGCAATCCAAGAGAGATTACCGTATCGCTCGCATTTGTCTGCAGCGAGCCTTCATGCATGAAAATACAGAACTCTCCACTCAGGTTTTTCTTCCAGCTTTACTGTACATCAATTTGTATTCAGGGGAGGACTTTAGACTTGTCACCTTCAGCTATTCATCCAGCCAATTAAGTATTTATGACGCAAGCTTTTGCTTTTTGATACGTCATTTCAATCCTCTTCCAGCTCCAGTTCAAATAAGGCTGGATGTGTACTGTCATGTCAGAGTTCAAGAAATGAAGAAAAGAAATAAAGTAAGAGCGTAGGTGTCACACATTTCATGGGCTGTCATTCCAAGCATATTCTGTGCAGGGCGGTAACACGGGCCACTCCTCCCCCTCTTCACAGCCAGTGTGTCAGAGAGTAATATCACTGCAGTGACAGCGAGAAACCAATGGGACTCGTAAATTTGCTTTAAAAAATGTCTTTCATCAATGACTTTTCAATTTTATCCTCACTTTCAAGTATACCATCGCCTGGCTCAAAATGAGAAGTCTAGTGTTGGAACACCCCAGCCTCACATTGTCTCCAACATGGCTCTTCTTCACTGTATCAAACACTCCACTCCACTGATCCATTTTCCTTTCACAGCTGCAACACTTTACCTCTCTGTTCCACTTTCTTTTTGGCCCCAGGCCTTTATTTGGTCCAATGGGCATTCACAGTCAAGTCATTATCCATCACTGTGATTCCTTCCTATCCATGCAAGACAAAGACAGTTGTTAGGGAGACCGTTGTCCTCCTGTATTGCCAGGTTTACTACTTACAATACTCAAAATGGCAACAGGGGTGACTTAGACTTCCCTTTTTACCTCTTTGTAGTTATACTGTGCCGCTCACTCACTCACACAGCGATGACCCAATGTGAGTGGCATCAAAAACAAACTAACCCCCCCCCCCAAAAAAAGGACATACAGATACAAGAATGATTGAAAAACCAACATTTAACCGCAAAAAATTGTTTAAAAAGAGCAGGCCTAATATGTACTGACGTGGAAGCATTAGTAAATATCAATAAGCTTGCTAAGAAAATCTCAAAGGCAGGGCAGTAATATTTTATCAGACTATAAGCATGCATTATTTGGACCAAGATTTCAACTAAATAACAATTTTGCTTGGAGATTTCCCTGGAAAATTCTACTTACAGCATTGAGGAAAAGCAGATCAAAACCCATATTTTTAAAGTGTTTTAAGATTGAAATATAACAGAACTGTCATTTCATACTCTTTTCATTATATATTTACAAGACAATGCCAGAATTATCTCTCTACTGGCTTAGGGATAATGCTTTTCTTCCCTCCTTTCCCAGACATCTGCTCTGCAAAAGCAACAAAAAGAAATCTCTGCAAAAAGCTGCAGGCATCTCCTTCCCTCAGATCCTGCTGACCATCCAGGGAGACAAAAACAAGCCTTATAGCTTCAATCAATTATACATTTGAGTGAATGCATTCATACTGAAGCTATTCACCTTTCCTTGCGCTCCATTCCGTGGATGTAAACCGAAGTGATGGCAATTTCAGAGCTTGCTGGCAGGTAAGCAAGGACCCACAGCAATTAATAGACCACAGCAGTATGGGGAATTAATTCCACCATAGCCTTGCAAGGAGTTTGTGTGTGTGTGTGTGTGTGTGTATTTAGTACGAGCTTTAATTATTTCTAAATTGCCTGACTGGAGTAAAGATGTTGGTTCGAATTTAATTTTTCACCTCCTTTCACTAACTGCAGGAATCACAGCGCCCAAGAAAAAGACAAGCAGTACAGCAGCTGTAGCTTTAACATGCTTATTAAAGGACACTCTCAATGTCATCATGACTCAGCAGTGGGCTGACAAAACCACTCGTGCAGGAAACAACGATACTGTTTGGAGGTGTAGTGTAGCCCGACTGCTGTCATAACTGTGAGGTCAAACTTATCCTCAGCAGATCCATGAAACTCAATCCCATTAGGCCATTTTCATTTTCCCCTGACTTTACAGTCATTTACTCCTCCTCATGTCAGCATTTTGATTAATGACGTGATTTACACACAGGATCGTGTACACTATATGGCAAGGTATCAATCACAGAGCTATATGTATTCATGGATTTTCAACAGCTGTTTTGCTGCAGTCAAAGCCTAATTACATCTAACTAATGGGTGTGCATGAACAACAATGCCCTGAAACTGAACATATTGAACATGTGTCACTATGTGTAGACTTAATGTGTTTAAATACATCAGATATATTCTGTTTATTCACTAGGTGCAAAATACCCAGAGTCATCTAGGGAAGAAACCACAAAAGCAAGGTGATTATTAAGGATGAACACCTGTTTTTATCTGAGTCATATCCACTAATCTAAAACACCATCAGACTTTAATGAATTTTACCGTCCCACTTGCCTGACTCAAACTGAGCGGAGCTCTTTACTTGAAATAAGACAAAATAGTTGCCAGGAAAATTGCTTTAAGGAGCAGTTTGACTGAATAATTAGCTTTTCATTAGCTTCTACAAACCTTTGCCATAGGAGGTCAAGAAAAGATGAAGGTGTGTGTGTGCATTTCACAGCCAATCAATACCCCTGAACCTGAATAATGTTGGAGGGCAAGGTTACCAAGGAAGGTCAGCGGCTAAAAGTGCAGGTGGTGATCACAAAAAATGCTTTCTCAGTGATAATTAAGGCTGGTTGTGTTATGGTTAGACTCCATCAGACAAGGCTCATGGATCACATTGTGAGGTCATCTGTAATGCAATAGCTGAAAATGGACAAACTTTTCAATGATGGGACGAAAGACTTTATCCCATCATGTGCACTGGTAAAAGTTCTATATTTATATGTATAATATATAAATGCCATCATTTACAGCTCTGCATATATACACATATAGCACCTTTAACCTTAACTTTGTTATATAAAATGCTTTACAAGATTACAGCACTGCCATGCAAGGTGCTTACCTGCCATCAGGGGCAACATGGAGTTCAATATCTTTCTCAAGGACACAACCCTGCAATTAGCAGACAACCTGCTCCAGTGCCTAAGCAACAGACCCACATAGATTACAGGTCAGAACAAACTGTATGAGTCAATTTATATTACTATCTAACCTCAAATATAAAGGCTTAGATAATAAAATGCAGCTGGGGTTGTGGGCTATGTATAAAGGATACATGTGACATGACCCATTGGACTTGCATTTTGAATGTCAGCATTAGTGTTTTGGCACTTTAATGTCCAATCTTTGTAGCTAGAACTGACTGTATTTGGAGGAGAGTTTGGACTGCTACTTTATCAGAAAATGCTAGCAAGATGCATCTATAAATTGTAAGGGTGCCAAACAGAAACACACTTACCATGCAACTGGTGTTAAAAACAGACCAATAAAGCAGTATTTCATTCGCCAAAACTGGTGAATTAACTTCTAGAATGGTTATACCACAGAGCAAGACATAACATTTTTCAAACAATTCTATTAAAATGCTCCCAAATACTTGGCAAGTCACAAAAAAGCACTAAAAGGTGTGTGTCTGTGTGCGCAACATATTTTTTTCCACCACGAATATGTGAAAGCAATTGTGCAATGTTATTTTATTTTATTATCTTTTCAGTTCAATTTTCTCATTCCTATTTCTTTTTATGAACGTTCATGTAAAACAATAACAAAATGTTCTAAAATATACCAACTCCAGAAAAACAAAAGAGAAGTCAAGTTCAGTGACTATGGGGTGAAATGAGGACTAGCAGACGCCAATCAGCTACAGCTGCCTGTGTCCGAACACCTGCCAATCCAAGGGACCACGCCCCTAACTCCAGCATCCAGACGGATTAGTTGTGAAAAAAAGAACAGTTGTGATGAAGGTGGAAACAGTATAAAAAAGCCAAACACCAAAATGTTTTTTCATTTTTTGTTTTTATCAATGTATAAACATCCTATTTAATGCTGTATAACTGAACATTTTAACACGGGCACACAGCCTCAACTGCCTACTAGAAACAACTCAAGTTTATTCCACCTGGTCTAATTTTTCCAAACCTGGAAATTGCCACTTGGCAGTGCGTAATGACAATTTTTGTCATTAATTAATTGCTTGAGTAATGTCTGTCAGGAAACTGCTCACATTTTGTGTCTAAGATCACACCTTCTAATTGCTCATTTGGCCATGAACACAGCTGAAAACTGGAACATAATTCATTTTCAAAGATATAACAAATAGTGACAATTAACACGGAACTTAACATTAAATAATTAAATATTTTCTATAGTCAAATCAGATTAATGTGTATTATCTATTATCAGATATCTAGTAACTGTTTCCCTTTAAGTTTAATCTTTTAATTCAAGGATTCAAGGGAAAGACATAATAAAAAGGTAGAGTACAAATAGACGTGCATAATGTATCGCCAAGTGCCGCACCTGTAAGAAAAACGAACATACAACACCTGGAACCCAAACATCAGAAAATGCACGGGTTCATAAATCAACAATCTTCTTGTGGCGTGTGTTTGTATGCGAGTGTGAGTGAGAGAAAGAGAGGAGTGTTGAGTGTGTGCGTGTGTGTCTTTGTCACGAAATGTACTTGAAAATGAGGATGGGAAGTCGTAATAATGCCCCCCAGGAGCCAGAGGCAGACAGAGATGGGTTCAGGAAAACCAGGCCGTCCACAGCCCCCAAGAGTACTGAAGACCGAAGGCCACGCATCACAGTGATGTCTGTACACCCAACCCAGCAGGAGTACAAGGGAGGAAGGCCTTAGATGACCAGGGGCGATGTGCAGCTGACCCCGCTAGAGGCCGGCCACTCAAGAACCGCTGGTACCCAATAGAACCCCCCCGACACAGAAGAGGTCCAGGCCACCCAGACCACCAAGGGAGTGGGTCAATGAACATTTTAGCTTTTATGGATATCTCCCAGCCTTCTTTATTGTATTGAGCAGAGTCTGTTATTACAAATTCATCATCCTAATACCTAAACAACAAAATACATTGACTGACTACCAAAAAAAAACAAGATGAATGAGTGTTTGCAGAAATAACACGAGTGGTTCATTTTGCAATATCATAATGTGTCACTCACAGTGAGGCAATAAAAAGACTTACAAATATAAAGACTGTGTGGAGAAACTGGGTTTGCAGTAGTTACAGTATTTATTTTGATATTTATTTATGGTTTCTGTTTCTATGTGTTTTTAAATGTGTTTTTTTCATGGACATATGCTAAAAAGTTTGTTCAACATACCCAGGTTGTGTTTCTCTTATCCTGATTCACTTCCTCTAACACTGTCCATCAGAATAAACGGTCACACGAAGCTGGTTATCAACTAGCTAAGCGTCCCCGGGGTTTCCCCTGCACTAGAGATGACTGTTAATCGTTAGCTGGTGATTAAGTAAAATAAACATTTTAATTCCAGGTAATTATTTTATCACTGATTCTGCTCTCGGTGATAAAATGTGATGCAATAGGTCTATTTCTAAGGGGACAGCTGCACATTAGAGCTTTGAAACTTTAACCTGGATACATTTAAACATTAAAGCTTTCTGTCCCACAGCCAAAAAAGAAAATTACTGAAAATCACCTCAGTTTGACACAGAACAAAGTGAAATTCAATTGATTGATTGAAAAGGTATCCTTGGTATGTGTTCTGTGTTCTAGTAGCTCAATACCACCAGAGTAAAAGAGTCTTTGTAGCAGATTAGAATGACCTACAAGAACATTTTATACCTTTTCTAAAGATTAAATGTAAAAACTGAATTCAATCTTAGTCGATACACAAACTCTATATCTGGACAGCAAGTCCAGTGCAAGGATCAAATATTAATGCAAATAGAACAATAAAATTGTATAACTGTTTGCTGCCAACAGAAAAAAAGTAGAAATAGAAAAAAAAGGAATATGTCAAAAAATAAGAAAGCTGTGTCTAAAAATCTATATTATTTATTACTGATGCTCATTGGGGAAGCAAAGACATTAGATGCTATTAAAAAAAACTTTACACCCTCTTATTATTTGCACATTGATGTCTGGGGGAACAACTCTATTTTCTGGGAAACTGATTGGTCAGTAGGCGGGTATTTCATAGCTGTTGATCTGTAATCTAGATCTTAACCTGCTCCTAAACAGGTTAGGTTCACAGCATAACATACCATGACAACATACAGGAAGAAGTGAACCACCTTCGTTATACAGAAAACTAGGGCTAACCCTGAAATTACCTGGATACGCCACAATCCTGCTTTTTAGTATAGGCCTGTGATCTGATTGACTTTCTTCTAGGTCTCCCTTAGATCTTATCTCCCGTTTTATTTTGAAGGTTTACGTCTTATGTGGCGTCTCTTTTTTCACTTTACTCCTTTATTACTTTTCTTCCTGTGACTATTGTCTTGATTGAGTTTGCCTGTGTCCCATTGGCCTTTGTAACCAGCGTATGGCCCTCAGATCTACTAGTTACGGTTTAGTGGATGAGTGTTTAGGTTTGACGCATAGGAGCTAAAATGTCTGAGACTACAAGGAAATGGCTATAGGCTTTGACAGTGTTTGTAACCATCACTGTATTTGACAATACAGGAGCACCATGAAGTACTTAAAAGGTTAGATTTACTGTATGTTTAAATAAAACATTATCATTATTAGTAGTAGACTTTGCATACATTACACGGGGGTAGAAATGATCGGTATTACACAATTAACATTTCTTTCAATAGCTTTAAAACCAGTAATTATGATTACTTACTTATTTTGTAAATTAAATCATGTACTAAACTAAAACCCAAGTGCTTGTGCGCTGGCTTCACTGTGACATAATCAAATGCGGCCTTTGAAGGATGCGGCCCCCGAATTTGGACTCTGACCCTGCTCTATGTCAGGAGATTTACAATCAATACATAATGAATCCAGACTTGTTATATAAACGTTAAAGAAAGGAAAATCAAATAAAACATAGTGCTCTTTGTTTGTTTCCACCTTCTTCTCCCACATTTGTATTTATCTCTGTCTCTTTCCCTGGTTTTTTATCTGCACATCAAGTCTTTTGCCTTCTGTTCCCCTTTATTCCCTCCTGTCATCCACACTGGTTCCCGCTCTTTGTTCTCCTGGTTTGTTCTTTTTTTTTCCTTTTTTAAATCATCCATTTATTTTATTACTTTTTCCATCTTCCTTCTGTCTCCTGTGGTGTCAGTAACAGGATCCATTAAAAACGTTGCTACCTGCGTGACATTGTATGGGTAGGTTTAGGAAAACATAATGGTTTGTTAAAAAAAAAGACCTTTTCACAACATTAACCACATGTTGGAAGGAAAACCTTTCCCATCTGCAACAACCTTCTTCTCCAATTTCTTTGTTGCCACGGTGACGAGTCCTGCCCTAGGTGGTGATGACACTACTGCCTTTCTGAAAAGGTCAGAATATTTAACATGCACTTACTCATGCGACCGCAAGAGGTGGTCCGTGTTGTCTATGGACATTTTATGGCCTTTCAAAAATCAACCTCTATTGTCCTACAGTGTCATTTTTATTTTCTATTATAGCAAGACTGATGTGTTAAGTTGTGTTATCAATCATGTGATTCACAGGAGAGGTTACAGCTGCTGGCAAAAAATAAACAATTGCCAGGTATCCACTTACAGAAGAACTTTTTATTTATTGAGTCTTTTTAGAAATGGGAAGTAGGTTGTGGCACACAGAAAAGAAAATCCCCACAGCTGTATATCTTGCTGCTTGAAATATACTCAATTTGTAAGTAAAGCTACAACAACTGATTATGAAATCATGACATGGATTCATTTCTTGTTCGTTTTATTTTTCTTGTTATTGATTTCAGTTGATAGATTTATAAAGTGTGACTGTACTGAGTCATTTCTCTTAGGCCTAGCTGCATAAGAGATAAATACTAAAGGCACACTGACATCTCAGATCACAACTACAGCCACACAGGATGTAAAACAGTAATACTAAGACCACATACAGATCTGATAATTGTGTTGAAAGGCTGTCCGTGAGATAATTTTGGCTGCAGAAACAGGAGAGAACCCTCGGGAAGGATTGGACAAGTGATGGAGATACTAGCCAAAACTTGTAAAACCTCGTAGTAGGTCATCGCTTGCTAAACATCAAACATCCTCATATGATATTAATCCAAAGAAAGTGGCAAATGATTAATCATTAAAGCTAAAGAATACAGCAAGCCAACCTAAATAACGAACCTTTGTATTTTGGTGTGGCTCCATTTTTATAGTAAAAGCCATTTTCAGCTACATGCAGCGCAATAATAACGTCCATTTCTGACCTTGTATTATAAAAAAATAATTGATCCTGTGGGAGACATAAAGTCTTTGCTGTACCTTTAACCGCATCACATAGTTATCATCAGGGCTGTCTAACACGCAAACACAAAAATGCTGAGATTTGTTCTCATTTTGTTTATGTACAATGTTAAAGGGGACTCCACTGACTTGGTTTTGGCTACAGAGCGCCATTTATAGAAATCATCAGAGTTCTTCACGTTTATGTCTATAAGGAGATGAGATCAATATAAATAGCATGAAAGACTCTCTTCAAACAGGTCTTCTCAAAGTAAAATCAACACTTTATTCTAAAAATTTCAGTGTTGTGTTTTAGACTAGCACTTTTTCTGTGAATATTCTAATGCCTAATATCAAGTCATTCACCCGAGCCCAATGCAGTGAGGAAAAACCAGCTCGTGATTGAAGGATGATGCAAAATCCTTGTGTGACTGTCCAAAAAGCAGCAGCAGTCTCATGCCATTAGCATGCAGTGTCATTTCAGGAATAGTGACACTTTGATCATTTTGTGCAGCCATAATAAGAAAGGACAGGTCTGATATACTAAATGAAGGTTTTACAACTACCTCTGGCCCATTGAGCTTTTACCTGAGAATGCAAATTGGCTTCATGAAAACCAAGTGATTTCATGGTTCACTGACTGCTACATAAGCATATGGTCTGCGGTCTCCAGGAAAATGTATTATAGAGAAAGAGGGGAATTACGTTAATCTGTAACTGTTCATTTTGTAATCATGCAGTTATAGTTCATGTACTTGTGCATCCACACTGCATGGTCACAATTTCCCATTTTATAGTCTTTGGGGTCACTGAAAAAAAGGGGGAAATTCATGCCACTTTTTCCCACACAGCCACACTGTGCCATCAGTATTTACAGTTTGTGGAAAAGGCGAGGTTTTCTGCTCACAAATTCAAGCATGAAGATTACAACGGCTTAGCACGACAAGTATTAGCATATCCTGTTACATACAAGGCTCTAAGCGGGGTTACGAGAAAGTAATGGAGCCGCCTGTAGAAGGTGGAAATTTTGTACATATTAGTGCATAAGAAACGTGCATTAGAAACACTGGCATCTGTGGAGCATAATCCCTCTGCAGAGATTGATCATTCTGAAGGATTCAGCGTCAGGAGATTTGATGACTGAAGTGGAAAAAGAAGAGATTTGATTCTTTTTAATATCCTCTCTCCTCCAATAAAGTGGGAGGGCAAAAGCATGTTACAGAGCCCTAAGTATGAATGTAATTTGCTAAATGAATGTGACAACCTGTCTGTAAACAAGAGCTGGGACTAACTATGAATCATACTACCGCACCAGATTTTTTTTTTCCTTATTTACCATCTGCAAATAATGTCAGAGTTGTGCCCAAGCGCTGTCAGAGCTGTCACTTTGTCAGGTTGTGGAGGTGGTGGTGCAGCAGTCACCAACAAAACAGGTTAAAAAAAACAAAAAAACAAGTGCTCTTCATTTCCTTCCCCTCACGAAAACATCCCAATTCTCTCTGCGGGGCTGGTAAACACTTGGACGTCTGTAATTTGTGTTTCATTCTTGAATTCATTTCTTACTGTAACAGGATTTGTCTGTCAAGACAAATGTCAGGATGAAGAGACTAAATAGGCGAGGAGATATTTGATAAGATCATTTCCAATATGTCAAAGGAAGGGAACTTATCTGATTTCCTCGGCTGGCTCTCATTTCACTGCTGCTGAATCACAAAAATTCAGTTATTTCATTTGTCTTATTGGTTATCCGACAATGCAAATTAAATTAACCAAGGAGCACAAGAAGAATCCTGTGCAGGCTTATATTAGGAGCAGAGGTTCAGTTGTGCTGCTGCTAAACGTTTCCCTGTGTGGCACATTCATAGCCTTCTGCTTTTATTAGCAGTGATTTTCCTGCGTGTCCTTGTTCTGTTTGACGCCTACAACCTGACACTGAATTACAGGAGCCAAAGAGAAAGCTTAAAACTTACCTTTAGAAAAACATTATATAGTCAGAGCTAACGCAGCCAAATTCACATGGGCACTCAAACTTTAATCCACAATGTCATGTGTTATTAAATATAAGTTTTGTTTTTAGCAATATGAACCGAATTAGTCGAGCCGATCAATGTCAGTTTGCCGGTTCAGCAATTCAACCAGTACTCTGAGTCCACGCAGCATCTCAACCAGTATTAAATTGACTGAAGTCAAGATTAAAGCCTTAAAATTTCAAGTACATCTCTCACAGGATAAATGTAAAAAATTATTTTGTTAATTTCTGAAACGCATATAGTTTCCATCACCTGTAGCTAAACTCTGTGATCGATGTTAATTACTGGATGTTACTAGGCTCACCTTTTCTTGTTAAAGCAGTAAAGAACAGCCTCACGGGTATGCTCTACTGCTCTTGTAGTGCTACAAAATCTGCAGCCCAGATAGGTCTACTGATGTTTCTTTACAAAACCAATGACTTACTTAATACTATTTTGCTTCACATAAGGTTAGAAGGAGCTTCATCTCTTTTAACAGGGTTCATATTCAAGTTAATGTAGGTTATTTATCAAGAAAACTCCATTCTGGGTAAATAAAATCCTGCCTGGCGTGCTGCGTCTCTTTCAAATCTAGGAGCACGTACTCCTGATGAATTAGTGACACAGAACTTAAAATAAACTACTTCTTGGAAGATCTACAAAGTCTCAAAGAACATCTTGGAAAAGGAAAAACTCTCCCCGGCTCCTTAAAACAATTACTGAGCCTAGATACTGCCAGCTTCAAAACATCAACTTTTAATCATATCTGAAGGTATGTACTCAAAGTGAAATACCCATGGCACCCCACTCCCTTCCACAATCTTGAACTACACAATCAAAGGAAGGGATTGCACCAAAATAGAGTTTAACTGCAGTACAACTTTCATGTACTTCACTGTAAGCTTAAATTTTAAACCATTTATCAACGGTATTTACTGAGGGGGGAAAAATGCATTTTAAGGGCAACAGTCTTTTAAAAATAACTCATTTAACCTCTCAAACATGAAAGGAACTCGGAATTTCTCATCCTTCAAAACAAGACAACTGTCTCATCTCTACATCTCTAATTTGAACCGAACTGAAATGAGTCAAAATGAATTACCACTGCATTTAAGATCATGGATTTTCATTCTGTGCTTTAAATATTTAAACAAGAAACAGTACTTAATTTTTGCGTGTGCAAGTAAATGTTAAAGGCTATTTTAAAGAAAAGATCTTTGAAAAATACATTCAGTGTGAATGTCAGCAGCCCGGTCAACATGCTGCATGATATTCTGGGGCTGCTTTGCTTTTGATTCTGTGCACTTGGGCACATTTATTTCTGTATGTATTATTGATATGCTCGAAAGATAATGTTACAACAAAGTCTTCAGGATCCATCCAGCTCAGATGGATAGCTGTTTTTTTAGGATTCTCAGTGGCTCCTCTTGGTGCATTTTGACAGCTGTAAACATATGTATACCACTGGCATAGCTGGGCCAGCCATCTATAATGGATATGGAGCCATGCGGCATGGAACAAGTCATTTCTAGTGTGATACTGGGACTCCATAAAATGTTAAAACGGCCTCTCCAAATATGCTCGGCAATTCCATGAACTACATGAAAATGTCAATCGCTCTTCGCCTGGCTTTCACAGATTGCACAATGCAATGAGAAAAGAAATATCTTCCTTAAACATATGTCACTTTGGACATCATGCAATCAGTCAGTATTTAATAGCCTGGACTAAGTCCTCTTCAAAACTTTGAAACTTGCAGCGCACCACTGATCACAATACACCGGATTTTATATATCTTACGAAAATGGCCGTTTCCACAAGCTGCTGCTTTCTGTGAATAATAATAACCAGGGAAGTTTAAACTGGGTTTTGAGATGCTTTCTATTAGGTGCCCTGGTTGCAGTTTGCTTTTGAATGCTCTGTTTGAGTCCTTTTTTGATCTCACTGAGGCGGTTGACACCACAGGCCAGGCCATCCCGCTTGAAAGCCTCGAAAAGGTGTTTATGTTGCAGTTACTGCCCTTCAAACAGATCAGACCATGACATGCTGATAGATTATTCCCTGCTGCTGATCTCAACTGTATATCTCCTGCTTGGCGTTTCCCATGGATTGAATTAAACCCTTTTTTATCATTTCCCATTAATCAGTAATCAGTAAGTTTTTGCAAAATGGCACTGACTATAATTATGTTATTTAGAGGAAATCGTCCATCAGTATATAATAAAAGCCAATACTGAATCCACTCAAACATAATTACTCAATTAAACTGTTGCAAATGAAGAAATGTGAAATAACTCTAACCCCTGACAATAGCTCCTATTTTTCAAGCCAAACTGATTTTGCATTATACTTGGTACTATACTGCAAGGAACACTGCACGGTGATAATACTGCACAATATATAATATTTGCACATCATCTGCAAACGGGATATCCATCTCCCCAGGTGAAACATCCACTACTTCCACCTATTAAAATCTCCATTTATTAGTAATAATAATAATAATAGTACAAATGTCCATATCCACTCTGGGCTAAATTCTCTGTCAAATCATACCTGCAGATTCATTTACATGATTGGCTTGCAGTGAGCAAACTTTCAGCGAGTCAGTGATAATGAATATGAGATTGCTTAATTCCACCCACTTAGCTTTCTCATTCAACTAAAGCAAAAACAACCAAAAAGCCCTCAAAACCTGTCACTTGGAAGTTCAGGTGTGTCCATCAGAATCTAGTTGTTTTTTCTTACCTAAATCTTTTTTACATTTTGATGTCAAAGAGAAAAACTTTCCTGTCTTGCTTCCTCCGATATAACATTCTTAATAAACTGTCGCCTTCTCCAACCGTAAGTAAAAATGATCCTGGCTTTAATTCCATCTCATTTCCACTTATTTGACTTTTATCTCCAGCATGAAATCTGCAGTCATGCTAAAAGCCAGAATCTTATTAGAAATAATTTGGTGTTTTTATAGTAGAACTTCTTCAGCTTTTCAACTAATTTGTGACTTTTTGCTCTATTGTCTGACAATGAAACTTTGTATGAGACTTTATGTGGGAGAAATTAACCTCTGCAACACATTTTCTTCCCATCCTGGTTATCTGTAAATACTTCTCACTTATCTTGACTTGCTTTGACCTTTTTTACTTTTGCATATTAAGTTTTACGGTCTCTGACTACTTAATTGACTTAACTTAATTCCCATTATGATTTTTAGTATTAATTATACTGTGTTAGGGTTGTGATCCAAAGCACTGACGTGCAAACAATGACACTGTAAACAACTATTTGTTGTGTTCATTACTGCTTTTCCCCCATTCATTATAGTGAAGAAATGCAAAGCATGATTTCACATAGCCTGTGCAGATATTTTTTTGTTTATTTGGTGTAATTGTCAAATCTGAAATGCTAAAATAAAGGAGATTTTTTCTACTGCTTAGCCAAACTATTCTGTTCTTTTTTGTAAGTGGACTCATTTATTTATATGTTAAACTTTTTTCTTGAATTATATCACCTGCTCACATTACATGCACATCACATGCTCAAACCTTCATATACTGTGGTGCAAAGATGGAAAATTGGACATCCCCCCTGTTTCTTCAGCGGTGTGCAAAAATCTTTAGCTATTCCTCATTTTTATAGATTTTGCTAAGAAAATGGGAAATGCATCCAGTGAGAGATGGTCCAGACATACATGGACATATAGTGAAGGAAAAAAAGAGTTTGCACAACTTTAATGAGCTTGAAAGTCAATATTTGGACAATTTTGGACACAGACTGACAAAGGCAAGCGTTCTTGTAATTTCTTTAAGAAGTCTTCAGGAATAGTTCTCCGGGCTTTCAAAGCTCTTGTTTGGACTTTTGCTGCTTTTTGTTCTATTCTCTGTCAAGATTATCCCACACTGCTTTAATAATGTTGAGGTCCGGGCTCTGGGATAGTCAATCCATGACTGATAGTGTTCCATTGTGTGTTTTTCTATCCAAGTATGCTTTTACTCCACTGGCAGTGTGTTTGGGAAAATGAAGCCATTGCCCATCTGAAGAAAACTAGACCCAAACCACGACACAGCATCCACACTGTCTGTAGAAACTCTCTCCAGACCTTCTCCAGGCAAGATGTCAATGATTTGAACCAAAAATGTAAAAATTTCGATTCATCATTCGTTAAGAGCTGTTGCCACTGATCTTCAGCCTTTTCTTCCTGCTTTCCTTGAACTACATGAATCAACTGAAGGACAAGAGCTATCTCTTACTTCTGTGTCAGGTGTTTGCTTGCTTTTTTATTTCCTATTTCTTAAGGACATGACTTTCAGATACTGTTCAGATACTGTCCTCTACTTGTGTGATTTCCTATATATTTTATCTTTTAAGGACACACTGCACACCATGCCAAAATAGGCCAAGTTTTCATATAGCGCCATAAGCATCACCTTGTTGGTGCACTTGGTGTTAGTGGATTTAATGATTCACATGTCAGTGTTAAGTGGTTTAAGAAACAAACAAATAAACCAAACCAAAAACCCAATTCCTCTAAAAATATAAGAAAGTCTGGCTCCCTGCAAGTAAAATGCAGAGGTGTAGCTCAAGACTTGTACTTGGAAATGGAAGAAATGAAAAAGTAAAAACAGAAGGCGGAATAGAGAATACATTTTCTATTCATATAACAAACACCTTTGTAATTATGTAGACACTTATAAATTGAACATCCTCTTATTTTGAAACTTTATAATTAGAAATGTATACACAGGACTCTAAATCTGGCATTTATGAATATCTGATGCCTTATGAGAGCATAAGTATATTAAAATGGACCTTTTTCCCCTCATTTTCAGACCCTTTTTCATTATTCTACTCTTGCAGACGATCATTTCATGATTTACACTTCCTTATATAGCTCATACTGGGTCAGGGTGCTTCTTTAGATTTGAACAAGTTGTTTTACCTCCTTTCACTTTAAGGCCACCTTCCTTCAACCCAACTTTCTTCAGACTGGGTGCCCTTCACAAACATAAACTTTAAATAACAGGTGAGCGGCTCTTGCCTCACTGGAATTATGTGCATATACACTGACCTCATTAATTGAATCACTGGCCATGTTTAAATGAATGTCTAAGTGCATAGAAATGACAGAAAATCTAAAAGGTATAGTAAATCCACTTTAATTACACTTTTTTTTCATATCTTACTACTCGCAGACGCAACTATATAATACTAGGCTGACAGAGAGGTCTACACATAGATGAGAATGGCAAAGGCTAGCAATCATCCCCCTCCACTGGGACAAAGTCAGAAAGTAATAGTCATCGTCACGAGTAAAATATGTGCATGGTGCAGTGAAGCATCTTGTACCTGCAGGTCACCTGCTATAATAGTTTTCAGGGTTTTCAGGGCTAATTGAAGTTAACATTTCTGATACTGGTGAAGCTTTAACGCTCAAGTTTGCTGTGCATCTCTGACGAAAGGTCAGCTCACTTCAATTTATTTGCCAAAAGGAGAAGGCATGGAGCAACAAGCAGAGACTAAGAATATAATCTGAGCTCCACCCTGATGCTGAAACCTGGTTCTGCTCTGTAAGCAGCTTCACAATAAGCATGGGCAGCAGCGCGTGACTAATGATCAACGACAGTGACAAGGAAACTGCAATCATTACATAGAGACAAGTTTTGTGGACAAATATTTGGTTAGCACCGACAATGCTTATTGGGGTCATTTCAATTTCATCGTATTTCCAAAACACCTTTGGGTATTAATATGAAACCAATTCTCTTGCGGTGCTGGTGGTGGAGATGGGGGATCTTGAAGAAATTCAGGGCGACCATTTCTCATTTTGGATTCAAGAGAAAGAAAATTGCAGCCAGCCAGAATCAAAGTGGGAAAAGTGGTTAAAGGATTATTGATCGATTTATTTGGGCGAACATCTCCGTTTAAAGAGAGTGGACTTCACCTCAGTCTGTGTCTTTAAGTCCCCAGATGACTGCATGCACTCAGTGAACTATTAAATCGACAACCAACATTTAAAAACTGCTGGCCAGAACGCAGCCTGCCTTTTCAGCGGTATATACACTTGTAATTCTCTAGTGTAGATGCGAGCAGCTAAATGACAAATACTGCGGCATATTATGTCTGAAGCAGAAGGGCCATAGTGTTTGTTTCATTACAGATGCAATTTTTCAGACTCCGAGCTGCTATTATGTTGTAATTCTGGTAAAAATTCATGAATTCAAATGAGGACTATTTTGTATTTAAAATCAAATTTATCACCCAGTATGCATGGCACTTCACAGAGATTTATTGCCTTTAGACCATACACACAGCAATTTTAAGCTTTGTAATCCATAGACGATTTGGTTTATGATTTAATTTAAGTTTTAACTAAAGCTGTAATCCCACGGATTTCTTTCATGGTTGATTTTGCTTGCGCTATGTATTGAGATGCAAATGCACATTAATAAAACAGCAAAACTGATAAGGCAGAAAACTGACCGATTATGGAAATATGGAGCCCCTAAAACCCCGGCATAAGGTAACGTAACAGTTTTTTTTTCTTTCACACAAGTTGTTATCTCGTGCAAACAGCTTGTTTATCACGTGCGTGCATGTTATTTATCTTTTCCATCTCTTCCTATGTATTTTATAATTTACTATGGAATCACGTGTCTCAGAAAGGGATATAAAAATCCGGACACTGAGACTAAAATTGCACCATACTGCACTTTCATTGTTCCAGTTCTGCGATACCCACGTGGAGCTGTCAAAGATGTAATGCTTAAAGACTGTTTAAGAGGCATGTAAACAGGAAATACATATTATTTTTAGTCATGATCCAATGATCTTGTTGTCACATTATTTTTGTATTCATCCATGCTAAAGATGAACTACATAGTATCTTTAAATGTAATACAGCGTGTACTCAACTGTCATTTTGGAGAACTGTTACACAGCTAGTCTCTAATAACATCAGATGCATACAGCAACATAGAAAAAAATTCATCTAATCAAGTTTTATTTTCCTCTCCGAATGTCAAACTACTAAATCACTTGCTTCATACACGGCAGGACTATATGAAGGACCGTGTAGTCTACAGCCTGCACAACCAATTATTCCAGCTAGCTGGAATAATTGGTTGTGACATCAAAGGTTTCATTGTATTATATTTCCCAGGTGAAACTATGAGTTGATAAGGTGATAAACTGAGTTATTTCTATATAGTGGCCCTATAGAGTTTTTTGATAAAGTCTTGCGGTTACTTGTGGGACTTTGTGGTCTCCTTATACGCAGAAATTTTTGGGGTTATAATGAGCACTGAGGGATTTTTTTAATTTTTAATTTTTAAAATAACAAAAATATCTTTAAGATTTTGTCATGTGACACATGAACAATTTTCAGCTTTGAATTTTGGTCTTAGTTTAGATCTAACTCTAAATGGTTTTATAACTTTGGTCTCCACTGGCCATTGTTATGCCATTTTGTTGAATATTTAGACTTCTGATGTTGTGCCTGGAATCATCTGGGAGTTACAGCTTCTAACACTCTTATTGGGACTACTTTGGCCTTTCCCTTCCAGATCTTGTCCAGTTGTTCATGCAGTCCCTAATATTTTTCAGTTTTCTCTTGCTCCTTCTTTCTAATGTTGCTGCACATTCTGCTCCTTGTAAAGCACCATTATGTCTGGTTGGTTGGCCAGCAGTTGCTTGTCTGTCTGGAAGTTAAAGTCCCATTGGACCTTAGCCCCATTATTCTGAAATGCCTTCAAAGATGTCCCATTGGGAATTCTAATCCATATGAGGCACAGATATTCGCGTATACTGTTCTAGCCACTTGGCCATGCCTTTTAATATACACAGTCCCAGCTTGCAGCTTACATCCTGCTACTATGTGCTGTACTGCCTTGGGGGCACCTTTGGACAGTCTTCAGCCTGGGTCCTGTCAGGTGAGAAAGAGACTACTCACTCTATGCTGTTGTATAGGGCCTAGTCTTGTGTTGCCATGTCTGTAACCAGGTCCACGTCAGATGTTGGGGAACCAGAAAGACAGTGAAATAAAATGTAGTCTCCAGTATGAAAGCGTGCGTTTTGCTGATAGGTCCATCCACCCATTAACATCTCCCAATGCAAACTGTCACTCTATTATAACATCACCTCAATCTCTCCCATTGCTCCCATTATAATTACTACAGTCTCAAGAGGAATTTGTAGCTTAAACGTAAACATATGTCTATTGAGTCACTTGCTGAAATGAGTGATGCCGTCTTTCTTCAGGAGAAGACAGCCTGGATGGATTACATGCATGCATTGTTTTCCTGTGAATCATTTGTGCGTGTGAAGACAATCTGTATTCAGCATGGGGAATAGCAGCCTCTACTATTACTGTTAAAAATTACTATACAGGGAGTAATTATTGTATAGAAGGAGAATAAATGACTACTACTGGGGGGGGAAATGGAGTGTGATTACACATTTTACCTAAAGTATCAAAGTATGTCATAAGTGTCACAAAGTCTGCAGGATAGCCTCCGTTTTTTGGGCCAGAACTGATTGTGTGATAGGCCATTTTCCAGTGTTGTGAACATACATCTGCAGAAAGTGAGAGAGCCCTCAAACAGTGCAGACAGCTAGTCGTGGAGATGTGAGCGTTAAGACCCAAAGAAATGCTTCACAGAGAGAGCATTCAACCATCCTCCCTTTTCCTGGCAGTCACTACAGCAAACCTCACATCAGCATGAATGAAGGAACGGTAGTGAAGAAAAATGACATGCTGAGCTTTCTGGAAGGAGATGTCCTTCATGGGCTACAATACAGCAAATAGTGTTATTATCTATGACCACTGCATTCTGTTATTCCTCTCCCACCCCCTTTCCTTTCTGCTAACACTGTGACGAAAAAGGAGCCATACTTCACCTTGTTATTTACATGTAGCTGCAATAATCCTGCATGCTCCTTCCCCTTCACATTCATTTTGATATTCTACAATATTTACGATTAGGGGCTTAGCAGCGCGTACACAGTGCAGGCAGAGAGTAATGAATAAATTAAGCATTAGAGCGAAGGAACAGATCTACTCAGAGGTCACATGTATTTTGCTGCCATTTTAAAACAGGCAGATCGCTGAGGAGCACGGAGGAAGAATACGTCCAGTCAGTTGCAGGTGAGCGGCTGTAAATGGGCGGCCGTCAAGGGAGCGCCTGAATAATTTATAGCTCCTCTTGTGCTGCACAAACAGAGGCGGCTTATTTCAAACAAAGAGAACACGATGTCTGTTATGAATTTCTGTTATGCTTTGTTTCGCCCTGTCAGGTTTGTATACAGCATTTTCATCTGCATCTGATTTCCTTTCATTCGATCTATCAAACTGCTGACATGCACTTGTAATCGATGCAGCTGCACATGCTTCCTAAGCAAAAAAAAAGCTCGGTCGGGGTTTGGGTCGGAGAGCAAGAAAGCCGCATGTCAGGGTGCTCTTAATCTTTGATCCAATCTATCTCTCATTTTCCTGCAGCCTGAGACGTCAGTCTCCGGAGATGCCAGGTCTCACTGACACTATTCTCCTGAGAAACTCACAGCATGAACCGTTAAACATGGCGCTCTCGTAAGAAATCATACTGAGAGGCTGATTGCCATTTCTTACCAACTCCACCAGCATAGTTTAACACATTTATTAACTCTTCTGCATTCTCTGGCAAATCCTAAAAAATAAAGTCAAACAATTGAGATATTTGCACAATGAAAGAAAAGTTCAAAATAATTTCTTTTTCCCACATCTTGCACTGAGTTTACCAACATATTGTGTTCCTCTGTGGCTTTGATCCCCCAATCCAAATTCTCTTAATGGCAACAATCTCAAGTTACTATCTGAGTTATTCTTGTTAGACAGTAAAGAGACAGATTGAAAGTAAGAAATAGGATTTATAAACAGCATTATACAAACAACAGCCTGCAAGCTAAAACTGCTTTTCTGTGTTGCTGCTATAACTATTGTTGTTGTTGTGACTGTAGTGCCACTCACAAACAGCTATAATTCCTAAGTGCTTTGTGATGTCAAGTCTTGACTCACTGGATGTGTGCGCGCGCGTGCGTGTGTGTATAATTTCTTTAGTTGTTGTTTTTAGCTTCAGCTGTGCCTTCCTTTCAATGCTTTGACATTGTTATGGCTTCTTGCTGCATTTGTGCTTGCTGCTTTCAAGGAAGAGCATCAGCCTGCATAGACTGCAAGTGATGATAATGTCACTGGCAGCAACTTATCCATTTACGTTACATTGATTTCAATTTTAAAGAAAAAGATCAGACCTGTTATGCAGATTTGCCTTCTGCGTTTGAAGGCGAGCTTTGCTTTTCTCCCATCCTTTCCATTCTGCAACTCCAAACAAACCCAAGTCTCCCTTGTCGCATGCATAAGGCTCTGCCATTATAGGGCATATCCCTCAACAGAAGGTACCCTCAATCTGTATTCCTGGTTTGTCCTTTACTGTTGAGTTTTGTGACAAACGGTTTGGATTGTTTTGTATAATTTGCAAAAACAACTGACAGATCACCACTTTTGCAAGGATGGGAAAGGTCAGCAGAAATAATAAACATCTCTTTAATTGATTTGCTAATTAGTTGCCAATTAAAGTGACCACATTCGTAATCATGTAAAACACTCTGTGGCCAATAAATACTTACTCAGCATCTGCTCTAGTTTTCCTGCTGCAACTTGCTGCTTCTTTTGAGCCTATTTTTAAAGGGAACATTTTAAAGGGGGCATGTAGTGTGTATTTCTAGGTCTACAATTTTATTCTGGGGCTCTAATGGCATATTTTTGCATGATTTACAGTTCATAAACTCCGGATTTGTATTATGTCTGTCTCTTTATTGAGCCCTTCAGGTCAGTTTCTATCTGAAAAATTATGTTTAAGGTCCTGTCTCTTAAATCCTTCCTCTCCATGAGCCCACTCTGTTCTGATTGGCAGGCTAAGAGAGGATGGCAATGCAAAGCTCACAAGACAAACAATAGTAGCTGGATTTTCTTTTATTTTTTTAAAATACTCTTTACTCAAAATGTGAATGTCTTACATACATTCATATATGTTTGAACTGGAAAATGAGACACCAACAATACACAGAGATATGGATAGAGACAGAAACATACAAACAGCTGCTTGTGGGCATGTACCAACAATCTGACGTTGGATGGGTTGAGGTACAGGTAATGTTGCAACAAGGGCGCCCTGAGCAGGGAGGCTTTTCATTCAAGACAGGTTTTGAAACAATGTTGCAGTATAACATAGAACTGACTTTGCAACACTCTATAAATCATAGAAATAGTGTCCCTGTGTATCTCTGCTCTGAGAGTACATATTGTCACACACAGCTGCACTATCAGACTAGCAAAGCCTGCAGCAGAAACAACCAATGCCACCAGGAATACAATTATCATTTGAATATAAAGTGTGTCAGTGATTATGTTTTTTAGCCTTGATGACCTAACTGCATGATTTCTTTTAAAACAATTATAGTAAACACACCGCTTTATTAGCCTTGCCAGTATCGGGTTAGATCTCTTTTTGCCTTCAGAACTGCCTGAAGTCTCTGTGGCAAAGATTCAACAAGGTGAAGGAAGCACTCCTCAGAGAATTTGGTCCATATTGACATGATAGCATCATGCAGTTGATGCATATTTGTTGGCTTTACATCCAGGATGCAAATCTCCCTTTCAACCACATCCCATAAGCGCTCTATTGGACTCATCAGAGGCCATCTGAGTATCTTTTGTGAAGAAAATATTCCCCACACCATTACACCACCAACAACAACCTGAACTGGTGATATAAGGCACGATGGATCCATGCTTTCGTATTGCTTATAGTAAATTCTGGCGTACTACCTGAAGGTTGCAGCAGAATTCAAGACTCAATGAACCAAGCCATTTCAATCGTCTTTCTTCTCCATTCTGATACTCAGTTTGTTTCATGCTCTGCATGCTTAAGCGCTGACATGTAACCGGGTTATTGGATATTTGTATTAATGAGCATTTGAACAGATGTACCTAATAAAGTTGAAATGACTGGTAGCAAACTAAACATTTTGTTTGTTTGTTTTGTTTGTTTTATGAAGATGGATTTGTGATATAGTCAGTGCCTTGTTACCACATGTTTATATCTTACTGCCATCTGAAGTCTTACATTTGCAGAGAGTTTCCTACAATTTAGGCCACGGAAACTTCCACTATAAATTGATATTAATTACATAAATAGACATAATAATAATAATAATAACTAATAACTTTAATAACTAGAAATCTCAATTTTTTTTAATTGACATCTAGAGAAAAACAGTTATTACATCATTATTAAGTGTGTCCTTCCGATTACTTATATCACTAGTAGTTCAAAGTGTTTCGCAGGTAGTAGAACTTACCAGAAATCTTCTCTGGATTTAGGTTACCTCAGTGTCTTTTGTATCTTTTGTATAATCTCAGACTGCATGTTGCTGACATCAGGGCACTGTGGGAGCTGTACCATCTGCTACAGGACTCCTTGTTCTTCTCGTCGCTAAAGATAGCTCTTTATGACTTTGTTTGGTTCTGTGTTTTGGCTCTTTGTCATGTTACACAATGAATCTGGGATGTTGAGAAGTCTCCTTGATGGGTATTTCATGATGAATAAGAGACTAAACAGCTCAAGTGCCTCAAAATTTTTGCACAATAGAGTAAAAAGATAATTACTGTCGTAGCTCCCTTTGCACTACAAAGCGTGCTACACTGTATGTTTCACTGAAAACTGTTTAAACTATCAAGTCTAAACTATCAATGGGCCCCGATATTCCATTCTCAGTCTCTTTTCGCAGTGTGCTCAGGCATCTGTAAGCCAGTGCCTGTTCTCACACATGAGAGTTAACATGTTGTCAGAAAGGTTTCTATATTTAGAGGCACCTCCCTGAGAGGTTGGCTAACTAAAGTTGAGAAAACACACACTTCAGTTGGGAGAGAATCAGCTGGGGCGAGCTCTCAAGTCACAGAACTCTGTTGGAATTTTTAAGTCAGATATTCACTTGTCACATTAAAACAATCAGACTCGGGCTGTGAGCAGCTGCTGATCCTCTGATAATACAGGCACGCAAGACAGTGAGAGAAAGCTTGTGTTTGGAAAATAAATATATAGAGCTAGCCTATAAATACTTGATATAGTCACGCAATAAATACTGAATATATTGAAAATATAAAAAAGTGACTCCAAATTACCCCAGCTATAAACTTTATGTAGTCTTTTTATATTTGAAATGAAAAGAGAGATTTCTCTGTAGCTTTAATCAAAGATCCAGGAGGATTACATCCCATTTGTGGCTTGTCTTTGGGATCAGACATCAATTTGCTTCTGTGTATGATAGCAAGTCTTGCTACACCGCATATGTGGGCAGGGAATGAGAGGAATGTTTGCTCACCTCTCCATCATAATCTGTTGTTCATCAAAGAGATCTATTTTCTGCCCTCTTTGTACCTTTTCACCGGACGGCAAACTCTGACAAAGTGCCTGGGTCTGTGCTTTCTAATGATGACATATGAGAGTTATCCTGAGGATGTTGTCAGATCAGGGACTGTGCTGTGGGTGTAAACCTACGGGGTGAGATGAGGTAAAAAAAAAAAAAAAAAGTCTTTCTTCTGTGATTCAAAAAGATTATCTGGTGATGAAGTGCTACTCTTGAGAACCTTGAGGTTCTTTAACTCTGTTAAATAGACCTTAACGTTGATTATTATTAACCCCATTTTCTAATGTGTTTATCTATAATTGAAACTATCACGACTATCACGGATCTAAGCTGTTCAATAAGATACTTGCTCCTTCAAGGGTCTTGATTCACAGATGGCAATATATATATATATATATATATATATATATATACACCTTTCTGTGATAAGATGAATATGTGTTGTAATGCTGTTTAGAAAAATTGCCAGAACCTGGGTTTTTGGTGGATTTTCAAATATCTATGTGGTGGCAGAAATGAGGATTAGTTTACAAATCTTTAAATACACACACACTCCTTAAAATGGATCCCACTGCGTGTGAAATCTCGCTGTTGTTCAGCTTGTGCTGCTTTGACACAGTGCATTTTACAACAGCCATTTCTCAAACTGACACAGAATAAAGAAGGGTCGCGGCCTCCTTCTGTTTAATTATAGCAACTTGAGAAAAGCAGCAGCAGCCATCGAAACAGCTATTTGCAAGGAGGGAGCCCAATTTCAAAATGAGGCAGAAATCTATATTTTGGTGCATTGATATTTGGCGTTTTGAATGTGTTCTCATTTTGCAAAGCACTAGACTCATGGCAGCTTGTTTAGCTTTTTTTTCTGCTGTATGCTAACATGAGAAAAACACAAAAGTTTTTCTTTGGAAAGTTGCTAGGTTTTTACTCTGTTTAATCCAGTTTTTCTACCTGATTATTGTCAAAGGAATGGCTTTTGTTTGTTAAGCCACTTTACACTGGCCTATGAATCATTCAACCTTAAAAAAAGCACCTAACTCAAGGGATGAACCATTGTTGTGTCTCCACACAATAAAACTTAGGAGAGAACTCGTTTTAAATTGTACCTTTAGATAATTTACTAGGTTGTTACTAGCAGCCTGTCACTAAACATGTTCTCTTTAGAAGACTTTGTGAAAAATAAGACCACAGTCTGATTGAATTTTTTTTTTTTTTTTCAAAAGCCATCAAGGTGTTTCCCAAAAAAACTTTTACCTGAAAACTTGGGATATCTTGGCATGGTCTGCAGTGTGTCCTTAGAAAAAAAAAAAAACAACAACTAAGGAAACTGGTGAAATGAAGGGAAAAGGAGGAAGTGACAGGTCTGAAAAATGGACCACAGCAGATGAATAATATCTGAAAGTCATGTTCTTACAAAATACAAAACAAATCCAAAAAATGCCTGATTCAGGACTTAAAAGACACTGCATATCTGGTCCTTCATTCATCTAGTATTCACTGTATTCTTGACAGGGTTTCAGTGGAGGGGTGGCTGTGAAGAAGCCATTTTTAAGAAAGAGAAACAGGGACAAAAGGCTGAGGTTTGCCAAGAACTAGACTGAAAATCAGTGGTAACAAGATTTATTGAGCGATGAATCAATCTTTTAAATTTTTGGCTCAAATTGCCACCAGCATATACGAAGGATGTCAGTAGAGAAGCGCAACAGTGTACAACCATCTGTAATACACTGAAGACTCGGTCATGGTTTGGGGATTTGTCAAAACTGATGGAATTAGAAGCATAGAGAAGTGCAGTCAGAGCCACCATGTAATACCATCTGGAAAATTTTTGAGCACCAGCTTTATTTTTTAATATGACCATAAATCAAACACACTGCCAGTGCAGTAAAATCATACCTGGAAAGACAAATACTTAATGGATTGCTATCAGCAATGGATTGGCCTCCCCAGAGCCCAGATCTCAATATTATTGAAGCAGTGTGTGACCATCTTGATGGAGAATGGAACAAAAAGGCAGCAAACATCCAAAGAACAGCTTTGAATGTCCTTCAAGAAGTCCGGAGAACTATTCCTGAAGACTTCTTAGAGAAATTACAAGAAAACTTGCCTAAGGGAGATCAGGCTGTGTTGAGGAATAAAGGTGATCATACATTAGAGTTGTTCTCTATTTTTGAAATTTGAATAAATCATTACACCTATTTCCCATTTTCCAAGGAAAATAGACAGAACTGAGGAGTGGATGAAGACTTTTGCACACTACATACCAAAACGTCTACATTGTTGATTTTAGTCCATCATCTATAAATACCTTGCTTAGGGCAGATTAATTAAATAAAGCACTTTGGAAATTATTTTATTCTTAATAGAAAACTCTGCGAATTTTTATAACCTGAGGTAATGCTTATGAAGCTTTTGTCAACTTAAGGGAAAGAGAACTGTTAAATAAGCATTTTACCAGCATCCCAAAGTATCAGCACTAATTAAAGTGCACAATGATTATTTATTTACACACTTATTTCGTTTTCTGCAAACTTACATTTACAACTAATGTGTTCTTCACCAATAGTGCCCTTAAACTGTCAGCAAGCAGCCCAGTATCAGTGATTGCAGCGTGCACAGATAAACTTGATTTGTTTTAACTGTTGGCAAATCTGACGGATTTGATTCGCAATCTTCACTTCACTCTTGAAACACAAGTTTTTTTTCTTTTCTTTTTTCTTTAAGTAAACACAAAAAAACATTACATCCGGTTTTCAACTTTTTCAGAAATAATGGCTTTCAACACTATCATTATCCTCCATAGTTTGACTTGCTTTACCGTGCTTCTTGAAAGATTTGAGGAAAGAAGGAGAGTGCTGCTGATGTTTGTAATTTTCTTTTTTAAATTTCTAAAAGAAACAAAAAAGCAACTAGACAAATCACACACATTTGCACTAACAATGACATATAGACCAATCAGACACAACATTATGATCACTGACAGGTGAAATGAATAACACTGATTATCCCTTCTTCATAGCACATGTGATTAGGGAACAAGTATCTCCAAAGCTGCAGCTCTTGTGGGGTGTTCCTGGTCTGCAGTGGTCAGTATCTATCAAAAGCAGTCCAAAGAAGCAACAGTGGTGAACCAACGCCAGGGTTATGGGCGGCCATGTTGTCTGAGCCAACAGGCTTTAATTGTTTCCATTGCTGAAAAAGTTAATGCTGGCTCTGATAGAAAGGTGTTAGAATTAGGGCTGCCACAAACGATTATTTTGATAGTCGACTAGTCACCGATTAATTTTGCGATTAGTCGACTAATCAGATCATCATCCATTGGACGTAAAACGCACAGCTTATTGCACCAGCATGCATCTGCTCTTATATAACAATCATTAGCTTACGGCTTTAAGTGTTTAAGGTATGTGCTAACTAAAAATAAAGACAAGATGGTAGTTTATTAAATTTTAATGAAATTTGCAGATTGTTTCGGTGAAGTTTAATAAACACCTTGCTATCTAAAATATAATGGGACACTGGAGTATATTCTCGAGCATCTCACACTTCTGATAATCAGTTGTCTGCTTGATGTTTATTCAGCTGTGTAAAAACTTTAACTTTAATCTCAGCCAAACCGATTTACTCAGGAACAAATAAAATATTAAAAAAGCCAAACAATAACATTTTTAAGTTATCTAAGTGACTTATATATCATGTTTAACCTGAGTAGCGAAAGACGGCGGTGGGTTTGAAAACGATTTGCTGGGAGTCCAGTGTTCTCATGGGCTCTAGTGAGCCTTGAACCCCGGCTAGCTATCGAGCTAGTGGGTAACAGACGTCTCCGAAAAGTCGGAGCGCTTTTGAAAATATGTGGTGTCTTGATAAACTGAGCAGATATTTGAGGTTTACACAGTTACATTCTCTCCTGAAAATATGTTAAACGTTTATTTTGTGACCCAGAAAGAGTAATATTAAAACTAAGTAGCTGCCGCCATTGTTGGAAACTGAGCTGGGCTGCACTATGAATTCTGGGACAGAGCTGCTTCTTCTTCTTCGGGGTTTAACGGCAGCTGGCATCCTTGTACATGCAGTGCTGCCATCTTCTGTTTCAGTCCGTTATTACACTCTTAAATCCTACTACTTATTCCTGCGTCTTTTGTGATCTTACAAAGCTTCAAACGACGTGTCGACTATTAAATCAGTCGTCGACGATTTTGATAGTCGACGTAATCGTGACTAGTCGACTAATCGTGGCAGCCCTAGTTAGAATAGACAGTGCATTGCAGTTTTTAGTGTATGGGGCTGCATAGTCACAGCAGCCATCTTGACCCTGTCCACCGCAAAAACCGGCAATAAACGGCAAGGGAGCATCAGAACTGGACCACAAAGCAATGGAAGAGGTTGGCCTGGAATAATGAATTACTTGGATGGCTGGGGACGAGTGCAACTCTCACATTGGGAGCACATGGCACCCAGATGTACTACGTGAAGATGGCAAGCTGATGGAGGCAGTGTGATGTTTGAGCAATAATTGGCTATGGAAACCTTGGGTTCTGCCATCCATGTGGATGTTATGTTAACATGTACCACCTACCTAAGTACTGTCGCAGAACAACAGCAACACCCTTTCATGAAAACAATATTAGCTGATGGCTGTGGCCTCTTTCAGCAGGATAATGTGCCCTGCCACAAAGGAAAAATGGTTCAGGAATCTCAATTTCAAAAATGATTCGGTTCTCAATTCAATCGAGCATCTGTGGGATGTGATGGACAAACAAGCCCAATCCATGTATTGCCACATCTATCTATCTATCTATCTCACCAAATACATGAAGCCCACTATCTACAGTAATGAACTGGCCTTATTCTGTGCTGAGCTCTGTTCTTTTCAGTCTTTCTGTATAACAGCTTTTAGAGGTAAAATGAACCAAAGTACTGTAACCTGGATTGCACATGTAATAACATGTCAAAGGTGTCAAACTCATTTCCTGCACTCAGCTCGCTACCAAAGGAGACCAAAATCACCTCCCTGAGAAAATAAATCATAATCCGAGACAGTGTCGTCCACGTTGTTTTTAATTTACACCACTGAGTTAAATCTTCTCTTTGACTGATGACTGAGAACCTTCACAGACAAATCTTCTCTTTGCTAAACTAATTCGAAGAACTCAATCAACTCAGAGAATCGCAGATATTCTGCTCGTTTTAGAAAGTCCATAAGAAGCTCTACATCTCGTTTTATGTATTTCTAAGTGAATTCAATTCCTAATGCAAGTGTTTTGCCTTTAAAAGACTTTCTATTTCTATCCAAGTGCCAAATAAACTGAAAGCTGCTTTCCTGTGCAGCGCTCCAACGAGACACTCCCTTTGTGCAGAATGTATCCTGCAGAACTGCCAGTTCAAAGGAAGAAAAAAAAAAATCAATGTCCTCTCAAAGTGCCACATTATATAAACCCCAGCAATCAGAAACATGATCAGATTCAATATTTGCACTGTTATGTGGCCATTCACTGACATATCATGATATGGTGCATTTGCAGTGTTGTTGTTAATCTTTGGACATTTCTTTTTTCTTTTTTTTTTTTTGCACTGCTGCATTACAGTATATGTGAAGCTTTTAGATTTGTTCCCGTTTTGTTTGAAAGTTTTAAACGTAGTAAGTGATTAAGAAATAAGATTTCTAAATCACTTAATACATAATAATTAGGGCTGGGCCATATCATACCGTTCACGGTAATACCGGTATAATGTCGGGCAATGATAAGAAAATGAAATATCGCAATAGAATATGGGTAAAACGCGCATGCGCAGGGCCTTTGTTTTCATACGCACATGGCGGAAAAAGCATGGCGGTGATGGAGAATGAGAAGGGCGAAAGTAGATTGTTGAATGAAACTGATGAACCGGAATTGGTTTGTAAAAATGCTGCAACTTCAGTGGTGTGGAACTGGTTTAGCTTTCGTCCGTCAGATACACAACAAAGCACTATTTTTGGTAGCGCATACTAGCGGACCGTCGTTATTAGCGTGTTGTTTGGAAAATACGGCACACTTAAAATCACCTTTGATTTTTCTGACAATCGACAGTGCCCCTTATAATCCCGTGTGCCTTATGTATAAATTCTGGTTGTGTTTACTGACCTCGAAACGATTTTATGTGGTACATGGCGCTCGAAAATCTGTCAAATGTTTTAGTACGACTTTGCTAAGCTACGAACCCGCACGGCTTGATGGATTGTTGGAGCAATACGGCTATCGTAGGCAGGCACCTCGCGGAGTGATACGTACTGTGCTTCAACATAATATTACCGTACTGTGTGTGTGTAACCTCTTTTTAAGTTTTGTGGATATTATACATGGTTATGCTGAGGATATGTCGGCCAATTTCCACTGGAAATGCCTTTTGGTTAAACTGTCAGCAAGGAATTTGCATTTGCACTGTTACATTTTTATATAACTTTAATGCACATAAAAAACAGCTGCTTGTTTAAGTGAAAATACATTGATGGGTTTTTTTTTGCACTAATAAAGTTGTGGAGTTGTAAAGCATTTTGTCTAGTGTCAATTATATCGTCAGTTATATCATTATCGCAAATTTTCAAATGCATATCGTGATAAATATTTTTATATTTTTGGTCATATCGCCCTGCTCTAATAATAATAATAATAATAATAATGATGATGTGCTCTGTATATGTAGAAAGACACTAAATATCATGAAAGCCTCCCATTCTTTCCCAACAGACCAGAAAGTCTGCCTCTAAACCAACCAGTGAAGTTTGCAGCAGGCTGTGAAGTCAAAACCACATAAGCATAACCCCCACTAGAAGAGATCTGCCTGAGTAGGCACAGGCCCTCTGTTGACTGAGCAGCCACTGCTATTTCCTCACCAGAGTCGCTTTTTCAAGCTAAAATATCTCAATCAGGAGCAAAGAACACCAAATCTGTTGTTGGCTGTAAGAGTGAACACAAGAGTCTTCATGTACTCCCAGCATCTGGGGAACTAAATACAAGTGGATTACTTTTATTCTTATGGCAATGTGGTCTGCACCACAGTGGCAAAATCCTTATCTCACAGCCAAGAGATATTTCGAAATTGTAATGCTGAGGCACAGATAGAAATGCTGGAAACCTGGAAACCTAAAAATTGTGTTTTTATCGTAGAGTTTTTTTTATTTGTTTCTCTCTGACTCTCTGTGCTTACACATAACTTATTTAAACTAAACACAGACAAATTCCTAATAAAGCCTTCCTTGTTTTTCCTTCCTGTGGCCAGACAACAGAATTAGTGAAAAGAAAAACATGACTAATGTGCTGCATGTGTGTACTACATGTTAACCAGCAGTCACTTACAAGCCATTTCCAAAGACGTTTTTTGGCAAAGTTACCCTGCACATGTTGTGAAACAACAAAATGTCTCAAACAGCTGCCATATCAGGTGAATGTGCTGCTTCTACCATTGGCTTATCTACTGTATGACTGGCAGACCTGTGTGTGGCGGGTCTGCTGGATTTAAAGCTACAGACACTGAAACATCTCTTAGATCTTGACACTCTGTTTAGATTTAATAATATTCTGTATGACAACCAGAGCTGAAACTTGAAATACATGATCAAGGGACATTAACTTGTTAAAAAGGGTCACAGTCTGAAAACTAAAGCTGTTTTCACACGTGCGCTGAAGTCTTGAACTTCACTAGACATCACCCAGAAAAGCGGCATGTGAGAACAAAAAATGTCAGAATCAATCTGTGTAAGGTCCATGTGATGTCAGATTGAGCCCAAGTGTGAACAGAGCGAGTAATTGCCCAGAGATTTCACAAAGGTGAGTGTGCATTCTGATGACATTTCTATCATGTCACCTGCACGCTCTATCCTGGTGTCCCCCCTCCCCATGCCCCTGCCTAAACCAAAGAGTATCTCCAGTAGTGTCAAACACACATGCTACGTGTGAAAGAGCAACACTGGACAGTGCGTCCCTGATCATTCAGACAGTTACGTGTGACATTTATGTGTGAAAACAGCTAAAAGCTGGTGCAGAAACCATCTTTTATAATAATAACCTTTTCGCATCTTATGACTCAAGAGGACTGCAAAGAAACAAAAAACTCTGCACATCCTCTTTCTTTACAGGTTAAAGCCTGATACAGCAGCTTTTGCCCAAACATAGATCTTTTCAGACCAACCTGGGTGAGTAACACAAAGTGGAATGAAGAACAACATTCAGGGAAATAAGATGTGTGGGTGCAACGGGGTGAACAGATGACTTTCACCTAGGAGAGTGAGGTTCAATTTGAGTGAAGCTAAAAGTCAGCAGTGACTTGTTTTTGGCGCGTATGTGTGCGTGCTCATCTGGAGGGGGGCTTAGACGAGAGATATATTTAAATTCTGATGTGTGTTTTCTTTTTTTTCTTTTTTTGCCCCTTCAAATTTCAACTTCCTGAAAGGATCTGAAAACTCTCTCCACCACTGGTTAAAACCTCCTACAAGCTGAGAAGATCATGAAAATTTGATGACTGTAATAAATTACTCTAGAAGCTTTAGACCACAGATAAGACAGCACCACTCTCCTTAAGTACAGACCTACCAGGTGATTACTGTAAACACAGGAAAACTAATTTAGCAAGGGTGTATCCAGTCATATTACTTCTTTGTTCTCAAATAATAACTTTTGTTTGTTATGGGAATGTTGGCACACAACTACCACTGTAGTGGCTTTCATGCCATTGATGAAGCTGTAAATAAAGAGCTTGAAAAGTCACAGCATGTCCATTCTTCCTGGAGCAAGAAAGACATTTTTACACTAGTCGCAATTAAAGCAAATGCGAAAACAATAGAAGAAAAAAAATCTAAAGCGACGTCGCAGTAAGAAGCTTGCATATCCTTTGTTTTTTGGGGTTTTTTTGCACAAAGGCAGTTAGGAAAACTTGTCATTAGAAACATCCAGCTGCTCTATTTTCTGAGCGGTGATAATGTGCTCTCGTAAGACTTTTGACAAGAGGAAGCACACATGAGGCATGAGTTCATGCCGAGTTTATGTCATGTGAGAGTACAGCAGCTGAAAAGCAGCTTCTATCTATCTGCAAACAGAAACACGAGGGCAACTTAGAATAACAGCGGCACATTATAGGTGTTCATCTACCAAGGATCCTGCTTAAGGTGTGATATATGCTTCATTGGAGGCTCATAAATAATTGACTCATTACATAATGGTGAAGACAACCTTCCTTCCCTTAGTCATTATTTACTGTATAAAGAAAATTCCTTTGAATATATATGACAAACCGCCAATTCCTGAGGAATCAATGTTGCACACATTCATAAGTTTATCAAACCATCTATTGTATGTATTCTCAATCCGTATTCGCAGCAGCCCAGGGTGTTTTCTGCCGTTCATCAGAGAGGCTGTTTTCTCTATTGAGATAAGAAATTAAATCTGCAGGAGCGGAGGATGCTGGGTTTGCTGCAGGGTGGTGAAGCAGCAGCTCTGATAATGGAGCCGACTCCCATTGCGCAGGCTATGAGGCAAACAGCCGTGGCGCCAGCCCAACCCTGCCTATGTGAGAGGATAGTTAACAGAGTCACTCAGCTGAGGATCTCTCTCTCGTTCTCTCTCTGCCGCTCTCTCCTTTCTGTATGTGAACATGTGGTTAAAGCTGTATGTGACAAAGCGAAGGAAAAGTATGAGACGCTGTGCTTTTGAATTGCTCCGTTTCTCAATTCGAGCTAGTGTGTGGGAGAAAAAAGAAAATGAAAGAGTAAAACTGCAAGCTTCGCCTTTGTGAAGGGAATATGCTCACATGATGAGTCAAACATATTGACCCTGAGCGATCGATCGAGTCAAAGGGTGACAATATTCCTTTAGCATATCGTTATCAAAGCCTCTTCCTTTCTGTCCGACTGCCGCCATCACTTTCCTCTCACAATAACAGTCTGGATGTTTTGTAGAGTGTTATGCAAATGTAAAGAGGGTTTTAATTTCAATTTGGGAACTCACCAGAACACTGGGCTGTTTTGGATGCTCCTCACAGGGTTCAGTTCAAAGCAGCCTGCGGAGAGAAATAAACGGTCACACCTTAATGTGCAGGCACAAATAACATTGGGGGCCATACGGCAGCAGTTGTAATAGTGTCAGAATTGTAAAAAGGTTCAATTTATAGTTCAATCTTTGATTCCATCCCAGACTTAATACAAATGATTTGATATTTCTGTCTTGGTGGAACAAATAATTTTCTGCCTACAGAGCCTCTTACCCAGGTAGAATTTTCGAGAAGAAATATCGCTCTACTTGCCTCCTACTCTAAAGAAGATTTCCAGCTTTACATAGATAATTAATATTTTTCTCAAGTCTATATAATAATTAACCTTGGATTGTCATTACAGCTATTAAATAGGATGAATGGATTCAATGAATGCCGACTGCTGAATGCTGAACATGTCGTTTCTGGAGGTTTTGCGACCTTCTTTTGTGCCATGCACTAAGTAACACACTGCATTATCGCTGCAAATTTTATTATTAAGATGTCACCCATAGAAAAATCGAGAGGTTCAGTAAAGGTAATAACTTTAATAGAATGATAAAGAAATACCGTAAGGTATTTTAATTCAATACAGCCTCCACACTGACCAAGCGATTAAAGATTATATTGCGGGCACAGAAACAATCTGTCCCAGCTCATTAATTACACCCGCCTTTTCAGTTAAACAGTTATTTAATGAATTAAATTAATCATCTAACTAATCATTTCATTAATTAACAACATCTGCACTGATTCTTCTGCACTGTCTCAAAGCTGTGAACCAACCTTAAACCTCTTATTAGCAATACCAAAACCTTTTACTACCTTTATGCTAAAAGGTCAAAGCAGGATCAAGTTTTTACAGATAGATCGCTTTAGCTTCCTCTCTCCAAATTTTTAATAAAAGACATTTTATGAATTCATGAAGATATTAGCTCATTTGGAATTTGATGGCAACACAAGGCTGGAAACGTAATTGGTATTAAACAGAAAAGACTGAAAAATGAAAAATCATTTAGCAAAGAATTAGGTTAATTGGCAACAGTAACCAGTAACACCACTGGGTTTAAAATAGCATCTTAGAGAGGAAGAGTTTCTCAGAAGATGCACAAGATACCCAAATTTGCAAAAGACTGCATCTACAAATTACAGAATCATGTTTCTCAACGTAAAATTGCAAAGGCTGGGAATATCTCTCGTACCTCTGTATGGTACGTAACATCATCAAACAATTGAGATTATCTGGAGAAATCTCTGTGTGAAAGGGACAAGGCCAAAACTCAATGTCAGAGGCCTGTGATCTTCAGGCCCTCAAGAGCTCCTGCATTAAAATCACTGTATGGGCTCAGGATCACTTCCAGAAGTGCAAGCTGAAGCTCTTTCACACAAAGAAGAAGCTATATGTGAACATGAAACAGAAATGCCACCATTGTCTTTGGGCCACTGTTCATTTGTAATATGAGGCAATTGGAAAACTATGAACATGGGTAATCTGCATCCTCCAGATTACACAGAAAAGAGAAGAGGAACCATCTGACTTGTTATCAGCATTTAGCTCAAAAGCCCAGGTTTCTGATGGTATGAGGATGCATTACTGCTTATAGAACTGGCAGCTTCACATCTGGAAAGACACCAATAACCTCCTAAGACCCGAACTCTTCCACGGCATGCATTTTTAATTTCTCTTTGATATTTGGGCTGATTGGGACCTGATGAATGTAGAAACAAAGAATAACCAGATTTTTTTTTTTTTTACCTGATTTTTGTTTTTAAGAAAAATAAAAGCCACATATGAGGATATTCGTTTAAAATTTTGATAGAACACTAGCAGTATAAAGTGGATATCAGGCCCCTGTAGAGAAAAATTGAGTATTTTGGTCTAAATAACCCAAAATGTGATGTCCACATATGTGGACGCCAGGTCCTAGGAGGTTAATGCTAGAAGGTATATACAGGTTATAGGGCAACATATACAATGTCTTGCATATTTCAGCAAGTCAATGCTAAAGTAACATACTGCAGCTATTGAAACAGCATGGCTTCACAACAGAAGACTCCCTGAACTGCTGACCTGGCCTGCCTGTACACATTTGTACCACCAGGAAGTGAAAATTACAGTAAAGAAGACCCAGGGCTGTTGAGCAGCTCGAATCCTTTATCAGACAAAAATGAGACAACATTCCTCTTCCAAAAGTCCAGCAGCTGCTCTCCTCAGTTCCCAGATGTTTACATACTGTTATTAGAAGAAGAGGGGATGCTACACAATCATAAACACAGCCCATTAAACACAAAGATGTGTTGCTGCTATTAAATTCAGAATGAGAAATTGCTCAATTTCTCAGCTTAAACATTTCATATGTTTTCTGTGGTTAATTGCCAAAAAAAACTTATTTCATTCTGATTTTCTTTAGATTTTACAAGCGTCCCAACTTGAGTTCATAGTACTGCATGCCAAAAATATTCCACTAGATATTTTTGATCCATCAACTTGTATTCAAGTGAGTAAAAATGTGTTGTTGTTGTTGTTGTTGTTGTTGTTGTTGTTGTTGTTGTTTTTTTAATTGACAACAACTAACTCACATCACCCACCATAAAAATCAATGGTAATATCTGGCAGACAGATGATCTGTTATTAACACGTTTAAAGCACTGACTGGGTATAAACCCAGCATGTACCATCTAAGTTTGGTGTAAACACTTTCCCAAATACACAAAGAAAATGTCAAATCTCATTGAAGCCACTGCAGAAATGTAAATAGGTTAAAATTGTTCAAGGCAGCTTTCTTTCTGTCTCTCCCCAGTTCACTAAATGTGCACATGGAGCTATCATTTTTAATTGAAGCTTTAGGAGATGAAGGAAAAGAGGAACAGTTTTTCAGGAGTAATGACAACATAGGAATAGCTCTGATTCTCCTCTGTCAAATTTAATTGCCAAAACAGCCATCTTGATTAAAATCTCAACAGCCCTTTTTATCAGTCCCAGCCATGGCAGAGAAAGCGTGTTTGTCCAAGCAATAAATATTTACCAACCCAAACTCTCCATTCTACCAAGTGTAAACAAGGTAAGTCTCTACAAAAGACCCTGACATTGAGAGCAACCTTTAGAGGTTGTTCAGTAGCAATCAATTACATCAGATAGAGACATGCCCCCACTTCTTCTTCTGTGTCAAGTTTGCGGCTCACCTCCTGCCTACACGGGCTCTCTTAACGTGCACTGTGGGTGATATTCCAAACATTAGCTAAATCCAAAATCATCAAGTTTAATCTAATACAGCTTATTTTCTTTTACATTACAAAATGTCAAAGAGCCAGCATTCCCTGACCTAAACAGCAATGTGAAAAGTACAATTTCATGGTTGCTGCTCTTCCCTGAGATGCCTATTTTATCTCTGTGTTCTTAAAGGACTAAAGATTTGACTAATACATACTGTACACACTCGAGCTGCAAATATCACCAGTGCTTTTCAAGACGGTTTAAGCCGTCATAGCACATATTGTAAATGCACGCTACCTGCCCCTCCATCGACTCATCAAACTCCCACTCAGACACATCAAACACATCCAGTGCGTGCGCATCCGCGTCACTTGAGTGACATGCCGATTGGGTTTTGTGCGAGGATTTTCTACTCTGCATATGGCTGATTGCTGCTATTTCTCTAATTAAAAACACTGTAGAGGGATGTGTGACTTCCAGTGGCGAGGAGAAAGGTCGGATGCTCGAAAACAAAAGCAGTTTTTTCTTCAAAACATCTTTCAGAGATCAGATGTCATTAGACTCATATACCGCCTCTAGCCAGTTCTTCAGTTGTGCCAAAACAGATGGTGTGTGTAGCTTTTAAAGCTCGACTCCTGTGGCTAAAAATATATAGGGCTCAGAGCTCGTTAATTCCCTTCAATCAATACATTTGCCTTTATTTTCTCTGTCGTTACAAAGAAAAGTAACTCATATTGATTATTATTTACCAGACTGAAATTTTTAATGATTTAATTCACCCAAATCTACATATCTTAAGTATTTTCTGTCATACAGTGAGAAGTAACATTTCATATGCTCACATTCACAATGCAGAACCACAAAAGATTTTTGCTACAATGACTAATTTAGCCAAATACCAGCTAATTCTAGTACTATAACTGCCTAATCAATTACCAGCAACACTGTCTGCCATAAAAATAATATCATGACTCTAAATTCTATACATTTAAAGTCTTATATAATTGTTATACTGGTGATTTCTATTTGACTGATGATTCATTAGATACTGCAGCAGTGAGTGTGGAGGTTTGCTTCTCCCTGCTTTTGTTAACCCAGCGTAGCAACCCAGGCTTTTCATCTGCAGCCATCCTCAAGGACAAACAGCTTTTTGTTCACCGCTTTTTGAGAACCTCAGCCGTTCAGTACACAGGGTGAGGCAGCCGTTTGGATAGAGGTAAGCTTGGATTTTAATCACGCCCCGCATACTGACAAAATGGAAGCTTTTAGATGACTACTCTAGTTTTATCCCCCCAAAATGATGTCACGTTACTGATAGCCATAGAAACTTTATCAGTCGAAGCACTCTGTAGAATTCCTAATGTGTTTTTCATTAGTAATAATCATGACTCAGCAGACTCTCAAACTGATGGCAGTAATAGCACCAGGACCACCTTTAGCAGCAATAACTTTAAGTAATCATTTTCTCTATGCCTTTATCAGTCTCTCACATCACTGTGCAGAAATTCTGGTCCACTCTTCTTTACAGCGTTGCTTGAGTTCAGTGGAGGATTGCAGAAAGGTCGCTTATATACAGAGTTCACGGTCAACTCACGATATCCTCTGTGGCTACAAATCACACCCAAATCATCGCCCCTCCACCACCGTGCCTCCCAGTTAATGTGAGGCATCTCCATTTTGGTCTCATCTTTCTAAGGACGCTGTTTTGTGGTTTGTTCAAATGCAACTTTGTAAACCTAAGCCATGCTGCCATGTTTTTTTTGCTGTTTTGTTTTTTTAGAGAAAAGACGTTTTCTCCCCAAGCCAGACTTGTTCAGTCATCTCTTTAATTCTGCTGTTATTAGCTTTAACATTTAGCATGCTAACTGAGGTCTGTAGTGTCTAAGATGTAGCGCTCTGGATTTTTTTTTCATTAGACCCACCATTAGATGGTCTGACCTACGGAATTGTGTTATTGTGTTACCACACATGCTCCTGACCAGCAAACTCCCAAAATTTCTGCTTGTGGTCACACAAAGTGGATTTGATAAGCAGTACATTGAAAGACCCTGGAATATTAAATCTCTATACCTCTGTCTAAAATATGTTTAAAAATAGCAAGCGAATAGAATACATACGTCTCTATTACTCTGCTTGACTTGCCAGAAGGTTAATGTAAATATTTTAAGGCCGTGGCCCAGGTTGTGATCACAAAAGCAAATCTAAAAACAAATAAAGAACCATATATACAATAGGGGCAGGGGGAAAAAAATCGATACTGTGTAGTATCGTGATATTTTGTTTGCTAATAATGTATCGATACAGGGACAGCAGAAATCGATATTTTGTTACAAAAAAAGTTTTTGTGCTCTGACTTGAGAGCATGTTGATCCTTTTTCTGAGCGAGAATCCTGACATTCCTTCACTGTCCAAATGTGTTTAACTTTTTTTGGCAGCAATAAACATGACAGTTTACTTATTTTAATTTAAGACATGTTTTATTTTAATTAAGTTTAAAACTTTATTTAATGTAAAATTATATTTTGTTTTAATTTACTTTCAAATTCTTCAGTTGCTGAATGGGCTGCATAGTTTTCATAAATTGCATAGTTCAGAATAGCTATAATTGTACCAGATGGTTGCATTCAGTTAAGTTGGACTAGTATGTAATACAAACCGTTCCGTTTGTCAACAATAAGTGCGAGACTTTGATATTAGATAAAATGAATATTGATAAAGTTTACCTTTATGTACAGAATCTGAATATCGCAGATATTTAAAAAAAAAATTGCAATAATATCGTATCGTGCGTTAAGTATTGTGATAATATTGTATCGTGGGATGTATGGTGATTCCCACCTCTAATATACAAATTGGGGTTATGAACCTAACCAGTCAGATGAATTGTAAATAGTAAGAGGCAAGAGGCATATAGAGGCCTAGGGAGTCTGAGCAAGAAGCGACATAATGAGAAGAAATGAGAAGAAAAAGGATTCAAAGATGCAAATACCCACGCCATTACAATGCATGCTAAAGTGATGGTTTGACTGCAGTGTTTTCCTCTCATGAGGATGTTAAATATGCTGTGATTTTTATCAGACACCAAACAGCCGATTTAGCAGACAGCATATGGCTCTCTTAGCATGCCCACAGTTGGCATACTGTCCATTACCAGTACCTCTAGGGCAGCCAATGTGACCTCTAGAGAGCAGAGCGCTCCCAGACAAAGGCAACAACCTAAGGCAAAGGCCAGCTGAGGGCTGAACTGCAAAGAGCGGGGACACATGAATGCGCAAATGCAAAAATGTGCTTATGTTTTACGATAACATTTATCATGACTAGGATGTTGTGACTCCTTTGTTAGGAAGGAAATCTCTTTGTGGTGCAGACAGTGACCACTGAGACACTGAGCAATAATACAAGATGCCGGAGAGAATCACATCAAATAAGATACGCTCTAATAATTGCCATGGTTATGCAGCTATTTTTAATAAAAAAGCACACAGTTACATTTGCAAGTCTATGTTATCCTAAACTGTGTACTACATATATAAGTCAGTGAACCACAGAGAGCAAGGTGACTGAGTAGTACCCTTTAGTCATCTCATATGATAAACTATAAACAGAACACGGCTGTGCACAACTTGGCCAAAGAGGTCAGCAGGGTCAGCGGTGTGTCTTGGACATGCAAACTAAGAGCATGTGAAGAATCAGAGTTTCCCCTCAAATCTTGATGAGTCAGGATGGATCGTCTCCGTGGCTCATCATCTGATGCTACGGTAGTAAGCTCTTTCCCCTCCCCTTTCCCCCTTGCGAACAGAAGCCTCTGATGATGTCCGTAATGCTATTTATACACTTAGGCACACTCAGCACATTTACTAGCATCACATAAATAATCAGCAGGTATGAGAGACAGCGTGCAAGAAGGATAGGTTTGCTATCGGTTACAACAACTTCTGGCTTCCTAATTTCACAGAGAAATGTACCAGGTGTGGAACAACACAGTTCTGGCTGCATCTCCCGGGTTATTTCATTCTGTGCTAAAAACTGAAACTGAGGTTTCACTGCAGACATAAACAAGCAACTGTCTGTAATAATGGGCATTTTTAATGAATAATCTTTAATGGGCATATAGATTCTTCTGAGGAGCATAATACGGTGCCAGAGAACTTAAACTCCATATCAGAAACATGTCAGGTTTCTTACTAATAGGACACTGCGCAACTTTAAATTCTCTGCAGAGGTGTGCTGTAGCAACTGGCCACTTAGTTTTCTGAATAAAAAACAAGAATACATCATTCATAAGCTAAAATAATTACTACACCATAGCACTACAAAACATTTTTGGTTTACTAGCTGATGAGCATGTTACAACACAAAATATTCATTGTTGACACAAAATATTGACACAAAATTATATATTTATATATATATATATATATATATATATATATATATATATATATATATGTATATATATATATATGTGTGTGTATTAGGGGTGCAACGATACTCGTATCGATATTGAACCGTTCGATACAGTGCTTTCGGTTCGGTATGCATATGTATCGAACAATACAAAATTTAATTTATTTTATCAACTTTCCTTCTGACGATGCTGTCTGTGTTGAGCACTCAGTGGATCTGTGCTCGACAGTGCAGCCTAGGCGGAGTAGTCGAATGCAGATTCACTGAGCGCAGGGCAAGCTAGCGAGACAGAAGTTAAGCTCTCCTTGCAACATGGCAAATTGAACCTTCTCCACCCTCATTCAGATGTGGCGTTTGGAACTATTTTGGTTTTCATGTGACATATGACCCTGAAGGTAAGCGCGTCATGGACTAAAGTAAAACAGTATGTTGGATGTGCCACGCAATGCTCAATTACATGGGTGGGAGCTAGTGTGTTAGCGCAGTTAGCTCGTTAACGTGTTGGCCGTCCAGCCCCATGCACAGGGCGATCCGTGGTAGCTCATTAACGGAGATTTGCCGTGTTGTGGCGTTAACGTCATTTCAACGAGATTTACGCTGACAGCACTAGTGGGAACACAACGAATATGACTGCACATTTACTCTGACATCATCCTAGTGCAAAGGACAAGTGGAAGCAGACAAAAACAACAAGCACGCATGCTACAAACTTTACCCGAGTCATTTAGACAGCCGTTAGCACATGATTCTCCTTATGGGAACCTGATATGTTTAATATGCTGCTGAGAATATAGCCCAGAAGAAGCGTATAGTATAGCTTTTATTTTGGAAAGAGCCATTTCTCTGTAATTAACTCTCTTTTCCAAAGATGAGTGATTCCTCAATCAGATACAGGGCTCGCAAAATCGCTAGCCCTACGTCCCGGGGCTAGCGATTTTTCCAGTCGGGCTACCAAAATCTATCTCTTCCCTGCCCGTCGGCCTATCGTAGGAAGGAAAAATATATGTCAATGCTTTTGCATTCTTTCGGAAATGTAGCTGGGTAATTATGTCATTGGCATCGGTGAGCCACTGTCAATATGTGACATATTGAAATCGCGTTTGAATTTGCGCTTGTTTTTTGCTTTCACTTTGCAATCGCGCGAACTGTGTATAGAGAGCGACAGCACTGATTGGTGAGTGATGATAATTTGTGCACCAATTCCTCTGACATCGTCTTATCAATCGTTAGCTTACTATGCAAACATGACAAGTGAAATCTCCCGCAGCAAGCTTAAACATATGAGAGGTTGATCGCGCAGAGAATTGCTGAGCGTTATGTGAGTGCGTGTGTAAAAGCAGCAGGATATATATTTTAGTTCTGCTGAGCCAAATAAGACAGGTCAGGGTGAAGAAGTGACAGCCAAAGAAAAGCTTACCACAAAACGGAAAAGTTATGACAAATCAGACTATAAGGCAAAAAGAAAGTGCAGCTTTATGGTTTCATGGACAAAAGAATTTCTGTGGCTGCAATATGACAAGCTAAATAACCAGGGCTGCACATAAGTGGTCCGCAGGTGCGCATTCGCTGTCAAAATAAAAAACGCGCACAAGATAAGAAGTTGTGTTTGCGTACATAAGATTTTCAGGAGGAGGACAGACATTTGTTTAGAACTCTTAAAGATGTCGAAGAAGCTCCTTTAAGCAATTACTGTGATGTTCCTCCACCTCCAAAGAAATGTCAGAAGGAGTCCGAACCACAAAAGAAGCACGTATTCTCGGAAAAGTAGTTGCAGGAGGTGAGCTGGCTTCAAACAAATGATGAACGCACAGAGATGTGGTGCAGAATGTGCCGTGAAAATTTAATAAATGACAAATTAAAAAGGCATGAACATTTTTTTTGTATCGAAAAAATATCGAACCGTGACACCAAAGTATTGAACCGAACCGTGAATTTTGTGTATCGTTGCACCCCTAATATATATATATATATATATATATATATGCGCACATGACAGTAATCGAGATAAAAACAGAAGCATGTTGTACCCAAAGTATTGCTTTTTTTCTCCTTTTTTGCTGTTATTGGTATTATTATTCAGCCCTGGACTTTGCATTAGTGGAACTGTTTTTTGTTTTTCTCTCTTTTTTTTACCCTTAATTTGAAGGCAGACTGTATACAGAGTCCAGAAATGAAACCCCACGATTTTTTCTGCAAAAATGGCTGCAAATTTGAACACAACTGCAAACAAATGATGTAAACACAAATCGTGTCCAAAAATGCTATTGAATTTTTGGCCCCGCAGTTAATTTGGCATTCTGGAATACAGTCTCTCTCGTTAGACTGCTTGCACTGACTGTCTAGTCGCCAGTACTACATAATCACGCCCTTCATTTACATCTCCTACTAATGTTTACAGAAAAATAAACACGGAAAGATACAGATATACCGCTTCGGTAACAGAAGCTAATGTCTGCTGTGTTCATTCCATTTAAGGCAGCAGACTATTTACTCAAGGGGTTCAAGGAGAATCCAGACCAGCTTCCTTGTGAGAAAACTGTTCTGATGCAGGAGGGGCCAAGCCCCAAAGCACTAAAATACTGCACCCCAAACACGATTATCCAGCACTTTAAATATTCTTCCAAGGGTACATCATGTCCCTGTTTAAATTTGTGTGACAGAAAAATCCTTCCAGGCTTATATCGTGTTAGATGTGATTTTTCAAATGTAGACACACAGTAAGAATTGACATGAAATAAATGGAAAAGTCAAGCTGCATAGGTGCAACTCTCATTGTGAGGACAAAGGGAGCATTGTGGGACAGCAAAGTCCCCAAAACACATAAGGGGAGATTTTCTTTTTAAATCTCTAGCTTCTTTATTGTTGCACTGACATATGTCTATAAAACAGCTGAGGGGAGGAGAAGACTGATAAAAACCCATTAGTTAACTAAATGAGCACAATGAGCTATGCAGAAGTTGAGAAGTGGTTTTGTTGAAGAGTTGGCTTGGACAGGAAAGGGAAAAACCACAGCTCGGTTCGGCTGCAGTGGACAGTTTTTCTTTATTTATTTTATTACTTGATTTCCTTGGACTACAAAGAAGCTTTTGTGTGTCATGACTTCTTTTTTTCCTACCACAGTAGAGTAAAGTTAAAGCAACAACAAGAGCACAAACATCAGAACGTTACCAGTTGTTTCACATATTTCTGACACTGCCCCCAGTAACACTAGACAGCTACAGTATGTAGACGTGTCTGCAAGGCTCTGCAAACACAGCTAGCACCAAGCTTATAGCACTAGTGCTGAGACTACACAGCATCATGCTGGAGGCTTGATGCACTGGCACTCCCAACGTGACGCTCTTCAACAACACCAGAGAAGCAGTGCTTATACTGTTTATACTGCTTATACTGGATATCTACAGTATAAAACCACCAATTCATCACATATACACGTAAACCCACATTATTACTCTGATTATTAAATGTCATATGGATGGTGATTGATTTATTTACAAAGCTCATGTTAACACAAAGGATAAAACCAAAAAGTCAATAATAAAGAGAAATCATTGTTGAAATACAATTTTAAAATTTGTCATTTTTCAATGACTTGTGGATAATTTAACCTTAAGCTTATAAATGTCACTTTGACTAATAAGTTACAGACTTATTAGTGGAGAATTGACCAGCAATACAATGTTTTCCCACAGTATACCATGACACCTCGCTTTAGATTCAATCACGATCATAGCACCAACAGTTCTTACTAATGAACTGCATTTGTGTAGTTTAGTGTGCGTGTGTGTGAGATACATGTTTTTTTAATCCATGCGTATCGCTTGCAGCTGCTCAGTTTGTGTACTTTCTGGTAGAGCCTGGTGCCATGTCAGGTGGCTTGGTTTATTTATAAAGACAGCCACACAGATTTGACAGACTGTTTAATTTTACTTTGAAACTGTGCAGCACATATGTTACAGTAGTGACTACAGCCGTTACATGCACCACATTATGGCTACAGCTATTTAATCAGCTGAAAGGGAAGACATTCACACATTTGATATGTCACTTTGCATGATGTTATAGGTAAAATGAATCCATGATGTGTGTGTTTTCTACTGGTACTCGAATTAAAATTTCAAAGTGTTAGTGATGGAATGCATTTGCACTTTCATACAAGCTGAATAACAAACAGGTTTCACCTCATGAGCTTTATTAACACATCTTCAGCCTGTATGTATAATTTATGGCATGAACATGTCAAAACATGGGATGTGGAAGCCACAAAATGACCCCAACAAATATATGTCTGGCGCAAGCGTTAAACTATCACTTAATCATCTGCATATCTGCCTATAAGGAAACAAAACTGTTACTTATGAACTGTTATTTACAAGGTTCCAGTAAAGAAAGAAGCAAAACAAAACAAAACAAAAGAGATAAAAGAAAAAACACAAGTTATATATTTTGCTGGGCAGAGGCCGTCAGTTTGGTTGTCATTTTAAGTTTGTGCCCATTCAGTAAAAGAAAATACTAATGCAGTACTGTGCAAATGTCTTCGTTTTACTCTTTTGTTTCCAATGAGCTGACCTTCCAATAAGTTTTTAAAGTGGCTTTCAGCAAAAAAATCTCCAGGTTTTGTGAAGGTCTTTTAAAGTTTTGATTGTTTTATTAGAGGAATATTTTTGTGTGTGTTAAGCCACTTAACACTGACCTATGAATTATTCAGGCATTAAAAAAAGCACCTAATTTAAGGGATGAACCAGTGTTGTATCTGCACAATTTAACAGACAATTTAGCAAAGAACCAATTCTGAATTGTATCTTTAGCCACTTTGTTAGCAGTCTGTCAGAAAACATATAATTTGGTCCCGCTTCTTTAGTTGAATCTCTGTAAAATACCAAAGATAACACTTTTACAGGCGTAAAAACAGTATTTTTGATTTGATAAGTTGATTCCCGAAAGAGTAAAAATCTGGCATATCTGCATGCTGTGCAGTGTGTCCTTTAAAAATTGAGGACAATGGACATGTGTGGAACAAAAGACGGAGCGACAGAGCTAAAAAAAACCCACCAAAAAACAAAAAAACCTATCTATCTATAGCAGATGCACAGTATCTGAAAGTCATGAAAAAATAAAATTGAAATACAGCAGAGACCTGACACAGGAACTGAGAGATGCAACTTGCCTTTTACTTGAGCTGCTTAAAGAAATTACAAGAAAGAACCAAAAGAGTTTCAGCTATGTTGAAGTATAAAGGCTGATGTCTAAACCTCTTCAAATCTTCAGATTCTGGCAATGAAATCTGAAGTCCATGTTAATGCAATGTAACATGAGATGACACAATGAAACTTTAATGAGTTCCACGAGAAACTGGCCTGCTGCCGCAGCAAATATTGACAGGGTATTATAAGAACATCCAGAAATATTTTTTGTTCGGCACAGAGTGTCATTTCTGATATGTTAGTCATGGGATTTAAAATTCTTGGCAATAAAATAAAGAAGCAAAAACAATGCCATTTCCAACATTTAGCAGCATCTGAATGTGTAAGAATTTGCCTCAACCTGCTTGTTTTGAAAAGTGATTGTTTTCATACCTCTCCCAGGCTGTCATAGTTAGCTGGACATGGACAGCCTTGCTTAGTCACTATGACAGAACATTGCTTCCATAAAGCATCAGAAGTGCTCCGCTTTGATCCACAGTTACAGTCTTATCTGAACTCAGACATCAAGTGTGCAAAGAGCACCATTGTTTGTTCGGGTCCTGTGATGTACTTGAGTGCTAGCTTTGCATGTCCTGTTATTTACTTCAGTATCTAAGGGCTCCATAAATGCCACAGCACTGGGCTGCAAAGAATAGGATGCAGCCTGAAATAGTATTTCATCAATAGTTTAGATTTGCTCTGCTATTACAGTGTCAGTGGATTTACAATTGATAATAATAGCAAACTGACAACTACACTGCAAACACTATGATCAGAAACAACAGTAAGCCTGATAAACCATGGTACCCTATCCATTTATGTCAGGCTATTGACATCCTTGCAGATATTGAAAGGGATTATGTGACTTAAGTCTGCATGTTTTGCATGCCTGAAGAAGTGTTCTACTTGGATGGAAGCTGATCTTGCCATGCCAGTCAGCTCTGTCTGACTACTGACTTCCTCCTTTGCAGATAATCCCATGAAAAAGACAACTCTTTAATGCTTAACATCCTTAACACAGCTCTCTCAATTCCTTGAATCAAAATTAGCCACCATGCACACACAATCCATTTTGTGCCTCAACACAGACCTTTCCCACATTCCACTGAAGATGTGCCATGAACATGAATAAGGTTCAAAGTGACTGGTGTAAAAAGGCGTCGCTGATAAGGCATGTGGCGATTTTGGGCATACATGACACATTGAGACTCAGTTTGTAGCGGATATCAAATTCATTCATCTTGAATTCAGCATTGGCATGTTATAAAATGAATTTATTTGCTATTTGTGTATATGTGTTATATTCTATACAAATTCAGCTCAGGCTTCTCTTGGGCTTTGCTATAAAGAACTGCAGATTTCCATTAAGATTAAACAATACTGTGGTGGGATGCCCACAAAAACAATATTTACTGTAGGGTTTTATAAAAAGACAATAACCAATTGATAGTAATGCTGTTTCTTGTACTATATGTACAACCAGACCTCCTGCTTTTACATACAGTGAATTATATTGAGTGAAGTCAATACAGAATTTAGCCTGATCCAGTTCTTTGATATAACATTATTACACGGTAAAGGGCAAACTCACGCTCTCAGTTATATATATATATAAGTCCAGCATAAAATGTAAAGCTGGGTTTTTTCTCTGGACATCTGCGGCTGACAAAAATGAAAAAAGAAGAAAAAGAAATATGGGCATGCATCTGCATGAATAAATGACATTACTGGCCAAATGCTCTCAACACCTCCCAACAGATTCTGAGAAGGAGCAGTGAAAGGCGGAGAAATATGACTGCAGTCAAACAGATTGTTTGCTAAGAAATTGCTAAGAAATGTCAATCAAAATACCCTCGAGTGCAGGTTGAGTCAGTGCGCCTACACACAGAACAAACTTCAAGAATGAAGAGAAACCCCAAAATATACCCTGTGCATGTCCACCTCTTAATTCTTCACTAAAGAAAATGATTTTCTGCCTGTTGTTTATGAGTTAACATTTATCAACATGCCAACACAAAAAAATATGTTATAAATAAATTATTTATAATAACATAAGGAGAAGAGGCATATGGAAAAAAAAACTGAGACATAAGAAGCTATAGAAATTGTAGACAAATGAAGACAGATTTGCAAATGTTTCTAATTTGCTAATACATAAAGGACAGATACAGGTTAAAACTAAAATTCAAAATGAACAAGTTCACATTATTTTGTTCCACATTTGACACTTTCTCCTGCATGCTAATGGGGGATGCTCAGGCTGACATACTTTAACTATCCAATCACTGTGCCAGGCATGTGTGTGTCTTTGTATGGTCAGTGTGAAAGATTACAATGACATTGCCTCTCAGAGAGCATTACTGTTATCTGAAGTCAGGGTTAAGCTTCATTTTTGGCTCAAGTCAGTGTCCAGGCTACAGAAACACATTTGCGTGTATTTATTCAAAAAGCTAACTAAATATTGCAGTTCAGTTGTGCAGTTAGCAGTTAGCAGTTATTGATTTGTAGAGTTGAAAAGTTGCTGGAACTGCAAAAGGGAATGACCACAAAACATTTCGCTACCAAGCAGAAGAAAAAGTACAACAAACAAAGATCAATGAAGCATGAAGGAAGAGCAGTGGACAACTGATAGATTTTAATCACTCAGTTTCGCTCTACTAAAAGTAAATTCTTTGCACATTGTGACTTCTGACTCCTCCATTGTAGGGGGAAAAGACCAATAACAACACTATCAGCTGTTCCACGTATTTTTGCCACCAAGTGGCAGTCGACAGCTACAACTTGGAGATGCAGTGGCGTTCCCTCAGGACAAAGCAAGGCAACCGCTGCTTGCCTAGTCAAATCTAAAAATAGACCTCTAATATTCTATACTAAAGCAGAAGCAGTCTATCTCCTTTAAACTCAAATAGCATACTGTCACAAGGCTTCTTGCCTTGGCCGCAGTTGGCCATTGTCCCTGGAATCTCCGCTTGCTTTCGATCCCGTTGGAGACTGTAGCATGTCTCTTTTTCATGGGTGTGTTCATCTGCCGTTAGCAATACCTAGAGATTGTCCAGCTGAGAGACCAGTAGCTTTTACTGGTATTTATGAGAGCACATTGTAGATAACAGCTTTGAGATCAGGTACCATCTGGGCTTTGGGTGGCAACAGAACAAGCAAGTAAATGGGCTTCTGTGATTTATCATCATAACAGATCATTTTCTTCTTGTTAACCACCTTGTCCAGGCTGCATGATGTAGTGAAGATAGAGTGCAGTGTGAAAAAGTTTTTAATAACTCCTTTAGCACATTTGTAAAGAAAACCTTGATGATGGAGAGTATACGTCAAATCCAGTTTAATAAAACAAGCAAGTGAAACAGCTGTAGACTGCACTTTCAGATTAGCATCTATGAGAAATCATTTGTGGACCAAATGTACACAGTTCAACGAGCAGTTTTGCCAATATTCCACCCTCATTTTTCATTCATATTTTTAATCCCTCTGTAGATATTGATAGTTAACCATAAGCTAATATTAAATCATTTGTGGTAATATAGTGCTTGCCTTTCTGCATAAATCTTCGAATGCCACCGTGTAGATGACATGTACCCCACCTTTACCAATCCCCAAGTTTCTAACTGAAGATTGAAAATATGTTCTTTACTCTTCGTGGTTAGATGATTGCTGGTGCTCTGTGCTAATGTTTCCACTGTCTTGCCACTGAAATTTACTGGAATGACTTTTGGGACAATGAGCCCATCACAGAGAGACAGATCAATTCTGAAGCAGTCAAGCAACAATAAAAGAAAAAAACAAAAAAACAAAACACAAAGCACAAAACAAATGAGAATTATTAAGAAATGTTCCACAGATTCAAGTTAGATGTAAGAACTGTGTCAGAGCCACAGTGGTCAGACGAAACATGCGGGGATTAAATATGCAAGTCTGTACACACAATGTTCCTGCACTAAAGCAAATATACACATATTGCCTTATTTCAAGTATTAAAAAAGGATCTTACTTTAAAAAAAAAAAAAACATATACAGTACATAGTGATAAAATTGTACAATCACATAAGGAAAACCTGATGTACTGAGCAGCAGTGTTTAGTACTATCCATCTGGCTGTGGAGAAGGAAGACCACATGGACACTATCCTCAACTCTTACAAAATTTATGTAGATAATATTACAGTTCATCTTGTCTGATATATAGACTGGCTACAGATTACAGTAAAACACAGGGTCCTCTGCAACTTAATGGGTTCAGTTTCTTTCATGTACAGGGTTTTCTTAAATGTTATAACTGATACAAAAATAAGAACTGCATATTTTTAGTTACAGTTTAAAAACTAGAAGTCTGGAGTTCAAAGATGAAACAAGCCCAGTGCACTCGATCACACAGTTTCTTTTGATGTTAACAAAGTTTCTAAAGTAGGTTAGCAAACATCTGAAAGTGGCTAGCTAACTGTTCACCTGGGAGCATAACTGCTCATGTAAAGAGAGATAAAACATAATCACAAGCAAATAATATCATTTATCTTCACGTGTAAATTCAACAACTTGTGTGTAGAAGTCATTGTCCAAGCGTACAAAGAAGCCATCACAAATGCAAGAGCGACCAGGTGGTGAGCGCTAGAGCCGATTCGTGCTGTTATAGCAGTTTACAAAGTTCAAAGTTGAATTTGGTTTGCCTGAATCAATCTGAGGCTTCAGAATTTACTTTTGAATCCTCAGTTTCTCCACATTTAATATAATACAACGATAGTCAGTATTTATACTACTACAAAGCAGAGGTGGGACCAAGTCATTGTTTTGCAAGTCTCAAGTAAGTCTCAAGTCTTTATCCTCAAGTCTCAAGTCAAGTCTCAAGTAATGTCAGGCAAGTCAGAGTCGAGTCTCAAGTCACTGGTGTAAAAGTCCGAGTCAAGTCACAAGTCTGAAACTTTGAATTTCAAGTCCTTTCGAGTCTTTAAAAAAAAAAAAAAAAAAACGAAACGAAAAAAGCATGTTGCAGTTATATGCTAAATGTAAATATTAGACCATGTAATTTTAAAATCTGTGTTTTTCTCAACACATGACAAAATAGTGAACTTAGAAAATATACACAAATTGTGAAATTGCACCTCTTTAAAATGCAGCTCAATTAAACTTAGCTCCAAGAATAATTTTCACCGACAGTTCTGAGATAAGCTGCATGTTATTCTTGGATGCGGTTGTAGGACCAGCTTTAAAATCGCATGACAAAAATATCATACACATTAAAAAAACTGCATCACCAACGTAGCCTGGACAACATTTGCTAGTTAGATGAAGTCAGCTATCTCATCTTAGCATATTTATATGCATATTTATAATCATACGGTTCTTGGAGTGAGTGCATACACTCATGAAGTTTAGTAACTTCAGGTCACTGCAACAAGCCCAGGTACAGTTTACCGACGGATGGGTACAGGACCTTGAAATGCACCGTGTAGAACGAAAGACCATCGTACATATCATAAGTTTACCAGTCTCACAAATTGTCGTCATAAATACACATTCCTTAACCGTTTATTAATAGGACCTTTGAGCTCAACGGTAATTAATTAGCAGTGGAAGTAATTTCTGGTACCCATCACAGAAATGTAGCAGTGACAATAATATTGTATGCTGTAATCGCACTGGGCAATTAGTGATACAAAACAACTGTTTTACCCTGTGAATAAAAGTATATGTTTTTGTCAATGTACCATAATAACAGAAGCGAAACGCAATATTGTGTCAGGACAATTCACTATTTATGCACAATAAACAAAGGAGCATAGCGCGACATTTTCTGTTCAGCGCCAGACTTGCTTGTAACCTATATCACCAATTATGTTATGAAAATGACGTATTAACTACTAAAAAACACTGACCTTCGTGTAAATGCTTGGAGCAGACTAACCTGTGAGCTGGAGTGTTCTGGGACGTTATATTTGATCTTTGAATGGCTGCAATCCAGGCCATCCGTCGCGTCTTTGTTACTTCGGAAACATGGCTGAACAATTTCTCTTCAACGACGTAATCCGATAACAACCGATCTCTTTACCCGTCGGTTTCCCGTGGCTGTCATGCGACCGGCTATTGCAGTTAATAATACAACAGCTTCTTGACATTTTTGTGTTTCTTTTTATCGCTGTATAACTGATTTTAATTGAAAGCCTGCGTGCGCTAGTACCGCTTGCCACGAGTTCCCAGAATCCTTTGCGGTTCTACCCGTGAATGACGTCACATTTTCAATCTCTATATAATATGCATGTTAAATTTTATATTTGGGGTAAAATATCAAGTCTTTTCAAGTAAACCGGTTCAAGTCCAATTCAAGTCCCAGGTCATTGGTGTAAAAGTCCAAGTCAAGTCACAAGTCTTAGAACATTTTTTCAAGTCAAGTCTAAAGTCATAAAATTAATGACTCGAGTCTGACTCGAGTCCAAGTCATGTGACTCGAGTCCACACCTCTGCTACGAAGCAAAAAATTACTGTTCATAATTCATTTGGCAAACTTAATTTGTTTCCTCTGACCCTTGGTTTTCAGTTTTGATGGATAATAGGGCATATAATTGACATAAGTGCGAATGGATGTTTCTCACTGTTTGCCTTGTGAGGGGCTGCCAATCTGACCAGGTTTGTGCTCTACTGCTCACCCAGTGTCTCTGTGATCCTTAAGTGAGTAAACAGTAAAAAAAAACAAAAAAACAGGTAGACTGATAGCAGTTTAAAAAAAAAAAGGTGGATATGAGCGCTAATAGTTTTCTCACTATGTGTTAGCCTTGTGATTGACAGCTACTATGACCCTGGTTGGACAAACGGTTAACGAAATAGTTGGATGGAGAGGTGTACAGATTGGTTGATGGATCAGTGTCATAACAGAACTCAAGCGACTTAGAGCAACAATCGTGATTAAATAATGTAATTGCACATTAAAAATAGCAGTAATGAATTAATAATTTAGAATGCCTTAATATTAAAAAGTGCAGAAATAGCCACAATGCTTTAAAATGTAATGCATAGTTTAAAAAAATCCCACTTGTATATTTTATATAAAAACTGGAAACTGTGTGTTGGAAAAGGAGGAAACATTGATCAGAACACAGATGGTTAAGTTGAACATGTGTCTATCTTAACCCAGATTAGCAGCAACTGTTCCCCCTGCATTGCTGGAGGAGGCAGGTAATGCACTGTGGAAGGCAGCGATGACATGGAAAGTAATGCATGTCTGAGCTGAATGCTGGTGACCTCCAAATGTCATTCAACTGCAGTGGATTTAGTACTCGTCTTAGGCTACTAGCAAGTTCCCTGAGAAATAAGGTTCTTCGCCTCAGAACAACTCTCTAAGCCCCACGTTACACTGATAATTCAGACTTTGGTTTTGATTTGCAGCTGTAACTTATGTATCCTGTTGTGAAAATTATTGAATAGAGTCATATTGTTACAAATTGTCTTATATAGTGCCTTAGAGGAAAAAAATACCTCTACTTCCATTCAGAATGCTCTAAAAATAGATTAAAGCATTTAGATTTAGAGTTTTGATTGTCATAAGCTTTTCTAAGATTAAACACTTTAAGATAACATTCTAACTCAAAAGTAGATACTTGCTGCTATTTACAATTAATCTTAATTTGTATTTAACATCCACGGTTAATTACCAGGTTAGCTATTTTGCATATATTAAATTCAAAATAATAAACACTGAATTAATTAATACATGTAAAACTAGCAGACATGCCTAAAATAGCCATGCTTTTATTTGAAAAGGGAGTTGACTTTACGTTGAAATATGAATCTTGAAGAGCATGCTTCCTAGCAGCTCTTTTGTCTTACCCGAAATAATGTAAACTCACAACATAGTCAAATAAAATAATCTTTGCTCTATTATTTTTCACCTAAAGCAATATAGTGACTGTTATTGCAGTAACATATTTTGGCATGAGGCCTCGGGTTCCTGTTGTGTTTTAGTTATAGGTTGCATTAATAATATGCATGAGTCCCCTGAGTATTTTCCTCTGTTTCATCCTCCTGTTTTAAACTCTGTTAATGTCAGGGTCCCTGTGCCTACCTGGTCGGCTCAGTATGGCTACATATGTTTTTATTTTCATTTTTGTTCCTCTCGCTCCCACCTCCCTCTGCCTGGGCGGAGCTCTCCTGTGGGCTCCTGCCCTTGGCCCAAGCACCTGGTCGCAATCACGCAGCTGTGGCTCATCACCTGAGAGTGTTCCAGCTCCTTTTTAAGATGGCAGCTCTGTGTTTCTCGTCGCTGGACCGTTGCCGACCCTCGTCAGTGTAACCCCAGCTCAGTTCACTCTAGAGTGTTTCTCAGCGATCTTCCTTTGTAATCCCTTCGTGTCTCTGTGTACAGATTCCCTGGACCAACCCTTGTGTTTCCCGAGCGATCGAGTGCGCGTGGAGTGTGAAGGAGCGTGAGGCGTGGATGGAGTGTGTGTGGACTTTCTGCGTCTTTCCCCATTTGTGTGTGGACCCCCGGAGCCTGGCTTTCCCCTCACCTTTATAAATAGATCACCTGTTGTTGTGTTTTCAAAACTTAGAGCCTGCGCGTGAGTCCGTGCAGTCCTGTTGTGACAGTTAAGATCACTCATGTTCAGTGTTTCTGTTTTGGTTGTTTGGTTGCCCCTGCATATTTATACTGACCATTCTTTGTCCTGTACTCGGTAGACCTGCTTTGCCTAAAATTAGATTAATAACAAATAAAAAAAAACTATAAATAACATAAATAATACTGCGTTTGTATTGCACACGCGCACCCACAAATTATGCTATACTGCTTTTCGCTGCATATCTCCTGATACCAGCTAAATAAACAACTTGGTTTGATGCTTGACCCACATACACGTGACCACATAAAGGAAAAATGTGTACAGTATATGGCAACACCACATATTTTTCCCTTTCAAAAGCTCTTGTGAAATTTCTTTGGTTTTCCATGGTGTCACAATGTAAGCTAAGACTGATGCCACATGGCAACGGATTATCTCCCGATTCAGCTACGGTGTTGACATCTTTAGTGATGGTTTTTGCATCATTTCTTTTTTTATGCAAATGTGATGTCAGCATATGGAAGTGGTGACTAAAATACAGTATGTCTGTATTATAGCACTGGGGGGGAAAAGGCCACTCGAACACCCGGCAAAATATGTGCTAAGATATTGCAAATTCTCAAGCTGAGATGAATTTTCAGAATCAGTATGTATGTGCGACAAAGTGTATGAATCAATTTAAATCACAGTTCAAAAGAGAAAAAAAAAATGAGCTGCATATTTAGCAAGAAAAAAAAATTGATTTCAATCCTCATGATAGTAAATGGCAATTAAGTTCACTTTGACTATAACAGCATTTGTCCTTACATAAATCATATCTCCTAAATAAGGACTAAAGTACTCCTGAAAAAGCTTCAGGCATATTATTATAGAGGTCAAATGTTGTTAGTAACAGTTCACTGCTTTCCCACAAGTAATTCCCAACAACCATATGGTTTTTTTGCCCATTTCAGTTGCACACATTTCAAACTATGCCCTTGTATTATGCAGCATTTGACCACAAAGAACGTGACAAAAGGGCGGTGGAAAAAAAACAAAAAAAACATTGTTGAACGTTAATGTCTCTGGGAGCAATGAAAGACAGAGCGATGAAACAGCTTACTAATGTCTTGTTGCACCATGAGAATGAGAAAGAGAAGAATGAAAGGGTTTTGTTCTGCCAAGGTCAATTATTCCACGTTGATTTTATTATGAAGTGGAAAAGAGCTTCATAATGGGATTGCTTAATAGCTGTATTTCAAAAGTTACTGGTGGGTACAACAATAATAACTGAGAACACATTGTATTTTAGGCGTATGCATGGTCTAAACGCATTTTCTCTTTATTACCAAAATAAATAATTGTTGGACAAAGCATTATTTGCACCATAGAACCAAAGTCATTGACAAAGCGTTAGGTTGCAATGAACTTGAGCAATGCCTGACAGCATCCATTATTTATGACACCATCCTACATACTCTAACAGACACGTTAATTAACATGGTGTGTCATTTGTGCTTTATTTTGCTGAAGGCATCTTGACCGTGCCAGCAGAAAACAAGAAGTGCATGCACCAAGCTATTTATCATTAATTTCTTATCATTTACATTTAGGTTAGAGAGAGGAATCTAATTATGTAACTCAAGCAATATTTTATCCCTTAAGGGAATAACCAGTGAAATAAGACTCAGGCTTTAAAGCGAGATTTCAGATTGGTGTCACTCGAGTTAATCCCATTATAGGGGCAAACAGGAGCCAGGGTGAAGGGATATGTATACAGAGAAAATGGGATCAGTGTAGAGATTCACTCAACGCAGCTATGTAGGGGTGAACTCATGGTTTAATGGATTAAACCCAGTTGAGCCATGATGATTAACCTGACCCCCCTTGCTGGAGATCCCTCCCCCCTTACAACTCAAAGCTTGAGAAATACATTTCAAACACATTTCTCTATCTGCCGGTTTGGGGTGGGGATGGGGGGCTTGAATCAAAACTCTCCTGCAATCATGGGTACCAGACAAGGCCCTTGGACACCCATCTGTGAAAGGCAGATGACGGGGGAGTTTGACTCGTACAACACACCACGCCATGACTCACAGATGGGAGCCAGCTCAGGCAGGATTTGTCACCATAATGGGAATGTGTCTGTATATGTGTGCGTCTGTGTTTGTGTGTGTGCAAGCCTTGTGAGGGTGCCTGTGAGCACGTAAGTATATGTGTGGCGAGACCATGGTGTTGACTTTCAGCGGAAAGGGGGTGAGTGGAGGAGAGGCGCTTTGACAAGTGTGTGATGCATGCTCCTGTGACGGCAGCAGCCATCAGAGAGCACTGGGCTGTCAGAGACTGATAACCCAGACAGGAGGAGTTTAGCAAGACCCTTGTCACTGGGCCTTATCCACAGTTCAGCAAGACTCAATACATCGCCTTCCAAATGTGCTCCTGAACGCGATACTGCCTTTCTTTCTGCTTGTTTAGAGCTGAAATAATGTCTGAACGAGGTTGTACTTTTCACAAAATACAACTGTCGATGTCAGTAGAAGTTGAATACAACACTTTGTGAATGCATATGTTAATTGAAAGAAGCATTGTATTGGGAAAGTTACAGTCTCTTCCTGTCTCATTTCAAATGTACTGCATAGAACAGCTTAGTTAGCGAGCTCTAAAGTAGCTACTCCACACTATCTGCATGAATAAATCATTGTTGTGTGATTATACCTTATTTTCAGTTTCAATTTAGCATTTATGAGGTAAAACAGAGTTGCACACAGATGGATGTTCTTCTGGATGAGCTGAATTCTAGTACTAACAATTATCCCTCTGCTGTGACCACTGATGCTCATTACTGAGCAGGACCAGGTGTAATCTACTGTGCCGATCTTTTCCTTCATAACATATTTGCATATGTGTAGGAAGAGTACTTTTTTTTTTTTTTTTTTTACAAGTTTCATAAAAGCCCATTACTTACATTGTGTTTCCTTTTAGGAATACCTGTATAAGGAATGGTATTTATGTTACTAAGATAGTTACTTATTAAAAAAAATAAAAATCACACATTCCAAACGTTATTTTCCAGGTTTTATCAGTGATTTATTCAGATCAATGTTCTCAGCCATTTCACTTTCAGTGGACGAGAAAGAGCAAGCTCTTCTATTCACTGACTTACTCCGACAGAAATACCACGAACTTGCAGTCAAGTAGGAGTGCCGCACAGCTTTTAGTCTAACCCAGAGAGCACTGCGTGCTGCTCATGGGAATAGTAAAGATAAACAGTTAAATCTTCATATAATCATCATTATCTGTGCACAAAAGCAGTTCTGTGCAAGCATGGGCGATATTGTATCTTTACTGAGTATTGTATCATGAAAGTAACCTGTAATGCATTTCAAAGAATATTAGTCTGAATAACATTTCAGAGAATATTTTAGCTTTGTGTGCACCATGGAGAATATTTTCCAATTCTTAGTAAATTATATGTATAAAATTACTGGGCCAGCTACACATTACACCTACAAGAGCTGCTCAGTAATGGAACCATGAAGCTCCCAGTACACAGTTTTGTCATGTGAAGGCTGTGTGCAGGCAGGAGTGATGATATGCAGGACCCAAAGTGCAGACTCGGGAGACAAAAGGTGAACTCAAAAAACAGCTTTAATGCTGAACTCAAAAAGTAACAAACTTCCAAATAAACTTACGCAGACAGACAGCAAACACAGCAAGATGAGGGTAGATCACAACATGGACAGATGAAAACACAGGGCTTATATACACAGAGGGAGCAATCAGGGAATGAGAGACAGGACTGAAACACAGCTGGGACAAATCAGGGCTGACGAGACAAAGGAAGCAAAACTAGACGCATTAACGTGAGACACGGACTTTCAAAGTAAAACAGGAAACATAACACAGAGACGCAGACTAGACACGGGAATACAGCAGACGGGAGACAGCAACTATGGATCACAGACAGAAAACCAGAACACTAAAACTCTAACAAAACCCACACAGAGAACCTAAACTAAGAATAATCCTATGAGTCACAAGGCAAAGCTAGAATATAATGAAATAAACAAAATCAAAGAACCAAAAACACAAAACACTGGGTCGACGACCCAGGCACCCTAACAAGTTTTTGTGCTGATGTTAACACCAAAGAAGGAACTCTGCAGTTATTAAGTGACTTAGTTACATTTCAACACTTCACTCTAAAACTCTATGAGGCCACTTTGTGGCTGAGTTGCTGTGGTTAATAATACCACTTACAGGTGATTATGGAATAACCAGGAGGGAAGAAGTTAAAAAATTGACTTGTTCCAAATGTGGCATCCTGTTACGTACCACACTTAAATTCAAAGGCATCTTTAGAACGACCCATTCTTTCCAAAGAGCTTTGAAAGGCAGAAGATATGGTGAAGCAATGTGGGAATGGCACTGAAAACACCAAATTCAGAGATTAATAAGTGTGTCCCAATACTTTTGTCCTATATCTTGGCGCTACACTGGTAGCGCATTCAAGACTTGGTAAGCTGAAAATGTATTTCCTTTACAAAATACTATAAGATCTAACTTTGAAGATGAATGATTGAAGGGGAATGCTGATAACTTTATGAATCTAAATGAAGCTCAGTGTTGAATGGCTGTGCATCCCACACGAACACAATGCATGACACAAGCATTGTGCTCAGACTAAACCTCTCATTTAATGGCATTAGCAATGCAACAATACAATGACTGAGAAAAATGAAATTATGAATATGATTTCCATTGCTCACAAATAAGCCCGTGTAAGAAGTTGGTTTTACACGGAAAAAAAAATAATGTGAGGTTGAAAAAGATGGAAAAACACATAGCATGCATGTAATGCCAAAATACTATAGATGTTATTTAGAGTAAATTGGCTAAAACATGTAGAAACAGCAATGGCCCTTTACACGCTCAATTAGTCAAACTCTGCTAGGTCATATGAAAGCCAGGAAGTAAAGCCTGAAAGGCCATAACCTGCCTGACCTGAGCATCAGAGTTATGATAATCTCAACTGATCTCTAACATTTACAGTCATAACAAAGATTTACACTTAACTGCTTTAAGTTTTGGAAATGCTTACAATCAGCTGCAAAGAATATTTGTGAATAGCCCTGTTGTTCAGAGGTAATGTTGTACCGGTCTACGCAAAATACTAAAAAATTTATATAAACATATTCACTATTACATTTTGAAACCCACTGTAGTTATGCAAGAGTGTAGCAAGCAAACTGTTTTTGCTTGTTTGTTTGAATTTGCAGGTTGGATTTGCTCACATTACTACTGCATGAGCAACACTGAAAATAGTGATAATAATACTAAATTAAAATGTATTTTTAAGGTTTTATGGTTTCAAGGATTTGTGTGTGTGTGGGGGGGGGGGCACCTTTCCTAAGAGAGATTGCCAGTCCCCCATGAAGGTCTGTGGGTGCAGATGGGGAGAAGAGATGCCCAGGCAGCAGTGGACTTGTGGGCCTCAGGAGACCCTCACAGAAGCGATAGGGAAGCAGCAAAGGTAGATTTTGCTGACCAAAAGCTCCTTTTCTATTATCCTGGTTCATAGGGAGGAATAGGTGTAGGAAGGAAGTACACTGATGTAAAGGAAAAAAAGAAAAGAACAGAAAAAAGGCGGTGTCTTGGCTTTGTCTTAAGAATATAGTAAATTATTATTTAGTTTCACCAAAGAAAATCTAGACTGATGAAAATAATACCTATTCTTCAATCAACTGGATCTATCACGATTAAAGTGGATGTAATAAAAGTGCTGCTTCTGACACAGGTGAAATAGTGGTTAGATACCTGTCACTAAAAACCAGGTCAGGGTGAACAATGACACTTCTGATCTGCTCACACTCAAAGCCTCAAACACACAAAAACAGTCGGCTTTCCATTTACTGATTTTTTATGGCAATCCAATTGAAACAAAAGAAAGCTAAACCAACGATCTCTTCGTCATGTTGTTATATAGTTTGAAACTGAATCCAAAGCTGATTTTAAATCTGAATAAAAGTTTTGGCAATGTAAACATTACCTTGCAGTCCTCATTGCAGTCAGTGAGTCCAACTTTGTGAAAACATGGGGATATTTTCAAAAAATGTTCCCAGGTCATCTACCTGCAGTCAATAGCAGCACAAGTAGCATCAGAAAAAGTCAGACACTTGTTAGAGGAGAGCATATAAATCAGATAATTATATAAACAACCCCGAGACTACAGCCCTAAACACTCACTGTAATCAATACTACATAAAATTAAAATTGAAATAATGTCTCTATTTGTTCACATGATAGCAAGCTGTCGTACGGTATAGTTTCTCCTTGTAGACGATATGTAGATCACATCACTGTTTCTTGTTTTACTGTAGATCCTCACATAAAATTGTAGCCACAATATGCGAGAATTCAGATATGTTATAAACTTTTCAGTAAAAACAAAAAATGTATGTGCCTGCAGGGCATGGTGATAATGCTGCAGGAGTGCATCAAAGTAGAAAATGTCTGAGGACTTTTTCCACAGTGAAAATTAATACTGGAATCCATAATTCCAACTGTCAGGAAAACCACAGCTTTTGTTGCCTGTGAGGAGGCAAACCACAAACTTTTCAAGTCTACAGAGTGTATTTCCTATTGAAAGGCATAAGTTGTCAAATCACTTCAAACTGTGATGTGCTGAGCAGGAATTAATTTAGAGCTTACAATGCAGGTATCATATCTAGAAACAAGGGTTCTGAAATGTTATTCTGACTCTGTTACTAATCTATTATTAACACAGTAAAACTTCTTCCACTGAAAGTCATATACCAAAGGATCCTAGCAATGCCTTTCTACAGATTGTCTTATGAATTTCTTTTTATTACAATGCAGCGAGCTGCCTCCTAATAATGCCAAGTCTAAAAATATGAGATCTAAGGAAAACTTTAAATAAGCCTGGATACATAGCAGTGAAAACAGCTAGGAAAACACCAAACCTAGCTTTAAGTAAAAAGCTCGTGTCAGATAATTACCAACCTACTTGCTAGTCGCTAACAAACAAGTGTGCTCTGGAAACTACACTGCCATCATAAATGACAGTGTATTTTAAAGAGAGACACATTTTTCTTTACATAAAAGAATACCACAAAAAGCACTCAACATCAGAGTTAGATGTCAGAAAATATCTCACTGACTGAAAGTTTTTTAAAGCTTTATTCTACAAATCAACAAAATATAGTATTACAATATACACTCACCAGCCACTTCATTAGGATACGTGTTTTTAAATTCAAATATCTAATAAGCCAATGGAAGCAACTCAATGCAATTAGGCATGTATACTGCTGAAGTTCAAATCAAAGATCAGGATGGAGACGAAAGTGGAATTTTGAACATGACGTGGTTGTTGGTGAGAGATGGGGTGATCTCAGTATTTCAAAAACTGCTGATCTACTGCGCAGTCATCTCCAAGGTTTACAGAGAATGGTCAGAAAAAAGAAGAGAAATTATCCCATGTGTGGCGGTCCCCTGGGTGAAAATACCTTGTTGATGCCAGACACCAGAGAATGACCAGACTGCTTCCAAGTGATAAGAAGCTCAAAAAACTACTCGTTGCAACCAAGGTATCCAGAAGACCATCTCTGAATGAACAACAATGAACCTTGAAGTAAATGGGCTACACCAACAAAAAAAAACACATGGGGTGATGCTCCTGTCAGCTTAGGACAGGAAAATTAGGCTACAATTCTCACCAGAATTGGAAAACAGAGGATTGTGAAAACACTGCTGTTGCTGATGAGTGTACATTTCTGCTCTGACGGAGCATGGATCCATCCTGCCTTGTATCAACAGTTCAGGCGGTGGTATAATGGGGTGGGTGGTACTTTCTTGGCACACTTTGGGCCCCTCAGTACCAATTGAGCATCGTTTAAAACACCACAAATTACCTAAGTATTGTTGCTGATCTTGTCCATCCCTTTATGTGCATCTTCTGATGAGTCCTTCCAGCAGAATAACATGTCATGTTACAAAGGTCAAATCATTTCAAACTGGTTTCTTGATCATGACAATGACTTCAGTGTGCTCAAATGCCATCGACAGTGATCAGATCTCAATCTGATAGAGCATCTTTTTGATGTGGTGAGACAGGAGATTCATATCAAGAAAATGCAGCCGATAAATCTGCCATATGGACCAAATTCTTTAAGAACTGTTTCCAGCATGTTGTTGAAACTGTACCGTGAAGAATTAAGGAGCTGGTGGGGGCAAAATGGGGTCAAACCTATTACCTGGAACATAAACCTTACAAAGTGGCCATGAATGTATGATTTTTTGAAACTCACTACACACTTTTTTTTTGACAGTTTGGAATTTATTGCTATAGGCACATTTGTCACCCGGGCATTGGACTGCCACGACCTCTGCCCCCTGACCGCACCAAACCCCTAGTGTAACGTAGCTCCTAGGATGATGCGGACATGCAAACCCTTCCACCAAGATAAGGTGGGCAAGTGGCAGAGGGACAGGCTCTGCTTTAGAAGACAGGGTGAGGAGCTTGGTCATTCACAGCTCAGAGTAGAGTCACTACTCGTCCACGTTAAAGGGGTCAGGTGACGTGTTTAAGGCATGTGACTAGCCCCCTGGATGAGAGGCAAGGTTTTTCAGGCTTGTCCTGCTGGGATGCGGCCCTGTCATGCTGGACACACCGGAGAGATCACATCTCTCTGCTCAAGATGAGCTAGAAGAGGTGGCTTGGGAGAAGGAGGTCAAAGCATCTCCCGTCCCATTACCCATGGTGGAGGAGCAACAGAAATTGGACGGATTGATAGATGAATGGAATTTATTCTATAGACAAATAATTTATTTAACCTGGTAATTCATACATGCCTGTGTAATTTAATGAATTTCTTAGTGAGACTTGCACGTTAACTTAGATCACATGCTACAAATAAGCTCAAGTTCATTTTAAGTTCATTTTAAATGATGGTACAGTAGCAGCACTCTCCAAACAGCACTACAGTTATTTTACGTAGGAGAAAATTCACCCTACAATTGAAAAACATACATCATGTATTAGAGAGTGTATTGAATTGAAGTCAGATGACTAGGTAAAGCCAAAGCTCTGAAAACATGCTGTTGTCTGACCCATGAGATGACCTGAACAGCATACAGAGTGAATTTTGTTGTTTTATTTACTCCACAGTCGAGCTGCTGCTGCTGTGAGAAGTTCTCATGCCTGATAAATGACTGCGTAGTTTGAATGGACTCAACACTTAATAAATCTTAACCATTTCCTTGAAATCCAGGCAGTTTCACCAGACCATAAACATATTTTCACACAATGCCCTCCAAACTTCTGGAGAATGGCCAGCTTTGAGTATATTGTGTGTTTTGTTTGATGACTTTAATGCTCACCCTGAGTGCACACATCCCCTCCCACAACAATGCTGCACCTACATGCGCTGGATAAATGCCTAACTCTTTCAGCCCAGCTTCTCTGCATGTAGCTTAAAATTCTGTATACTTATAAAAATTAGAATAACTCATTAGGCGAGTGTAGGCAAAATGTCAATCTTGTACAAATCCACTCAGCTGATCAAAAAGAGGTATATATGATTTGTCAAATCCCCATGATATTGACTTTCATACTTGCTTCAATGTATGTTCTCAGTCAACACAGGGCCTCTGTGACGGGAACTAAAAAAGGATGAATGTTGGCATCTGTCTGCCATGGAATCGAGATTCTCTGCCACACTCCAACAGCAGTGTTAAAAAACACGCTGCACGCCGAGAAATCAAACGAGCCCCATCTTTGACAATTTCTGCAGCAGATTCCACAGGAGCCGCTGCATATGCAAACAATGGCAGAATCCATAAATGATACACCTTGTATGTCTGAGAAAAGAGCAGTGTGGGTGTATCACTAATGGAGCACTCTTCTGACAGGGAGCTCTTTACAGTTGTCTTATGAAAGCAGGCTGCATTTTCAGGTGAGCCGAGTAGAGTATTGTGGTTGCAGAAACATGAAAAGACGTATGATTTTTATTCCAAGAATCACTCCTGTTAGTATTAAGTACAGTGTGTCTGGTCTTTTGCTGTAGCTCCTACACAAAATTTTTTAATTTTCTTCCATAGAAAAACAGTTACATGTTGGGCTAATCTGCATAATTCAGCAGCGTCCACTTAACACTTCCTCAAGAAATTGGGTATTTTGTCATCCCTTATTTAACACCACACGCTGTCAGAGACAGATACTGCTCAGCTCAGCATAGTAAGTCACACTTTCCATGAGCTTAGTGGCTATAGTGATGACTATTGGTGTTGAATACAACCTAAACAAGAATCACAACATGGGAAAATTAGTCCCTTTTAACTGCCACTAAATAGATGCAAGTTATATGCTGATGAAGTAGTCGTGTTGTCCAAAGTCAACCTGAAAGAACTACAGTGTGACACACATCACAGACTGAGAAAGACAGCATGCCGAACAAAACGAGACGGGCCACAAACAGCCCACTGGGAAAATTAGTCTACATATTTTTAAGAGAGCTGTGAGTTGAAATTTGCTACATGCTTTTAATTAATGACAAGGAGGAAGTGGAAGGGAGAGGACGGGGGAAGAGCGAGTACAGACAATCAACATAAATATCCTACAACGGGGTCTGAAGGGAACATAGCAGAAGGCATTGGACTGTCAGCTAAGGGCCTGATTAATGACAGCTCTGTAGTCTGGAGGTGGTTGTATTCGCAGTAATACAGCTCTCCCATCAGCCCCGAGCGTCTGAAAAGCAGATTACTCTTCTACAAATTCACTCATTATAAATCAAACAGGACACATTATCTCCAGGAATATCTGCGCTTTGTCTAAAACTCATGAACACTTTTTAAAGAAATATGTTAACCTGTATGAAAAATGTAACTGATGAATTTGCATACATTCAAGGCCAGAGGAACTGAAGCCCTGTACTTTGCAATACCACAGTATAAAAATGGCTATATTACTGTTATGTTAACTGATTATTACTTCATATTGAACACATAAACAACTCATCAGTGCCTTACTTAGTAATTGTAATATTTTCTGCTACTTCATTTTTGCAACAACTCAACATCATATAGAAAAAGGATAACCAGCATAATATATTTTAGATCTATAAAAAAAATTCCTTCAGAGTAACTAGCTGTCAGTTTAAAATAGTGGAGCTAAAATTGGATTATACGATATACATCAAATTCGGATATTTATCTGAAGCACCTAAACACTTGTCTTTTGTTAAATCGCACAACTGACAACATCAGTTAGTTTAAAGGGTTTACGATGATAGAAAAAGAACTATGAGCTTAAAAATAGTAACACAGACGGCAGAATGCATACAGAGCATTCATCAGTTTTTTTTCTTCTTTCAAAAAACAAGCCTAGACTAACGTCTGTGCTTCTAGAAACATTAAATTCCACAATATGGAAAACGCTTGCCGTGACAGAATCTTGGACGCTGGGGCATATTTTTAATCTCAGAACCGCCGCCTGTAATATTAAATGAATGTCATATGAATGCTGAAATTGTAGAGACTGCTAAATGACCGCCCCCCAAGCTATGCATCAGTGTGAGATGACATCTGCAACAGAATCATTTGTTTTTCAGCCGTGCAGCTGTCTGTGTTGATGGTAGTATGTGAGATTTGATTTGAAAGGGTTGTCTAAAATTTGGTTGAGACACACTAACGGAAGACAAAATGAATAAGACATTCATACATTTTTTTGATGCATTTAACATTTATTTTAATTTTTCACACCTTGTCTTTTAGTTATAGAAATTTTTAAACATCATTTACTACATGTTGTCTGTCACACTGGAAAATATGAATGTACGCATGTGTGATCCTTTCATTCTTAAATCCAACACACACACACACACACACACACACACACACACACACACACACACACACACACACACACACACCTCCTCCTTGTTATCATGTGCAGATATGTGTCATGCACTTGGAAGTAAGGTGCCCACTGTATGTGCACAGGTATATATATATTTGCATAAGTTTGAGGTCTGGATAAAGATCCTAAAAGTGTCTCATTTCACCAAATCATAAAATAAAATCAAACTCCTGCATATTTTTTATTTTCATTCCATACTTTTTCATCGCTCTTAAGATAACATTCCTCCTTTCTGTTTTCTAAAGAGATCCAAAAGTCAACACAACTTTAGCAAATCTCGCTGGCATTGTTCTGAAGTGGCTTCATAATAAAGGCTTCTAACTGTCTTCTAACAAATTCATTGCGAGAATCAAATGGAGGAAACGTTAAACTGACAATGGCTGCTTACAAAGGAAAATTAGCTTACTGCAAAATGGAGAGAAACGATGCCAAGGGCAATGTTACTTGTGTGACAGAATCACACAACATGCAGCGGGATGGATGAATATAGAAATTTAGCACTGAACTGTCGAGAATTAATGGATATAAATGAAGTTTTTACATCACCGCGCAAAATGTAAATAGAAACAGAAATGTGCAAATCTTATAAATCTATTTATAAGATGTTCTATTCTATGTTCTATTATTTTATTCACAATAGAACATATGTAAACATATCAAAGGTTTAAACTGAGAAAATGCACAATTTAAAAACACAACACAACAAAGCAAAAACATAGGCTAATTCCATAAGCACTAATCCAACCCCACACAATCAAAGATACAGGCTTTTGAATTCAGGGCTGATCACCGGATAATCTCTTTCTTCAGGAAGAAGAATCATTTGAAAGTATTCCAAAAATAATTCCAAATTTTAATTTGTCTGACGGCAGAAAAATCTGGATCTTATCCACATTTACCTTCTTTTGTGCATTTGAGGACAGCATGGCGAATTGTGTTTACACACAATGATTTCTGGAAGTGTTCCTGAGCCTGTACTGTAGATGAGAAAATATTCAAAGTCTTTGCAATTTTATGTTGAGGAATATATTTCTGAAAATTTTCCATAGTTTATGTAGAAGCAGTTTTGGTTTTTTGCAGACTGTTGAACCTAAAGAGATGCTCTTTTTTATACCCAATCATATTACTGACCAGTTGCCAATTAACCCGATTAGTTGCAAAAAGCTAATTTGTTTTAGCACCACTTACTGTTCCAGCCCTTCATTGCTCCCGTCCCAACTTCTTTTTTTTTTTTTCAATGTGCTGTTGCCATCAAATGTTCAAAACTTCATGTTCTAATCACAAAAAAAAAGCACAGAATCCAGCAGTTTCCTCTTCTTTTTTTTTCTTTTTTAAGCGTACTGTACTTAGAGTTGGTCTCTGACAGAAAATCCTGATTAGCTGCTTTTGGAAAATCAAGTGAAGCAAAAAATGCAGAACAAAAAGTCAAAGGGGTGAATATATTTTTACATGCAACACATGCTGTGCTCACAGCACCGACTTTGACGTGGTTTTCCAAGGCGCTGACAGTTTTCTTCTCTCATGTGAAGTCACAAAACTTTCAGTTTACGTTTATTGTGAGCCAGATTTATTTATTTTTTTTAAATAGGGATTATTGTTTTTGCCAATGCACAGGGGTGTCTGGTACATTTCCTCTCCATTAACAGTTGGTTCCTGTGCATGCACAATGGATTTCTTCCTTTTTCTTTATGGTTTATTTCCTCATCTTTATACCTTCCTTTTGTGTTATTCAAACAAAATTTCACTTTTTTGGTATCATTCGTGTTTATTGGATTCATGGGACACAATTCAGTAATTAACTAGAATAAAAGGTTTGCTGCTCTAATTAAGGAACAATAAATACCAGTATAAGAACTGCAGTGTTTTGCAGCTGCATGAAACTTCTTATAAAACGGCATATTTCAAAATTTTTTTACAACAAATTTGGTAAATAAGCCATTTTTGCAACATAAAAGTGAGATCTTGTGTCAAAAAATAAAATATGACAATGCTGTGAGCGGTTTATTCAGTGCTTAATTTTTGATTATGTGTTGAAATAGTTAACACCAGTGTGTCTATGATAGATGCCTGTGGGGTCTTGTAGGATCTGAAAATAGGTGCTACACAAAGTGTGTGAAACAGTGTGAGACTACAAACAGGTGTAGACTTTCCCTAGTTAGACATTCATTGCAGCCTAATTTAAATACTGCATCCCAGCGTGCTCCCGCTTTGAACTTTCTCCACATGTTTGCTCACATCTCGCAGTCACCAGGCACTGAAATGCGCTATTGTGTTTTGACACATTTCTCATGAGCAGCAGGTCCATATAATATTAAGTGGAAAATGGCGTCTTTATGCCAGTGGCTTCTTGTGGGAAAACGTGATGCATTTGGCCAGATGTGCTGTACATCATTCATTCATGTGGGACTAAATCATTTGAAAGCGACCTAATTGCTTGGAAACGCAACTTTCAGTGTATTTTTATTGTGTTCATTCAGTGATTTTGAAAAAGAACTGTGCATAGAAAAATGCTCAGTAAAAGGTCTTTTCAGCATCCGCAAATTAGTGCAATTATTCAGTGTGAGTGGCGTGTTCAAATAAATGTTTTCATTGATTTTCTTATAAATACCTATAAAACAAATGCTGTTAATTAGGTGGTAGGTTTACTAACATATTAGGTAATGTTTGGTAAAATAATTTGCCAGCACATCTAAAAACAAAGCCGTTACTAAAGCCATCAAGTTCATGTTCTCATAGCTTTTGCTTCTGGTTTGTACTCCTCTTACAATCTCAAAAAAAAGAGAAAATCCCTGCCATACCTAGGGCATTTTATTTGAGTTTTGGGGGATATTTTTATGATAAATATTGAGAAGATCAAAGTCACGTCAAACAGGTAAGGCACACATGGAATAGAGAAAGGAAACAGCAACCCACTCATACAACACTGTGCAAGTACTTGGGATCAAGAAATATGTAAAAGAGTCTTTAAATAAATTGTGTTTGTGTATCACTAATACATCTGACTTCTAATAAATCACTAATAGCAAATTAAGTTTTTACTTTTGCAGCTTTACTGTGAACAAACAATGACTTTCTGACATGGCTTCAATTAAATTTGAGTATGGGTTCACAATCAGTAATAAAACCTTCATCACAAAGTGTAATAACATTTGTGAGTCATTAAGAGTTCTATAATAAATTCATAAAATTTTATATGTGCCAGGCTCATCTCGTATCAGCTTTAATAACACAGAGAAAATCATTCATGATTAATAAATATTACCAGTATTTCATCGCATGTTAACAGTAAGAAAAAAAACTACTTGCTAAACTTAATGTAGTTCATTTACAACTTGGAAACACTGGTTACTATAAAGTGCTTTTATGGAATTATTTTTTACAAACAACCCTCTAATTGAAAAATTGAACCTTTATTTATGCTTATTTTTATTACTAAACAGAAGAAGAGTTGTTAGCTGCCACTGTATTTATTATAATATTTTCCATTTCTCACTGTTAATATTTGAGTAAATCACAGCAGCAGTAGTTGGCCATTTGTGGACATGCATGATAATAACAAAAACCTTTTCAGCCTTTTTCTTTCTTTTTTTTTTTAATCCCAGCAGAAAACTGACAAAAGATGCTGACTTGAAAGGTCAGAAGGCTGTGTCACCAGATAAGTGAAGTCTGTTACATCTTTGACTGCTATAAGTTTCTCCTTCTCTGTGCATCAACTCCTTCTGAAAAAAAAAAAAAAAAAAAAGGTAAAGAATTTATGACAAGAACCCTCCTCAAGCTGAGAGATTTTGCTTGACGGCGATGGGAGATGTTGCCCCACTTTTTTGCTCAGCCCCTTTGGGAACGGTCCTCACTCTTCCCTCCTCGCCTGGTTGAAAACAGAGAGCTGGGCGCACTGAAACAACTGCACTAAATACAGCCCTCCAGTTACCATAGAAACCAGCACTGGTGCATCCCTGACTAGTCCTACTGTATTTCATTTTGCACTTGACCCAGAAAAACACTAGGAGGTTGATGTTTAGTTTCTTCCCAGTCAAAATTTCAAGAGCTTTGGTGATATAACAGGCGTGAACAAAGAGCTGTACTGGTAATGAGGAATAAACAGACACCAAATTCTGAAGGAGACAGACGGGAAAGATGCAGGGGTGTGAAAAGGATAGAGAGGTAAAAAAAAAACGTGCGTGTAAGTCATGACGCCAAAGACGCTTCAGGGAGAGTGAATTTACAGTGACAACAAACTTGGGTACCCCTGCAAGGCTGACCATAGCTAAACTGAACTGGACAGCAGGTGATCATTTGAAATATATCAAGTCCTGCTTGTGCTGGCACCTTTCCTGAGATAAAGGATGACGCGACACGGATTTCTTTTTAAAGCAATAGCGTAGCAATGCTGTTCTTAAAGTTATATAATGCAAGGTGCTGCATTGCATCAAACACCATTGTTTTAAATATAGAACTAGCCATCAGTCTTTAAAAATTCAGGCATATATAACCATAAAATTTAACACACCTTGGAGTAGACCAAATCAGTTTTCAGGAGACAAGAGTCAAATATCACAAGGCTCACTTCTCAATTAAATACTTAATGATTCACTCTCCTACTATAGGCCACTATAACATCCAGGCATTTCACAGAGTTAAGTCATTTTTACTGTGCTCTCAGCTCCACTGGGACATTATTATATTGCCAAATAGGTCAGATGCAACACATTTTACTGCAGCCAGGCTTTTACCTTCGAAACATGATAAAGCACATATATCATTACCACCATTTTAACAATACCCACAAGCGCCTTTAATCTATACACCAAGCACACATGGTTTCAAACTCAGCAACATTATAATAGCAGTAAGTGCTTTAGGAAGCTGTTTTTTTTTTGTTTGTTTTTTTTTTAAACAGGAACAATTAAAATGCACGATTCACCTACACATCACCTACAGAGCGACAGCATTTCAGCTATGACACCCTAAACACGCGCTGCCTCCCGCATCTATCGAGGCAACAAGTCACAACTGATCTGTAAAGTCTTTACACTTCAAAGGAATTTCTGCTGCTACAATCCAATTTTGTGGCTTGTGGTTCGTGCTTTGTACAGAAAAACGATATCAGTGAGGGCTTTCTATACAAAAAGAACTTTTGCAGTCAGCAGATAAAATAAAAACAAAATTTCAATAGGGAAATAAAGGGGAGACAAATGAGGAGGGGGAAAGGGGTGGGGGCTGCTGAATACATTTTCCACGAGAAATCTTTGAAAGCAAAAAACAATGGCTACATTTTATATAACAACAAGACGGTAAAGCCTCCATTTCATATGCATGCTGAAGTGCTGTGCTACTCAAAGTGTGTGGCAGAGAGCCAAGGCAGGTGGGGCGAGGATAACAAAAGGGAAAAATATTAGCTGAAAAACTAGTTCAATGAATAAAGTATTTTTAGGTAAGACAAACAATTATACTGACCTTTATTTTTACTGATATTTAACGCTTCTGCCTGCGTCTGAGGGAGGAAACGCCGGAGTGAATGTGTGGTAATTGCAATGTTATGCTGCACGCGAGACTTTATTTGGATTGACCAAAAAACAGCAAGGAAGACGAAACACCACAAAAATCATCATCAGTCTAAAGACTGTGCAGTAAAATCACTCAGGAGATCACTGCTACTTCATCTGAGGTTTTAAAACAGAAGTGGCACTCAAGTTTCATCTTACACTACTAATGTAATATAACACTAAAAGGAAGGTGGGATTAAAACTTCATAAGAATGCATTTGCCTCAAGAGTGTAAGCAAAATAAAAATTACCTGCAAAATAACTTTAAGTGACATAACACATACATATATGTTAAACATCATAATTAAAGAAATGTGCAAATATTCACAACTATAACTACAATTTGTATTTCTGTTTGTGAAAAGCGCTTACAAGCAATTTGTATGTGACTAGACTTCAATGGAAGATTGTTACAATGCTGATGCAATATGAAATATAAAAAGGAGATAAAACTATATAATGTTAATAATGTCAGCCTGCAACTATTTTTATTAATTGTTCAACTGCTTTATAATAATTTCTAATAAAAAAAATAACAGATTGTAAAAAAGGCCCAACCCCAGGATGGAACCAGGTTATGCCACTTTTGCTTGCATGCCTTAAATTATTAATGACAATAGATTTTCCTTCGGTCAGATAACAAATCACTTTGTCCCCACATGACTCCATGGAGGCGTTGCATAGTCTCATTCTCCCCTCTTTAGGAACGGCAGAACAAAAGGGCAGCTACACAGAAGCAGCCATGTAACTGATACATATTCAGTGGACTCTTTTTGTGCTGTGCTGCCCTGCTGCCATTCTTGCTCAACAGCACCTTTAGTCACTGCTGAGGGAGAGGAGAGTACTTCTTATTCACCCACATGTTCATAGATATTCAGGGAGTTGACCCTCTGGTGCTTTAACCTTTAGCTTCCCACCACCTTGTTTTCATTTATGGGAAAAAGGAGGAAATAACTATTATTATACAAAGAATAGCATTCCTCATAGGTTTTTGCACTCCTAGTCCATTTTATTTTTAAATAGTCCTCTCCTCTGTTATTGTAATAGCCAATCCGACATTCAGCAGCATTGAAAGGAAGGCCAAACAAGCTAATGATTGAACAAATGCACTGGCAAATTGGACTAATTTTCTTATTGTATTTTTTTTCATTGAACAACGGTGCTCCATAATGATTGCCTGACACTGGGTAAGCGCAGGGATGCACGCTCCTGTTTTTGCCTAAAACAGTAATTTGAATGGCACTGGCGTATAAGCCAACGCTGCTGGATGGGGCTGGAGAAGTCCTCTGCAGTAAAGGCCTGACGGCATCATGTTACGCTCCTGGAAATCTTCTATTAAGTGTGAGTAGTATAGCACAAGACAACTGTGGGTTTTCTAAATGGCTTTCATGAGCATTGTAAAACAGAAAGCATACGAGTCATTGAGATGTTAAAAGGTGGTCACAGCGTGGGAGGGGCGTAGAAACAAAATTATAGGAGACAAGTGTACTTACACAATGGATGAATTCTCCTAAACCATTTTTAAAAAAAAAAATCACCACCTGCCAACTAAATGCCACAGAAAACGTAAGCACAACGAGGACCTTGATAGTATGTCAACCAGGAGAATGAAAACATGACTGCACTACAAATGTGAAGTGCCTTAAAGCAGAGTGGAGTAGAGGGAAAACTGAAATGGCTTCTCACACTTAATACGAAAGGCGAAAAATACACAAGAAAGTAAACAGACAATCCCAATACACATGTGGAAATATGGCAATTTGCATATTTTGTACTAAAGGGTAACAACTGCATTAAACTTAGATCCGATTATACGACAAGCTTCTTATTTCAGGTTTCGATTCAGTCAAAATCCTTCACAAATCACGTAATAAGAGAGCAGACAAGACAGATTAAGTGAGGATTTTTAATCTAAACTCTGTAATGACAGGTCTTGAGAGATTCTTCGTAGTGATTCTCTGAGCTGATCAGATAGTTAAAAGGATTTCATATAAGACTTGATCAACTAGGCAAACAATGCAGAGCAACGATTTAGAGGTACACTAATGACTACCTTTGAAATGACTTTGTAGAAATCCAATTAAAACTAAAAAAGGATTCCATCAGCTTTGAATGAGGTCAGATTTTTATTACCTGGAATCAATAATTATCTGCAATGCAAATTCCACTTTTCACATCCGCTAGTATATGCAGCTGCTACAGTATTTTTATTTTTGGCCTGTTTATGCTGTTCGAAAGCTGATATACTTAATCACATTGAGAAAAGTAAACATAGGCCGGTCATATGTTAAATATGGGTAATTTCAGCCCATTGCTAATTGGTTGCTAGGCATGTATAATTCAGCTTTTGTTGATATAAACAAAATATAATTGCTATTAAATTAAAATGATAGGATACTTTCATAAGGTGCAGGAAGTGCATGAAAGCTAAAAAACGGTCACTGTAGCCCATTGGTAGGTGGTTGCCGGGCAACATGACAACATCAAAATATATTGTGCATAATATAAATTTCGCAGATATAAATTAGGTGTTATTGCTGTGAATTTTAAATGATACTATACTTTCATAAAAAACTGCTAGAAATAAGCCATTATAGTCGATTGCTAAGTGATGATAATATCGGATATGGATACAAACATGGGCATACGAGGCAGTTGTGTGCCAAACTTGGCTACTCAGCTCGCTTGCAGACAAATCTGAGAGGTGCACATAAAAAAGGGATATTTATTCAGTATCCAACCAAATGTGAAATTTGGTCACTACATGAGTCATCGCGTCATTATTTCACACTCCTATCTGAATCCATTCTGTCACTATCAAGGCAATGAAATCATAATTGGTGACTGAAGAAATCACACCATCCATCCATCCAATTCTAGTTATGCAAATCAGCCCAAAAAAAATCATTTAAAAAACAATACTATAATACAATACAATAATACAATAAAAGTATTCTAATCAAATTAATAAATCTTTCTCGATTGACTTGTAAAATCAGGGTTTAAAACAATCAATTTAACAGCCAAAGACTTTTTTTGTTCTTCCTAGTCAAAAGGTAAAGCTCATTAACTAACAGTAAGCCACCTGATCTGACAAGACACATACAGCGATTATACAGTACACATTAATCTGTGGTTTAGATGAAAGCTGTTCATTGTTGGCTGCTCGTGCAAAGCATATGGACTCGCAGCAGACACCATTAGCATGGGTGATTAACTGGCCAGGTTAAGCGCCTTGCACCAGAGGCACAGAAGAAACTATCCACCTCTTGGGATCGCGTTGCCTGTACCACAAATTACGTTATCTCCAAAATCAGTGGAGGAGGAGCATGGCAAATTTGGTGCTGGTGGCACATCGTGCATATTAGGCGATTGTGTTTGTGGCTACATGAATGAATGAGAGGGGGGGAAAAAATGAGGACACGATCAAACCTCACTGGGGAGTAAAATGGAGGGAAATGTGTCACATCAGAGCGATGGAGAGATGCTGTGATGATTCCTTTCGGATTGAAACACACCCAACTCACATTCAAATTTAATGAGCACGTTGGGAAAAAAGTCATGGAGAGATCGGGGTGGTGGTAATAGGGTTGCAGCCCCAACCAATTAAAGCTACTTAAAGGAAATCAATTTGAATCGCAAGTTCAAAGACATCTCAGTCAGTAGCTGACTGTGATCCTAAGTGAGTTGGCACTGGGGACTTCTCTTTTTGCATTGCGCATTTTTTTCTTGTGAGTCTTCGAAACACGCTTACACACTGTCAGGTGACAGATGGCAGCTTCCTCGAGTTACCACAGAGTGTGTATTCGAATTTTAGACTAATGACGTGTAATGTGCTATATTTTAGACTTTTCTCTTCCAAAACTGCATCAATGCCAAATATGGAGATCTCCCATTTTCAAGGGTAGATTGGTCGGCAGAGCGTACTGCATTTACAGGTGACATGGTTACAGTGCTGCTAGAGTCCCGTCTCATCTCTAAGGGCGCAGAAACAATTTGGTGAAGCAATCCTGGGCAGATACTTTCACCATTAGATGGTCTCGTTCTTGCGTAGGTCCAGTCAGTAACTTTTAGTGCCACAAAGGTTTTGAGGACGGTGAAGTTTCACTGGAAAGTGAACTTCAGACTATTACTTTCACCTACTTGAACTTATGAAATCCCTTCCTTCCTCTTGAAGAAGTCGATTCTCATTTTCACTGAGAGAGTGAAAATGAGAATTGTATGCCACGCTGCTGTTGATGTAAAAGTTGTAAGCCTGTTGCCTCTGAACAATGGCGTGAGCAGCCCCTTCTCGCTCATGTTGTTCACCCGCTGATACACTGAAAATGATGAATCCTTCTGCAACCAAATCCAACCTGTTCTCAGAAACAGCAGGGGGATGAATATATTACAGCATGGCGATTCATTAGCTGAATGTCAACCACTATGTGTGCGCAGACAGGGCCTTGCCTTTTAACCATAGTTCACCACATGAAAGAGGACCCAGAGTTATACTTGAGTCATCCAGAAGATAATTTAATAACTTGCTACAATAGTACTGTGTATTTAGATAAAGAATATTCGCTGAAACTTAATCTGAGACACTTTGACCTCTATAAAGTGATGGGTTTTTTGGTTTGTATTTTTTGTTTTTTTTACTGTGATAGAATCTTTTTCATTTTCTTATCTGAATATGACTGAGTATGGGTTTATGAGCAGCCACCCTCTCATATTAGCTGGTCCAAGAATCAACAGACACCACAGATCCACAAGGATCTTTGCCAGTTTATTATGGACTGCAACCAGGAAAAGGGATTTTATGTGTTAAACAACTTAGAACACAACAAAGAACTATCATAAATAGCTACAGTATAAGGCTAACAGTCTTAACTTGATATCTATTGAGCAGCTGCTCCACAGATTTTAATTATATCACCTAGATTGGGTTGTACAGTCTATTTTTAATGTTGCCAAAGTTCTTAGGAATTACTCGCTTGTCGTATAACATGTAACGTCTTTAAGGCTTGTCGATTGTTTTGTGCTAAAAATGTAATAAAATAAAGACCAAAAAATGCATATATGTACTGCTTATTGATCTAAAACAAGAATCAAGAGCACAAACAGGAACTAGAAAGACAGATGATGTTTTCTCCAATATTTAATTCCCTTAGTTGGTTACCAGATTTGAATTTAAAATCATTCTTCTCACATAGAAAGTCCTGAATGATCAGTCTCCATCATATCTTAAAGACCTTATGGTGTCATTTAATCCTGAAAGAGCATTTTGCTCTTAGACTGCTGGCTTATTTTTGGTTCCAAAAAGTAGAATGGGAGGTAGAGTACTCCGCTATCAGGACCCTCTCTTTTAGAACCAGTTCCCAGTTTGGATTCAGGACACAGGCATCCTGCCTACTTCTAAGATTAGGCTTAAAACTTTAATTTCTAATGAAGTTTACATTTAGGGCTGGATCAGGTGACCTTGAAGTATCCCTTAGTTATGCAGCAGGACTTCTAATGATGCACTGAGCATTTCTCTACATGTTTATGCCATTACAGCAGGTCATTAACGTTTGTCTTCTCTCTCCTAGGGTTTGTGTGTTGTCCTCATGCCTGATGATGTCTTTCTGTTTCGTTTGCCAAAAGTCTCTTGCTGCTAGAAGAGAGTTCTTCCTCCCTACAATCACCGAGTACTTAGTCATGGGGATTCTCAGCTTGTTGAGCTTCTCTCTCTAATATTGTAAGGTCTTTAAATTTCAATACCCTGAGGTGACTGTTGTTGTAAACTGGCACTATATAAAGAAAACCGAACCGAATTCAATTTACTAGGGTATGTTATCCTCCGCATGTGTTCATTTGAAAGCTCTGAGCAGAGGTGTCAATGATCTGACAGTTTTGTTTAGGTCTTTGGCTTCACATTTATCATAGATTTAAAATCAAATAGATACTTTTATATTCTCTTTCCCAGCATGCCAAGCTCTTTTATACCTGTATTTGCTTAAAATTAGGTAAGAGAAGTGTCAGCTCTCTTGCACTGCTGTCTGCAAGACCACCTGCTTTGGACTTTCAGGGTCCAGTTATAAAATTCACACATTGCCGAACTCCCACAAACTTCCAAGACGCTACTTTAAAGTTAAACTACACAGTATAAACAAATACAAACCAGTCAAAAAGTCAAAACTATAATTTTATACACATTTATACACAAAAACCTGTGCATATCTCTACATATAACACAGTGACAGTGTTTCAGAGTCAGTAGCTCTCTGTAATAGCATTTATAAAGATCTAAAAATATTCAACTAAGCCAAACTGTTAGGTTACTGGTGTAATATTTTCACATCAAATTTTTATTGATTGTGCTTTTTTGTGAAATGGTAATGTAATGTGTACATAGGGCTGTTCGATATAGTGATATATATCGGATGACGATATAAAAACATCTATCGTTTCCTATTACGCTATCGTTTGTTTCGTGGTGTTGCAAAATAAACCGTTTACAGCAATATTTTTTCATGGTTTTGATGGCCACTGTAGTGGCTATATTAATTTCTTAAAGTTCTCTCTTTCTTATATATACCACACTACTGACGGACAAGCCACTGTTTTTACGTGTTGTCATTAGCAACAATGATGGTAAAACCATCACGTGGCTCCGCTGTCCGCTTGTTTGTTTTCCACGTAAACCTTTCACAATAAAGCTCAAGAGCCTGTTGAGACTTTTCAAAATAAACTGAATCACGTGAAAGAGTATGCAGAGAGTTTACGGATGGGAAGCGAAAAAGAGCTGTCAGGTGCTAAAAAATAAACCTTAGACTCAAACTGTGAAAGAAAACGGCGGCAATTACAACTTATGTCTAAAAATGCATAGTTTCATGCATCGGTTAAAAGACTGGACTCCAGGTAAAGGGCGCCCAGCTGGAAACACTTCACGCAAGCTGAGTTGCCCGAGATTCACAGAATTCACAGAAAATGTTACATTTTTGTGATTAATATAGTTGTCAAGACGATAAATGTCTTATATCGGGATATGAGATTTTGGTCATATCGCACAGCCCTATGTGTACATGTACTAAGTGTTGAGTGAGATGAATTTCTTCATTTGTTACAATATTTAACAAGCTAGCAGGAGTAAATGGAGTTTGCCCGATTGTCAAGATAAATTTTACAAAATTAAAAATTCAGTTTATTGTTCAAAGCACTTTAAGTAATTTGCGTCTATCCAAGATTAAAGGATCTAACACTTTCTGCAATGCAGGTCAGGCTGCTTCTTTTATTCACAGCCATTCTAAATTTTTAAAGGTTGCCAGATGTGATTTTTTTTTTAAATCCGCCTAGTAACATCAGCATTTACCCACTCATATGCTCCCATTAACACAGCTACCCTTTGTAATATCAGTGTAAATTTTTTTAATAAAACCTGTTAGCAAGGATCATAATACAGCTGTTCATCTATTGCAATGAAAGCGTTCAGTGAGGGATTTTTCCTGTGCCCTTCAAGAGGATGAAGGTAAAAATATTAATGTCACAGTATTATCTTTATCTGTCATTCACAGAGTATTTCACTGCAAACTTGGTACAGCCTGAAATTTTTGAGAAAAATCCCCAAGGCCAATTCATGCAGTAGAAAGATATGACCTCGGCATAGAAAAAGAAAGGCCAGAATTCAGTTTTTAATACTTAATTTTGAAGTCACTGCTGGTAAGTGATCTTCACGCTCTCTGCATACTAATTTGCACAGATGTCGTCCTTGAGAACCGTGTGATTAATAATGGATACAGTGTGACTATATGCCAATGGCTGGGCAGATCTGTAGAGCAGTGAACTGCAACACCGGGTTTGAAAATGTGCCTCTCTCCATCTCCACATCTCGAATAGAGTGTGTTTAAATTAACTGGGACAAATAAGAGTTAAATTCTCCACATTCAAAACTGATCCTGTCTCGTGCTTCTGTAGCAAGAGAATATGGGAAATCAGAGAAATTTGAACATGTAGTCAGAGCCTGCATCACAAATATCTACAGCACGTTTTTCTGAAACTGTTCCTAAGAATATGCATCTGTGAAATCTATTCATAAAAATATGGGCACCCTCAGTAAAATAAAATAAATGAAAAATCGTACTGTATTTACGCAGGGATATTTTCAGAAGGAATACAGTGGATTAACGCCACGGTAGATTTTCAGAGCATCAAAGCTCAGCTCAAAGGACTCCTTACCTTACTCTCATCCTATTTTAACAAAATGTAAATAAATAAATTAAAAAATTAAAGACCAGTCAAATTACTATTCAAATTCAGTCAAAAGCTCCCCTTGAGATGATGTGATATGCATGTGTTGCTAGACTACTATTACAACACTCAGCTCTTAATTCAGATACGTGCAGAAAAAAATTTTGCATACCAAGCCAGTAACATCTGCGTCATTCCACCTTTCGATGCATCTTCATTGGAGGGTAAGACTGTACTCAAAAAACATTTTATTTTAGCCTGAGTGCAATGCAAGAGAAGTCAAGCCTGCAGAACATTGTTATTTAACACTATGTGTAAAACAAATACATTAACCAACTGTATTTGCGAGAGGCCCCTTTCACATCTCTTCAAAAGTTTAAACAGAAAGCAAGCAAGTTAAACATTCATTATCAAACAAAACTGAACCGCTCTATTAAAATTTAGCAAAGAGATACCATATCTGGGCCAAAGAAGACACCAAAGTAGTCTTGTTAACTAACGGTTTAGTGCTGATGAAGGCACACTGTGCATTAAAATTTTAGCAATTTAATAAACCCAGGGTCTTAAATGAATATGAGTGGTCCAGTTCTTTCTTTGAGTTCAGTCTTTATGAAATGACCCAGGGATACACTTCTCTTTCTCTGCTACACTGGCTGCTTCTGTGAGGTGTCTGAAGCGCACCTCTTTATATTTCCTTCAATTCTTTTTCAGCCGTCATTAAACGAAGGCTCGAGTTTCTTTTTTGTTGCACTGTATGAACTACTTTGAAAATGGAAGAACAGATGGAGTTTTATTGCAATCCTAAAAAAAACATATCAAGGGGAAATGGTGGATGAAGAAGTCTTTGCCTGAATTACAAGAGAGTCCATTTATTGGCACTTGCTTTACGAAGTACACTATAGTGACATGCACCATTTGCCCTAATGGTGGTAAAGTCTTAATTCTACATCTCCTGGAAATAGAAAGTTTGCTATTCTTGATCCGTTTAATAGGTAGTTGCGGACAAATTAGATCTGCAATAACATTAGAAATTCAAAATGTAGCTATTGCACAAGGTTGTTTTCATGGACAGTAACTAGGCCTCTGCTGCAGCACCTCGCAGGTCTGTGATACTCCTGGTAACCATTGGAAACAGTCCTCCAACCTGAAGGATGGGACCTGCCAATGATTCTCCCTTGTGCGCAAGCCACAAGACTCGCAGGCCATGTTGATTTACTGACAAAAACAAGGTCCCCCTCTGAGTGAGCCAATGTTGGTGTGGAACACACCACTCAAACAGGATATTTCACTCTTTACTGGAGCTCATCTCTCAAAGGTAATGGCTTGGAAAATCTGAACTCTTTAAAAAGCAACAGGCACTATAAGACTATTATACATTTCTTATCCTACTGACATTGCCATCACAGCTTAGACAAGCTGATACAGGGTCACTAGATTATTACTTTCTCATAAGCAGTACAGTCAAAAACAGAGGTTTCATGTAGTTTCATGTAGTGGTTTCATGTAGTGATGTCTGCCAGTGAGCATGGCAGGCTGATACAGTGTTAATCCCAACCACTACTCCTACAGGACCAAAATAATTTCAGGCTCTTATAGGATGTGGAAGTTGGAATCCTTCCAGGAGTAGTGGGTGACAGTTCAGCCCTTTTGATTGGTACCTGGTATGTCTGTGGAATTTTAAATTTCAGAAAGCACCTCAATCCAATGGGTGATCAGGCCACAGCAAACCACCTATTAAAGAGTCTGAAAATGTATCCATGTACCACAAGAACATATGGTCAATAGTTAGTGTACAAGACTTACCTCGCTAAGCCGGCTTATACTTTAGCTCATAGCACTCCTAAGCTCCTTAACGAGTAAGCTCAAATTGAGCTAATTATTCAGAGACAACCTCCGTCTCATGGAACGCAGCCAGGGATGAGAACCTAGCACCATAAATTTGGCAATTGGGCAGTGCAACACATGGAAGCTGTGTAATTACCTAGTAAAGAAAAGCAAAAAGAACTGCAGGAACGTATTGTATGTACTCTATGGATTGCTCCCGACAAAAGTGTCAATATGCTTATTAGTCTACAGGTTGTCTCACATAGGGCTTTTGTCAATCACAATATTTTGTGTGCTTAAACTGTCTTGTAACTATATCTTCATCCTTCAGTTATTTCTTGTATGTCTTCTAATTCAGAGCTGGTTTCTGTCTGCAAAGAGCTGACTCACACTGTTAATTGTTATTCATCTTAATATGGCTTCCCCGTGTGCTTTTGTCATTTTAATTTAGTTACTTCAAAGTCAAAACCTTCTTTGATTGTGCTGTTCAGTTATGTTGCTCACTCAAACCAGAAAATGGGTTCGCTGTGCAAATCATTTTGGAGTTATTACGAGTTTGTGAAGACTGTAAATATGTTAGATAAAACAGTAATACACTATAACGAGCAAAACATGTTACTGGATTTTTTTTCTCAAAGTTTCGCATGTGCTGTGTTTATAATAAAATAAATAGTTGATCGAAATTCTCCTCGTCAGCTGAAATACACTTGCATCTAAGCTTCAAAATAACAAATGGGTCTGTAACAGCGTACCATCAGCAAAGATACCTCATTGCATTTATATTCTAAAGCCTGCTCGAGCTTCTTTTTCCTGGTACATCTGCATTGATTTTCCCATGTATGAAAAATGCTCGCTGAGCCACTTCATCACCTGCCATACTGACAACTTTATAATTTCATTTTGGTTATTAGCATATTACCTAAAACCTAATTTATGAAAGACTATTGGAGCACCTTTGAGGTTCACTGTTGCGCAAAGTAAACATAATTGTCTGTGTAAAATTCTACAGTAATCTAATGCAACACAACTGACAGAGTTACTAACAAAGACAAAATAATACAGGGAAGATAATCATGGATTTGAATAACAGTCAGGTAGACCTTTCTATTGGAATCATAATGAACTTCATCTGTACTCGTATTCTAACGTCGGGGGCAGTAGGAAAGTGGTGAAAGCCGCAGTGCATGGGGTGTAAATTAGGTATAAGTAAGATACCACTTTGTATGAATATATATAATATGTATAAAAATTATGGTGATGCCAGCCAAATTAGATGTAAATACTATGCAAAAAACCAAAGAGTGACAAAAAAAAAAAAAAAAAAAAAAAAAAAAAAAAAAATCACCTTTCTCTGCTGTGCATCAGAACAGTGCATTCATTATATGCATTGTGTAAGACGATTCAGTTTTCTGAAGGCAAATGATGGTAATAATGTCTGAGCTGAGCTAAATTATGTACGACTCAAAACCGAAAAAAAATTATTTCAAACATGATTTTGAAAGCTCTCCATCATTTCCTTCGTTTTTGCAGCTTTGAATTAGGCCTGAATATTACGAGACTTGTGTTCCGTTGGTTTAGTTTACAGGTTCTTGCACACACCTGCCTTCTGTCAGTAACAACATCAACATGCGGCAGATTTTACATCAACAAAATCACATTACATTACAGAGATATTTCAGACACTTTGGCTATTTAGATTCATATCCATCACACAACACCATCTGATCAGGCTCCAATTCATACTGCAGCACGGTAGCAACCCCAGATATAGACCCGGAGTCATATTCAGTAACAAGACGAACAAGGGGTCCCGCAGCAGATGGCATGGGTCTCGTGGAGCCCTGATATCGACAGCATGGAGACGGAACTGAGACAGATTTAATCCAGACAACTGTCACAATCTGTCGAAGATGCTTGGAACAACCTACCTGTCAAGTACGGGCGGGACGGAATATCCCCGCGGCAATTGATCATATGGTTTCCTCTTGATACACATCATTAATACACTGGCACCAAATATTGAAAATAACTATATTTTTATTAAAACATGCAGACTTTCTGACACCAGTTTGATTTAAAAGAGCCACTACTTAATGCCCCATGGTGGTGCCGCTTATAAAATGAATGCAAGAAGAAAATGGCAGACAGGCTATTAAATGCACTGTACTCTAATAAAATGTACTGATAATAAGACCAATACACAAATCCACACAGACATAGTGCAGTGACTACTCTTGGATGTTTGTTTGTTTTTTTTCATGGCATCTGCACTTAAGTTCTGGTGCCTAAAATTTTGCCTAGCTGTTGAAGCTGTCCCACTCAACTGCTGAATTTCCAATACTGCTCAGTCTTAGTTTAACATTAACCAATTCATTAATCTATTCACAGTTCTTGAATTTGAAAAATATCAAGTTACCTAAATGAACAGTAAGGATGATGCAAGTGTTCACTGACTAAGCAGAAACATTATAGTGCGAGGCTGTGGGAGGGACCGTCAGTGCCACAGTAGAACTCTGTTTGTATCAAGTGATCTACAGCGTAATAGGCCTCGCTACCACACAAGGTATTTTACCTAGAGCCAAATCATTTGGAACCTATTAAGTGTGCTTGGATCAGAATGTGCTGTAGGCTCATCAGCCATATGTTAGGCATCCGATTAGACGAGAACCATGCTGAGAGAAACACTACCCCTCAAGTCAAACACAAGGGTGCATCTGTTTTGAGAAGACTTTTTTTATACCTTCAAGTCTCTTTATTGCATATTTAATTGAAAAGGATGGCTGATTTAAAGTGTCATGGTTTGCCAACGCATTACCTACTTTGAAAGGCCTTACAGCGTTTGCTACAATAAGCCTTTTTTCCATATATGGTCAACTTCCACTTGCAACATTTTATGTTTAAAATATAGTGGAAAAGAATGGACAGAAAGAAAAGTATAAAAGATATATGTATCGTAGTGATTTTGCTGCACTCCAGCACACTATATGATGATTACATGACACACACTTTATCCAGCTGAGCCACCAGGATGCCACGAATACCTAATAGGTTTGAGAGATGTTTGCAGCCATGGCAACACAACAAATAAGACCAACGTGTCTTATCAACAAGCTTACAAAGGAAGGGAAACGGAGAAGGTGAGCCACAATGCAACACAAGTGAAAAAGCAAATGGCATTGTCAACAAGCTCAAGTGATTGGGGAGCTTCAGGAAGGAAATCTGCTCAAAGCTCTGGCTTCTCACAATATTCCAATAGGAGTTTTGTAGTTTTTCAAGCAGACTAAAAAATATCTTTATCAGGTCACACTATAAGTGAATTCTGTGGACATCAGCATTATAAGCTCTACGATTTCTTTAATGTATGATTTCAAACCAAACGATCTGGTGCTTATTTGTTATGATTAAATGGAAAGCCACTGAAGGCTGTACAATGCACAGCAGATTTCACTGTCTAATATAATGAAGTCAGTTCCAGCAGAGCTGCACAAGTGACAGCCAGCTGCCAAGCATCTCACTTGTTCGGCTGTCTAATCTCAAAATTACTGACATGTCAAAATTCAAAGTCTTTCACAGCAATAAAGATATTCATGAGGAATTCTGTAATTTCATGATTGAACCTGACCGTTAAAGGTTTTAACGTACTCCGCATTCCAGATGAAGACACGGTCCTCTCAAATCTTCTCGGTAATGTGATACATGCGATTCATGTTTTTACACAATTAAGCTCAAGAGTATCTGCTAAAATTCAAACCAGCATTAGAATAGCGGTGAAAAAAAGCTGTAAGTGACTTTGACTGTGCAGTAACTGGTTTTTCCTATTTCGAAAACTGCTGCTCAGATGGGATTTTCACACACAGCCATCACAAGGTGTTGTGGGAACGGTGTAAAAAAGGGAAAAAACTGGTAAAAAAAAAAAAAATGCAGTGTTGATGGCACAGGACATAAAAGAATGGCTAGGCTGTTTGGAGATAGAAAACCAACAGTAACTCAAATAACCAGTCACGGTATCCAGAGGAGCCTCTGTGTGAGTGCTCAACATATCAAACCTTCGAGCAGATGGTCTTCAGCTGCAGAAAACTACACTGGGTACCATAACTGTCAGCTTAACACTGAGATTATGCTGTGTATAAGCAAAACAAAATTGGACAGTGGACAAAAAAACTAAACAAATGTGATTCAGTATTCAGATAGTAAAGTTGGAATTTAGCTTAATCTAATATCTACCTTGTTGGCACACTTTGGGCCTCTTAGTGCAAACTAAGGATTGCTACCAAAGCCCCACATTAAACTGGAACAGAGCTAAATTATATAAAACCAGAGTAATGATAAGTTCTCACACTATCTGCTCTTCTCTTAATACCAGAAATATTAAGGCAACAGTTTTCCTATTTCGTACTGCTAAGAAAATGGTATCTCACAGATTAGGACATTTAAGGGGAAATATTTTCTAATGGGTACTTTTAGCAGGATGGCACTCCTGTCACAAAGCTCACATTATCTCAGACTCCTCAATTTCAGTGTGTTCTTTGAGAAGTGCTTCTTCAGCACCTTGCTGACTCTATAACACAATAATTTGAGATATTTCTAAAGAGAAAAAGAAGAGTAGAGAAACTTCAAATAAAAACTGGACAATGAGTATATATGTACTTTACGTTGTAATTCCATTTTGATCCCCTATTTAAACAAGAGTGTTAGAAAAATGCCCGTGTACTCTAAATACAGTCAAGTCAAGATACAATAGAAGTGCTTAACTGCTGAACGTCTTATCACAGTCACTCAATCGACTTTTCCTCCCCAACCGTGGATCAAAGGGGTATCCATCTGCTATTACTGAGCGAATGCCATGAGCTCTTTCAGTTTGAGGATTTCTTAGACGTTATCTCTTTTTCATCCTGAAATGGAGCTTTATTTCCTCTGAGACACGCACTAAGCACAAAGCAGCACCCAATCATCCAGCAAAATAAACAAAGTATGAAACAAAGGACTGGGCATTTTAGCTTTCTCCTTCTGTCATATTAACATGCAGCATTTCACCACTTAGAAACTGCACTGGATTTGTGTCATATACAGAAGCTTTACCTGAGCAAGGGAAGGTTACTGAGGCCAAACCGAGACGACAGTTGTTGCTGATATTGACCTTTTTTTTTTTTTTTTAGCTTAACCACTAAATATTCCAAAATCGAATTTTATTATTTTCTTTTTTTGTGTGTGATGTTGTTGCCTGTTTTTAATTGTGTAATTGTTGCAAATGTGAGATACTTGCTGCTGCCTATCTTGGCCAGGTCTCCCTTGAAAAAGAGGTTTTTAATCTCAATGTGATCTTCCTGGTTAAATAAAGGTTAAATTAAAAAGGATGATTAATAAATAGATACACCAACAGCAACATAATCCTTAAATTCATGTGATATTACCTCTGTAAGACAATCTTTTTCTTGAGATTCATGATCTTTCCAAAGCTATTAAAACTAGAGAGACAGATGTCTCAGTGTCTACTTTCCGAAGTTACAGCTATGATAATTAAGACTATACTGAAAAAAGAAACTGAGCCGTTCCTTGGTTTGGCATAAGAACAAAGATTTCAAACCTATTTGCTATTAACAATAGATATTTGTATAACTTCTTGATATAAAAGAAGAAGAGTTTTTCAATAATCAGTAAAATAATTTTCAGCACCACATAAGCAACTTCTTATTAGAAAGATCTGGTTCATTTCTTTTGTGTTAGTAACTTCGTTTAGAGCCAAAATGATTGACAAAGTTGATCAACTGGAAAAACAAGCTGACTAGAGCCTGAGTGTGATTTTTCCATGCACATTTTATAAGAACAAAGCAGCCCTCAGTCACTGACTGATCAATCAGCAATTGCTTTCAATATAGGGGAGGGACAAAAGGCCTCAAGTTTTGCTGAACAATGCAAGATAAGAAGCATGCAAATACTCCACTCATATGTAAAAAGCTAAACAGTTATTTGCAATTTTTCTGCAAACATTTGAAAGGACTGTTTGTCTTTACAGTATATCATATCATGTTAAGCCAAGTACCTTGGAGAAAAGTCTCATTACTGTAGACTCCTGGAAGCTGAAAAGTTATATTTTCTTTTCTTTATTTCGTCTTTCGTGTTGGGTGTTTTTCTTTTTGTTTGTTTGTTTGTTTTTGCTGTCCAGCTCGAAAAGACGTTATTGTCTTGCAAGACAATAAATATCATATAAACCTATCGGCAGAAGAAAAGGATGATTTCGATGCTGCATCTTTTTTGACCACACAAAAGCCCTGCATCCTTAGAAGATTGTACAAACAAACTGTGAGACAAATCGACATAGTGTTCAGATCAGAGTAAAGAAATGACAACATAAGTTATTGAATAAAGTTTTCACTACCACTGAGGTCTCCTAAGCAAAACCACTCACTCTGCAGTAAAAAGTGTTCGGAAACTCTGAAGCGTGCATTCATGCAGAATGGTGAGCCTGAGGTCAAGTCTTTACAGTACAGTTCAAATATGGATGATAGGACTGCAGTCTTTAACCATTCATCCATTCAAAAATCCAGAAGAAGGCTGACACACTTTATAAATGTCCTACAGCACTGATCTTGGCCACCATAAATGGAGTCCTTTTAGTCAATAGACACCTAGCTAACAAAGACTACATCCAGTCATCATCTATCAAGTCCCACAACGGATAAAGTAGTTTGTCAAACCAATCTAATCAACTGATCTTGGTGAAGCCCGTCTAAGGGCATCATCAATAACTGCATGCACGGATGGCTCCGAAAGACCTAAAGCACACAGCTACTGCCAGATGGAAGATAATCACTCTTGAACATTATCACTTTCCATTACTGGGCTGGTTTGTTTGGTATTTTTGCTACATAGTATATTGATGTCGTTATCAAACCATAAAGCTTTCATCGTGTTTCACGTCTCAGTGCCGCTCATATGAACATGATATACAGCTGACCTTCTACCGGGCACTGTTTTCTCTGACACGAGTTCGGTTGGCATGTCTCAATGCATCTTGACAGACAGACAGGCTGAGGGTTGAGACTGTGATTCAACTGCTGTTTTTCGCCCAACAGTGAAGTTTGAGTTGGTGTAGCTTTTGTTTTTCCACTTCACATCTCATGTAAGTCAATGTCACCCACCTGCCCTGAGTGCAGGCCCTTACAAATGATTCCCTGCATCACAAAACACTGAATTGAGAAAATGGCACGCAAATGACCCATCCTTCAGCTGATACATCTTATGTAAGCATAAAAAAAAACCACACTACTAGTCCACTGGTAATGCTATGATTTATCATGACTCCATAAATATATTAATATTTTAAGAAAGCAGGATTTGCATGCAATATTGCCATTGATAAAAATCAGTCCCTGCACATATTTAGTGAAAGAAAAGCCTTTGTCTGAGTACATCATTCATATATATGACAACATCATCAGGTCAGATAAAGACAAGTGGCAGAGCCTGATCATCCCAGCACTGAGGTGACTACAAGTGTCCAAGCGATGTGCTGGATTTGCTAGATTCAACTCATTACCTTGAACAAATTTTAAGTTATATAGGCCACAACTGACATTCACACTTTATAGTTAAAAGAAACTGTAAGTCAACTGGGGCTTTCCTAAAAACACTTTGTGGACTCTGGAAATTTTAATTAAAGTCATTAATCCTGATCATGTTTTTATAACCACAACATCTTTGGACAAAATTACAATACATCTATTTTTTTCTGTCAAACAATGCAGTCTCCATCTTAGTAACAATCCCAACAACAATACTGCACATGTGCAAACACCCCCCGCTGCTTGCCACTCAATGAACGGGGTAGACCAACAACACCTGCAACTAAGCCATCAAATCGATGTTGTTTGTCCCTGACGCATGAAACAACCCAAGTGTTCCTGAAGTGTTTCCCCCGGTAGCAGGTAGATGGGAAGAAGTGCCACAAGCATGCCACAATTTTGGCCAAAAAGACTATATTTTGAGTCTTGTCTGTTAATGTTTCCTTTGACTGGCTCTTTACTATTAGTTAAGTTTTGTTGTCAACTGTTCTGATAACAGTTTGCCCCCAAAACACACTAGATTTACTGTTAAGAGCTTTAAGGGAAAAAAAAAAAAAAAGAGATAAAAATAAGGTGAGCAAAGGTTAATAATAAAAGTTATTATATCCAGAGGTTATTTGAGCTGGGTGTTGTAGCTAGGCTTGATGATTTCAAGGATCAAAAATACTGAGAGTGATTGCCTTATCGCCCCTTGTTTGGCCATTATTGTTAATATAGTGAATATTGTTGTTATTTTTACATTCATAAATGTAATCTGCCTCACTCTGGTCTCATGTCAGTATCTCCACATTTAACCAACACTCATGTGTGGGAACTTGCACACGCGCACTAATTCATGCAACACTGCAACCTTTGAAATGAATGTGCACGTGCAGAGGCACTACTTTATCTCCTCTCCTAAACCCTTTTTTTTTCTTCAATGGGCGTCTGTCTTTGTCAGTGAAAGACTGCACTCTGTGTGTGAACAGTGAGGAATGGGGAGAAGCAGGTGAGCCATTTTACACACATTTAAAAACAAAGGGAGACGTTCCTACAACTACAGGCCAGAGGAAAACAAGTTTTAAAAAAACAACAACACAGCAACTGTTATGACTTGTTAGCTGTTCAGCTGATATCCCTCCACATATGGCCACTAATTACGATTTAATTACAGCTAAATAAGTCATTGCATGTGAACAAGGTTCTCCTGCTGATATGGCCTACCTTCTTTCTCTACATGAAAGTAGGAAAATATTCCTTAGTGTATGTGTGGGTTTCTCTCTCACCGGCATTAGTGAGACAGCACTGTTGTTGGGGTTTTTTTTGTATTTGGTCCATACAGCATGCATTATGGAGGACAGTCAACACTGCCTTAATGGGGTGCACATTTATCCTTCCCCTATTTGGCCCCAATGACAGTGGTATTGGTTATTGCCAGTAGGACAGGGTGGTCGAATCTTTCAGATCTTATTCCTCCAAATAAGATATTGATAAATGGACAACAAGGCAGCGAGAGAAATAGGGCAGGGACATAGACCTCTTTTTGTTTCATAACTCAATATCAAAAGGTCACATATTCTTCCGGAACAACATAAAAATTTTTTTACTATTTTTCAAACACGTCGTTGGCCTATTTGAAATAAGCTAGCAATATATTAGGTTGAGCTTCATGTCAGTCTCCAATTCAGGTCAAAATTGCAGAATGTGAAAGCAATTAAAATTTGTCAGTTTGATCATTTCCAATAAATAACATCATTAATGTCTGAGCGTATTTAAAATAACGCTGAATTTAAATGAATTTCCTTTAGATGTTTGTGTTTTTTTAATGACTGGACTCCACTATTCTTACAGTCACATTCAGAGGATTATTCTTTAAAGCATAGATACTCTTTGGTTCAACGGGAGGCCTTTTTATGTGCAAATATTTTGCCTGTCACTGCTGCTTTTTGGTCTTACGCCAAAGAGCATCCTGGCATAAATTCTACTTTAACCCCTGACACCTATAATAAGTTGCCCTTCCACAAACCTTAAACACAAAGATTGTGCTGTTATAGGCTGTTCTATACTATATTTGACTGAGCTGCATTTTGTTTAGCAGTAACTATGCAAAGGAAGTGTACACTTGAGCCACTTAAGATGAGGCTTTGTTCCAAAAGAAATAAAATTCTTTGAGGTACTCTTAGAAATGTCCTTGAAAAGGTTTTGACAGAAATACTCTTTGTTATTTTTTTTTTTTTTTTTTTTTTTACTTTTCCACGAATGCAAGTTTTGGTTTTCTGAAAGATTACTATGGGATGAGTAAAACTTACTACTGTTGTGTTTATAGTCTCAAGAATCACTATCCAAAGTTAGTCATGCCAATATGTACAAATAAACAAAAGCAGGCTAATGCACTAGAGTGGCAGAGACGCCAAGGATAAATGGAAGAGTATCTAGACAACAGGCACAAACATTTATAAACATTTTGGGGCATTTGGAGGAATTACTAAAGCTTTATACAATCATCATATGGTTTAAATTCAAAGTAAAATACTAGGACCAATAAATGGTCAAAGAACTCCCAAATTATACTCGGGAATGTGACAGAATGAGGTAAACTCACAAGAATCTGAATGCCTACTAGAAAATGTTTGATTTTTGAGTGCAGTGTTGAGCCCTTTTCTGAAAATGAAATGATCAAAGAAAAAGGAGGTAGAGGATCTGTTCTCAGCTGCATAAAACAAAAATTAATTGTGAATGATGGTGGAACCGCTTCAGAAATATCTTCGAAAACAACCGGGGAAAAAAGGCTTTTCAGAAAAAAACTGTTTTGCACACTGTTTGTAAAATTTAAAATTGTGGCACTAGTGGGATTTAAAGTCACAGTTTGATACAAAGAGAACAAAACATGTCATCTTCTATTATTAAACAGAGTTAGGGTCAACTGATATTGTTTTTGCATAAAATAGTGGACAATGTGCGTTTTATGTATATTGTATTGTATGTTGTATATGCGTCAATTCTCAGTCACAAGTTTATGTTTTTATTCTTTAGCCTACATATATAACTTGCTTGAGTACTGCTTTAGTTTTACCTTGTAAGGCATGCCTAACATCTGCTCCTGACAAATAGCAGATAGCTGTAACCACAGAAAGACAGAATTGGTGCTGATTCACCCAACAACAAAAAAACCCTAGCGCTATACCATGTAAATTACAATATGCTATTCTGTGCTACACACAGCAGGATCAATCATCCAGTACATGCAACACATGAATGCATGTGACACGTGAAGATTTAATGCTCTGCAGGCTTTAAATGGCCCACTAAACAGTCAGTTGGTTTCATGGGAAAAGCTGGGTATCTTCCAGAGATAGAAAAATCAGTCACAAGAAAGGAGCACATGAGGATTACTAAAATTAAGTTGCTGAAAATAACTCTCTGTTGGAATCAGTACAGCAGCAAATGGTCTTGTAATTAACAGGTGAACTTCAGTGAATAATTTGGAAAGGATGGAAAGATCCCATAATGTTGGTTTGAGGAATAGATGTCTTTGGCTAGAGTTCACACTCGGTGTCAGCAAGACACTATTTAACTGTCCTTCTGCTCATGTATGTGCAACAATGTGATGATCAAAGTGTTATACTGCTTACTTGAAGAAAAGCAGGGCCAAATAAATCGACCACACTGCACAGAAACTTTAGAAAGCAGACTATGATAAGTCTTTCTTTCACACATTCTTGACAGTTCTTTTTTAAAGGCACATAAATAAATAAAAAAAGTCAGACATAAAAGCAGGTATTGTAAATATTTAACCTACAAACAACATAAGGAAACTCTCAGAAACCAATGATCAATAATTATTTGGGCAGCAATTCTGCCTTGCTGTACATTCAATCTATTCTGCTGGGAATGCTCTCTGTATTTCAGCGTTATAAAGCTTTCAAGGATCTCAAAGATTTAAACAGCAATAAGCTGCAGTTTTACACAAATATAGCGCACCACACCTTGAAAAAAAACCTGCTACGTTGATTTTTTTGTTTCACACAAAAAGCCCAAGGCGGTAAATTATCAGTTTGTGGATCGTGTGTGCATATTAAATAAATATCAAATAACACATTCACCAAAGAGTGCAGCAAAGTAAAACTTATTTCATGGAGTCAGGCCAAATTCGTGACGTTCTGCTGCTGCTGTTTCTTTGAGCTAATATAGTTTCCATCTCGTTTAAGCAGTGCTTTTGTGTGATGAGCTCTCCTAGTTAGATGCAGCAATAGTCCTGTGAATTTCTGCTTGCAGACAACAAGACTAAGAAGAGATTTAGTCAAGGTGAGCTGGATTTTTCTGCTGTTGTTTGTCAGCTATTAAAGCATGAAATCAAGATGTGTGACCGTAAATCTCTCAAAACTCAGAAAGCACTTTAAGTATTAAAAAGGGGGGGAAATGAAAGAAACTAGATTTATGCTATTTCTTATTTTGCACATCATCAAAGCGCATGAAGAGAACCTTATTCAGCACCCACATCTGTCCTGGAACAGCATGCAAAGAAACTTGGAAAAGACAACTAGAAGAAAATATGGTCAGTGACAAGATATTTTTCACAGAATCCTTGTTTTGTTGCACTGGCTCTTAACCGATCACTTCACTAGAACAGTTAATGCTTTTGTAGTGTTCCAGCCTTTAATAGGCAGCACAGCCACACATCTCCAGTGAGGCTGGTGCAGGCTGATGAAGAGCACACCATACGACTTTCTGACAAACAAATCAATAAGTAAGCAGCGAATGATCTCTCATCACAGTGGCATATTCGGGAGGAGTAATTCGTCTTTTTCCTAATGCATCATCGGTCAAGATTGAATAGTGCATTAAAGGCACTAAATTTTGGCCAGTGTTTCTGAGTTCAGAGGAGAAAGTCTTAACAGGACCAGCAAGACCTGTGTTAGTAGGCACAGCACAATAATATATTGTCCTTATGCATTATTTAATGGCACTGTGGGGATGATAGTGTTTGTGCACATTTCAAATTCTGTATGAGAGCATGTAGCTCCCTTAATTGGCTTGCTCAAGAGAGCCAAAGTGAAATGCTGTTCTAGTAGAAGATATTGATCAACAGGACCAGATGCAGCTGCTGAAAGCATTATCTAAATCAATGTCACCTTCAGGTAAACAGCAAAATACTAGAAGCTGGAGGTTTGCTATTATTCTACACTAGTGCTTTTTTCTGGTTTGCACAATGATATCACATTTCTTCATCTAAATGACCATTTAGAGGCTCTGACACGCAGTGTCGAGTGCAACAGTTTAAGGCTGCCACATGTGGCAGGACGACTGCACAGCACTGTTTCTTGAGGGAGATAGATGTCACCAATAATATTCTGAGTCATCAGAAGGAACGGGCAACTGGCTGGTACTATGCAGTGACGCGCCTCTGCAGTTTAGATGCCATGTGCTCCATAGCAGGTTATAAGCATTTTTCCAATTGAATGTTTGCGTCAGGATTTGGCTGCTCCAGCCAGGTGGAATATGCTATGCTTGGATTATAACTGCTGCATACCACTGGGATCAGCTTGACCATATTCATCCACAATATTCCTGAAGGAATTGGCTCTCTCACCACCTTATGAATTCTTTTATGAATCTGTATGCCTCTGCTAGACAGTTAGCCGCCCTCAAAATTACTATCCACTGCTTCCCTCTATATCACAACCCACAGTATCTTCTCCCTTGCACCTTGTTACTACATTTTGCATGTTACAGAGCACAAAGCAGGTCAGTCTTTAGCAACCAGAGCTTCTTGTACCTACCCTTTTCATCAGTTATTTGTCAGAAAAAAACATCGGCAATGTTAACAAGTGCACTGCAGACACAGATTCACACTCCTTGACAATAAATGACAGCTCTTCTTATTGAGACTTACTACGCAGATGCGAGAGGCTAAAAGCCTTCAGGGTAAAACGAGAATTGCCGCAATCATGACTTCCAAAGGTTACCAAGTCAGAATACAAATGCTCTCAAGAGATATCAAAAATGACCAAGTGCAAAAGCTACAAAGTCTTGCTACTCTGACTTCTGCACCTTTAAATTGTGCTTTTGAAATGCTTTAGCCAGTTTTCACCTGCTCTGCTTTTAAAGGACTTTTTTTTTTCCAAATTCAATCTATTAACTTTTGATTGTGATGTATTTTTAGTCACACAACTAAAGTAAAAAAAAAAACTAACTTAGCAAATAAGAGACTATATGTGCTGCTTGTCCTTTTCACAATCACAGGGGACACATCCCAGCATGCAACAGCAGATTCACAGAGTACATTTTGGACAGGTCAAACGTCTAAACTACTAAAGTCACATTCACCTTCAAACAGGTAATGTTTAAATCTTGCTTCTTGCATGCAGACAAACCCAGGAGTTAGGACCTTCTTGTAGTGGAGGAACATCAGCTTTCTGCACAAAAACCTGTTTTGTGTCCTCAACACACTGCAGCATAATACACCGTGTGCTGATGAGCAAAAAAGAAGTAATGTCTACGGAATAAATTATACATCTAAAATAAGCACCAAAAGCTGTTTAACAACTTACTGCAGTGGGCATTAAGTTTAATATGTTTTTTTGCTCTTGTATTTTCTCCCTGTTGAAATCCATCATGCCGCAAAGTTCAAAAGTCTTTTATGCATCTCAAGGCCTGTATGTTATTTACCTGCGTTTCCTCCTTTGAGAGCCCCACTGCTTTTTTTGTCACTTTGTTACTCGCTCAAATATAAAATCCAAGAGCAGCTCTAGTTTAATTGCTTCAGTGCTTTGGTGGCTACTCCTTTGATCTTTGTGGCTAGTTGTAATTATGCCATTTCTCGAACCTTTTTCATGCATCTCGAGTGCTAAATAACTTGACTTGCCTTGGGAGAAACATCTATCTCATTCTTTTGACCAATAACAACTTAATTGGTACTTTTCTTTACTGGTTCTTTTCTGCATGCAAAATCCAAACTTCGAGAAAAATGATCAAGAGGGTAGAGGAGTTTTCTCTAACTCTCTGACACCATTTATTTCTCTCGAGATATGCACAATATTATCCCCCAAAAACTTTTCTTGCTCTTTGTTTCCTTAAATAAAATGTTATGATACTGGGTAGTTTTTTTGTCGAAAAACATGTTAGTCGATGCTGGAATCAGCCCACAATATCATATGTCACCATGATACGGTACATAACTGTGGAAAGAAAGGACTAAAAATCATGCCAAAAGTCACTACTTACACCACTATTTTAACTCTTAGATTGATAGCTTAGAGTATCTTGGAAAAAGTAATCTTTTCAGCAAATGTGTGCATTTTGAAAATGTCAAGCTGAGAACATGACTCACTGTAAATGGCTATTTTAATATACCTTGTATAGAGAACAAATACATGTCTGCCCTATACAGTCTTTTATAGTCCTGAATACAGATCAATAGCTTGTGTTTGCTCTCATTCCTGCAGTGGCTGATAACCCACCACTGGTCCTGATTTCATAATGCTAACACATGACACCAGCACCATGAGCAGCTGCTGTAACACAATGCAACAGAATGGCAAGGCAGAGAGACCTCATTAATCTAACCTCTCAGCCTGCATATAGCAACCTAGAAAGCAAAATAGTAATAAAATTTTAAAAAAAAACAACTCAGCACACATGTCACTGTAACTTTCTTTTTATGGCATTACCTGCTGAGATATTAATTTGTTCTGCAGCAGTTTACTGCCTGCATTAGCATTGCTGAACATGGAAGTGTTGGCAATAATGCATGATAATGATAATGACCATCCTGTCTGATTTCATTAGGCAAACACATGACAGCAAATGCTCTGAGCTTCTGCTGTAACATCCTGCAACACGCTGACAAGTAAACTGACAAAACATGATCATCACCACTTACTGCAACACACACAGCTAGTAAAAAAAGGCATTTAAATACATAAGAACCCTGCTTCATGCACTGCTAATTCAAATCACAAATCCTATGAAGCTCAAGGGTATCAACCCTCCAAAGAAGAAACCTCATTAACCTCTGATAAAGGAGACTTCTCAAGTCTCTTATGTCAAAACTTGTATGATGCACAGTTTTAACCAAACATCATTTCAATTTGCTTTTTGCCAAAAAACACAGGGTTAAATCTTTACTTCAAACTAAACAATAAGAGTGAGTCAAGCCCTTAAGACAGCTGTTTGTGCTCTTCTTACAATAAAAGCCTTACATGACAAATACAGTACAGTATTTTATTGCCTTTAGTCATCTGTCAGACTATGGTATAATTCCTATATGACAACTGTTATTTTTTCACTTTACTGCAGTTGACAGCCGTGAAAAAGGTGGGTGCTCTGTCATGTAGGAACATACATGCTAAAGGAGGGTGTATACCATAGATACAGCTGGCAGTCAGTGTTTTCCAATAGCACTGCAAGCTGCAGTAACACTCACTGCCTGCCCTAATGTAGCCACACAGCTGTCCAATGTCTACATGTATCCCAGGGGAAGTCTTAGAAGGTATTGTGTGGATTAAGCGGGGCTATACGAGGAATGTTCACTTGACTTTAGTGAAAGATATTGACAATTTAACCCCACCTCAATCTAACTGATTTACAACCTCTATACCTCCATGCAGGCATCGTGAGTTCTCATTTTTCCTGCAAGCTGTAACTGATGTCCTCTGAGTGATAAATAGATATTTCAGGGACAAATGCTGACCTCTGAAGCACTGTGCAAAAATTGGGATAGCCACTCCATTGAGTCTAACAAGTCAGTGATTATAAAGTAACTGGAAAATGATGAGAGGGGCTGAAAATTCCAGCTGCAACCATTATAGGCAGAATTCACTCACAGTGCCCATGAGATCATTAGAATGCTGCATCAGTGCTTCTGTATCCCTTCATCATTTCTAAACCTGATTAGCTGATTTGCCAAAACAAAGGTCAGGAGTAGAATAATATACAGTGCACACATCCTGAAAAGGCCTCTACTCATTATACAAATTCATCATCTGGCCGAATGTTTTTTAAACTTGCAAGTTAACAATACAGTTATAAGTTTCCTGATGGTTCAGGCTCTGTGGCTCCAGTGTAAGACGGTCCACTCTCTGAGCAATCAGTGCAATTTACCCTGATGGGAGAATTCCAGCAGCTGCTGCTAATTTATGAAAACTCTTGGTCTCTGAGTGGTGCTGATGCAGACACACCCGGGCCATTTCCACACGCGCTTCTGTCTGTGGGAATTCAACTCTTGTGTCACTGTTTAAACCGTCTTCATTGCAGTTAGGAGCTCTGTCAGCCCTATGACAGAGCTGTTGTGAGCCCATCGGACACAGTCTAGCAGATATATAACAGCACTAACAACCACGTGAGAACTGGATATCTCAAGTAACATGAAGACATCTCTGCCAGACAGGTTTATACCATATTATCCAGCAGACTACTGTGAATAGCCTAGAAAGACTTGCACATTATGCATCAAGATACATAAATGATTTGATAGATAGATAGATAGATAGATAGATAGATACCGGGGGCCTATTATTCTATATTTAGTTTGCACAATCCATGCCGCACATCAGAGATCTGGACACCATTTAGCTCATCACATTGCACCCACGTATGTGTCACAGCTGCAAAAGTCTAATTTACATTTCTCACCAAGTCTGAGAGACTTACCAGAAGTGGAACTGGGACTAATATAGCAGAAGCCAAAGGCTTGATCCCAATGCACATGATTTCGCTGTCCACACACTTGTCTCAGCGGATAAATTCACAACGAAACTCGGATGGCGACGAGAGTTCATTTATTCCAAATTCAGGTGTAAAACCCTTCTTGTTACGCTGGTCAGGCTTGTGCTGCAAAAATCCAAGGGACCCAATGAGCGACAATCTGCTGCTTAAGTGTCATCAACAAGAGACAGTCCTTCCCAGTTACCTGCATCGGGATAAAACCCCACCTAAAATCCCAGTACGATCCGATTAGGGCTCGAAGGCAGGCAGAATATAATTAGGTTGAAATCTCTGAATCCAGAAGCTCAGGGGGGTCCGAGTGTTGCGTCCGAGCAGTCTTCAAATGGGTTAAAGCGTGAGTACGTGGTCGTAGCAGGTCCCCCGCATACGGGTTTGTAACGCGGAGGAACGATGGATTAAATTTCCAATAAATCTCACGCCTGTGATGAATTGCAGTACAGATGGTGTCGGGATGGAGAACTGCAGCATGGGGCTCTTTTTGAAGCGATAGGTTGCACTCCTGAAAAAAAAGAAAAAAGAAGCCTCACACGGTTGAAGGTTGGCGTCAAATTCGGGCTTCAAGTCAATCAAAAACAGCAAAGGTCGGAAAAGTCCGGGTTTCTGTTAATTACAGCACTACAGCGCACTTATCGTGCCTAATTTCCTGACATTTATTTACCTTCACTGTAGACGTTTGTTGCCATAACTTCCCCTATCTGAAGCGCAATGAAGGAATCCCACCCATGCACTGATACTGTTTTTCTCGCTCTCTCTCTTTCTCCTCTAACACTATGCGTACCCATGCGAGCAATTAGTTTTCATACACGACTTGGTCCGTCCGCTCTTTCTACAAAGCAATGCGGTCGATTTCTTCGGGCGGGATGTGGCAGGAAATCTTGCTGTGTCCCAGAGAACAGGCAACCTTTGAAAATGCGCCTCTACTCTTCATGCAGGCGTCCACCTGCGTAACACGAGCCCGCTATAAAAGAATACATTTGGTCACGCCATGATGTCTGGAGCAGAGCAGAGCCAAGTGGCCAGTGGACAAATTCTTGATATCAGAGGAAACGACTGACACCTTTCATGGACAGTGCAGCACTGCAGCAATGTGATGTCATTTGAGCTTCATTTAAAGCAAATACACGAAACACTGGAGGCTTTTCTTTTTCTGTGGTGGTGAGGAGAAGCAAATGTTTCAACATGAAGGTGGCTTGAAATAGAGAGGGGGTGCTGTGGGCTGTTTGTGATACTCCGGGATGGGCTGGTATCTCATGGTCCAGCACAACAAGATACTGCAACAGTGGACCGGAGGAGAGAGCCCTGAGGGAGGGGATTGAGGAGGTGTTGGATCATTGCTGCACTTAAAAAAAAAATCACACTCGCTCTCCTTATAGGCAGTAGGAGGTGTTCAGTGTCTTGCATTTGGGCTCTAAAGAATACTTCTAACCCTCTATACCTTTATTTTTTTTATTTGTATCCTTCTCAGTCTTGAACGGGCATGATAATAAGTAAAAACATGAATTCATTGACCGCCCACACACATGTCCCAGACAGCACCTACTGCTTTGCTTTCCAGTTGGGACAAACACCCCTCTTAGCCCAGATCAGCAGAAATTGGATATCCAGCCTATAGAAAAATAACATGAGCATCCTCCCACCAGTAAAAAAAACAATAGTTAATCCTCTCAGAGTTGCAAAAGAAAGCCAAAGACAGCCCATTCGACATAAAGCCATCATGTTTTCCAGTGTTCTTTTTTGTCCGTGTTCATCCCCCAAGAGCATTGTCTGCTTGCATGGAGGCTGCATGACATCATGAAACAAGGAATTACTGTAAGATGGACTTGGCAGTTCCTGTAAAATCCTATTGATTTAGCTGCAGGAGCATCACATGTGCTGCACAGACTTGGACACATTATACATTAAATGTTGACTGTTAAATACCTGGCATTCAAGACCTCAGAGGAGGAGATTCACCTTTAAAGCAGATTTAAGTGTCTTCTGCAGGCTGAATTGATTAACCAAATAAAACTATCCCATCACATAAGAAAATTTAAGATACAATGAAAGTATCTCACATAACAGGCCCCAAATGTACAACTATAATAATGTGGAAATGACAAGAAATAAAAGTATGAGAAAGAAAAGTACAATAAATAACAAGGTTAATTCTCACAGAGTACTAAAGACACCTGGAATGTCTTGAGCATTAGAACAGTGAATCTCCACACTTATTCTTTTTCTTGGCTTCAGCTGCACGTTTTATCATCTTTGTTTGGGTACTGCACCATGACAGGTGTCACAATTATCTGACTCAAAACAAGAGCATCAGCCTGTTTTAATTAAAGGGCAGTTCAAAATGGGTGGGACACCTCCAGGGTGTTTTATAAGGAAGAGTGAGATGTAACACAAGCTCACTTTGGAAGACACTATACCTACAGGGTTGTTGTATTTGCTGCCTTCCCGATTTCTTTTTCTCTTTTTCTTTTTTTATATTTCTCATGTAAATGTTTCAGATATTTTAATATTACACTAAGATAACCTGAGTAAATATAAAATGCAGTTTTTATACGATGATTTCCTGTATTAAGGAGAAAAAAATACCTTTCCAAACCTACCTGGCCCTATGTGAAAAAGTAACAGCTCTCCCTTTTCAAATCATGAATGAACTGCAATTAACCACATTAGTTGAAAAGCTGAGTTCAGTTTCTCTAGCCATTCATAGGCCTGATTTCTTTCAGACCTGCGGAACAAAGAAATCACTTAAATAGACAAAGTGTCTGCCAAAGTGAATTAGGCTGAAATATCTCAAAAAGCAACACATTATGAAACAATCAATTAGAATCATTGACTTCTACCAGTCTGGTAAGGGTTGCAAAACTCCAGTGTACTACGGGCATTATCCACAAGTGGAGAAAACATAGAACAGGAGTGAACCTTCTCAAGAGGGGCTGGCCTACCAAAATTACTAACAAAAATCTTAAAAACATCTTACACAAGACTTTTGGGAAACTAGTCTATAGAGTGATGAGACAGAAGCTGAACTTCTTGGGAGGTTTGACTCCGGTTACAGCTATCATAATATTAACACAGCATTTCATAAAAAACAAAACATCATATACACAGTCAGACATGGTGGTGGTAGTGTGATGGTCTGGGGCTGGCTGCTTTGATGCTTCAGGAGCTGCAGGACTTACTGTAACTAATGGTACCGTGAATTCGGCTCAAGCGTAGAGTTGGTAACACTAAAGTATATTTGTTGATCTGAAATATCTAGAATCTGACAAATATGGAAAAAAACCAAACAAAAAAACCCCCCAAAACATTTGTCACAGTGCTGCATATAAGTGTAACTCAGTTAATATCAATAAAACAGTTATATTTGAAAGGTTGGAAACAATATGAATTCAGATTCTCACACATCTTTAAACTAATTTTGTGCCCTCTGAACAGATGCCAGTCTTTCAGAATATCATTGTGTTTTAGTATGCGCTGGAGCATTTTGGTTTTATGATATGATTTCTCTCAGCTCTGTCTGAACGAGGTGGGTGAGTACATAAGACACAAGCAGCAAATACTGATGGAAACTGAAAAAGAGCCACGAAGGAAGACAATCTGCTATTTATATCAGGCTGCACTCCATGGGGCAAAGCTCCCTCTTGCAGTAATGCACTCTAAAAGTGATTGATTAGTGTGTTATTGAGATATTGTCCATCTTAACGTTCCTCTCTTGCCAAAGTGATGAAATTACCGCACACTAGTCTGTGAAAGCATAATAGCAGATTAGGTCAGTGTGAGCCATCCACTCTAATCAGGAAACTTGACATTCCCTAAAATGGTAAACATGAGTGGGGGGTCTTCACTTAGATCCTGAATGTACCACCCAGCCACTAATACCCTTAGACAGCGTGCTTAATGACTTGGAATATTTTACTGAGGTTCTTTAATTTAGATTCAACCATACATGGTCTCTGTACGTGCACATCTGAAAATGTCATTTCCAACACAACACAGTTGCCCTTTGTTTGAACAAATTGTGCAGATCACTTTCCATATGGACAGTAAAACACTCACACTCAGCCCAGAAAATCTAAAGTGTGATGCGCCATCAGTTTAGCACGTCAGAGAAATGTCGCGTGTGTATGTGTATCTGAAATTGGGAATAAAGTTGGTGCATTGACAGAGACAATAAAACTCTATCCTCTGGAACAGCAACATCATTACAGAGCAGTACATCCAGTGCAGATTAGAGCAGTCTTGTTTATACCACTGAATCACCCTGTACATTAGTGCCCTCACTCACAGTGCAAAAAGTTCCTCTTAATGTGCTTTAAACCCTCCATCACATCATCAAAAGCGGAAACACTGTAGATGTGATTTCCACTATAAGGTCTCTAACAAGAGCAGTGCTTTGTTAGCATGGTATAAAAAAAGGAAAAAGAAAGGGAATAAAAAAACAGACATCAGCAGGAGGCTGACTGTTTCAGCAGATGTCACCCTGCTAGAATTACATAGATAATAGACACGAACAGGTGACAAATTAAAGGCAAAGCCAACATAGTCTGGCCAAGATATTTTCACAATCCGTGCTTTAATGATTGTAGTGGTGAGCGCTCCAACACATTCGTCTACAATCTATTGGTGTTCAACCTGGTTGTGATATCGTGGCTGTGAAGGCCATAGTATGTGATTTACATTATTTTCACACCAATCAAACCATTCAGTGAGCCCTCGTGCCCTGTGGGTGGTGAAACTGTCATCCTAGAAAAGAGTTCTCTCGTCAAGATGATCCATTATGACATAAAGGCGATCTCCAGAACAACCTTCTACTGCAGTGACTCTTCTCTCACAGATCCCTTCACTGTAGGGGTCAAGGGTTCAGATTTTTCTTTCAGAATTGCATCTATATGGAGCTCTCAGTGCTCCTTTGTTTTATTCAAGCATGTTTATCCTCTGACCCACACACACACACAAAAAGAAAGAAATGATGCTTTAAAATACTCCTCTTTTCAGCTTCAGTAAAAACATTATGTATAGTGTATGTTACATAGAACATGTAGCACAAACATCAGGCATCATCTGCATTTGCTGTTTGATCAGCGTGTAAATAACGGGTCATTCTCATAGCATCTGTGTCACAAATGACATAAACATTATACATTATTCAGGTTGCATAGCAAGTACAATCATGCTTTCATGTTTCGTACTGTACTGCATGTCAGCCTTGGCTTGCTCTACTTTAAATTAAACAAGTGCTGCTTTTGGCAGAAATGTTGAGGACTCTTAAGTGTGTTCGTGTGTGAGAAATCTTAAAGATAGACGTAGGCCATCTGGATAAGTGTGAGGTGCAGTTCACTCAGAAGCGGTCCTTCGGGTGGGTCTTTATGGCTGAAAATCTTAAAAGAATCCTGCTGCTCTTCAGAAACAGAAGACAAAGCTTTAAGATGAAAGAGTTTCACTTGTGAAGGCTTTCATCAGTGTTATATATAATTAATTCCCAGGGACATGTAGAACAGCCACTTAGATGCAAGTATTCGAAAACATTAAAAATCATATCACCAAGTGTAATTAAGGATCTGACACAGTACCATATCAAAACAGCTAGAGGATATGCTTAAAAATCAGGTCCCCCCACTTATTCATCTCAGGTTAAGACTTTTTAAAAAGGAAAGATCCAGGAGGTCATCCTCTTTCTTTTCTGATGAAATTTAAATCACTTCCTCCTAGACCAAGAGACACCTTCTCAGTGGCGAAAAATAAAGCAGACATGGGATGTCTGGCCTCTTTAAAGTGGCTTTCTACATGACTTTTGACACACTCTTCCCTAATGGAGCTACTACACTCAGTAATTCAGTTTTTTCAAAAAGCACTCTGTTTCTCTTTCCACAAGGATATGAAATCATCCATCACACATGTTGTTTTAGAGTTAATGAATCTCAGCACGCTTGCAGTCTCAGAAATGTTTTCCATATATTTTTTGTATATGGTCATTTTAAGGTGATAGACCTTTTGGATGTTGCTGAATATCAAATGTCTGTTATGATCCAGACGGATGTTTTTTTTCTCTCGCTCTTTCTCCCCGTCTCCAGCTCGTCTCCTTTGCTGCTCCGAGGGGGAGTTTGGGCTGGTCACACCTTGGGCCCTGCACCTCTAGAGTCTGTCTGGAGTCTGGTTTTCCACTCTTCAGCCAGTGCACCTATTTGCTATTAGTTCATTACCTCCCTGTATGTAAGGACCAATTTGAGCCTTCACTCATCTGGTCATCTCTGATGTTTGTTTCAATTCCTAGTTGTTACGTCCCCACTTAAAAGTCTAGGCGATGAGGGTGGGGGACAGTAACAGTTAGATCCAGGTGGAATGAAAAGAACGCCAGGCAGAGGTATTTAACATAAAATAGATCTTTATTGTAGGCAAACACCTCAATAATCATATAAATGGCAACAACAAAAGGAGACAGCACCGCTGCTTTAATGAGAAATCAGGGAGGTCAACCCAAAGTGGTAATGACCACTTCAACAAAGAAAGCAACAATAAGGCTTCAACAGAAAGAGACAGCAACGCTGCTAGCAAACAATATCCAGGCAGGCCACACAAACTAATGAAGGCCGCCGTCACTCATGGGCAATCACTGCTCAGTTAAGCACTACTCACAAAGAGCCACACACCAGAAGGCTGGTCATACGCAGCAGGCTGTTCCACACCTAAGCCAGTAGCACACTCTGACCAGCACAGAGGAAATCCACCAGAAACCTCTCCCTCCTCCTCCACACTGCTCTTCTCCAGCTCATATCACCCCTGAGGGTAATTGGTTGTAATGAGAGCAGATGAGCAGCAGGTGTGACCTAAAGGAGAAGGCAGGGGCAGAGAGAGACAAGGGGAGGGGCCAGAACAAAGGAGGAGGAGAGGGAGAAGACAACACCACGCCCACACACTCCCACAGCCTCCCAGGATGTAACACTAGTTAAATATTTTTTCTGTCTTTCCCTCTCAAAAAATTTCCAAGCCAGCTGAAGCTCTCACCCAAAAGAAATAGTCACCTGCAATCCTACACTGATCAGTTCCTGCAGAAAGAAAATTTGTTTTCACTTACCTGAAACTCACCTGACTTCACTGCTTCCTTTACTTTCTGGAAAAACTCCAGCCTGCTACTGTCCTTGAAAAGGAATCAGGTAAGAACTCACATCAAAATCACAGCACAATATCCCTCACCATAACAAATCTTTCTTCTCTCCGAGATTCTTGTTTAGTGAATAGACATTCACCTTAGATTCTCCTGTCTCCAGACCCTTCCCCAATTGATCTGAATTTCATTAAAATAAACCTTTTCAAAACTGAGCCCTGTGGTCTCTGTCCTGTTTCTGAGTCCTTTGAAAAGAGTTTCCAGTATTTGTAATGACAGAACAATCTGGCCAAATGGACCCTTTAGACCCAGCAGCTATCCATGCAGCATTATTTAATCAAGACTTGTTACTCGGCCAACATGATCAAGTCCTCCACTCTTTTGTAGAGCAGAAACAAGTTACCTATCAATGCCTTGATCAGATGTGTAGCACGATTCAGTCAATTCACACAGGGTTACCTCAGGCTTCTGTAACAGAACTAGCTGCCTGGTCATCAAGTCCAAAGACTCCTGTAATGTCCCCGGCATTCTCCGATGCAGTGTTCCACTCACAGGAAAAGTGAACTTTATGCTCCAGTGCTCACTAGTCTTTAGTTCCTCTATTCCATTCCTTTCCTGATGACTCCTCGAAAACATCTTGCCTACAAGGATAGAACTGTTTCTTCAAAAATCTCGAGACGTATATATTTGCTAAGTTTATTGAGGAGTTTAAAAGAATTTGTGACCACCCCTCTGTGAGGAGGACACTGCCCATTGTCTCCTGAATTAAAAGCAAAGCAATAAAAGCGTTGCAGAATTCGTAGCAGAATTCCAAACTTTGTTAAGGAGACTGGGTGGAATTCCAAAGCCATACAAGGGGTCTTCCTTCACTTATTAAATGATTAAATGAACAGTAAGTTGGTTTCCTGTGTTGAGCCAATGTAGTTTTAAGTCTTTGTGTCCCTAGCTATTGAAGTTGATAACTGGTTTTGTTAATTTAATAGAGAAAAGAATTAGAAGATCTGACAAATTTCTACACACAGCTTTCCATCCTCTTCTGCAGCTTGCTCTGTCCTGTGCTTCAGGATCTGCTACCTCATGATTTTTTGAGAAAAGTCCAGGTGAGTTGATTCAGCTGAGCACTCAATGGTCAACCCTTGTTTTCATTACTGAACAAACAGAATGGAAACAAGTACCTTGAGTTTTATATATTTTATGCACCAAAGACTCCCATTATCTTAGGCTATCTGTGGCTAGAAAAATACATTCTTCACATCAACTAGTATGAGAAACAAATAGAGCTGGAATTTGTTCTGCTTAACTGTATTATTGTAGGGCCTTTACTTTACAGTATAAAGCATTTTGAGCCAACTGCTTTTGTGATTTGTTGCTATCTAAAAAGAATTAATTGAATTGTATTGTTTGCAATCATCCATAATACCTGCTAATATTTCACCTGAAAACCTTGGTCCCCAAAGAATATCAAGATCTGCAACGAACTTCCAGCAAGGACAAAGCACTCTCTCCCCCTCTTCATTGACCTTATGACTGCAAGGCATCAGCCTTCATCGTGGAGCTTTGGTACCTACCAGCCATCTTTATAACCTGTCTCATCCAAAAAGAGAAGCAACGGAAAAATACATCTGTGATTCTTTAGCAGCTTGAATTATATGTCTCTCCTTTAGTAGGAAGTGGTTTCTTCTTTTTTGATAAGAGAAATAAAACTCTCATACCCTGCACTGATTACCATGACTTTAATAAAACAATTGCTGAATTGATCAGCTCACTCTGTGGAGTCACTATTTTAATGAAGTTAGAGCTACATAATGCTTACAATACATTCAATAGTGAGCAAATAAAAATTGATCTGTAGAAGATAAAAGCAGAAGAATGACCAACTCCTACCTCCAAAAAACAACTGTAACAGAATTTGTTCATTTTTACTGAAGATTAATCAGGAACTAGAGTCACATTGATAATCACCAGCAGCTGCAGCTTTCTTGGAATTAAAACACAGATTCACCCCAGCGCCTGTTCAACCTGATCCTAAACTACAGTTCAGTGTGGAGGTGGAGGCCTCTGACTAAGGAGTGGAGCAGTCTTCTCTCAGTGGTCAAATTGTGCTTTTCCTAGCGTCTAACTACCACTGAGCAGAAGTACCATGAGCTGCTGGCAGTGAGTTAGCCTTAGAGGAGTGGAAGCATTGATTGGAGGAAGCTGAGCAGCTGTTTAATGTGTAGACTAATCATAAAAATCTTTCCCACCTGCAATCAACCAGATGATATCATTCTATACAGGAAATATAATCTTTTTTTCTCCGAGACAATCCTACCATCTTTCTGTGTTGTCAAAGGAGCTTGCAAAGAAAAGCGCCTGGACTTCTTTAAGTTACTTGAAGACGTTTCACCTCTCATCCGAGAAGCTTCTTCAGTTCTAAGGTCAAATGGTGGGGAGTCCCAGATATAAACCTAGTGGGAGTTTCCCCCCACAGAAGGACAAAAGGACCCCCTGATGATCCTCTAATCGCCTGAGCCAATGTGTGAAACTGGGTGTGGGTCCCAATCAGCCAGAGTTTCGGGTGAGCTCATTGTGAAACTTGGCCCCACCTTATCATGCGAATTCCTGAGGTCAGCTGGCCCAGGATGTGAGTGGGCGTTAAGGCGTCTGGGGAGGGAACTCAAAACTGGATTATAGATGGCAGAGAGTTGGTGTCATAAACCACCGCCTCTGTTCAAAGATGGTCGCTCACAGTGGACATAGAGGGCTTCTTTCACTCCTCTTTCAAACCATCTGTCCTCTCTGTCCAAAATGTGAACGTTGGCATCCTCGAAAGAGTGTCCTTTATCCTTAAGATGCAGATGGACAGCTGAGTCTTGTCCTGTGGAGGTAGCTCTTCTGTGTTGTGCCATGCGCTTGTGAAGTGGCTCAGGCGATTAGAGGATCATCAGGGGGTCCTTTTGTCCCTCTGTGGGGGGATACTCCCACTAGGTTTATATCTAGGACTCCCCACCATTTGACCTTAGAACTGAAGAAGCTTCTTAGATGAGAGGTGAAATGTCTTCAAGTAACTTAAAGAAGTCCAGACGCTTTTCTTTGCAAGCTCCTTTGACTACGATGACCTGGATGACTGAGAACCTTCACAGACATCTTTCTGTGTTGTTAGTAACCTGGTATTGGAAATAAAAGGATGTTGTTCGTCAAGCACTGCAAAATTAACTAGACCCTGACAATGGCCTCCCTAACCAACCGCATGACCTTCGTCTAAAAACACAGGTAATCCATTGGGCCCACACCACCAAGTTTACCTGCCACCCCGGGGTAAGTCAGACAATCTCTTTTCCAAGATGTTTCTTTTGATAACCCATATTAGATAATGATGTTACAGAACATATGGCTGGATGCTCCATCTGTGCCAGAAATAACAGTAGAGTCCAGTCCCTGCCATGGTTTCTTCAACCTTTACCTGTACCTAATAGAAAAAATATTGCTTCTGAGGGAAAAGACAGTCATTCTCACAATCATCAACATACTCTCTAAGTCAGCTTCTTTTGTCGCTTCAGAAATGCTAACCTCCTGGTTCAGCATGTTTGTTGTGTGGTATTGCAGAAGATCTAGTTTCTGATAGAGGAACATAATCATAAAGGAATTTTAGACTCCAGATTCCTTTCTCAAACTGTAGTATTGCCTTAAATCCTACTTTTGGAATTCAGTGACCTCCTCTGCCACCAGACTTTCATCGCTTAAAGCCTACCTGGGCCACGGGTCTCCTCTGTTCCCTTCCCTTGAAGCAGAAATGGTTGAGCCCTCTGAGCAACATGGCCTAAAGCGCTGCTACAGAATATGGAAACAGACCAAGGCTGCCCTGCAGGACACAATCACTGCCTAACAGACCAGAGGACTCCAGCCTGATGCTATTCTCCATATCAGAAACTCTGGTTATCTTCTATAGACATTCCTTTGAAATAAGTTTCCAAGAAATTGGCTCCTAGATACACTGATCTCTATGAAATTGGCCCGATAACCTCCACCTGCTTAGTTCAGGTGTGTCAATGAGAGGGAGGGCATGGGTGGCTTGCTCCTTCATCCCAAATCCCTCGGTCACCTCTGGGGCCCCGGCTAGGGTATTGATCAGTTTCTTCTTCGTGGAGTTTGGACCAGTGATCCCTGTTCTGTTTTTTACTCCTTGACAGATTTTCATATTATTAGTAATTGTAATCAGGCTCTCTGGCATTTGCTCAATCTCTAGTGAAACCTTTATTTTGTCATTACCACATTTCTCTCTTTGTCTCTCAGTTCTTCTCTGAGTCAGCTGAAGCTATCTCCCAGAAGAAATACTCCACTGAATTCCTGACATGCTCTGTTCCTGTGGAAAGAAGAATTAGGCTTCTTTCCACAGGAAACTTACCTGAAACTCACCTGCCTGCCCACCCTCTGCCGCTTTCTTTACTTCCTACACAAATTACTCCCTGATATTTCTTCCTCTCTCCTCCATCTGTTCTGAAAAGACTCAAATATGAACTCACAGAGCAATATTGGTTTCAACTCTGGCCAAAACCAATCTTTCTCCTCTCTGGCAGAAGTCTGCTTCTGTTCAGTGAACAGACACTCGCCTGAGATTCTCCTAACTCCAGGCTCTGCCCCTGCTGATCTGAATTCCTGTAAAATAAACATTTTAAAAACTAAGCACTGTGGGTCGTGCTTCAGAGTCCTTTGAAAAAAATTATCATTATTGGTTATGACAGTGTCAAATTACAACATAACTGAAAGCTGAATATGAGCAGTTTAGACATTAAAGCCTTGTCTTTTGTTATTCAGCAGCAGCTGCAATGTCTTCTTCTTCTTCTTCTTCTTCTTTTGATCTTGAGCGTAGGAGGGGCTGCAAGATTGGGACGAGTGGGATTGTTTAGGGGTTTTTTGAACATAAAAATAAACATAAGTTCATACTGATTGTTTAGAGCAAACAAAACTTCTAAAAGTAAAGTTATACACAGACAAACAAAACCCACACTTTCAGTAACAACAATCTGAATACTTAGTATCAATCTGTACCACTGAGATCAACATGTGCATCAATGACCTGTGACCCTCTATCCCTTTGGATGATAAGTGCAAAAAAGTGTTTCAATTTAAAGCACCAGCCATTTAATAATCAGTCTTTCGGGAAAGGCAGAAACAGCTGAAATCACAACACAAGTATATTATTGGTTGTCATGATGTTCATAAGCAGATGCTTATTGACACATCCAGGTGTCACATTAGCATTTATTATGACCATTAACCCATTCTTGGAGAATATAATAAATATATTTCACTCTGAAGTTGCAAACTGTTGTGCTGCTATTCACAGGGTGGTTACTAGATCTTCCATTTGTTTCGGAGCAGATGTTTTATAATGGGGTTTTCAAAGCTTTCTTTTTTTTGCTCGAAAACATGATGCCTCCTGCTGTATCTAGAAACAAAGCTGATGAGAAAGATGACAGGAAACCACAACATTAAAGTTATGGGCAGCAAAACCAAAACAATGAGCAGAGGGAAACTTCAAAGTGGGGTGACAGTTCTCTGTGGGTTTCACATTAACAAGAAACACTGCGATATAAAACTACTGGTTAATTCTGTTTTAAGTGCTTATTTTGAAACATATCTACTCAAAACAAATCAGGCCAGAAAGTCAAAACTATAAAACACTGGATTTTTGATAAATAATCTAGTTGTTCAGGACCAACTGGCTGTGTATATAAGAAAGATTAGTTTCATTTTGAAACTTCTGAATGCAGCATTATGGCTGTTGCCATCTCGATTTTTTTGAATGTAAAAATTACTATATTTGGTAAAAGGGTAGTGTCCTACATTACCACCCAAGGCCCCAGTCAGACAGGACTAGAGACTATTCATTGCCCCCAGTGGTTGCTAGAGGTGGCAGAAGGCTGCTGGAGGCTACTGGTTGTTGCTGGGTGAAATCGGTTGCAAAGAGAATGCTGCACCAACAACCTTGTTGTGATTGAATGGCAAAGCTTTTACTCTGAAGGCAAATGATCCCCTTTTCTAGTTTGCATTGCACTCTTTATCAGAATCAGAATACTTTATTAATCCCTAAGGAAATTATGTGGTCAAAGTTGCTCCAAGACAATAACAGTAACAGACTGAACTAAATTAAATTATACAATAAACATGACACTCAAACTTCTCGCCGGCTGGTCCAGATGGGCATAGACACAATTGAGCGGGTAGATGATGGCGTCCTCAGCTCTGAGGTGGGATTGGTAATCAAGCTGAAGGGGATCCTGATGTGGCCTAACAATAGGTCTGAGATGGTCAAGGATGAGTCTTTCCAAGGTCTTCATGATGTGGGAAGTCAGTGCCACAGGCCTGTAATCCTGGAGGCCACTGAGATATGATGTCTTCCACAGCACTGGGACCCTCTCCAGACTCAGACTCAACATAAACAGTTTATTAAAGAATCCACAAAGCTGTTGGGGAACAGGTCTTCAGGACATGGGGACTCACCCTGTCTGGGCCAGCAGACTTGCCTGAGTGGAGGATTCTATTTTGTCTTTGAACCTGGTCATGAGCAGAGATGGGCAGTAACGCGTTACTATAATCTGATTACTTTTTTCGAGTAACGAGTAAAGTAAGGGCTTACTATTGCAAAAAAGGTAATTAGATTACTGTTACTTTCCCGTAAGCACGCTGCGTTACTGCGTTACTAAAACTGTGACTTTTTTTTGCGAGAGTGTCTCATGACAATGACGTAAGCGAGTCATGAGTGAAAGGGATAGGTGAGGGAGGGTGTCAGGACTCTGTGAACCTCACGGTAAGGCCATTATTGGGCTTACTGAGTGTCTCCAGTGTCCCACACAGGAGGCAATGGTGCAATGTGGAGAGGGAGGCAGAGTGGTGTGGATGTGGATTGCAGGCTGACTACAGGTAAGTCAGTAGAGGAGTGAGCATTCACTGCAGTGTCAAATCTGTTGAAAAACACATTTAATCCATTAGCTCTGTCCTCACCGCCCCCAGGTCCTCTGCTGCTGGATGGCCTGAATCCAGAGATTGTCTTGATACCACTCCACACCTCTTTCATGCTGTTCTGCTGGAGTTTCTACTCTAGCTTTCTCCTGTAATTGTCCTTAGACTATCAGATCTTGCCCTTCAATAACACCAGAACCATTCTCACTTCCGGAAGAGGAGGCCTTCTTCCGCTCTGAAGCCCTCTTCTTGTCATTGAGGAGTGCTATGATGTTCTTAGGCTACGTCCACACTAGCCCGGATAGATTTGAAAACGGCGTTTTTCCTTGGGGAAAACGCTGTCTCAGTGTGGACGGGAGGTGAAAAAAGGGAGAGAAAACGATGCGTTTTCAAACTAAAACACATTAGTGTGGACGTAGCCTTAGTCACCCACGGCTTGTTATTTGGGTAACAATGGACAGTCCGAGCTGGGACACTGGAGTCACTCAGTAAGCCCATTGATGGCCTTGCTGTGAGGGTCACAGAGTGTCTCTCAGTCTGTCATCCCTATAGTTCTGCTAAGGCCTCCTCCGACCACCTCCTAATACATCTAGTGGTCACAGATTCCCTCTTCAACTGTATGGGTCCTTGACATTAGCATAGACTAACTCTAAAATTCTCTTTCCCCTTGTGGGACAGACCACATACTGTGTGAAAGTTGGCGGTATAGTTTCCAAGGTGACATGGTTGAAGTCACTCGAGAGAGCAATGAGGGCACTCTGGTGCTGAGTCTGTAACTGGTCTGTGGCAGAGTGGATAATGTCATATGCAGCTGTGGCGTTAGCAGAGGTAGGAACTTAAACCGCCACCAAGATTACATTGGTATATTCCCTGGGCAAATAATACAGCCTGAGTCCAACAGCAGACAGTTCAATGTCCGGGCAACAAACCCGCTCTATGATTGTAATATGAACAGGGTTACACCATACTGCCAAACCTTGACTCTTTTTGAGTACTTTTGTGTGATTCACTGTTCAAAAAAACCTTTTAAGCTTACTTTCTTTTGGATGCCTGACCTTCACAAATAGGTCTGAACAACAGGTGGGGAGCTACTGCCCTCACAATGTGGTAATCTCAGGCAAAGCAATGAATTGAAACTGAAACGAAGTATTTAGCCCAGTCTTAGTTTTAATATGCCACATTAAGCCTGCCATATAAATATATATATGCCATATAAATGTATACAGAAAAAAAGCGTCAAGGGCACTGACTTGCTCTTGGAGACAGCCTCAAGTGGCCATTCAAGGAACCACAGATTTCCCATTTTCAGGCTGGCTTTACTTTTCAGCCCTGGGGGAGCTAAAACCTATAATATTTGTACCTTATATAGATACTTTACCATAAGATGTGTGTAGATGCTGTGGGTAAGGTGACCATAATTTTTAACTGTTACCCCTGATGGAGTTTCCCCAGTCCTGCCGAGAGCAATTTGAAAACCCATATTTCTTAGTGTTTGTATATGCATTCAGACAGAATTAATTCAACAAAAATCCAGACGGGTACACAGCAAAACATTTCTTCCTTTATACTCTCAGTGTATGTTATTTCTTATTTTTTTCAAAACAATCTATTTTTACATTATGTACTAATTTTGTCTCAAATTGATCCAAAGTGATTTTGTCTGTGAGGTAAGCAGCGAGAAAAATGAGAATTGCTATCTCAGGAAGACAAAAAAAAAATCTTAGCAGCAGATTTTTCAAGGTGCCATGGCAACAGAACATTCAAAGAATTTTGATGAGAACAGCAGGCAAAGAGAGGCTGATTACAAGGGAGACAATTTATTACTTCAACAGCAAGGGCAACACAGTCTGATTGCGCACACATACACAATCACTGTGTTGTTTTCTTCATCTGAACCACAGTGAAAAAAAAATACTGCTTTTCTGCCCCATCGTGACCCTTCAGTCAGAGGATGAGAGAGTGCGGTCATAGTGCTTTGGCATGGAGATGAAGGGCTCAGGCTAGAGCCTGGTAGGCAGAGACTCTTTTAACCTGAAAAAAAGTCCATTTTAAATCACACAAGAGGAAGAGGCAATCAACACAGCGCTGCAGCTGTCTATCTTAGGTGGCTATTCTCACTTCCCAATCTCACTCTCCGGTGCTCAGCAAACAGACCGTCATCCTGACAAACATAATCACTCAGTACAGATTCGGTGAGCATCTGTCAGTGGGAAATAATGTGGAAAAAACTCCAGGTGAACACCCTTTTGTGCTGAATACACAACTCAGAGCCACAAATAACCTTAGGTTATGACTATTATGTAAAAGTCCCAGTCATCAGGAACTTTGACAGAAAGCTCTGCATAGACACAATATTCCACAAATATGTGCTCATACACTTAATTTGCAAACTAGCAAACTCAAAGGGAATCACTGATGCTACATGGATTGAATGAATATTTATGTTGGATGTTTTACATGAAAATGTGGAGTGGCATAAAGATTTAATGTCACTCAAGTTTGAACTGGTAATTGAAAATCCTTAAAAGTCGTATTCTGACACTCAGCCTGACGAAACCTGCAAAGCCATCACAAGTTCACTTAATGTGTTTTCTTTATCCAAGTGACATTCGGTGCCATTTTGAAAATGTGCACATTGTCTGAGAATTTTAATAATGTCTGACATCTTAATTAGGTTTTAAAAGATATAATCACAAAGTCTGTAAGGTGCTGTAAGCGCTGCTGACAAGTTGCAGAGTATATCAAGGTCTGTAATATAAAGCACCTATTACTGTGCTGAACCGCAGACAGGACTTACCAAGAAATTAGTCATAAGCATTGTGTCATTGTTGCTAGAGTTATAGTTGCCATCAATGTAAAGTCTAGTGTATGTCTGAAGCATTCAAGCATTTCTTCTCTAAATCAAGAAGTAATCTCATCAAAATACCAGCATCCAATCACATTGAAATCTCCCCGCAGCTGAAATGAATTGAGTTTTGTGAAAGGACATCTGACTAGATGGCTCTGGAGGTTGCCATTGTGTGATTTCATGTAAGTGAGTTTCAAGGCTCCACACTGTGGTTTTGTGCTGTAGAATAGACAAGTGTTGGGGTTCAGTGGGCGTATGGAATAGAGGCTACCAAGGTTAAGATAAAAGGAGGATGCTGGCTAACACACGGAAGATGGGTGGCAGTGACTAAAGGCCCTACCTGAGCATAACGGCGCCTCAGAGCCACACTCATCTCCTCTTCTCAGGCCAGCTCTGATAGAGTGCGTTATCGGTACAGACAGGCAGGCTAAATCAGTGGTTGAGAAAAGGTTAAAGCTACTGGTCTGTTTCTTTTCCCATGAAGGCAGGCAGGTGAATGTCAAAGCTGCCTGAATCACAGGGGAACGCTCCGGGGCGGAGGGCGAGTCAACCCCCAGGTAAGGCTGTGATTTATGCATTACTTGTGTTCAATGGTGCAACACTGTATTATATTGAGCAGTTTATTGATGAGCAGTGTGTCATCTACGGAGGCCACTTGGGTTCCTTGTGCTTTTACGCTCTGGTTATAAAAGCAGATAATTATTTTTTTCAAGCTGGATATTTGATTAAGTTAGGGTTAGTTAGGATTCAGGAGACAGACACCCTCTCTACCTTTGAGATAAGGATTAAAACTTTTGATAAAGCATATAGTTAAGCTTGGATCAGGTTACTCTGAATCCTCCCTTAGTTATGCTGCAATAGGCCTAGACTGCTGGAAGCTTCTCATGATGCTTTTCTTCTTCATTCACAGTTTTTCACTGTCTTTGTGTTTGCACACCACTTTGCATTTAATCATTAGTTATTAGTAATATCTGGCTCTCTTCCACAGTGTGTCTTTTATCCTATCTTCCTCCCCTCAGCCCCGGCTGGCAAATGGCTGCCCCTCCCTGAACCTGGTTCTACCTGAGGTTTCTTCCTGTTAAAAGGGTGTTTTTTTCCTTTACACTGTTATCAAGTGCTTGCTCACATAGGGTCATCTAATTGTTGGGGTTTTCATTATATTCTTTTAGGGTCTTTAACTTACAATATAAAGCCCTTTGAGGCGACTGTCGTCATGTTTTGGCATATGCTACCTACACTCACACTGCATTCTATCATTCAGTGCAAGCAAAACGAGGGCTGTGATATTTGACTCCCATCACACCACACTAACAGGCTGTCCAACTAAATAGTAAGATAGGGTCTGGAGAGCAAATATTTTCTCTCTTTTTCTAAGAGTTGACATGTGTTGATGCTAGGAAACAAGACAGTAGTGCATTGTGACATGTCAAGAAGGTGTTGTGTGCAGGTTTACAGTGAAGACCCACCGGACACAAAAAAACCCCATCACTTTCACCACTTGCTTACTTTGTCTCTGTGGGCCTGTCAGCAATTGCAAGACAGCAAGTAGCTTCTTTGTTAGAAAAAAAAAAAAACGATGTAACTATGCCATCAACAACTTTTTTGTAACACCTTGTAAAGGCTGAACTATCTGACTCACCTTCACATCACTTTCTCTTTGATGTTTTTTCAACAAATCACTGCAGAGCCTCCAGTGATTAAGTCTCAGGTTACCTGCTTCCTTACACTGGATGGACGAGATTCAGTACTGCAGAATATTAAGAGCTAAAATTCACTTACTTTTGTGTTGAATTCGAAGTGCCTTCAACAATGCACAGAAAACAGAGTCAGTATTTTTGATTCTTTGTGTACTTTCAAGGACACAAAATGCCCACTACTATGAAGATTTTGCAACCAAGATTTTGCATCTAAATGCACTGCTCATCTCTCTGGCAGCCTAGAATTTATACTGTAGGATTTTATTACTGAGCTCATTTGACTTGGCTCTAGTATGTTTTTCCCCTACTGACAGATAAGCTACAATATTTGCCTTTAGGCTCTTTACTCATTTCTCCTCACATGTTTTCTATAGGCTCAATAGAGCAATAGAGTTGTAAATACATAGTGTCTTGTCTCTACTGGGGGTAAATCTGGGACTATGCAAGATTCCATTAGTGCCCAGGACTCCCCCACCTCCACTGTAATGATTTTGCCCTTCTCCCCTCAGTCCCCTGTGGCAAACCGTGAGGACCTGACCCTTTGAAAAGCACTCTTCCCCACCTGACCATCCAGGTTAGGAGATGTTGGAGAGACTCCACTAAGGCGAGGCTTTAGACTTTGGCAGTATCAGCCCCTGGGGTTTGGGGGACTGGTGCCAGCCAGCTGTCTGCTACCTGGAGTCACCTTTAGAACTTAAGCTTGAATTAGATAATGCTGCCGTGGACAATGTCTGGCATGGTTCATCTTCCCAAGAAGCCAGGCCAATTTGGCTATTGAGAAGCTGCCCCCACTTTGAACCTAAAGTAATCACATTTAAAATGTGCAGCAAAGAGTAGGTTGTTGTGTGGGACAGTTGGGGATATGTTACTCCTGCAGAGACATTGTATATCCAACTTAAAAATAAGCCGTAGAGGTTACAAGTTTGGCATTTAGCAGGTAAAAGACAAGTCTTTTTATTTTCAAAAAACCTTTCTCCAACTCCCTCGCTACATAAATACAAAGGGCATCAAGAGAAACCAAAGTTTATTGTTATGGTCCCAAGCAATATTCTTCTTATTCCCATAACTGTTAAAACTAATATTAACTGTTATTTCAGCAGCTGTGATCTTTGATGCAGCTCTCTTTTGAGTCACACGTTTCCTTATATATCACATGTTCGTTGCCACTTTCCCTCAGCTTCACACAGTAGTTTCACAGTATTTTCCCTTCCTTCTTGGTGGTTTCAATCATATTCCATCAACATCCGCATATCTTGTGACACTGTGGTGACTCACAGTTTTCTGTGTTACATGTAGTGTAGGCGGTAATACAGGTCACAATTTAACCTGACCCATGATGACAGGCTTTCCCACTTTCTTCACGGCCACTGGTGACAGCAAGACCTTAGAAAAGTGGAATACTACATTTCTCCCATATTAGCTTCTATTTGTTGGCTTCATGTTAAATCCAGAATGGGATTTAATTCAGTTCAATTACATTTTATTTGTATAGCCCCAAATCACAACAACAGTCGCCTCAAGCTGCTTTATATTGTAAGGTAGACCCTACATTAATACACACAGAAAAAAAACAACAACAATCATATGACCCTGTATGAGCAAGCACTTTGGCGACAGTGGGAAGGAAAAACTCCCTTTTAACAGGAATAAACCTCCTGGAGAACCAGACTCAGGGAGGCGCAGCCATCTGCTGCGACCGGTTGGGGTGAGAGAAGGAAGACATGCTGTGGAAGAGAGACAGAGACTAATTACAAGTGTAATTCAGCAGAGAGGTCTATAACACATGCTGAGTGAGAAAGGTGACGGAAAAGGAAATACTCAGTGCATCATGGGAACCCCCCAGCAGTCTCCTCCTATTGCAGCATAACTAAGGGAGGATTCAGGGTCACCTATCCAGCCCTAACTATATGCTTTAGCAAAAAAGGAAGGTTTTAAGCCTAATCAACATGAGGCAGAACCTTCATGTTTCAGGCTCCTGTTCTGTGGAACCAGCTCCCAGTTTGAATTCAGGAGACAGACACCCTCTCTACTTTTAAGATTAGACTTAGGGCTGGATCAGGTGACCCTGAACCCTCTCCTAGTTAAGTTGCAATAGACTAGGCTGCTTGGAGCTTCCTATAATGCGTCGACCTTTTCTTCTTACGTACCTCTTTTTTCTCACTAAGTGTTCATACACCACTCTGCATCTAATCATTAATCATTATTAAACTGTACTTTTTGTGTTATCTGTTTTCTGTTTCCCCTCACCGCGCCAGATGCCTGCCCCTGCCTGCCTGTGGCTAGTTTTGCTGGAGGTTTCTTCTTCTAAAAGGGAGTTTTTCCTTCCCACTGTTGCCAAGTGCTTGCTTATAGGGGTCGTCTGATCGTTGGGTTTTCTGTCTAATATTGTAGTGTCTTTACAAGTGTCTTTATAAAGCACTTCGAGGTGACTGTTGTGATTTAGTACCATATAAGTAAAACCGAATTGATCTGAAGAACTGAAGTCCACTGATAACCCTACTTGGACCTTAGGTGAAAGAGACATTTCCTTTTGGATGAAAGAACTTACTCTGGCCACTGAGAAAGAAACAAGTAATTAGAGCAGAAATGTCCACCATCTCCTGAATACCTCAGACTTCCAGTAAAGCTGGAATCCAATAAAGTTGTCTGATGACTATGCATTCACTGGATGTATAAGTGATGGACTGGAGGAAGAAAACGGATCAACAGATCAGTGAATCTGTTGCTGAATGTGACAAAGGCCAGGGAGATGGTGGTGATTTCACAAGGAAGGAATAAGATTGCTACACCACTCTTTTGTATTCTGAGCATCAAACAGAAGTGCAAGTACCTGGGCACCCACACTGAAAAAAAACATACTGAACTGGAAGACCAATACTGAGGATGTCAGAAGGAGATGAGCAGGCTTTTTTCCCCGAGGAAGCTGGGATACTTGTGCAGTAGGATGTTGAAAATATTTTACTAGTCTGTTGTGGGAGTCTGCTGGGGGAGCAGCATCACAGATGGAATAAAGTAATCGAGAGGGCTGGCTCTGTAATTGGCTGCAAAGCATACACCTTTGAAGCTGCGGTACAGGGGAGGATACCGAACATACTGTTGTCCATTATGGATAATTCTAAACACCCTCTCCACTCCCTCCTAGACAGGAAGCAAAACACTTTGTCTGACAGACTGATCCAGTGTTGCTGTCACAAGGACTGCTACAAGAAATCTCTCCTGCCTACAGCAGTTATGCTTTACAACTTCGCACCTCTATCTGACAGAGAACTCTTGGCTTTATAGACTTCTGCATCAAACAAACTCTGCTCTATTTGCTCAACTTGGAGCTTTTTTTATTTTGTTATTGACTGTGTTTATTTTTCTATTCTGTACAATGAGCTGTTTTATTTTGTGGGCTTTTTATTGAGTGGTTTTAGTATATTGAGATGTTTTATTTGATTTTATTACTGAGCGTTTTGTTTGTTTTGTTTTTGAGCTAACACAAAAATTATTTTTAGTTATGGAGGATATACATTATCTAGAACAGCAGTCTAATAAGGAGACACCAAAACCCTCAACGGGACACCTATGCAGTTCACTTGATAGAGCATGTGCCCCTTGTACTGAAAGCTCAAGTCTTTACTGTAAAGCTCTGGGTTTGAGGTCACTTCAGGACACTTATGTCATTCACTCTCTCTTCCCCCTCTTCCCTGTCCGATCAAATGAAGGCTTAAAAAGCCAAAAATCCCTGAGCGCACAAACTCTTTTTAATATTATTCCTTTCAAACTCACTCTTCTTCCTCACAGGGCATGCTTTTGTTTGGTATCTTACAACTTATGCAAAATGTAAGTTTGAGAGCAGCTGTTCGGGCTCCATACTTGTCATTTTATATTGGAATATCGAACGTTGTGAGTGAAGCAACTCTCTTTGTTCCACCTTTATCCATAAACCCCTCAGTTGGACAATAATGCTTCGGGTTAAACAGCTGTTGTTGCTCTTTCTACAGAGGAATCAAGTATGTAAACAGGAAGAGAGAGTGAGAGTAAGTGAGAGAGAAAGAGAGAGAGACAGAGGGGTGGGGTCGAGCCTTGGGCACCCACAGCACTGCAACTTCAATAGATAACACTAAGTATGCTCAGCGTTTTCACCCCCAAAGCACTTTTTCTTCCTCCTTCCTGCCACTGTCATTTTAACCAGACTTGTGATAGAGCCCGTTTGCTGTGATACCCCATTAATTTCCCCAGTGGCTGATCATTCAATATTCAGTGCCTAGTGTTATGCAGCTCCTGCTGTGGATCAAGCTACTAAGGCTGTTTTCCCCCTGACCAATATCATCAGAGCTCAAAACAATCTCTGTGAGGGGATCATGAGATCAAACTAAGGCCAGAAAAATAACCTTGTTTCAAAAAAAAAAAATCTGTATCTCTTTGAGTTGTCAGTCTGGTTGTAAATATGTCTGTTCTACATTAATATACATTGAGAAAAATGTGACAGTGTTACTAGATAAAATATAGACAGGCTGCGATCCATTTTAATGAGCTGATCTTTCTCATTGTGTGTTTAGCAATGACATCTTTATGATGCACAAAATGTTCTTTCAAAATGCTCCTTATGCAAGAGAAAGCACACGCAGACACTGGTGTCTCAATCCAAATACCAAAAATGAAGTGCATAAGTGATATTAAAATTCAATTTTAATTTTAATTAAATAAAAGAAAAAAATGTCAAATAAAGTACAGGCACAAATAGCAAGGTTTTACACAGAAGGTGAGTTTAAGTTACTGGCTACACATGTCATGTTGGGCTGCATTCAGAAAAAAAAAGAAAATAAATATTAGCCAAACTGTAGCTCTGTAGAACAAAGAGTGAATAAAAACCACGACTCATGCTTGTTAGTGCCTTTATTGTATACATTCATTGGTAATGGAGTCAGTCTAAAGCATGAGGGGGAAGATCAGTTGGTGTTTAATCCTGTCTTGGTATAACTGCGTAACTGCAATGGGACTCTATTGAGCAAATAACTCTGGCAATGATGGTTGAGAGACTGAAATCTCATTATGCACCATGACAGCGTTAGAAATGTTTAAAATGTTCACAAATGCATTGATAGGAAAAAAAATAACCCCTAAAAGCTACATGTGATCTGATATATGTCACGTATATATGCTGCCAAGCTTCTGTGGGAAATATGATCACAGTGTGGAGTGTTATTATTCTAGTCCATGAAGTGCCGTGTCCTTAGTGTTTATATGTGGGTGGTTGTACCAGCACAGCTGCTTAAAAATGTCCATTATTTTTAAGTGTTTATTAAAATAAATAAATAAATAAAAACCTTCCAAAGACATTACAGCATCAGCTGCTTCCAAACAACATCTGTTTCTGCTCATATGTCAAAACCCTCTGGGAATCACAAATCATATTCATTTGGAGCACAGGAGATATTGATGAAACAACAGCATGCGAACGATATCGGACACAGAGTCCCAAACACGATGCATATCTTAACTTTTTGATTAGAAAGTAGTTCGGCTTCTTCATATCAGTGATTTGTACGACTTTAAAAGCATTTCATAAATAATGTCATCCTCTAAATGGGAACGACAAGTCAGAAAATGGTTCTTGTTCAGGAGTGCATGCGTTAACAACTTCTTCTTCTTTCTTTCTTTTTTTAATTTGAAGACCTTTTGGTAGCTTGATAACAAGACTGCACATATCAGTCTAAAAGTCCCTGCGTGCGAACCGATCACTGGAGACTAGTGTATGTGCCTAAATTTCCACTGATTTTACGTCAGCGTTGATGCATGCTCATTCCAACAAACTGGTTTTGCCAGGGTTTAAAACGAAGAGTTGAGTGAAGTAAAACAGTTTAGCGTATTTAGCAGCTATGCCTCATGGGCGAGAAAAACAAACAAACACTGGTCACTTAAAATATCCCAGTTGACTAATTGTCAGTCCTCCCGCTGCACTCGCTGCACAGAAAAGTCTCTTAAAAAATCAGCAGATTTAAAGGTCTGGACCTGGGTAAGGTCTTGATTATGTGTTTGCAGTTTCAAGTAGATTGGTTTGGACAAGGCGTTGGGTAAATTCTGCTTGTTTTACACATTATAAAGTCTATACTAGCTGTTTTAAACAAGATCCTCTTTGAACTGAACATTTTAAAGTCTTGTCACAGTATTGCTTTAAGGGCCTTGAATGAATTTACCCAACATATATCATTAATTTGCCTGAGCATCAAGCACAGTTTAATTAATAAGAAAGTCATCTGAAGCACGTTAGTTTTTACTTCACAGTAAAACTACACAGTATCGTACTTTGTTCTCTCTGTGCCGCGAGGCCACTGATGATACTCCCAGACCTGAGATCTGCAGAGAGAGCGCTCCACACAGCAAAATTATTGGCTCAAGGTCTGACTCATGCAGGGCTATCATCAATTCCGTGTGTTATCTTGACGAACTTAGGGATTCTTTTCGAGCTTTTATCATGCATGGAATATTGCTGGCACGAAAGGTGTTTACTTCAAGTGACAAAAGAGAGAGCTCGGTGGCTGAAATGAGAAATTCTGAAGGGGAAACTGCAGATAGAGAGTGTTAAAAAATATGCCTGTAAAGTATCTGTAGTGCAGAGTGAGTGAAGAGGTGTTTGAGCTCTAACCTTGGAAAAACTACAACTTATCCTGATGTTGAAATTGAATCTAATTAATATTACATCAGGTATATGATGAACTAAGAACATTTGTACAAGTTACCCTAATGTGTCGCATTTGGTTTAGTTTGAGGAATTCAGTTGTGTGATCTTGTCTGGATCCAGCAACTTTTTCCTTGATTCTGCAACAGTTACTCATCGTTTTTGCTAACCAAGTTGCTCAGACTATCTTGGATGTGTGGAAGACTCTTGGCAGCAGCCACTTCAACTTCAAGCAGAACTGAACGCACCAGAGCGCTTCAGAGTTAGTGAGTGATTAGGACCAGTTACTGGAGAGCAGCCAAGATTAGAGTCATTGGAAGGGCAGGTAGGGCGTAAATCGCCTGTGTTCGATTCAGACTACTCCTCATTCTCAACCCCTCGCATTAACTGATTTTTCCATTCGCTCATTGGCGATGGCCAACATGAATGAAACAATGTCAAATTCAGTACAATTTCTGAATTGCTATCTCATTTAGCCACCGACTAACCTGTACTCACAGTGCCCCAGCGTACGACAGCAGATGAAACCGAGAACATTCATGCACTGGCACAGCATCAGCTTAAAAACAGGAAAAACAACATAATGCTTCAGGATTGGTGTTAAAAGAATAGTTTTGAAAAATATGCTTGATTTGCCTCTTTTGAATGAGTTGGTGAGAAAAATATCACTCTTTGTTCAGCAAAATTGATATGGCCCTTTGAGAGATTTAGCTTAACTTCGAATCTGTGGGAAGTTTGTCAATTCTGCACTATATTATTGTAGCACTTGCTGAAAATATCTTGCAATGTAATTTAGAAAGCATGAACACTTTTTGAACATTCAATTTTCGGTTTCACTCTGACATTCGCAGCTGAAAAGCGCTTGCTGCAGCGCAATCAAGAGACAATTCCAAGCAGCTTTGCCAAGTTAACATACAGCAGGAGCCAGTCACTTTGACAGGTATTCCTCTAAATTAATATGAGAGGAAACATTTAAGTTTTATGTAGAACCCCTGGAGGGGAAAAATGAAAATTAATTATGGAAATAAATAGCAACGGTTATAACTAGTGTTTGGGTATAAGATATAACTGGGGGTGACTAACCCTGACAGAAAAAGACAGCTTTTCAAACTAAGTGCTTAATCTGTAATAACATTAACTGAAACAGAAAAAAAAATGCTTCCTGCATTATTCTGACTTGCAATCGGCAACATTTGTGGAGCTATATTTAATTCAGCAGTCAAACAAACGAATGATAGCACCCGCAACTGGTAGTGGGCAAATAAACAAAATGGGACACCTCTAGTAGGGCAAGATGACATAAAATTAATACTTCATCTGCCTACACATGAATCTTTGTTAGGAAGTAAATAACAGCCAAGGAACCTAAACAAAGGCCAAGATGTGGGTAAAAATATCTTCTTATTTAAATGCTTAATGCTTGATTTAAAAACAAATACTGTATCAACAACGCTGCAGCTGAACAACATTCTTCCGGTGTGATCAAGTTACATATGTATTTAGAAAAATAAAAGCTAATCTAAGAAAATGTACACTTCCTAGGACTTTTTTCATGTTTTGGTAACTAGTATTTCATGATATGGTCAAATGTGTGTGTGTGTGTGTGTGTGTGTGTGTGTGTGTGTGTGTGTGTGTGTGTGTGTGTGTGTGTGTATATATATATATATATATATATATATATATATATATATATATATAAGTTGGTCTTAGGATGTTATTTGGGATTTGTTTTTAGGCTTTTCTGAGAAATCCTAATCCATCCACTAGTTTAAAAATAGCATGGCATCGTACTTGCAACCAACTAAGGAAGGAGGTCCCTACACTCTGACCTGGATTAACTGCTCTCGTCAGTGAAGGTTTGCAAATTCGTGCCATCTATTTTTTAAATGTACACAGGTTTCCCACACATTGTAATTAATCCAAGTCTGTGCCAATGAGCATAACTTGTCAGTAAGTAACTGGTTGCCAACTGATTGTATTCTGGTTATTTAAAACCAAGGTAACCAAGGTTTCACCCATGCTATTCTGCTGTTAAATCACCATTATGTAGCAACTGCACGTTACCTGGTGTAAGTTGATGCGTAAAAAGGCATCAACCTACACTAAAAAGAGTGTTATTGTGATTGTTACAACTAAGGAGGACCAGAAGCTACATTTTCCATCTTTTTTAGCAGACAAAGTATTGAATTTGGTGAAATACTCAGGTCATATGTTAAGAAGTTATCTTATATTTGTGATGATGATGATAATGAAATGAAGCGACAGTGCTGTAAGTTGTACATGCAAGTGAATATGTCGGCATATAAGAGTTAAAGTGGCCCATTTTCAAGCCTATTGGACCTCTTTTTATACAGCTCATTTGTGGGTTAATTAGAGTAAAGCCATAAAGAAAAAAATGCAGGTGGCTTTTCAGGATGCATTAAGAGTTTTCCTTAGACATCCAAGATGGACATCTGCAAATCCAATGTTTGTCATGAGTAATGCTCCAACTTTTCATCTCTTATCGATGAACTATGTGTACAAATTTATGTGCTATTTGAATGTGGTAATCTCGTCAGAAATAAAGAAAAAGAAGACAAGAGGTTGATGTAAATCTCTACTGGGAATTTCTGTGTATTTAGACAAAAACAGATTTGTGATTGTTTTTCTAATTTATCGTAAATACATTGGTGTTCTTTTCCCCAACTTAAACCCATTCAACTGCAAACTCACAGACTGATAGCAGACTGACTCTGTCTTGTTTTTATCATTGCTTTGATGGTAACTGTTCCCCAGCAACCATTTCAAAGACAACAAGATCACAAGTTCATTGCAGACAGTCACAGCAATTTTGATTGTGCCACAGTCTTCAATCACTCTTTTCCATAGTGTGTTTATAACTTTTTGTGGTTAGGAAATCAGGCCATTTTCAGTTTCGTCATAATACCCTGTACACAAAGATTTGTAAAGCTCCCATTCCAAGTTTAATGTGGAGGAGCTACACCGTGTCCCCAACCCCCTTCATGACCTTCTGGAAGAAATGTGACATTAAAAATGTTTCCTTTAACTGAAACACCAACTTTGAGCAAGGCCTTATCGCCAGACATCTGTGGCTGACTTCATATATTCTTTTGTGTCTGGATGAGAGCAAATCTCGGCAATGTAGTGGAAAGCAGTCCCAGAGGAGTGAAGGCTGCTGTAGGGCCATGTTATTACCCAGAGTTTCAGAAAGAGATGTTCAAAGGAAGGTGTGTGCGCACTTTTAGCTATTAAGTGTGTACTCTAACAGTGTCCCTTATGTTCATTTATTCCCACAAGGCAGGCTTTGCATGTTAATAATAGCATTTTTTTAACCCAAATATGGCAACAGATACATAAAATCAAAAATCCCAAAATACACATGAGACAATATGTTAGTTTTAGTCATTTAATACCTGTGTTGTAACAAAAGTTATACACCTCATTTAGATTATCCCAACTAAGCTCTGCATGAATCCAAATCTGAGAAACTGTGAGATAGTCAAGGTTATTAATTTGGCAGTTTCTGAACTGGTGGTAAATTGGCAGCGTTTTCTCTTAGACACAGATATTTCTGTAACAGTACTGCCAAGAATCTTAGAAATATGGCACTGCATCATACTGTCAATGAATTCCCTGCAAAAAATCCTTGAGTTGTTCTTTTTTTCCCAGTTTCCAGTATTACCTAAACTGTTGCTTTCATGTTATCCAAGGACTGCAGGAGAAAGCAGGGTTGTTTCCAGAGCATTCACTGAGTATAACGTTATCATTTAGTTTTTTTTTAAATTATATCAACAAAATGGAAATAAAATGTCTTCAGATGTTATTCAAACATTTTAGCTTGTAAGAGTCTTCAGAGAGGTGATTCTGTGGTAAGTGGAGCATAATTACTTCCAATTTGCAGCTTGGAGTTTTATGAACTGAACATGATTCAGATGAGTATGCAGTTAGCGCTCAAACACTCTCTGCTCCCATCACTTTTCAGACTTCAGAAAAAAACATTCAAAGAAAAAAAAAGGAGGGTCTTTTTCAGATCGGTACATTTCAGTTACTCGGTTATGGCAATAAATCCAATTTATCTGTAATAAGTGGACCTCTGTAGCATTTTCATAAATCTGAAAGTATCTTTTGAGACATAATAAATGTATCATTTCTCATAATTTAAAATAGTTGATGAAATCCCACGTACACGCTGTTTTTAAAAAAAAAAAAATTTGATACTCTTCAGAGGTTGATCTGTGACTGAAACTGGATGTTGATACTTACTGAACCTCTGGAGTGAAAAGCTTTCGTCATCTTGTTAAGAAGAATACAGATTTTTACAGGACTGAAGAGACAAAACTGGCAATGCAATGTGTCTACTCTCTATGCAAATCAGAGTTTAATAAAAGATACTGAAAGCTAAATAATGTATCTCATATGACAGGTTCATTGATGAAAATGTAGAGCACAGCACCTTACATAATTCAGACTGATTTTTTTTATTTGACCTTTCATCAGTTCTCAATTATCACCATAACTAAAAAAAACCAAAAACGGATGATTTAACAGTTTACAGTTAGTTCCATAAGTTTATGGACAATGATGCAAAGTTTGTAAAATTGTCTCTGTACTCAAAACCCCCCCAATAATAATAATAATAATAAGAAGAAGAAAAAAATCTGTTTTAATTCTAGTTTCTAACAGGACTATTCTTAAAACTGTTAGTTTTGAACCTCTGATTATAATTCCTGCTCAGACAATTGATTTACAAGCAGTTTCATGGCCAGGTGAGTTTTGTTAGCTTGTTATTCCACGACAAACTAACCAGATAAAAGATATGAAGTTGTTTCTAAGTGTTGAACTTATATTTAGAACCATTTTACTGGAACTCTCAGTATGAAGTCAAAAGAGATGCCAGTGTAAGTGAATGGGGCATAATTACACTAAATAAATAAATAAATAAATCTACTATAGAAAATAGTAAAGAAAATCCTTTAAGATTGGCCAAAACCAACAAAACCAACCAGCTCAGAAACACCACAAGGCCTGGAAAACCACAGAAGACAACTAAAATGCTTAATGAGTGAATTATTTCTATGTTTAAAAAAAAGAAGAATACAAAAAGAAAATAAATAAAAGAAACACATTCACAACATCTACCAAGTAGGAAATGGGTTTACCAAGGTTTAACAGCAAGGTGCAAACCACTGGTTGCACATAAGAACAGGAAGGCCCAATTAGAAAGCCCGAGAAGATGGAAAAGAGCCTTTTCATTTCATTTTACCCGTTTTTGTAAAGCAAAAGTTAAAATGCCTGAATCATAAAATGAATTGTACCAGATTTAGCTGCTTGCTAATTTTTATCCACAGTTCCTGGGCAGGTCAAATAATAGTTAGAAATACATAAAAACACATCATCAACAAACAAATTCAACTAATACAAATGCAGTTAATAATAACAGGCCAAACACACCAGCTAAATTATTTGAAAAGCCCTAACACAGTATCCAAATCTCAAACATCTGTTACTATTGCAAATAAATATTAATAAAAACATTAAAACAATATCTAAATCTAAAAGAACCAAGAGAATTGAAAACATAATGTTGACATTCCCTGATAGCTTTTAAAGAAAAGGCGGATTGAGAGAAAGTGGAGTTCCTTGTAAGAATGTAACAGTCCCCTCGAGCTGCTGATCTCAAAGCTTTGATTGTGTTTTCTGTGCAGAGCTGGAAAAAAAACTTTGATGGGAAATGGGGTTACAATGTTATGAACAATTTCAGAAATAAGTCACACATCAAGATTGAGATTTAAATTCTCAAAGCTTAAAACACTATATTTACTAAGGATGTTGCAGTGATGAAAATACATTGGTTTCCTCCCTTGGGAGGTCTCTGTTGGGAGAGATTTATCTTGAACAATAGAGGGAAACATCATATAAAATAACACATACATAAAAACACTCATTTAGAATTTCACCAAATAAAATTGATACCTATTAAAATTACAGTTTGATACTCTGTAAATTTTCTTGAGGGCACTGACTTATTAGAAAGTAGGAGATTTTTGCCCTTAGTAATTTTCAGACCCGGTTTTATCACTGACCCCTCAAATATCTCCTGGAGGGGACCATCCCAACTATCTGTCTTGCCGTTTAATCAAATTTTGAACTTGGGATCTTAGCCTGACAGAGCAGTTGCAAAACCATGTAGTGATACCATAACTGATAACAGATTCAGTAGTGACCCTACTAAATAGTAACACGATGCATTTATCCAACTTCATCAATATTGTTTATTTTATGACCAGAAACTTTCTAGAAAAAAGTCTTTGGACAGAAACTAAAATCAACTTCTACCAGAATGATGTGAAGATAAAAGAAGGGGGAAAGGAACACAGTGTGATCCAAAGCATACTACATCATCTGTCAAATACACTGTTATGGCATGGTCATGTATTGCTGCTAATAGAACTGGGTCACTGGTGTTTATTGATGGTGTGACTGCTGATAGATGCAGCATGATGAATGCTGAAGACTGCAGGGCTATGCTTTCTGCACAGATGCATTTAAATGTTGCAAAACTGATGAGACAGCACTTCACAGAGCAAATGGATAATGACCCAAAGCGATCCAAGAGTTTCTCAAGTCAAAGAAATGGGTTACTCTTCAATGGCCAAGTCACTCATCTGATCTCAACTCAATAGAGCATGTTCTTTTAGTTACTGAAGGAAAACAGGAACACCAATAAACAAGCAACAACTGCGGGTGGCTGCAGTAAAGGCCCAGCAGACCATTTCAAGGGAGGAAACTCATTTGGTGATGCTCCATGTCTTGAGGCAAAACTCTCTGATTACCCAGGGATCTGGTTAAAATATTAAAGCAGAGTTTACAAAGTACGAATTAAAAACAGAAACAAAAACCAAAAGAAAAACATTTGAAATATAAGCTATCGGTTGACATTTCACAAATTACTGTGTACAAGTAACAGTAAAAGGTTACATCTGTTGGTTTCTACCTTACATATTCGGCAGCAGGTGTAAAAGACCATGTTTACAGATGGTTTTAACCTTAGCATAAGATGTACTTTTAGAAATACCAAGTGATATGTGGGACATAGCGTAAGCATGGTTTTTGTGCTTATGCATTGTTTATGCATCGAGCCCCCGGAGTGCAGTATACCAGGGAAGTAAAAATATATATAAGCTTGGAAAAATATTTCTCAGCTCGATTACACGCACTTGAGCACTGGTTGGACACGATGGTTTCCACTTGAAACAAGTAGCATTAAATTAGACGTGTTACGTAAAGACAAGAGGCTTGTGCGTGCAGATTTGACAGCCTCCCCTGAAACTGCATCATCAACTACACTGTAAAAAGGATAAAATGTCAGCCTATAGATGTCTGGTTTAACTGACTATCCAGCCCAAGTCTTCTGAGAACAGCATAGTAACATTTGTTAGCTGCACTACTCTCTAAAACTGGCTCTGCCTTGCAGGTGACCTTCCCAGGTCTATTTTTGTCAGGTAATGACTATCATTATGAATGCATCTGCTTTACATTGCTTGTGCTGCAGCGGCCGTGCTCAGGTACAGACATTTAGACTGCAACAGTGGTACAGTGCTGATCACAGTGAATCTGACCAGCATCTGTAGAAAAGCTGATGGATTGTCAGGTTTCCGAAATCCTCGTTCAGAGAAGAGGTGGAGGTGCCGCTGCCCTATCAGAGTGTGCTTCAGCGCCTCCAGCTCCCTCTTGATTGCCTGACATTCTTTATCAACAGTCAAGTAATTCTGTTCCCTTGGCAACAGTTTCCTGCTGATACAAAGGATCAGGTATCACCTTGAAAGTTTAAGAGTGTGGTTGGCAGCCTTGGTGTTTTCATTTGCGTGCAGCTGCACCATCACTTTCAAGAGGAAACTATAGCTTAGCTGTCAGGTTTAGGCTTTTATTTTCATCCCCTCCCTGCACTGCCCCGCATTCAGGTCATGATATTCATCTATTAACTAATCTTTACCACCTCTGACCAGTCACTGCGCTGCTAAAAATCTTCTGCACAGGTTTTTTTTTTTTTAATGTGCTACATCTGTTCTTCTTCTGGGAAAGGTCTCTGCTCTTAAAAATGGTTATAGTGTAACTGCAATCTAATTTATCTTTTTAAAAATACAGCAAAGATGACCAAGATTAGGCTCTCGCATAGAGCCTGGGTTTAACATTTCAGACCGGCATATAGATGTTGCATTCACACAAAAACAATCACGCTTATCTTTCACTGAACATGTTTTATTGGCTAGCAAAACAACCTTATTAGAGTGAAGTAGAAATGAAAAATAAGAAAGAATATGATAAAGCCATCTGTTTCACAGAGCTTTAATATTGTTATGTTGCTGTTTCTTCAGTGTACACAAACCTGTGCAAATGTGTGCAATTTTCCATCTAAACACTAAATGTAATTTTTTACTATACTATACCCTTTTTTTTTAAAGTGTCAGACAGGATCCATTGTATCAAGTTTTGAGAGTAGAGCCAAAGGAAGACGAGAGGACAGAGTTGAACAAAAGATGAGCTTTATTGTATAGCTGATGGCTTTACAATAAAGCTCCCCCCCCACCAAAAGAACACAACCTAAAAACAAGAGAGTTCACACAAGAAACACAGCAGGGAAGCATCAGACAATCTGACAAATAACACAGGAGAGACAGTCAAAATAGACATAGTAATAAAAATAACAGCAAAGAGCAGTTCAATTTCACTCAATGTGAAATCAAGATGCTTATCGGATAGGTGAAGAAAGAAGGAAGCAAGGGAGGTTTTCACCCTATGTACATTTAGAATAATGTGTCCTGATCCGGGGCTTTGGATTCAGGGTTTTATTACTGTTTGAAATTTAGGAATTGTGTTTATTCTTTGGGTTTTGATTTCTATTCTTTATTCAGGCTTATTATCATATTCTCTGTTAGTAGTTATAGAGCTTATTTGTTCCTCACTGTTCCCTCTGTGTGGTCCTTTAGAGTTATTCATCCTGTGACGTTCTTGCCTCTTCATCCCTGTTTCACATGTTGTTTTTTTATTTTATGTTTTATTTTGGTAGTCATTTTGTCTCCTGTGTTTTAGTTTTAGTTACTTCCCTTGTGGGGCTGCTCTTATTAGTTTCACTTGTGCTTCATTTCCCCAGCTGTGTCTTATTCCCATGATTAGCCTGTCTATGTATGTGTATTTTAACTCTATTTTGACTGTCTCTCCTGTGTTATTTGTCAGATTGTCTGATGCTTCCCTGCTGTGTTTCTTGTGTGAACTCTCTTGTTTTTAGGTTGTGTTCTTTTGGTGGGGGGGGGAGCTTTATTGTAAAGCCATCAGCTATACAATAAAGCTCATCTTTTGTTCAACTCTGTCCTCTCGTCTTCCTTTGGCTCTACTCTCAAAACTTGATACAATGGATCCTGTCTGACACTTTAAAAAAAAAGGGTATAGTATAGTAAAAAATTACATTTAGTGTTTAGATGGAAAATTGCACACATTTGCACAGGTTTGTGTACACTGAAGAAACAGCAACATAACAATATTAAAGCTCTGTGAAACAGATGGCTTTATCATATTCTTTCTTATTTTTCATTTCTACTTCACTCTAATAAGGTTGTTTTGCTAGCCAATAAAACATGTTCAGTGAAAGATAAGCGTGATTGTTTTTGTGTGAATGCAACATCTATATGCCGGTCTGAAATGTTAAACCCAGGCTCTATGCGAGAGCCTAATCTTGGTCATCTTTGCTGTATTTTTAAAAAGATAAATTAGATTGCAGTTACACTATAACCATTTTTAAGAGCAGAGACCTTTCCCAGAAGAAGAACAGATGTAGCACATTAAAAAAAAAAAACCTGTGCAGAAGATTTTTAGCAGCGCAGTGACTGGTCAGAGGTGGTAAAGATTAGTTAATAGATGAAACCTGTAGTGAAAAAAGCATTTTTATACTAACAATGAACCGCAGAACATCCCCAGAGGTCCCATGTCCATGAGTGGAAAAAAGACTAAGGAAGGAATATGTCTAAGAAATGAATGTGAACAATGTTTTTTTTTTTCATCTGGCCACTAATATTTGATGACTATGAGGATATTTTGCAAAATATAATATAACAGTGTTGTTAACCCTTTGACTTGGCCCTAACCAAACAAACAAGTGGAAATCATCTGCACAGCATTTCTTTCCTCTCTATCTGTATTTCCTCTACACTTGTTGAAATTGTGCGTGTTCTGGGGCATATATATATATTATGTTCTGGTTACTGCTCGATGAAAAGAAAAAGCAAAAAGGAAAAAAAAAAATCATCCTCATTCACAGCCGGATGAGTGAATCTTACCTGTCAATCACAAGTCATTCAAAGTCTCATAAAAAATGTTTGCATCTGCTTTGAAGTTTGATTTTAAAAAGATTAAAATCCGCTTTGCACAAAAGCTTTCACTAATTACATATGTCAACTCATTCAGTCTGTGCTTTCTTGCATTTATACTGTAATTAGAGAAATAAAAACATGCAACTCAATCTGTCAATCTCAAGCCGAGAGCATTAATTCAGCAATCTGCAAATGAATATTATTGTAGTGTTTCTGTCAGTAATTCTGGCAGATAATTGAGGATATGAAACATGTCATTTGTTACATGCGCTTCAGTTAGATTCAATTGAAACTCAAGTTTGTGTGTAAACATATGCACTGCAATTCTGTGAAAAGGCAACGGGCAAAAAATGAAGTCAGAGAGAGGCATTGATTTTTTTCATCTCTCCAGCCTCTTCTTGTTCTGTATCTGACCTGCAAACACACACACACACACACACACGCACACACACACACTGATCATTATTCACTGACTTTCACCCTATTAGTCTCAAGTTTTCCCTATCTGCTTCCTTTGTCAACTCATATATCCCTGTGTGTTACATCTCCTACTGTGCTGTAGTAGCAACACTTTCTTACTGTAGGTCCCTTATGAAAAGGTTTATCCAGTGCCCAAGGTCTTCTCGTGTCAAAGGTTAGCATGTGCTAGATATTACATAGGGAGGCAAACACTACAAATGAAAAAAGAGAAAGGAACAACAAAGGAAAGATTTGAACATCAAAACTGGTTCACATGGCTGGCTGATCATCATGGGTCAGAGGGTTTGTAATATTCACTTATACGCTTGCACTTCAGGTGCATTCATGTGCAAAGAGTGAGCAGTGAAAAGTCTGCAGTATCTGTCAAAATACACTGAATGTGAAGAGACGTGCAGCCATATTTGGGGCTTTGTGGGCTTTTTAAACAGCTCAAGTTAATCCAGGACATTTCAGTTTATTTGTAAAAAATATCCCACACACTGCCCAAATGACAATGACTACACTTGGGTGCAATTTTTTTTCTCTTGCAAAATACTACTAGCTACATTTGCCACCATTATGTATGTATATTTTTCTAATAACGCTATTAGATGTTTGGATTCTATCTTGCTGTTGTCTTACTAGTCAAATACCAATTTACAAAGACATTTTTTTTCAGAGCCGGCCTGAGGCATAAGCAGCTGCTTGGGGCCCCACACCAGCAGGGGGCCTACAAGAGCACTTGATATTTCATCTAGGACAGGTTGATAAAAATCTATTTTTGTTTGTGTGATACAACTACCAATTATATCCTGATAAACATGTTGAAATATTGTTTTAAAGATTTTCCACTGCCGATGTGAGAGCTGTGGTAACATTCATGCCAGCTGTAACTGTTTAGATCACAATAAGTATTTAATTTACCTTGAATGAGCCTTCAGTTCAGTATAGTGAGCTGAAGCTATGCTGTATGTAAACCATAAGCATTATGGTTGATAACCTACCTTTAGGTCACCAGTCAGTTAACAGCTTATAACACATGTGGTCTTCACTTCTGCATTATGTTCCTAAACATTTTAATGTATTATAATTTTGAAAAACTTCATTAGATAGTTAGAATGTAAAAGGTTTTCTTCTGGGTAAAATAAATGTTACTAATAATGTAACCATGCTTTTCTGATGGGAATAATCTAATAGGGTACCCTTCAGTCCTCGACCTATGACAAGTGGAATGATATCTAAGTTGTGAGTAGCATTGTGTCATTATGAAACAGAACTTCTGTTTTTATAGACTTGATAACAGCTTTACATGATCCACATTCCTATTTTGAATCTCATTTTCTTGTTTTGTTTGGTTTATTTAAGTGGGTAAAATGAACTCATGCTATCTCATTAACTGTTTCCCCAGGAGAACTGCAGAAATCTTTTCAAAGACTGGCAACAACATCTGCCCATGACGCTTCCCAACTTTTAATATGACATGACAGATTAAAAGTGCTCTTCATATTTCTGAAAATGAAGATCACTTTCCTAATGAATATTTTGCGTTTTAATTATTTTTTTGTTTTCCTATTTAAGTTTCTATTTAATTGATTTAATTTTTTCTGGTTTTACATTTGCATTGGCAGCACAGTGCCACGGTGATTAGCACTGTTGCCCTCACAGCAAGAAGGTTGTTTGATGTGGAGTTTGCATGTTCTCCCCATTTTTTGCGTGGGTTCTCTATGGGTGTCCTCCCACAGTCCAAAAGACCTTCAGTTAGTGGGGTTAGGTTAATTGGTCATTTTAAAATGAAATATTTGCAGATTATAATATACATCTAGCAAAGGTTTTAGCTAAAGTTATCCAACTGTGATCGAGAATAAAGGACGTGAAGACAAAAATAGCCTTACAGAAGTAGTCATGGGTACAGAGTAGGATGAGTTGGTAAAGCCATGTCAGTCATGTGGGCACACACTGGCACCAGTAAACATAATATAATATAGAACTGTATAGATTATTAATGCATACTGTATGTGCAAATCATATAACTGGAGTCTAGCAGGCCCTACAGACACCCTCGAGTTAGTCTGTGAATACAGAGTGGATTATATGTGTCATGCGGTGTGAAATGGTTGCAAATGTGAGCTGAGATGGGTCACTATGAGGACCAGCAAGAGCAAAAGCCCTTGAAATGCTTGAAAATATCATTCCCACTATTGCTGAGATTTGTCAAGGCAGCATTGATTCGAACTGTGGAAGGAAGGGTGACATGCACAACATGCTGAAACAAGCATCTTCTGAGCCCAGAGCAGCAGCACCAATATTTCATCCTGATCTCTTTCCAATAGGTGGCTGCAACCACAAACATAGGCACACCTGATTTACTGCTGCTTAAAAATGTAATTATAAGTCTTGACAAATATAACCCCTCTCCTGTCTTATCAATAGGTCGGTGAGTGTGTTACGGGTAAGACTCCTTCATAGATGGTGCAAATTTCTATTCTTTATGTACTTCCACTGAAGGTGTCACATTGATTATTGTGCAAGTAATAAGCAGTCTTGGCAGTGTGATTAGTGCGGACAAACCTCAACGCGTTGCTGCAACACTGTCTTCATTATTTCTGTGTGTCACAGTGGAGAACCCATAAACAAAGCAAGTCTGAGCACAGAGTTGTTATAATGATGCGGTTTAGTTTATCAAATGATGTCACTGTGGTGTTGTCACAAATATAGCCTCTGTGGATCCTAGAAATAAGCCAGCAGCCCCTTGCCAAATGCTCCCTAATGAACTGTGCAGTATTTCTTGTGCAAGTATAGCATGGCATACACAAACTTGGGTATATAAAGCACGCATATTAGCTTTTAATAACTGCACTTGCACTATATGCAAAAATGAGAGAAAACTGAAAAAAAAATAAAGGGGAAGGTGTGTTTTCTTTGCTCATAGGACAATATTATCTATGTTATTGTATAAAAGATATTTATCCATACTGTCTAAATTCAGGCATTCCTTTGTACTATGGGTTTATCCTGCAAAAAGAAATAGTTCATTATTATTTAATGTAGAAACTGCACTGCAATATTACCATCAATTTATACAAGGCTCAAGTGACATTCACAGTTTGTAAGCATATTCCTTTTCTTAGACCCAGTGGATTGATATGCATGATCAAGGCAATTAAATAGGAATTTGTGGACAATTAAATTAAATGGCACTAATTGCTTCAATCATCACCTTACCATTCATTTATTACACAGCACCACAGCCAGGAATATATTCATCTTCTGTTAAGGGTCCAACGGCAGCATGAAATTTCCATTAGCAGTGTCTCTGAGCCACAAAATCTGTATTTTCAATGCTGACTGTTTGCTTTTCTTTGTGTGCATCGCTTTCTCCTGTCTGCCAAATATGAAGTTAATATTCAGAGAAGGATTCAAGATTAGGAGCACAGACTTTATCACTATTTTTTTAGCTGTTAATTTTTTTTAAGAGTTAGGTGGTACACTCACTAGGGTTTCCAGCAGAAATCGAGCTACATTCTGTAGCATATTTTTGTTGGTAGATTACATCACAAACAAGAGTCAAACTCATTTACAAGTGTGTATCAAGTAGTGTTTTGCCCTGGAGGTTAATGTTTTATCCTATAACGGTATTGATTCTTGTTACAACATGAGCAGATATAGTCTGTTTCAGTAGAAGCACATCTCTATATACAGTATAAACACTGTAGGAAATCCTTTCATCCACACTGGAAACAGATTTTATGTATTGTTACTACTCTTAAACCACAAAATATTACTTAGTTCTATGCAAGCCATTACTTAACATTTATACTTAGACAATAAAAACACGAGTTTGTCTAATTTAACTAGATTTCCTAGACAAACACTGTAACATATGTATGCACAGACATTTAAAACGAGGTATGGCCTTGACATGGACATGATGCAAGAAGTCATCTGTGTCCACATGGACTGCATAAGTGTCCAGATCTGTTGGTGAGGAATTTCTCTCCATTGCTGGATGGGTGCAGGCTGCATTTGTGAGTGGTCATCAGCTGTGGCTAATTATGATGTACCAGCATAACAGATGTACTAGGACTAAATACTGGTCAAGAAAGTGTCTGGATATGATTCTGATTCAGGCCTGCGCTACTCTGGCAGTGTGTTGGTGGGGGTTGTCCTACTAAAACAGCCATGGGTGGGGTACTGTTGCAACAGTGGGATAAGTACAGGTCGGAGCACCTCTACTGTCCAGTGATCATTTCCACCAAGACCAGTCAGATCAGAGATGGTACGCTCATGAAGACGCGAGGATAAAGCAATATCCCAGACACGCCTGCCAGCATCCAGCATGCTTCAGTCAACTTTAGTTAGTCACAGTATGTTACACTAATGACAATGTTGTGCAGACTGTTTTTTTGTGTTCTGAGACCAATGCTTTGAGAATGCAATAAACTGAACCAATTCTGAGGTGTACAAGTAAGTTCATTTGTCTTTGGTAAATGAATTACCAATCCTGCCAGTCACTGAAACCAATCAACTTTAGCAAAGTTATTTAGGTTTTCTAAGAAAGTAAAATTATGTACTGAGAAACGGTTTTAGAGCAGAGATGGAAAATGTGTTTTACAAGATAAAACTTGTGTTTCTTTTTTTTTCTATTTTTTTTTTTGATGAGTGTAGGTTTCCACTGATTTTTGTAAATTGCATGAAAAGGTCAGATAGTCATCACTGACATCAACAAGGCATCAGTGCAGCTGTGTTTGGAATTGATTTTTACTTTAAATTATTATCTCCATTGTAGAGACAATTCATGAGCTAATTCAAACTGATATGTAATGCTATTGTGGGTAACTTGCAAACATGAGAGGATCTTTAGAGCATTGGGCAGCTATTACTGATATATATTCCTGGATAAACTGAGGATATTTTCACCCACAATGATGTGCACAGAATTCCAGTTAAAATCACAATTAAATGAAAGCACGTTCAAGGTAAATGAAATTCTAACAATTAAAATTGAAGCTACATTTAAAAATAATCCCATCAAGTCATTCAAATCTTTGCTTTTTTGTGAAAGTCTCTCTGGTATCAACCACACAATTTTAGGAACCCTGAGTGGCATGTGTTGGCTTTTGCATTGCCATTGGATTTTCAAGTGCATACACACGAACACCACTCAGCCACAATATTAAAGCCATGGCAGGAGAAGTGAATGACACTGATTATCTAGTTACAGTGCAATATTTTACTCTAAAACCTTGGGTCCTGGCTTTTACTTTGACACTTGCTCCCCATACTGCAAAAGCAGCTCAGAATGGCTTGACGATCACAATGACGGCCTAAGGAATTTATCTGGCCTCCAAACTCCCCAGATCCCAATCGAACTGAATATCTGCAGGATGAGCAAGAATAAGCTGGATAAACCAAAGCCATAACCCACAAAGCACAGGACCCAAAGGATCCATTGCTAGTATTGCAGTTCCAGACATTGCAAGATACTCTCATGTTCGTGGGTTGAAGGACAGGAAGTGTGTTGGCACCATGACGGAAACCTACATAAAATAGGTGAGCGGTAACTAAATGCAAATATACAGAGTAAGAGACTTTTTTCTTTAAAATTGAAACACATTTTCTACTGTATTTCAGTATAAAAATTACAGAATGTTCATTTAAGGAGTGTGTGTGTGTGTGTTTCTGGAAAGTGTTTTGCATAAGTAATATAATTGTAAATTTTTCACTAAACTTGGAGATAAGCATGTGGCAAGAGAACATCCAACCATGTCAGCTACATTTTCACTGCATGCTGCACTGAACCCAGTTAGCCCATGTCAAAAATTTGAGCACTCAGGCGAGCCACCAACACACAAACAGCACACTCCCGGCTGCTGTGGATGACAACTTAATGAAACCCACCTGGCGGTGATGAGGGCAGCCTGACCCCCTCTTTGATGAATCAAGTGCCTCAGCTCTTGCAAAGAGTTTAAAGTTAGCATTACCTCTGCCTGCAATTCCAATTTTTACTTTACTTACACTGTCAGCATTTGAAGTTAAACTTAATGTGCTCTTTATTATTATCCTCATCCTTTCATTTATCACTCATTTGATTTAGTTATTTCTTTTTATGTCATCCCTAAAATATAAATGAAATACTTTGCAAGGGCGTCATGGTCCAGCAGTCCTGTGGATTGCAGCTCCAATTCCCATGGCACATCCTGTCTGTTATCACAGCAGACATTAATCCCCTGAATTTCAGGGTCTCAAAATTCGACTTGGACAAATGAAAGAATAGATGATAAGGATGTCCTGTGAGAGTGCTGCTTACTCTTGAGTCCTCCTTCACTCGTTGCTTTTTTAACTTCACTAAAGCAAATGTTGGCCTGAACCGATTAGGAAAAATTGGTTATCTGGGAGTGGGGTGGGTGGGGGGTCAGTTTGGGCTATCTCTGAACTTCCCTTGTCAGTCAACTGCAGCCCAAGTCAGAAAAAGGGATAATACGTAAATTTATCCCAAATAAGTACATTTTGTCATTTATGATGAGGATATGGCATATGTTAGGTTTGAACTTCTAAAATGTGAAAGAAATGTGCTTAATTTCTGTGTAAACTCACTAAACATTTTATTTGGTGCATCTGTTCAAGTGCTCATTAATGCAAATATCTAATCAGGCAGTGACATAGCAACAACTCAGTGCATTTAGGCATGAATGTAAGTCAAGATAACCCACTGAAGTTCAAACCGAGCCAGAAGAAATGTGATTTAAGTGACACTGAATGTAGCATTGGTGCCAGACCTACTGGCCTGACTATTTCAGAAACTGCTGATCTATTAGAATTTTCCACAACCATCTCTGGGGTGTACAGGGTAGTCTGAAAAAGAGAAAATATCTGGTGGGTGACAGGTGAAAATGCCTTGTTGATGCCAGAGAACAGAGAAGCATGGCTCCAAGTGGTTATCTTGACTATAATCAGTTGTTAAAACCAAAATATATATGCAGAAGAGCATATATCTGAAAACTCAACATATTGAACCTACAGCAGCAGAATACCACACCAGGTGCCAGACCTGTCAGCTAAGAACAGAAACAACTTTGATTCACACAAGCTAATCAAAGCTGGACAGCAGAAAATTAGAAAAACGTTCCCTGATTTCATGAGTCTTAATTTGCGCTGCAACATTCGGATGAAATGGTCACAATGTATCATAAACAACACACAAGCATGGCTTGATCCCGCTATGTATTAATGGTTCAGGCTGTAAGTGGTGATGTAAAAGTGTGGGGGATGTTTTCTTACCATGCTTTGAGCTCCCTAGTTGCCCTAGCCTGAATATTGTTGTCCATCCCTTTATGACCACTGTTTACCCATCTTCTAATGTCATCCATGATAATGGTTAATCATCTCAAAGCTCAAATCATCTCAGACTGGCTTCTTGAACATTATGCTGAGTTCACTACTCAAATGGATTCCACCAGAACTCAAAATGCTCTGGAGCAAATGTGTGATGCTTGCATGTCAATATGATAGTATCACACATACCGTATGAGGAATGTTCCGGCACTTTGTTAAATCTATAGCATGAAGAATTAAGGAAATTCTGAAGATATAAAGATGTAGGATAATGATGCCTATGTAATTTTGTAAATTCAGTGCTGTATCTTCTAAGAATGCTGGAGACACCAACTTATTTCAAAATAACAAAAACATTAAACTTTTACATTTTTCAGCGATGCTTTGCATGCATGTTCTATCGTTCCTCTTGCTGGTAATCGTCACTGTCTAGTTCTTCACATGGTAAAGCTTATGACACCAAGTTCAGTTTTGTGTTCAGTTTGCTGCCCGTGCAAACGTGATTTTAAGCAATACACAATGGTTTCCCACAATCATACAGAGACAGCTCCAAATGGTAATGTGATGTAACCATTTGAAAATTTTAGCACTTAGAAATTATGTAATGTCATATCAGTGAATTGCACATAGCTTATTCATGTTTACTCGTTTATTCTGCCTGAGAATGAGAACGGCAAATAGCTTTTAAATTGAGGAGTCTCTTGCTTTATTCTCTGCAATGAGTTCCCATTGCCGGTGTATAAGAGACAAATTTGTGGCTCGGTGATGACTGACTGTTTTGTTTGAGACAAACATATAAAAACAACAGGTGACTAATGCAGCTCACGGTGGCCCGTAATTTACAGAAACAAGATTACTTTTCCATTGCAGACCTGAAAAGGTTACATTCCTATAATGATGCTAAATACTATAATGATGTTGTTTTGGTTAGCTTTTTTGGCTAGACAGCCCAATGTCTTACAAAGCCTGCGGCTCTCTGATAGCAGTGTTCTAGATCACTAAGCAGCTGCACATCTGGATGTGTGTCTGTTCCGAAAGACAGAAAAATATTGCCTATATTATTAAATTTGTCATCTAAGACACTTTGCACAATAGGCTAATTCATGTGTGTTTGCTCTACAGGGAGTGCAGAATTATTAGGCAAATGAGTATTTTGTCCACATCATCCTCTCCATGCATGTTGTCTTACTCCAAGCTGTATAGGCTCGAAAGCCTACTACCAATTAAGCATATTAGGTGATGTGCATCTCTGTAATGAGAAGGGGTGTGGTCTAATGACATCAACACCCTATATCAGGTGTGCATAATTATTAGGCAACGTCCTTTCCTTTGGCAAAACGGGTCAAAAGAAGGACTTGACAAGCTCAGAAAAGTCAAAAATAGTGAGATATCTTGCAGAGGGATGCAGCAGTCTCAAAATTGCAAAGCTTCTGAAGCGTGATCATTGAACAATCAAGCGTTTCATTCAAAATAGTCAACAGGGTTGCAAGAAGCGTGTGGAAAAACCAAGGCGCAAAATAACTGCCCATGAACTGAGAAAAGTCAAGCGTGCAGCTGCCAAGATGCCACTTGCCACCAGTTTGGCCATATTTCAGAGCTGCAACATCACTGGAGTGCCCAAAAGCACAAGGTGTGCAATACTCAGAGACATGGCCAAGGTAAGAAAGGCTGAAAGACGACCACCACTGAACAAGACACACAAGCTGAAACGTCAAGACTGGGCCAAGAAATATCTCAAGACTGATTTTTCTAAGGTTTTATGGACTGATGAAATGAGAGTGAGTCTTGATGGGCCAGATGGATGGGCCCGTGGCTGGATTGGTAAAGGGCAGAGAGCTCCAGTCCCACTCAGACGCCAGCAAGGTGGAGTACTGGTTTGGGCTGGTATCATCAAAGATGAGCTTGTGGGGCCTTTTCGGGTTGAGGATGGAGTCAAGCTCAAATCCCAGTCCTACTGCCAGTTTCTGGAAGACACCTTCTTCAAGCAGTGGTACAGGAAGAAGTCTGCATCCTTCAAGAAAAACATGATTTTCATGCAGGACAATGCTCCATCACACGCGTCCAAGTACTCCACAGCGTGGCTGACAAGAAAGGGTATAAAAGAAGAAAAACTAATGACATGGCCACCTTGTTCACCTCTGAACCTGATCTGAACCCCATTGAGAACCTGTGGTCCATCATCAAATGTGAGATTTACAAGGAGGGAAAACAGTACACCTCTCTGAACAGTGTCTGGGAGGCTGTGGTTGCTGCTGCACGCAATGTTGATGGTGAACAGATCAAAACACTGACAGAATCCATGGATGGCAGGCTTTTGAGTGTCCTTGCAAAGAAAGGTGGCTATATTGGTCGCTGATTTGTTTTTGTTTTGTGAATGTGGAGATGTTATATTGGTTTCAATGGTAAAAATAAATAATTGAAATGGGTATATATTTTTTTTTTTGTTAAGTTGCCTAATAATTATGCACAGTAATAGTCACCTGCACACACAGATATCCCCCTAAAATAGCTAAAACTACAAACAAACTAAAAACTACTTCCAAAAACATTCAGCTTTGATATTAATGAGGTTTTTGGGTTCATTGAGAACATGGTTGTTGTTCAATAATAAAATTATTCCTCAAAAATACAACTTGCCTAATAATTCTGCACTCCCTGTATAGGAAGCAAAGCAGCAGTTAAACATTGTAACCCTCTGCTTATGTTCTCTAGGTATCCACCTACTTCATATATATATATATATATATATATATATATATATATATATATATATATATATATATATATATCTCTATATCTCTATATATATATATATCTATATATATCTATATATATATCTATATATATATCTATATATATATATATCTATATATATATATATGAAGTAGGTATATATATATATAAGAATACATTGGGAAGATGGCCCCAACTGACCGAGTGCTCAGTGAATACCTCAGGCAGCAGAAACCCAAGAAAGAGGAGGGAGACGAGGAACCATCATGGAAGGACAGGCCCCTGCACGGTATGTACCACCGGCAGATAGAGGGGGTGGCTGATATCCAGAAATCCTACCAGTGGCTGGACAAAGCTGGACTGAAAGACAGCACAGAGGCACTAATCATGGCAGCACAAGAACAAGCTCTGAGTACAAGATCCATAGAGGCTGGGGTCTATCACACCAGGCAAGACCCCAGGTGCAGGCTGTGTAAAGATGCCCCAGAGACAATCCAGCACATAACAGCAGGGTGCAAGATGCTAGCAGGCAAGGCATACATGGAACGCCACAACCAAGTGGCCGGCATAGTGTACAGGAACATCTGTGCCGAGTATAACCTGGAAGTCCCGAGGTCAAAATGGGAGATGCCCCCAAGGGTGGTGGAGAATGACCGAGCTAAGATCCTGTGGGACTTCCAGATACAGACGGACAAAATGGTGGTGGCTAACCAACCGGACATAGTGGTGGTAGACAAACAGAAGAAGACGGCCGTAGTGATCGATGTAGCGGTTCCGAATGACAGCAATATCAGGAAGAAGGAACACGAGAAGCTGGAGAAATACCAAGGGCTCAGAGAAGAGCTCGAGAGGATGTGGAGGGTGAAGGTAACGGTGGTCCCCGTGGTAATCGGAGCACTAGGTGCGGTGACTCCCAAGCTAGGCGAGTGGCTCCAGCAGATCCCGGGAACAACATCGGAGATCTCTGTCCAGAAGAGCGCAGTCCTGGGAACAGCTAAGATACTGCGCAGGACCCTCAAGCTCCCAGGCCTCTGGTAGAGGACCCGAGCTTGAAGGATAAACCGCCCGCAGGGGCGTGCTGGGTGTTTTTTTTTTTTTTTATATATATATATATATATATATATATATATATATATATATATATATATATATATATATATATATATATATATATATAGTAACTCTCTTCAATACATTACAGGTGATACAGCACAAACTTAGTCAAAGTGCCAAAAACAGACATGTCAGTTTTTTCTATGGCTGACCATGACTGTCTTTCCATATGTTATCATATGTTTTGGTCTAATAAGCATGAGTTTTCTTGTTTAAACATCCAGACGGTCACATGACAAATCATTACAGTTTTTTTATCAAACAAAGAAAATCTCACCTGAAATCATTTGCACTCTTCAACTAATTGATTGGTTGTGGAGCAAAGCACCTCAAAAAAGAACTTCCACAGAAAGTAAAGTAGGCACATAACCTCTGAGCCAGTCAGTATGCATTTATCTATTTTTATAATGGTGAAAATGTGAGGTGTTTTTTCACAGGTAGGCATAGAAAAGTGACAAAAGCATAGCCATCTGCATGTGATCTTAAGAATCACACAAAATAACATTTTAAAATGCGACTTGACACTAGAACACAAGACCGCAATATGAATGGCTACTGCTGACGGGTAAGGGTCAGCACAGCCACTGCTAGCAATAAAACACTTAATACAACAAAATACTGTTCACGAAGGAGGAATAAGGTCAGAGCATTCACAGTACAGCATCTGCTCATTTCTGAAAAGTAGGATTTGGTTTCATGTGTTCAACTCTGACATGTTGAATTCATTTTCGGTTCTTTCATCTGTCTTCAAATCTCAGAATCTTTTTTTCCTGTGTCAAATCCCCCTAAAGTGGATTTATTTTCCACAGGAAAAGAGATCCGCCATCACTGCTACCTCCTCATCAATACCCCTCTTTTACAATTTGGTTTTTCAAAATTTTATACAATTACAATTTTTTTGTACCTGTGTGGAGGCAGCACTACGCTGTCAGGTTCCATGAACTATCACTATGAATCACTACAGCATAACACTAGTTTCCTCACTACCCTTTCACTCGAAGCTGAAGGACAAACTCTCCACACAGAAGCAACTCCCATCCACCTCCAGAACAAACACATATTATAATTTGTCCGCTTGCAGATAATAATGCTGCACCACTTTATTGATAGGAAACAAATTCCAATATTCAATCAAATGAAGCTTACCAATAACAGCAATTTCTGTTCAGCCTTTCCTGTAGGTTGAGCTACAATAAGTCTGTACATTTTCTGTTGTGTCACCCAGGGTCCCTTCACTTTTTTCCTAAGTGAATAACTCAGTTCTACACTACAAAGGTCACTTAGGCTACAAGAGCATAACTATTGCATCTCAGATAATAAGGACTGCAAAATATGATTTTTTTTCTTCATGGCTAGATTTTTTTTCTTATTTCTCATTTAGTTCAGCGAGGCCTTGCTGCAGGGTCAGACTTTTTCGCTCAAGGACACTCAAGCAAAGCAAAGCAGATGCTCACCAACTTCACCATGGGCATACACACAGACAGTATGAGCATTTGAAGGACATTCGTGTGTGTATTATGTATGCATGTATTACTCTACTGCCCACGAGGCAAGTGTCACAAATGCTTTACTGGCTTATAACCACTGTACACACACATGATTTCAAGGCAAGTTTTCTCTAATTCTCGATGAGCCGTCAAGCCCAATTACCATTGTGTCGTGTATCAGTTAAAAATTGGCCGCTTAGATCTTGAATTTCTTGGCAGGATCCCGATGTCAGTTAGTGAAAGAACTCTGACAGGTCTGGAAGAGCTCCCTGACTCACAACAGTCCTAATCCGTGGCCTGGAGGGAGCCAGGGCAAGGATGAAGGGAGTTTTGGAGATAAGATATGTTGAACGGATGCTTGAATGAACTTCAGAGTAAAGTCACAAATACTGGTAATATACCAGGCAGTTGTTTTGCTGCATGCAGTATGTCATAGCTCTGTGGCCACCACTGCAAATTTATTTCCTTCAATTTGTCAGAAGGGCTTCTCTGTGTCAGGACTTCCCCTCATAACTGAGGACAGCCTAGTTATGAGAGAGGCCTGAACAGCTGCAGTGAAACAGTTCTAATGCTTACACCCCTCTGCTTAAGACAGAATAATCACTGCCAAACAATTTCCTCTCCCCACTCCCTCTCCCACTCTCTGAGTTGCTTCAGGGGGTTGGTGTGTCATGCCCAGCATAAATAGAAAGCAGCATTTCCATCTGTCTGGTAAACAAGCTGGCTTAGCTGTCACCTCAGTTCACCCATTTTGGATATTTCCCATAGATGAGGACTTTCAATGCTCCGCTGCACAAAGGCAGTTACATACGGGCGACAAAATAAAAGGAGAAAAAAACACCAAAAAGTGTTCAAAGCAACCAGTCTCTCTGGGAGAAAATATTCCCAGGGGACTTCATTGTTTTAAAATATTGCCTCCCTTTGTTTTATCTTTGTTTTAATGTAGCACATTCACAAAAAATATGCAAAACCTGTGTTTTACTCAGATTTGGCGGCATAATTGGTGACAAGTTCACCTCGTGACCAGAAATGTGTTTGAATGTATGTTTAAGTGCAGCATATTTATTTTTTAGGATGTATGTAGAGGGTGAGCACAGGTATAAATGAGTTTAGCTCTGAGGCTTTCTTTGTTTCCTCAGGCCAAGATACCATCTCCGACTACCTGGTGACTTCTGGTCACCTGCTAACCATCAGTCACAAAGGAAAAATGTGTATTCCTCAACTGGTTGGCGAGGTGGAGGTTCATGGGTGTCCCTGAGTGATATCAGTTTCAAAGCAGGTGCTGCACCATCTCCTTTTAAATGCTTTGGTTGGTCGCACATTGTCCCTGTCTCCCATACTTTGCATGAAAAACAGTGATTTGTCTGCAAACACAAACCAAATACTGTAAAAGCAGTAGTTAACCTCGAAAAACCACAATACAAAGCAGAGATGGACAATGTTCAGCTTCAAAGCAAAAGTTGTTTATTTGAAACATGCTAGTGGCTGCAGTAACATGTAACTTTTACTGTGAAAGTGAACAGACTCTGTTTTCACTGCAGAATACACGAGGATTTGCAGACAAGTTGCCATCTTCCATACAAACTACAGGAAATCACAGCAAGGAGCATGTGGCGGGATGCGGTCTGCATCTCAGCTGCAGAGGAGGGTGGTGCAGTGGAGGCTGTCGCAGCAGCTGGAGACAATTGTCTAATCATGCCTTTCCTATTTCAGTAACCGGTCAGGGGAGGAGACCTGAATAAATAAAGTGAATAAAGTGAAAGCCGCCCCGCAAGAACAGTGTCTGGTGTCTGTCGTACTTGGGCTGACAACAACAGCAAACAGATTACAGAGGCTTTCAGTGCACCATCATATACCAGTTTATCTGAGACTGGTATATGTCTGATAGCAACCTCCAGCATCCATTTAAGACAAGTCGCGGAATATACATTTTCCCCTATTGACTGGTTGTTGTCAAGTGATCACCTACTAGTCTCTAACCCTGTGTCACTGGGCACTTAGGCAAATTAAAGTAAAGGCATCCATATTTTTATTACCGTTAATATTCTGTCACATAACTGCTGAATCTGTTGAAAGACAGCTAAACATCTTACCATATGCTGCCAGTCACGTCATCAATCTCATCCTTTTTCCATTTTGCTCATAGGTAACCTGCACTTTTAGCACAAGTTGTTGTAGATGTTCCCATTTTGTGCTTGTCCTTTGCAAATTATCTAAGGTGTTGGATAAAACAGGATGATGGCATTAAGCATCCGGAACTCTACCAGAGCAACAAAACGCTTTATCCACTTTATTCCACCATTGCCGGGAGCACTGTCTAACATGTTGATTCAAATCTGCTATAAGTGTTCAGTTAGACTTGGATCTGACTGCAAGTGTCATGGCAAATAAAAATCACACCCATGGCCTATGGATCGGAGCATTGTCATTCTAGAAGCGACCACTCCCGTCAGCATAGAAATGCATGCTCTTAAAGGCCCAGACCAAGCAAACCAGCAAAATGCCCCTTAGCATAACAGAGATGCTCCTCTTACTGCAAAGATCAAGGCTTTGGGTTTCTTTTATAATTTGTTGCTTCTCTGTATCAAATCATGCTGTAATGTCGATTTAATCAAAGAGCAACTGCTATGTTCATATATGAATTTTAATGGAGGCGAGCACACAGTTAAGTAAAGTGGCCTTGTCAAAACTATTCCTTTTGCTTCAGCTGAATCTTTGATAGACAGGAAATGTATTAACATAATACAAATACTCTGAATCACTTTTATCTTACATGTTTACTGCAGCTTGAAAAGCTTTAAGCTTTTATTCAGTGCATGAGCTGCTCATATGTGAATTATAAGTTCAGTTTACAAATTGTCAGAGATTTATAGTTTTTGACTAAGAGGATAATTTCCTACCTTACTTTACCTTTCTGAACTCCTTCACTGAATTAACCTAGCATCATGGGTCATATGCTTAAAAAGATTAAAATGACCTGTAACTTTCACTTTTACTCAAGTAAAGATGAAAAGGCACAAACTAGTATAAAAATAAAATCCACTCTTTTATCATAGTAAAAAACCAACATCAATAAAGACAAATTTTAAACTTTATCTCAAGCTAAATTCTAATTCTAATGAATGTGCACATGTACAAATCAAGTTCATTTTGCTGTTTGCAAGTTCATCTGTTTCTATTGTATTTGAAGACTATTTGAACACATCAAAACAGGAAAACAAATATAGTCGGGGTTAGAGCGGGATTGTGCAGGTGTGGCAAAGCTAAGATCAGTTGTACAGGAAGGGGAAAAATAGCTTTTAAGTCACAATAATTTCTGTGATAATTTGTGATCTGCTGAACTGGGCTGCTGCTCTTTGTGGACTTAGAATTCAACAAATACAAGCAGATGTTGCATGAGCAATCATGGCTGAGGTCAGCTTAATCATGACTAGATTATACAAAACAAAAAGTATCAAAACTGGAAATTTGATGAATGGTACATTGGCTTAAATTTGTGTCTGTTACACTGTTACATTGACCATGTACATGCACACCTGCTCTGCACCAGTCCAACGTGCTGCATTACTGTAAATTTAACTACAATACTGCAAACTAATGAGCTTTACAGGTTAACTAACAAAACTGTAAAGGCTGCACTAAACTGGCTGATATTTTAATGCAACATTTGAATAACAAAATGTTTCAGGAAAAGGGAGGAATGTGAAGCACTGCCAAGAAAACCTGGCAACACTTCACGAATGCATACAATGTACAGTATGTCAAAACAACAACAACACTCTAACATTACATTGCATGTAAGCTTTAAGTCTGCTATTTATTGGATGTCACTGAGCACTCCTTACCTTTAAAAAAAATAATCTCTCCTGTCCTATCTTTCTTACATCTCTCTCCACCTCTGAGTGGAGTTATAACACTTCCCCCCCCCCTGCCTTGGGAAATACACAGAAACTGTATGTTTGCTGGGATTTGATGAGCTGTTAGAAACAATGGATTTAATATTACTTGCCACTTGTTACATGTTACTCCCTATATACTTCCTTCTCTTCTGTTGCATTAGCTAAATGCTGAGATACTGCAACTGCAGCGTATTAACATTGTCAACAAGCTGGATACAGCAACAGGACTGTCTTTTATGTGTCAATGTTTTCTCCATTTAAGGTCAAATTGGTTTGAAGCCTGGAAGGTGCACAGTGATGTGAAATAATAACTTAACTCACCGTAATGAGCTGTTTTGAAATTGTGCAGTAAGCAGTAGAAAGTAAACGTATCTGTGAAAAAATCCAGGAAGCAAAGATCAGAAAAATAAATACTCAAGCAAAGCAAAGCTAGAAAGACTTTTCAGCTTAAATACAGTAGTGAAGTACAAACACCTCTACTCTGAGGTCCATCACTGTACCAACACTACCACATATAGCAGTGCTACAGCAAAACTTTAATGTAAACCGCAGACGTTTACATGAAGGCATGGAGAATAAGTGACCACTGCTGCAAAGGCTGAGCTAATTTAAAATAATTTATATTATGTTTGATTTGGTCATTAATCATAGTGTGGCTGTCCTGTGAGGAACCAAATATCTCTGAAAACAGTTTTTAATGACCTCATAAAATCAGTCCTACGCCTTGACTAGAAACGTAGAATAAAATATCTAAAATAAGTAAAAAGAAAAAATTAAAAGCCAATAAAAAAATTAAATGACCAGTTTGTGACACAGTTAACTGTCAAAATCTACAGGGGGTTTAAAAATATTAATGAGAAATTAAGGTTGTGTATTGTCAGAACAGCTGGTTAAACTTAATACATTTGGTCCGCTGGGTAATTTCTCATGTATCCAAATCAGAAAAGCTTGTTTAGATTCCCTCCAGGTACTCTGAGTATCCAGTTTCCTCTTAAAGTCATCCCATACAGACATGTATGTTAGGTTAAATGGTGAGTCTAAATTTACCATAGGTGTGAATGTGAGTGTGAATGGTCTGTCACTCTGTGTTAGCCCATGTGATAGACTAACAACCCATCCAGGGTGTGTCCGGCCACCATCCCTATGACAGCTGGGGCATCACTGGACAGACTGGGTAGAATAGGCTCTAACCACACCATGACCCCAGATTTGGAAAAGCAGGAGAGGATGGATGGACAGCTGTATGGATAGATATTATTAATAATGTATTATAGTATGTAGTGTATGTACTACGTACAGGGAGTGCAGAATTATTAGGCAAATGAGTATTTTGTCCACATCATCCTCTTCGTGCTTGTTGTCTTACTCCAAGCTGTATAGGCTCGAAAGCCTACTACCAATTAAGCATATTAGGTGATGTGCAACTCTGTAATGAGAAGGGGTGTGGTCTAATGACATCAACACCCTATATCAGGTGTGCATAATTATTAGGCAACGTCCTTTCCTTTGGCAAAATGGGTCAAAAGAAGGACTTGACAGGCTCAGAAAAGTCAAAAATAGTGAGATATCTTGCAGAGGGATGCAGCAGTCTCAAAATTGCAAAGCTTCTGAAGCGTGATCATCGAACAATCAAGCGTTTCATTCAAAATAGTCAACAGGGTCGCAAGAAGCGTGTGGAAAAACCAAGGCGCAAAATAACTGCCCATGAACTGAGAAAAGTCAAACGTGCAGCTGCCAAGATGCCACTTGCCACCAGTTTGGCCATATTTCAGAGCTGCAACATCACTGGAGTGCCCAAAAGCACAAGGTGTGCAATACTCAGAGACGTGGCCAAGGTAAGAAAGGCTGAAAGACGACCACCACTGAACAAGACACACAAGCTGAAACGTCAAGACTGGGCCAAGAAATATCTCAAGACTGATTTTTCTAAGGTTTTATGGACTGATGAAATGAGAGTGAGTCTTGATGGGCCAGATGGATGGGCCCGTGGCTGGATTGGTAAAGGGCAGAGAGCTCCAGTCCGACTCAGACGTCAGCAAGGTGGAGGTGGAGTACTGGTTTGGGCTGGTATCATCAAAGATGAGCTTGTGGGGCCTATTCGGGTTGAGGATGGAGTCAAGCTCAACTCCCAGTCCTACTGCCAGTTTCTGGAAGACACCTTCTTCAAGCAGTGGTACAGGAAGAAGTCTGCATCCTTCAAGAAAAACATGATTTTCATGCAGGACAATGCTCCATCACACGCGTCCAAGTACTCCACAGCGTGGCTGGCAAGAAAGGGTATAAAAGAAGAAAAACTAATGACATGGCCACCTTGTTCACCTGATCTGAACCCCATTGAGAACCTGTGGTCCATCATCAAATGTGAGATTTACAAGGAGGGAAAACAGTACACCTCTCTGAACAGTGTCTGGGAGGCTGTGGTTGCTGCTGCACGCAATGTTGATGGTGAACAGATCAAAACACTGACAGAATCCATGGATGGCAGGCTTTTGAGTGTCCTTGCAAAGAAAGGTGGCTATATTGGTCGCTGATTTGTTTTTGTTTTGTTTTTGAATGTCAGAAATGTATATTTGTGAATGTGGAGATGTTATATTGGTGTCACTGGTAAAAAATAAATAATTGAAATGGGTATATATTTGTTTTTTGTTAAGTTGCCTAATAATTATGCACAGTAATAGTCACCTGCACACACAGATATCCCCCTAAAATAGCTAAAACTAAAAACAAACTAAAAACTACTTCCAAAAACATTCAGCTTTGATATTAATGAGTTTTTTGGGTTCATTGAGAACATGGTTGTTGTTCAATAATAAAATTATTCCTCAAAAATACAACTTGCCTAATAATTCTGCACTCCCTGTATATATGAGAATAGAACTGTACACAACAATGAACACCAGCTTTTTAAAGTCATCAAGCAGGAAGTCCGTGTACAGAGAATTAAAAATAAAAATGGCACAGTAAGAAGACCTGCAAATTAGATCACACAATATCACAATTACCACAAGTCGAGGGTTCATTATAAGTAGAAGTAGTCTAATTTCTGTGGCCTCTTTTTCTCACAATCGTTTTAGCGTTTGGTCTTCTCTTAATACACGATTATAAAATTGAAAGTTATTCAGCACCTTAGTAGCTTTCCAGTTGAGATGGGAGCCAGCTGTAGTTATGCAACTTTAACCAAGTAACACTAATGAGGTAAAATAACCACTGAATTTGAGTACTTGTTAGTAATTATTGACAATGGCAGTTTTATTGTTGCTTTGCATTAACAGTAACTCATTAAAACCGTATAGAACAATTATAACAATTAAAAACTCCAAGTGTTTCACTTTGTACCGTATTGTTCTTCTAAACTAATACTCCTTTACTGAATAAAGTTTTATTTACCTGCTTAATCCCAGATGTTGTGGCGACCGGTCCAGACCACAAATATTGCAGGATTTTCAAACACATATTTGCCCATAAACCTGGTGTCGAATCTGTAATCAACAATCGTATTTAATCCTGCAATCCCACGAGCATTCACCACAAGACTCATACATAATTCTACACTCTGCTTGCACGCACACACACAGGACAAACATACACAATTACAAACACAGACAGACACATGGCTTTTGCCTCCTGTCAAACCAGTATACAGCTTAATAAACACGGCGCAAATAGGCACTGATAGCAGCAACAAGAACAGTAAAAACCGACAGCTGTGTTGATCTCTCCATCAGGGGGAATAGAAATGACTCCGCTGCATATCACACTGTTCTCTTTACACAACTTATTAACCAAAGTAATCACTTTACAATGCTGCAGGTAATCAGTGCAGACAGGATCATATGGTCACCCATTTCCGATACTGTCTGCTGGGACATGACCTGAATTTTGAAACTGTCACCATCATTGTAATGCCTTTACAAAGCAAAGCACCTCAAAGCAACCGTTTGCTTTCCGGATACCAATGATGTAATGCAAACAGGAACTGATTTAATTTTGTGACTTGGAAAAAGCAACATGTTGTGCATTTGATGAGTCGATGCCAGAATAATTTTTGTAGCGTGAAATCAAATCTTTTTCTCATTACAGAGGCTTTATTTAAAAAGATGCTTTGTTGCATATCCAGTCTTTCAAATGAAGTCATTCTTTGATATTCCTTTTGTGTTTAAAACAAAGAAAAGGAAGCGAAAAAGACTCCAAAGACTAACTTTTCAGATACCAAAAGTCAACAAGAGAATTTTAATGGGTTAAATAATGTGACCAAACACATACAGTATGAATTTAAAAGTTTACCATGGTGACTTTCAGTTTCAGATATTCACTGCAGTAGAGTTCAGTAATTATGAGGTAAATGCAAGGTTGAAACTGGGTCAGAGACATCTTGGTACCTTGTCTTTTTTGATCAAAGATGTTATATCCCATCTAGACAGGAATATGTAGTCTCACACTGATCAGTGAGGAAGGAACCGGCATAGGAAGAGTGCTACATTCCTCCCAAATAGAAGATTTGTGGTGGCTGCAGATAAGGCGTCAGCCAACCGAAAACAACACACTCAATTTTGTTTTTCCTGGTGGCCCGTATCTTCTGATAGATACGATTTAGCACCACTTCTGTTAACATCACATTTATTTATCCATTGACCTTTCTTAAGGCAAGGATAACTTCTTGAAAACAACTTTTGTTCCTGCTGCTGTAAATGATTCCAGATGCTGTGCCGTGTAATCCATTAACTGGATCTAGCAGTAAATGGCTCGTGCAGACATCCCATCAGCCCGAACCTAAAGTGAAACCTATGGCCCTGTCAGTGTCAGACACTGACTCCAGTCAAACTGAAGATGTAAACATATCCTCTCTATATTTTTTAACTGTTCCAAACGGAAAATGGCTTCTAGGTCATTTCCCTCTGAATGTGGAATGAGATGACAGAATTTATGAAGCAATGCGCTTTGATCTTGGCGTGTTGTCCCCATTTTACAGGAAACACCTGCCTCAAACACATTTAGGGAGATTAGGAGTGAGCTTGTTATCTTTCCACACCATGTTTGTGTCTTTTACAGGACTGGAATTTCAATGCAGGACCAGACACTGTGAAACTGTTTCCACAACCAGCAGAACACAGACGTCGTTCATGTGTTGCTGAAATGTAGTTCAGCCATATCAAGCTGCATACCTGCTCGCAAAGATAAACTGCAGCGATGAGATAAAATACCGCTGAATGCTTAAAGACCAACAGGTCAGCAGTAGTTAAAGCTTAATTAAAAAGCTCTATTATGTTTAATCCGACAGAAACCCAAGACAACTCAACCTTGACGTATTAAAAAGCATTTTCTAGCTAGGACCATAGATTTTTATGCAATTACATGTGGAGCATTTTTTTAAATTCAGCTTCTAGCAGCAATGTCTCACCTAAACATATTAAAGCACATCATTTTCATCTTTCATCTGCACGATTTTCATCTTTAAGAGATTCCTTGAACTCGCAAGATAACTGTGGAAAAGAGTATTACCCCGTCACAATCATAAAGTTTGCATTGAATAATTACTTAGCGCTCGCAACATATCTTATTGATGTGAAGAAGATATAAATCCCAAACCAAATTTCAGAGAGTTGGATAGTGATCTCATCATCAGGGAAAGGCGATGGCAGAGATTGATTGTGCTACATCTTTTACAAAAAAAAGAAGGAAAAAAATCTCTAGGCAGCCCACGTTGTGGGTTTCTCATGGAAAAATCATTGTTTTCTCTGAAAATAATACATCCGTCTGTGGCTGTGTTTGCTCGAGGCTAGTGTGTATCAGCCAACAATCTTTTAAGTGTGTGGTGACATTTTATGGTGAAGGTTTGACAGTGTAATGTAGTTAAACTACTGCGAAAGTGCTGACCTCTAAAGCACATTACATGTTTGTTAGTCCTATCTCGCAGTGGCTCTTATGTAAATATCTAGATTAGGATTTTAAGCATCCAAGTGCCAATATCAGTACTACCTATAGGTATCAATAATCACTGGTACTCTTATTGATTTTCTTCCTTAATTCATAATAAAATTTGACTAACAGAAAAACTGCAAAATGGTCAACTATTGTTACTGAAAATGTTGTTGACGAGGAAATGGTTAATTTATAATTAAGTAATAATAATAATAATAATAATAATAATAATAATAATAATAATAATAATAATGGACTGCATTTATATAACACTTTTCCAGGGTGGAGAACTGAGGATGGCATCTGTACACAAAATTCACGGTTCGGTTCAGTTCGATACTTTGGTGTCACGGTTCAATATTTTTTCGATACAAAAAAATGTTCATGCTTTTTTAATTTGTCATTTATTAAAATTATAAATATATATTTTAACTCAAAAGTACAGTTTTTAAATTTAATGTTGCTGAAACAACAAAATAATAAAATAAAATTAATCTTTCTGATCGAGAAATCACTCATCTTTGGAAAAGAGAGTTTATTACAGAGAAATGTCTCTTTCCAAAATAAAAGCTATACTATATGCTTCTTCTGGGCTATATTCTCAGCAGCATATTAAACATATCAGGTCTCCATAAGGAGAATCATGTGTTAACGGCTGTCTAAATGACTTGGATGAAGTTTGTATCATGCATGCTTGTTGTTTTTGTCTGCTTCCACTTGTCTTTGCACTAGGATGATGTCGGTGTAAATGTGCAGTCATATTCGTTCTGTTCCCACTAGTGCTGCGTTAATCTCGTTAAAATGACATTAACGCCATAACGCCGCAAATCTCCGTTAACAAGTTACTGCAGATCGCCCCGTGCGTGGGGCTGGACAGCGTCAACACGTTAACAAGCTAACTACGCTAACGCACTAGTTCCCACCAATTGAGCATTGCGTGGCACATCCAACATATTGTTTTACTTTTGTCCATGACGTGCTAACCATCAGGATCATGCTTCACATGAAAACCTCTGAATGTTTCGGGTAGCATTGAGGCAGTTGCCATGTTGCAACGAGCTTAGCTTCTGTCTTGCTAGTTTGCGCAGTGGATCTGCACTCGACAGTGCAGCCTAGGCGGAGTAGTCGAACGCAGATCCACTGAGCGCTCAACACAGACAGCATCGTCAGAAGAAAAGTTGATAAAATAAATAAAAAAAATTGTATTGTTCGATACATATGCGTACCGAACCGAAAGCACTGTATCGAACGATTCAATATCAATAAGAGTATTGTTGCACCCCTACTAACCAGCATGAGCTGTGTTTGATTGTTTTAGCATTGTTACAGTTAGCTGTGTTAGCATTTTAACTTGTACAATGAGTCTGTAGCCCAGCAAATATAAACATGATCATGACAAAGTTATGCAACACTATAAGAAGCGAATATGTATTCATGAGCAGTTTAAACATTGTATTAAACATTGACATAGATGATACTGATGGCAGTACTGAATGCTCCTGAGCTTACTGGTGGTCTATTTCTGATCACTTCAGTAATCGTCCAATTTAAAATCATCCTAACTACTCATCAACACACACCAGATAAACTTCCAATCATTACAACCATTCAGATTGTGAGTCAAAACAGGCAAAATCAAAACAAAGGCATAAACAAGCAGCTATCACATTTCTGCATCAGTCTGTCTTATCTGTCTGTCTTATCTGTGTCTTCCTTCTACAGTGATGTTAACAGCATCTTTCTGGATGCTGCCGGTGGTTAAGGCACATCAGCCAACTAGGCCCATTGCTTTGTAGATCACATTTGATTTTCACTGCTGATAGAAGATGCGGCAATTTACGCCACTGCTCATTCAAGCAGATGGAGATCAAAGAACCTTGTTCTGCCCCTCATCTCATTCTCATCTCTGGTTTCATCAGATCAGCAACAGGACTTCTTATAGAGGCTTCAGACTTACCCACTGAATCACGAGGGTCAGAATCCATCCCTGCAGAGCAAATGTGTACAGAAAGTCTTAAGTTTGACAGCAGTGCTCCAGAAATTTGCATGCATTTTCATGTTTATCTAGCATGTCAGAATGAGCACTTCGAACCTTTCCTGATGAGATTGAAAATGCAGAGTGACGCACTATTTTCCAGCCCAGACCTACAAAAGAAAGGTTCAGTGATTGTTATCATTTTCAGGCGTTACTGAGCCGTATGAATAATTGCATCACTCTACACAGACAGAAAAAAACAGACATTCACAGTATGGCTATGGACAACATTATTTGGTCTTAAAGATCAGTTTGGCTGACAACTAATGCATTGCAAATCCTCAGGGCAAAATACATTTTCAATATAATCTTGCCTTCATGTATCATTTATGAATAACATCAGTTTGTTTGTGAATAAATTGGTATACCATAAGAAATCTCTGCCAATTTGTTTTGCATTAGTATAGCAGCCAATTCATTATAAGAGTTTTTATCTATCCAGCCGCACTGTAAAAACGATTACACCAAATAGGTTTAAATCAGTATTTAGAGCACAATGTCAACAAAAACAAAACTCCATTATTGTGATGTATTTTCAAATTACTCTTTACTAGAATAATCTTTAAACATTACAGCTTTGGCCAGATAGCATTCTTTCATGTTTAATCAGGCATTATGAGTACTTGTGAAATATGCTTTTTCTCAACCGCTATTATTCATCCTACATTTACACACATGGTCTTTGCACCAGCGCAGTGGGCTGAGGTGGTTGGTGTCCTAGCATGGAACAAGACTGAATGTCTGTGTCACCAATTTGGTCATTGTTTCAAAATCAACACTATCTTCTTTATATAATGTAGCCACAATACAGTGAATGAGGCCACATTTCAAACTAGCAGTTTGAAGACACAGAGCCTTCAAACTACATGTGGTATCACTGATCCAAAATCTGAAAATTGTAATAGTTTCTTCTTTTTAATAATTTAAATGAAAAAACAAAACTTTCACATTTTAAATTATATATTCATTGCATGTTTAGTGAACTGTTGGAAGCCTTTTTCGTTTCAATATCAGTGATTATGGCTGATAAATGACACCACTCTTTCAGAGTTATCAGAATATTTACCAAGATTGATTTAAAAGTCCAAGGACTTTGAAATGTCTTCCTTGTGTCATGGTCCTGAGTCTTAGGACTCAGTGTTTTGTGTTTCCTTATGCTTTTGTTCATTCAGAGTATGTATTCTGTTGTGATTTTGCCATTTGTTAGGTTTCTGCTCTTTGCCTGCCTGCTCCCACTTCTCTGTGTTCCCTCTGTCTGTCCATGGTGTTATTGTGTCTACTTATGAGTCCGCCTGTCAAGTTCAGTGTCCTGTCTGGTTCTCTGTCTTTTAGTTTCCTGTTTTATTGTGAAGGTCTCTGTCTGATGTGAGTGTGTTCAGTTTACGTTTCCCCTGTCCCGTCAGCTCTGATTCCTCCCAGCCGTGTTGCCCTCCTGTCTCTCATCCCCTGATTACTGGTGTGTGTATTTAAGCCCTGTGTGTTCTCCTGCCTGTTGCTGGTTCGTCTGCGTTACCCTGTGTTCCATGGTGTCCTGTTCCTCGGCTGTGTCGCTCTGCTTCTTGTCCCCTTTGTTGTATGCTCCCAGGTCTGTTATTTTTAGTTCTCCCAGTTTAGGTGTCTTTAGTTATTTGTCATGCCCCACTGCCTGTTTGCCACTACACCTTTGTTAATAAACCTCACTAGCATTTCATCCACTGCCTGCATCTTGGGTCCTTCTTCCAACTCCACACGGCTCGCCTCGGCAGTCGTGACACCTTGAAGACATTTCAGCTCTTATCACCTTTCATCACCTCTCATCACCACGCTTTTCTTTCCAAGCTCCTTAGACTACAATGACCTGGATGACATCGATTTATAGAGGACTTACAAAACAGAAATATTCAACTGTTGAAAAGCATATTCATTTATATATTCTTGATTTGTGCACGTGTGCACAGTAATGTTGGAACACGAAAGGGGCAATACCCAAACTGTTCCCCGCAAAGTTGGGAGCAAAACACTGTCCAAAATGTCTCGGTATGGTGAAGCATTAAGCCCACACCTCCCTCCACCAAACTTTACAAAAGTCACATAAGTAGCAGCAACCACCAAAGTCGTCCATCAGATTGCCAGACGGAGAAGTGTGATTCATCACCCCAGAGAACACGTCTCCACTGCCCTAGAGTCCAGTGGAGGCGTGCATTACACCACAGCATCGAACACTTTGCATTGCACTTGGTGATTGTCATTGCCATGGAAACCCACTCCATGAAGCTCTCTACGCACTTTACTTGAACTGATCTGAAGGCCACATGAGGATTGGAGGTCTGTAGCTATTGACCCTACAGAAAGTTGGGGACCTCTGTAGACAATGTGCCACAGCATACATTGATCCCACTTGCCTACCACATCATGGTTGAGATATTGTCATTCCCAACCACTTCCACTTTGTTATAATACCACTAACAGATGACTTTGGAATATTTAATAGTGAGAAATTTTTACCAGTGGTGTTCTTGCACAGGTGGCATCATATCACAGTACCACGCTGGAATTCACTGAGCTCCTGAGAGCGACCCACTCTTTCACAAGTGTTTGTAGAAGCAGTCTGCATGTGTGAAGTGGAATGGAAAACCTGAACTCAGTGATTTGGATGGGTGACTGAATACTTATACCATGAAATATATAAATAATAACTACAGACATGTCAGCTTGTTTTGAGCCAAAGTTTATTTTTGACCAGTTTTCTTCAAGAAGTGAAACTATAGTTCAACAGCCTTACCGTGTGGCTGTAACACAACTCTGTGTAGCTTCACCAGAAAAAAAAAAGAATTTTCTGAAGACTGCACAGTTAGATATATAAAAAAAAAAAGCAACAGGTCACATCAGAAACCTTTCTCCAAGAGAAAAGCACTGCATTAAGCCCAGACTAAAACCAGCAAAACTTTTATTCTGGAAAACACTGGTGCATTGTTACTCCAAGAACTGCACTTAAAACAATTCATTCATTGTGTGCAATTCTGACACACACTAAACGATAAGCATAATCAAAGCCTGCTGCCCAAAGCTGCACAATGTTTTGAGGTAACATATCTCTCAGTTTCAAAACCGTAGCAATATATCATGCACTATTTTCATTTTTCAACATGCTACTCGTGACGCAACACTAATCGCGTGTTGCACGGTTGTCCAGTCACCGCTTCAAATAAATATTTCTTAAATCTTTAAAAGAGATTTTCCCAACTGGGATCTAATTCTCTGTCTTGCATCAAAGGAACTCTGAGAGATACACAGTAATATTCTTCCACTTACTGTGATTATTTCGTTACGCAACCGAAGAACAAAAACAAATGGTCATCTATGCCAGAATTCATAGAAGTATCACTAAATTCACATTCACATTAACAACATAAGGCCAAAGAGCCAAAAAAACCGGATGCTCAACATTAGCCTAATTACTGAAAGTAATGCTTCTGGTGACTGCTCATATAATTTATTAATAACTGTAAAAATATGCAGATGAATATTCATAAATGCCTTTGTGATGAAACACTAATAACATCTGTTAAATCTTTTACAGTCTAGCTCTGTTCTTTACAGCAGATGCTCAAGCAATTTTGTCAGCAAAGCACATCTCAAAAAATAAACAGATGTGCGAATGTGTGTGCTTTATCTGGCTTTCAGTAGGAGACCTTATAGAAAGCAGAGATGGCACCAGACAATGTGCTGCCAGAGTCTCAATAGACAGCAGAAAAGCTCCAAACTACCATGCACTAAGGCAATTCACAGAATGGTGATAAAGGCATCATGATTTAACTCCTCATTAGCAAACATACGCACTCACCAACAGCTCAGCACATGAAAACAGTTGCGCATAGCCGTTCTTCAGCATTACTTTATTGGAAAAATTGCATCCTAAACAGACAGTATCAAGCGTGCATTTTTTTATCTCTTTAAATGCACTTGCTTATGGCGGGTTATAGGACTATTACTCAAGTCTTTGCAACACCAAATAGAAATACACTTTAAAAAATACTGCAATTTCAAAAAAAAAAGAAAACCAATCTAAGAGAAATTCAGTTCATACCAGCAAAAATAACAGCAAACATTACCTCGGTGATTAAAGCTGATACAGTTGCAATATGAAGCAAAAGCATTTCTTTTCTACCTCCACTGACTTAAACATATGTTTTAACCAAGATACAAAATCTTCCCTCTTGCACTTCTTTTAAACAACATCCTAATGAAGACTGAAGGCTGTGTACTTAAAACTTGGCATGACGGGAACAAAACAAAAGTGACAGAAAGATTTATCTGTTTTTCGGTTTTAAATCAAGAAGAAAAGCCTGTATTTGACTTTCAGGTCTTTTTCTCAACTTTTTCAGAGGTGTCATATACAGCTCAACCTTTTCAAATGTCAGGTGTGTCCTGAAGGCCACAGCTAAAGAAGAATTCCATGGCAGCACTTATTTCTGATACACAATGTCTGCCTCTGATTCTTGTGACTGAAACAGAAAGAGCTGGCAAAGCTTAAGTATAATTTTTATTATCATGCTTTCTACAAGGAAATGTCATTCCAATCAGCAATTTTGTTACTTTAGTTTTTGTGCAAAGATAATTAAACCATTTTCACTTGGAAACATTCCTCAGAGATTTTGGTCCATTTTGTCATGATAGCATTGCACACTTGCTGCACATACAAGATATAAATCTTCTGCTCCTCCAGATGTCACCACATGACCTTGGGATTGTGATCAGGTGACTGTGGAGTCCATTTAAGTACAGTGAACTCATTCACATGTTTAATGAACCAGTTTGAGATGACTGAAGCTCTGTGACATTTTGCATTATACTGCTGCAAGCAGGAATCTGAAAATCGGTACACTGTGGTCATTAGAGATGAACATGGCAATTAGACCAAGCAATTGGTCTAAAACAGAGTTACTGTTGCTTTCCTATCAACTCAAAGGAATCAAACCATTATCCTCTGACCTCTGACCTCGAGGTGTTTTCATGCACAGAAATGCTGCTCACTGGATATATTCTCTTTCATGGATTATTCCCCGTAAACACCACATACAGTCATGCCTGGCACCAACAACAACGCCACATTCAAAGTCATTTAAATCACCTTCTTTGCCCATTCTGATACTTGATCTGAACTTCAACAGGTCATATGTACCATGTTTACATGCCTATAAACCTCAAGCTGCTGCTGACTATAGATTTGTGTCAACAAGCAGCTGGACAGTCCCTTGAGTGTAAGTATCCTAAAGGCCATGGTTACAGAAGAATTGTGTAGCAGTTCAATCATCTGAGTATTGTCTCTCTCTGGGTTGCCTTAAAAAAATATTGATTCTAGTGAATTTAAAAATAATTTAAATTCTATTTAACAAATAAAATCTACTCTTATGATACAATGATGTCTGTGAAGGATGGAAGCTACAACACTTGGGTTATTGACTTATCCACAAACCAAGGCTTTTAAAAATATATATATATATATTTCAACCAGGCATTCTGTACTAGACCTCTCATGTGCACAACCTTGAATTATGCTGTCAACAAGCTAGTGTTTGAGGTCAGTGAAAATCCTGTATTACACTGTCCTGTCATAACACCTGCTAGAGGGCATGTTACAGCTGCAGTGCCCAGAGACTGCACGCCACATTATAAAGCTGGATACAAAGTAGCTGAATGAAGGGGGAGGTCCATGTGGTGAACTGTAGAACATGTATCATAACTGATTTTCTTTCTTCGTCCGTTTGGTTATCCTTGTCCGAAAGCTGTCAATGATGTGCGGGCCAGAGCTTATCCAGACCCATATCTAAGAGCCAGCCACTGCAACAGGGCTTATGGAGATAGTCAAGGGTCTTGACTCACTAACACCAGCTAGACTTGCCTTATCAGGCACTGCAGATGCTGCCATGAAAAGTGATCAGTCCTCCTTTAGGATACTTACTAGGTTTTAAAGGGTGATGCAGTAATGAGAAACTAGACAGGAAGCATTTAATTTACTGTACAGGTTTTCCTGCCAGCAAGAGAAAAATGAGCATGGCCTGGTTAACCTCAGTGATTTGGTACAAGGCTGGAGTTTGAATTATGCATTTTGTGCAGTTTGGTAATAAAACAAGGGATTAATATGTTTTAACATATAACAGAATAACTAGATGGGGCACATGTATTTTACTATACAGTGTACAATAAAGATAATTTTTCAATTAAACGCATCTTGGTCGAACTGTACAATTAAAAGCGGAATTCCTGATGCATGTATACATTTATTTAAATCACACCGTCAGCTGGCTTTCCACATAGGCTATAGTTTGTGTAGATAACTAATAGATATTCATAATTCCATTTGCCACTGTCTACGCTGCAACCCTGCTAATAATAATTCAACTGCAATTATGATAAAATGGCTTCATGTGCTTAAAAATGCCTTGTTGATATGCACAGTAATGAGCCTCTGCATTTATGGAGAAGAATTGATAATAGCTGTTTTTGGTCAGCGTCGGAGGCAAAGGTACGTGGAGATTTTCAGGAGCATAATTCAAATCATAAACCTGCAGCTTTTTCATTGTTGCTGTTGTTGCTGATGCAAGGGCCAATTACCATACCCAACTATCAAATTACAAATAGCATTAGCATCCTGTCTACGTCGCCTTTGTTATTCTTTTGCCATTGTGCAGTCTCCACAGTATAACTTGTAATTATTTATATTAAACTTTGTGGCAACTTGGCTCAGAAGGTACAAAAGACTGAATCGGGACCCCGAAGTAAGAAAATGTGGTATTTGGATACCTCCTGTTTCGATGAGATTGTCATCAAAGCAAATGAGCTCAGCATGTGGACTCGTGTGTTAAAAGATACTTGACACTGGTGGTTTCTGGCTTTTTAACTATAAAAGGTCGTAAGTGTTTGAAGGAAAGTGCAGTTTTTTGCTCTTTGATTGTTTTGATCCTGCACAGTTGTTGGTTTTTCTTGCTATAACACTAATAAGTAGAAAGATTTCAGTCTATTTTAGTTCACTTAATAATTAAAGAAACTTTAAAAGAAACCCAATTACAAAGTGTTAAAGGGTTTTGAATCGTGGCCAAACTTTTTTCCAGAGTGCATATAGCTGTGAGAGATCGAAAAGGAAAACCATTCAGACTGAGGCTAAAGCTACTTAGATTATATTGCCCTTAAACTGAATAAAGTGGTCATTACAAAGATTCTATTACAGGATTTCTAGTGTCTCCCAACTTCCTGACTTACTACAATGGTCCCTAATGTGAATTTAACATTGATTATCAAGATAAGGACAGGCTGTGGGCGAAAGCTGTAGGTTATGAAGTGAAAAAGAAGAGCGATTGAAAAAAGAGCTGGTGGATGCAGAGCAGCGAGCACTAACTGCAGTATTGTTTTACTGTTCAAACACCACCGGAGCACGATAAAAAGATTTCTTCTATTTTAGGATGGTGGTGTCCTCATGAAAGGAAGTATCACCCAAGTTGGAGATTTATCTTTATCATACCAAAGGTTAACATCACAAAGTTAATTTCCTGAGGGCAAAGAAGTAGATTTACTACAACAATGACATGCGTTTTATAAAGGTGTGTGTGTGTGTTAGTGTGTGTGTAATCACTGTAATGGAAATATTAAATGGGAATGACATAAGGTCTAAGACTGCAGGCTCTGATGCTTCTGACTCACCCATGCAGACCAGGGCTCTTACTCCCTGCAGCTGTTTTGGTTTCTCAAAGTAGAAAATTTAGGAAAAAAACATTTTCTTCCTCTTTAGATTTTCATTTGCGCATTAAAGCTCAAACTTGGTCTTAATCTGTAACTTTTTGCTGCAACTTGAAGAATAAAAGCAGAGCTGCAAGTTTAAAATTTAGAAAGTTTTCATTTATTTTTTTTCTCTTAAATTATGCATAATATACCAGCTATATTTGGTTCCCTCTCACGCAGCAATTTACTCTAATTGCTACCCCCCGAACAACTGCAGAATCAAAAAGTAGTTAATAAACGATAATAATGTCAAAAGAAACGGCATTTCAGTTGAGCAACAACTGATATATACAACAGAACATGCGACCTCAGTATCCATGATGAGCAATAATATTGGGGAATAACAAGGGTGTTGATGTGGAGAGAATTGTTTTATCTCTGCTACACGGTGGCATTGTTTTTCCAGGTAATATTATAAATTTCAGTATTAGCTCAACACTGTGGGATATTTAGTCAGGTGATAATTACTGCCGCAGTCACCAAGCGACACATTTGGGAATTAAAAGCAAGCCAGGACAAAAAAAAAATCATAAATTTGTAGTCTAGTTCTGCACTGATGTCAGGTCCTTTATTTGAGCACAGTGGAGCCATGAATTTAAATTTTATGAATATTAACTTCAAGAGACCTCACTGACAGCAAGCTGATCAAAGTAAAGACATGAATATTAAGTCAAAGGAACACAAAACGGTTCTGGTGGTTCTGCGCCGTGATGGGGAAGCTTCTTGAGCCTTATGGAGAATTATTCATCACTTCTGGAAATCATCCACATTTTTCTGAGCAATCCAATCTATAACCATTAGTGATTTGCGATGACGACAACCATTTCTACACATTTCCCACCCAGCAGATAGTAAGGCAATAAAGTGGTATGCAACATTCTGCGCATACAGCAACTATAATCCTGGAAGTGGACTTAAAGGGAAGTCATAATTCTAGTCTTTACACTGAATTGAATTTACAGAATCAATATCTAACTGAGATAAGGATTGACTTTGCACTGCAGGTGATGACCAGGCCATAAGTCATACCAGAAAGGAGCTAAACAAATATTGTGCTATTCTATATGTATTGTGCTCTATGTCGTAGCATGAAACCTAATCTTACAGTTTAGGCTTTGTGTGAGAGGCCTTGAGATTGCTGTGATTTCATCTTTTCCCTGCACAAAACAGTACAATGCGAATGCTGAGACAAGGATGAATGACCTAATCTCATTTTATTTTAAAAGGTTAGCCTTTTCTCCATCTCTCGGGCCCCTGGCCAGCTCTGGACCACCAGGTGTCCCAGCTCCCCTTTCAAAGACAGGCAATGTGGCCCATTTTGCAAGACATTTAGAAATGTCACAGTCATTAACAGCAGAAAACCCTAACCTAACCTATCTTTGGGGTGGAGAAAGAGAGGCTGGTATGCATGAAGTGATATTATAGCTTTTATGGTACATTATTCAACAAATTCTTAATCTATCCTGTAATTCATCTATAACAACCATTATAAGCCATCTTTACACAGCATAAGCCATCAAATCTAGCTTGGATAACACCATAATTTGGCACAAGCAAGATTTACTTAGTGTTTTGGCAGAGGGCCAGTCTCAACCTATTTTTTGCAGGAGAATTCAATTTGGAATTATGCCACTTGTGAACACTGCCTGTGATTTACTATGTCCTTCCCTGAGGTGCATGTATGAACACGGTGATTTATACCTGCAAATGGCTTGCTGGTGACACATTTCTGACCGTGATTTGACAGTTTCAGAGACAGTGTCTCAGTTTGCTTTTGTAAGGCAAACAAAAATATTGGCCAACAACTACATTGTCTCTGGGTGGTAAACTTCAATTTAGGTAGCATAACAAAACCATCAAGTTTAACATGTGACAGTGTTTTACTTAAGGTAGTTAGATAATTTCATGCTTCAGGATGCAAGTATTATGTGTGGTGTGATGCGTGTATGCATTCAGGTCATAGCTACGACAAACGGACCGAAGTGACATATCCATTATGTCTGTCTGAGGCAGGGAAATGACCTTTGAAATCCATTCTGTTTCTGCACACGGATTAGAAGAAGGATCATAAATTCATCCTTTTATCACAAATGGCCCTTTTTTGAGGCCTCAAAAACATAAGTAATTAGCAAAAAAAAAGAAAAATTTGCATTGCAATATGCCCATTATCATGCCTCAAATAACTACTTTTGCCAGTGACTGTTTTCCATTTCATAGATATGCACGGGTCTAAATCACATTCTATTCAGAGGAATGTGAGGGACAATTCAGACCTAATGTGCATGCCGGGAAGAATAAAACCGATCAAAGTGAAACAGTCAAATCTCTGCATGAGGCTGCAGCGTGCATATGCTAAATCAAATAAATGTAAGTGAAATGTTGTGTAGCCCTGAAAATAGTTGAACTTTTTCCATTTGCAACCTCAAATTCACCATTTAACAGCCAGAGTTTCTTGATAAATTAGATCCCTGGCGAGGTTTAAATATGGAGCATATTAAAAGGGAATTTCAACAATAATATTTTGTATGTGAACTTGGCTTGAGGTTTCACCACCAATTAAGAGGAAAAAAAGAATAAGCCAATGCAGGGATTTGCTGCATTTAATCAGATGGTTTGAAGAGCTGGTTGTTTTGAGTCACAGCAGCAAAGCAAAGAGGTAATTTGACTAGACACACATAGGGCATACTAATGACTGCCTGCGCTTCATTACTCCAGCCAGGGACTACAGTGTTGAAAAGGGTATTACTGAACAGATCTTTCCATCATTCTACCTTTTGTGTGACTTAAGCTCCCTCCTGCATTGACTTTCTCTTAAGTTTGGTGTGTAATATTGCTTTCAAATACCTGAAGCCATGCAAATCTGATTCCTCAATACAATTCTGAGAATGCCATTTCAATGTCATTACTACTGCCTTCCCATTTCATTTACCAAGCCCTGAGTCGACAGTGATACGCTGGAACGAGAGTCCCTGCCGCTGAAGAGATGGAGATAACAGGATGATTCATAGTCTTTCAAAAGAGGTCACAGCTTCCTGTGCTTTTACGACAGGAATTTGGGATTCCCTCTGTGCACACAGTGGAGGGCAGCAAGCCAAACATCCCAGTTGGCATACTCAATTAGTTGTGGTGTGTATAAGAAGCAAACACCTCACGACTCATTAAGATGAACTCTTTTAAAGTGTTTATATATATTTATTTTAATCTTTTAATCTTTTAAATGCTCAGAGATCAATAACCTATAATATTAGATGTGTATTAATAGAGAGAACAACAAATATTAGTAAATGCTTTTAACACAAATCTTTCTCGTGTCTATATGAAGAAGGACCTGAGGCAGATAAAAGCAGTAAAAAAGACATGAGTGTTAAGGCGTACTGCCCAAATAGAAGTGGAAATTCACTTCCTATAAAACAAGGAGATGTGAAGGTTAAATGCAAGCTCTTTCCTCCATCCTCCCTGTTTCTAATTACTGAGCAAGCGCGTGAGAGGGCCGCGCTACTGATTGCAGCTGCCTGGTGACTGCAGCAGACACCAAATCTTCTCAGCTGTCTATTATAATGAAAGTGACCAGGCCCTCTGGCACTCAGTATTTCTGAAGGAAGAATAGGGCTTTGTGGTGGCTCTAAGTTTAGACTGAATTAAACACTGTCTTGGTTCTTAGATCACAGCCGAAGCCATCCAGGTGTATTGTCATGTTGACAGTGTGTAAATGTGTAGGAGTTGGATGTGGCTGTGCTTATGCGCTTCATGACACTCGTGATAAAAAGACAGTGTTGTTAATTAAAGGTCTGGTTTAATGAGACCATCCCTGCTTGCAGGCTAACAGCCTACGCAATCATGTACTAGATAAATACCGTGATCTCTAAAGTCCTCACCAATGAAAGTTTCCAACCATCCATCCATTTTCTTTAGCTTATCCAATTCAGGGTCATGGCTGGAGTTTCATTAAATAAAATATGTTTTTATCAGTTTGTCACTGAAGAGCAGTGATACTTTACACCACACATGTCGTACCTTGCAGTGGTGTTACAGAGGGCCACTGATGATACTGAGAAATGTAGTGGTTTTTTTTGATTGAGAGAAGAACTATACACTTTTGAAACTTCTTTAATATCTTTGTGATTAAACTCGCATTTTTAATCACACTATCAAAGCAAATCAGCCCAACAGAGCCACTTCATATATTTCCCTGTCTTCAAAAACTATTCTTAAAGGAGGAATTTCAAAGGCAATTCCTGATAAAAGCTTGAAGATACAGATATCAATCTGATGTGTTAAAACTTAATCAGATAAGATGATGCACAAAGTTTTTCAATAGATGTAATCAGTCCCCAACTCTTCAAATTTTCACTACATTAAGTCTGGTTGGGATACTGTGACACCACACACAGTTTACCTCGAAGCACTGGGTGTCTGTACGCCATGGGAAATATGACTTTTTCTTTGAAGTGTTCCTTGAATTATGAAACGCATAATTCATAATTCACCTTTTTCATGTGCACTCCTTGTTTTAAGCCTCTCATTTTTTGTTTAATTTAACTATTTAATTGAAAAATATTAAAGCACTATTAAAGGATAACACCTTGCAACGTGGGTTATTGCCTTTCCTTTGCACTTCAGGCAATCCTGGATTCATATAAGTGCTAAATAGGGTCTATCATATTAACAATCCTCCCTTCACTGCATTATTAGATCACTTTTAATAGTTCATTTGTGGCATCTGGACCTGGCACTTTGCAATAAGCTCAACTAGCATATATACTGCCTCCATCACCATATTAGACATTTTCACACAGTCGTCCTACTTTAAAGCAAGCTTTCGTGTGAATTAGATCAAGTATCTTTCTGTAGGGATGTTTTATTTCCAAGTCCCTCTTCAAACAGCATAGCACCACGTTGGCATGTGCACAAGTGGTTAGTTGTGGTTCTCACCACGCAACAAATTTATCCACCTTCTGCCAACTCACAGATTTTGTCATCTTCCATGGAATCATTCAGTGCATTTGATGTGTAACGTGGAAATAATTCCAGCCATCTGGCAGCTAACTGTGACAGTTTTTTTGTTTTTTACTTGAGGTATAGACTTTGTATTGGTTGCAGCTGTATATTCAAATACTAAGACATGGTTGACAAAAATTTGCTTTGCTGACAGCACATCATTTAGGAATTATTTCTTTGAATCATGTAAGAACTCACTTCCTTTTGGTAAAAACTGTTATAATAATAAAAGCTGTCTAGAGATCTGCGTACAACGTGTATTCAAAACATTTTTAAACAGAAAAAAATGCAAGAAATCTTTACAAAAGCCAATCAAATGTCCTTTAACATTCATTTTCCTTTCAGATAAGAGTATATCCTTCTCATTAAATCCCCGATAAAACAATTGCAAGATGCAAAGAATCACTCATGAAGCTGCAACAAACAAGCATTCAAATATATATCGTTGTTGAGCACTTTTAAACCATCCAAACCGCTGGATGACAGTGTTGATGGGACACTGCAACATGCAAATTCAGCACAAGAGGTCAAAGATAAGCAGCAAACATGCCTTGAGGCAGCTAAATATTGAATCACACTGCCACTATCCCATTAAAAGCTACCTTTTATCTGAAAACACCCTGTCCCCATAATTATCTGCAGTTTGGAGCCCAGAGACAACAGTATTAGGTGTTAGCAAACAAAACTCAATGGGACAGAGTCTGTTAGCATATTTGACTACTTAAATGATAAGCTACTGATGTTCTGAGAAATATTCCCAGCATATTAGCAGAGAATCTGCAACTTTTAGCCTATTTAAATGTTAAATGTGGGTAATTTTTTGTACAAAACGATGATGGTGATGATGATGATGATAATGATGATGATGATTATTATTATTATTAATTAGGAGAGCCGTGAACATGAACACACTAACGTAACCAAAATGCTATATGCAGAGTTTGCTTTGTATTGCACAAAAATCTACTCAATAATTTATTAGGTACAAAAATGCATAAACGTCCACTGTATTTCATCTCCATATTACTACTAAAGAGTTTCTTTTTCCGTCTCTCACCTACACAAAAGGTCAATAAACTGAAGAAGGTGTCCATCAGCTGAACTGTTTTCCTTGGAGCCGATGGAAAAGGCGAAAGGGTAATGCGCCTGATACCAATTTCAGAATATTTTTGTTGTCACGTCACAATATAGTAAATGCATGAAAATATCACAGAAAATAAACAGTCCTCAAAAACAGTTTGACTGATGTTCAGTGCAATGAGCTGTTTTCCACAGTGATGAGTTACAGTGGATAAAAGCTCCTCTCTTTCTCTCTTTTGCTCCTATTTCCTTTTTTTTCTTCTTTCAGACACATCTTCAAATCCAACTCAATTAAATTCAAAGGATACGAGCCGTTTCAGTCTATAGCCACACCTAAATCACAGTACAACTTTATTTTTCTAACTTCACTAAAATCCTTTAAGGACTCGAGCCTTAAACCTGAATGACCCTCAAAGAGCAACTCCTCTGATTGCAAAAGTCTGATTGCTTGGAAGTCAGTGAGAAAAAAGCCCCACTAGATTTATCACCTCAGAAAAAAAATTTTTTTACAAGTCAGTTTAGGGCCTCAATTGCTAGTCTTAGATCTTCTTTAATACAGCATTGTGACTGACAACTCTTTACCACCTGGTCATGCATTACCCATTGGCTCCAAGTCAGATCCACCCATACTGCAACAGTTAAAATGCACAAATTGATGACTTCATAGCAGCTGTCCAACAACCAATATGTCACAGTGGCTACAACATCTTGTATATGTACTCTAGTGTAAGAGCCTGAAGTGGGATTTGCATTGTGCAGGAGAGTAGAGCGCCATCTTCCTCTGAGATCTGTAGCTTTCTTTTCCATCATCTACCAAGACGCAAGCAATGTGCATTGAGAAAAATCCAAACTGTTCTGCACATCAGCATGCAAAAAGCTCTTTCAGTGCTGTGAGAGTGCAGTGGTTGGAATCACCCATCTACAAATTCACCTTTACTGTCTAATAAAGCATTTCTGGTCTGGGTGTAGAGATTCCAAACAATATCAAGATGGTTAGTTTTATGAAACCATTTTTATTCACAGGGAACACAGTATTTTCTGCATAGTTCTGGAATAATTTCAATTCAATTCAATTCAATTTCATTTATACAGCGCCAAATCACTGCCAAATGCGTTATATTGTAAGGTAGACCTTACAATAATATATACAGAGATATATACAGAGAAACATATCATCATATGACCCCCCTATGAGCAAGCACTTTGGCGACAGTGGGAAGGAAAAACCTTTTAACAGGAAGAAACCTCCGGCAGAACCAGGCTCAGGGAGGGGCGGCCATCTGCCACAACCAGTGAGGGTGAGAGAAGGAAGACAAGATAAAAGACATGTTTCTTTTTCTTCTTTTCTTTTTCTTTCTTTCACACTTCACACATTTGAAAACATCAGCGACAGCATTCCTCAGTTGATTGATGGTGGTCTGTCGGAGATTTTTAAAGTGACACCTTGACTTCAGATATCTCCTGATACCCTAAACTAGTCTACCAAGAGCTTGAGAAAAAGACAGTAAACTGGGAAGCATTGTCATCTGACTTTCTCGGTCCTGTTAACTCACTTGACAGTTTTTAGTTGTCAAAAATAAAATTTTGCTGTTATCTTCCTCCATGCTAGGGTAGCTTTTCCTGCTAGCAGCTGGTAGCAATATGTGAAGAAATATACACAGAACCGAATATATTAAATTTGCTCCAAAGATCCAGCCACTGTCACAGATACCAAGCCCACCTTTATGAATTAAGACTGGATGTACAATCACAATAATAGAAAAATACATGCATTGGTACCCCCATCCATCCACACAAATGTGGAACTATTTCAGCTTCCTAACTACAGGATATTCAAAGGTTTCCTGGTAGTTACCAGTGGCTTGCACAGTGTGCTGACTTTGCTTTAATTTTGCTCTTGAGGGCAGGATTTCCAACATATGTGCAGCAGAGTATCATTCACTCTTTTATGATTGGGTCTTTCCATGGTTGAGTAGAGCATGCAAATGAATTTCTAGTCTTCTCAGCAGGTAAACCATTTCTCAGAACAATTTATATTTGAATATATTTCAATATGGATTTTCATAAGCAGACAATGGGCACATTTGCTCTCAGCATGCCACTGGGCAGGCAACACCTTGTTCACTGTTCTCTCTCATGTCTCCATTTCATTTCAAACAGAACTGTTGTTAAACTAACTTATAGTGAACTAATATTTATCACTTAAATAAATGGCCTAAATGCTGATACACTGCCCTACTTTTAGATACAACTGACTGCTGTGAGGAAAAATCCTTTGATGCAGTTGCTCTGCAATTGTTAGAAAGGCAATTCAATGTGCAAAAATAATGCTATAATGAACAAAAGATGAAGTCATGGACCGCATAAAGCTGCATGTTACATATTATCTAATCAGCATGGGTATAACAGAAACATACGCTACAAGTATGCACACACCAGACACCTTATTAGGTATTCCTTGCTACACTGCGTTGAATACTCTTTTGTCTTCACAACTGCTTTAATTCTTTATGGCACAGATTCAACAAGGTGCTGGAAACATTCCTCTGAGATTTTGGTGCATGTTAACATGATGCAACTCTCCTTTTCCACCACATCCCAAAGGTGCTTTTTTGGACTCAGATCTAGTGACTGTTGATGCCATTTGAGCACACTGAACTCACTATCATGTTCAAGAAACCAGTGTGAGATCATTTAAGCTTTGTGACACGGTACATTATCCTGCTGGCAGCAGCCATACAAAGACGGGTACACTGTGGCCATGACAGGATAGACATGGTCAGCAGCTATTCTAAGGTAGGTTATGGCTTTTAAATGATGGTCAGTTGGTACAAAAAGGGTCCAAATTTTGCCAACAAAATATCCCCTACACCTGTTACAGCACCACCTGCCTGAACCATGGATCCAAGACAGGATGGATGGATCTGTGGTGTTTATGCCAAAAATCTGAGGTTATCCTCCGAACACCACAGGAGAACTCAAGACTCATCAGACAAGGCAATGCTTTTCTGATCTTCTATTGTCCAGTATTGTTTAGTCCATGCAAACTGTAACCTCAGTTTCCCGTTCTTAGCTGACAGGAGTTGCAGCATATGTGGTCGTCTAAAGTTGTACCCTATTTGCTTCAAGGTTCAATATGTTGCACGTTCAGAAATTGACTTCTGCATACCTTGGTTTTAACAAGTAGTTATTTGAGTTACTGTTACCTGCTCAAAGCAGTGTGATCTATCTGATATCAAAAGTTATTTTCACCCACAGAACTGCCTTTCACTGGATATTTTCTCTTTTTCAGACTATTCTCTGTAAACCCTAGATGTGAATGCTGGTTGCATGGAAAAATCCCAGTAATCCCACCAGTTACTGAGATACTCAGTCTATCTAGCACCAACAACCAGACCACGTTTAAAGTTACTTAAATCACCTTTCTTCCACATTCTGATGCTCAATTTGAATTTATCGAGCATCAGGTTATCTTGACCATGTCTACATGATCGAATGCACTGAACCGCTGTCATTTTATTGGCCGAGTGTAAATGCCAAGTGAGTGTAGAGGATGATTGTTCCCTCACTGACAAAAAAAAAAATCTAAACCTTCTCTTTAGCTGAATGCTGTCAGGTCAACTCAAGTTACAAGTGGCAGCTGAGGAATTAGTTTAAATAATTTAAAATAGATCATAAAGTAATTACAGTCATTCAAATGTTCTTACTGAAGATGAGGCATGAGTTCCTCAAACTTGGAAACCACTTTTGGGAGACGAAGAGCAAAACCTCTTAATCTTGAATACCAGGAAACAGGGGGCTAATTTATTGATGTGTAAAGCCAACTTCTTAAATCAGCAGACATACTGACCTATGTCTGACCCAAAAATTTCTACAGTACAGTGCACTTTTGGACTCCTAGACTTTTTAAATACAGGCTGTCAACTCCCAAGTCTGCCAACATCATCATTTTTTGGTAAGAAATGAAATGAAATAAAAACTATACAGGCTCACATTTCCAATAGAGGATAAAATGCAGATTTCAACTTGTCACTTCATATTTACTGCTATCTTACGTGATCTTGCACAGTCTGGATGTGGTGTTTGTAAAAGCTGTAGGGTAAATTGCAGTTTCCTCCTGATACTCTGATATTAAAGTCAGTGCCTTGAGATAGAGTTGATATTTTCTACATTCCTGATACAGCCTCAACTCAACAATAGCTTTCCTACAACATACAATCTCCAGCACATGGCAAACCTTCAGGCACATGGCCACATCTTGCCATACATAAGATGTAGAAATGCAGTGGAAATTTAAGAAACTGTTTTTATTTCGGCCTGCTGTATAAGCCTGCTGATCCAAAATCTATGTTTAAACAGGTGACGATAACAAGGCAAGCTGTGACAGCAATTCTATATTACAATAGTAATATCAACAAAAAATGCACAGTTTTCATCGTTGTGCACATAACTGTGCAAACATAATAAATGTTTTGTGCAAGGAAAATTTGTTCCCACTGGTTATGTCTGACCACAGAAGCATGTAGCCCGCGCGCCCCTCCCTCCGCACACAGAACAAGAAAAGGCAGCTGGACTGGACACATGGCGTGCCAGATGTGCTATCATGCCAAGCAACAATGTGATCAGATCTGCCTTCCTTTGCTTGCACACCTACTCCACGTGAAACACTGCACCACCCATCTCCATCAGTCTTGGCCATTCGTAATAACAGTTGCCTATTTTAATTTTTAGTCCAAGTAATCACAAAATGTTGCAATCCTGGGCGTCACAAATAAATCAGCCGCTTTCTAATTCTTGCAAAGTAGGCTGTAATCTAAAATGGAAAAACTACTATTAAATAACAAAGGCAGACAGCCTTGGATGCACTTAAGGAAAATGTGAGGGGAGCCATTATTTTCCATCGTACAGCCAGGAAAAAAGGAGCCACTTAAGGAACAACCTCATTTCGGAGTGGGTAAATGTATAGTCAGCAATTTTTTTTTTCTCTAAAATACTCTGAGAGAAACTTTAGTAGAAATGATGAACAGACCTCTATGAACATTTACCTTAAACATGAACTCTAGAGAAAGCTTTTTTGTAAAGTCTAATTGTTCCATCAGTTGGTGGACTAAAAACTCTTGTGAGCAGAGATCATAGGAGCAACAATCTACCTACAGAGAGAAAACACTCTTTGACCTTTGTTATGTATTTAAGTTTTATTTGATCAGGTATTAAAAATGTCCCCCTCATTGCCTTAATCGAAATCAAAATATCCGTACTCCTTAAATCACAAACAGTTAACAACCATGGGTCCATATGGCTATCTGGAATAGCTTAAGCAACATGAGCACATGGTTAAATAATGTAGCATATCCCTGCAAATACATCTTACTGAGGCTATTTCTTAACCTACATTTACACAGAGCTGGTTACACCAATTCAGAAATGTGCTGTTTCTATCACAACATGGGAAGGAGAACCTGCAACATGATACAGTGAATTTCTGTGTCATGGATTTGATCTTGGTGTTATCAGTAAGTAACTGACCCATATTACTAATAATATTGACCCTGGGATAAAGTAATGGCAACCATTTAAACAATGACATCTGCATGAAAATTAACAAATTCAGTTGACCACCTGTCAAAAACAAAGAAAGACAAATAAATTATTTTTAATCTGTCTAAAACTTGTTTACAACTAAAAATTAAATTGGTATTTATTAGACAAAAAAAATTAACAAACAACACAACAAAAACAACCTAATTTCCCTTTTTTACACCCAAATTTGAGAAGTCAGAAATTAATCAAGCATAACATTTAACCAGTAAAATTAATTTTCCATTCGGGAATTCAAGCAAATGACATTTAGATGACATCTTTAGATGAAATAGGAATTTATTTGGCATCTTAATCAAAAAATAATATTGTGCTTAACTGTTTTTTCAGCTTTTTTTTTTGTAAGAAATTACATTTGAAAATTCACAGAAAACAACAATAATTATATTTTAGCATAGCAATCAGATTTTGATTAAAGAGCGTGTGCATGGACTGGTAGATTAACTTTAACAGAAACACAAAAAACTAATTTAGCAATTACCAATATTGTTTATTTAGTGTTAATTTACAGTAGCTGTGGGATAAGACTTACATTGGTTGGTAAAATTGTTAAGCACTGCGTATATAGCAGCCTTTGATTTGTATCTAATGTAATGTACTCACACGCTTTTTCCCATTTTACTGACCACTTAAAGATGGGAGATGATGAATTTATTTTCATTTTCATATTCCTTTTCCAGATGTTAACTTGTCATACTTTAGTAATACATGAACAACAGATATAGTTACATGTTTTGATATAATATATAACATCCGTTTGTTTTAAGTGTTTTTCTTCTGCGTTGTCTGGAATATAACATGTTATGTTGATAATGCACAATGAAAGGTGCCGCACAGTTAAGTGGCATGATTCATTATTGAAAAATCTCATAAACAGTTTAAAGCGGTTTTCTTATCAGCTTTTGACATTTTCCATTAAACGGTTTTCAAAATTAACTGAACATTTGTATGTTTCTTAGTTTTAGACTAGTTGGGTTAATCTAGTTTTTTCTCCCTCTCATTTGGTCAACTAAGAAATGAATTGCCAGGAACATCCTTACTGTGCAGATGTTTTAGGCAGTGCTAATAAGAATGGTTAATGTTACCAACACCAGTTTTGGCTGAGGTTTGTTTTTCTTCTTGTCATTGAGAAACTGATATTGCGAACCTGAGCCACCCCTAGGCAGAGGTGGGAAATAACAAAGTACAAATACTCCATTACAGTGCTTAAGTAGAAATTTCAGGTATTTAAGTATTAATTTTTCTGAAAACTTTTAACTTTTACTTACATTCTCAAAATGGGCTTGTTACTTTTGCTTTTAAGGCATTTGAGGGAAGTTATTCTTTCGTCACTGTGGGCCATTTAACATCAAACCAATTTGACCGTAGACAGTAACGCAGGAAAGGCAGTCCTGTTCGCCTATTAATCACCACATGATGTCACATGAAAATAGATGAAAGAGCCAAAACAGTGTGCCATAGTCAGAGGTTAAAGTGGGCCAGTGTTTTTATTTTATTTTATTTTTTTTCCCCCACAACATTGGAATGGCTGCAGGTCGTGGTTGCAATACTTCAGCATTTAGCTAGCCCTACACAAGTGGACCACATCAGTCCAGCTCTGAGGTCTTTACACTGGCTGCCTGTCCGTCAGAGGATAGACTTTAAAGTTCTGATGCTGGTCTATAAAGCTCTGAATGGTTTAGGACCAAAATACATCAGTGACCTCCTGACCCAGTATGAACCTTCCAGATCCCTCAGGTCATCTGGATCCGGTCTTTTATCAGTTCCCAGAGTCAGAACCAGACACGGAGAAGCTGCATTCGGCTTTTATGCCCCTTATATCTGGAACAAACTCCCAGAAAGCCTCAGATCAGCTGAAACACTCAGTTTATTTAAATCCAGTTTGAAGACTCACCTATTCTCAGCTGCATTTGAATAAAGCACCAAATCCACACTTTTAAGCTTAAATTTCAAAACTTACATTTAACTACTGATTTTATCTGTTTTGATTTTATATACTGTTTTGTTTGTTTGTTAATTAGTTAGTTTGTTTGCTTGTTTTAATCAATTTTAAATCATGCTTTTTATTTGTTTTGTTTCTAATGTCTCTGTAAAGCACTTTGAATCACCTTGTTGTTGAATTGTGCTATACAAATAAACTTGCCTTGCCTTGCCTTGCCTACACAAGATGAGCGAGCATATAGTGAGTAATATTTTTTAACTTATCGATTGTTTCTGCCTTTTTGCTACAAGCCACATTTTAACTACATTCCCACTGTGCTTTACTCTAAATACTTCACATCACTCCTCACATCCGTGGCCATTTCATCAGTTCAATTCAATTCACCTGTCTTCGACCTGTAGAAGGAAGCCAGAGGAGGCCCACTTAAGGACAGGGGAAACATGTAAACTCCACATGGAAAGGCCACAGCCAGTGTTTGAACTGTTGCTATGATGCCACAGCATTATCCACTTCACCACCATGCCACACTTTATACAGGATGATGTTTATTTGAAAACCAGAGGAACACTTACCAGTCGTATCTGCTTTTAGTTTGCATATCCTTGCGATGATATGTAAGAAATTTAGAAAAATCAATAGATCTGCCAGTTGGATTTAATCTCCCTGACCTCCCCTTCGCTTTTCTACATAAACGTCCCCTTACTTAGAAGAAAAAATATTGGAGACCATTTAAGAAAAAGTTCTAATAATCAAAAGCACTTGACGAAGAAGAAGAATCCTCATGATCCTCTACTTGCCCATTTTAAGGTTTGGTAGAAAAGACTTGATATCTATTAATCTAACTGCTGTATTCACAGATGTTGCCTATAAATCCAGAGTAAGACACCAAAGGAGAGTGAACAATTTTTCATTTTTTCTAATCTGGCAAGGGGAAAAAACAGATTGAGTATGAAAACCTTCCAGCTGCTCAGCTATGAACAGGTTTACTGCTGTCTAAAAGCAGAAGATGCACTTGAGTCATAGGGGTCTTTTCCCATTTGCCCAATGGGAAGCTCGCAGGCAGAAAAAAATCACACCTTAATTTGGTAAACAACTCAATACTTCATAACTGTCAAGATCTTCCCACCTGGTAGTAACAGTGCTGTTTTGTGCTTGTAAATTCAAAATTTCTTTAAAAAGAAAAAAACTTATCAAACTTGGCATTCAATACATGCAGGATTTGGCTCTCCATGCATTTTAAACACATATTTTTTATTATTTTGGGGGGATGTTTTTCGCTGTAAAATGAATTTTTTAAAAGTCAGCACAACTAAACTGAACCCAGCGGATCACCTTTGTGTATGAGATGTAAAGTGACAGCCAAATTTCCCTTTAAAATGTGTTAATGCTTGGGAAATTCTTAATTTGTTAAAGCATCTGATGTAAAAACCAAGACAAGTACTCTAAGCTCCTGAACAAAATGGGTCTATCATAAACCTACTAAAAGAGAGTATAGGGAAACAGCTTTTTTCTTCCCAATGAAAAGACCCAGTGCTTTGTTAAAAGGAGATCATAAAAGCTCAAAGGCACCATGGAGAATTTTAAAAAGCTTTAAGGACTATTTCCTTATCACTGCCAAGAATTTACAGAATTTAATACATTTGTTTTATTCTTACCTGAAATACAATAAACCCTGCACTTGCCCACCCGTGGTTAGTATTATAATTTTACCTCATGGGGAAAAAAAACTGAATGAATGAACTTTCTCTCTAAACAGAATTCAAAGAAGCCATTACAGCTGTGGTCACGCCTGCACTCAACCCCGGTGCTTTGAATTGAGTGTAGTAGAGAACACTAAAACCAAGTAGAGGCAGTAAAATCCTCTAAAGATTTGCTCTGTCAATAAACAAAGAGCGTATTTGGTCTTCTAAACACTGCACTGAAATCCACACTCTAGAACTTTTTTATCAGCTGCAAATATTGAGTGATGCCTGTCTAGAAAAATGTACGAAGAAACACACCCAATTATTACAACTTCACTGTCCTAAATTACGTGCTTGACCCTTTACTACACAATTCCAAACCTCATTTAGCTTTTATTACTACATTGGCTTGTGTCAGCGAATTATCAGTTTTTTTAGTTAAAACATGCCTAACAGAGTCTGACAAGAAATGATCATAATGAATAAATTAACTGAATTCTGTCAACTCAGAAGCAACAAAAGAATGAAAATGTTGCTGTAATGCTTAAAGAAATGAAAACAAAACAAAAAACACCTGGCAGAACATCTCACAACTAATCAGGTTAATTAGCAACATGATTGGATGTAAAAAGAGAAGAGACGGAGAGGGAAGTAAAGATAGGGAGCGGTTCATCGCTCTGTGAAAATGCAAATTGGGTTTTTCTTAATGAAAAATAGAATTTTAGAATTTCAACATCTACTTATCATTACTCATAATTATATAACAACTGACAAGTCCAGTGTTCTTTGAGTCTGCCATCCAGTCTGCTTTTACAAACATTTGTGGAAGAAGGGGTCTTATTTACTGGCATTAATACAAAGTTGAAGCATAGGAACCACAGCAATCAGTGTGAGACAATGTACATTTACAGTGCACGGTCACTTAGTGCTGAGGTGCATAGTTCATAAAGGTCGCTGGCGCTCTGCTGACTCAGTTACTGAAGAGTTCCAAAACTCCTCTTACATTAACATCAGCACAGAAGCTGCGCACCAGGAGCTTCATGGCACGTGTTTCCTGTAGATCTTCTGTGTTGGTGGCCCAGTACTTATATTCTATTGTCCTTATATTGCATTTCACATCATGCTACGCCCACTGAAAAAAATTATAACTGAAAGTATTCTTAGCTACATGCGGTATTCATGTCATTGTATTTGTGGAAAAACATCTGTTTTATTGTTCTTTTCCTACATGAAGTTATGTTGCTGTTTTTGGTAGGAAGTAAAAATGAGATGTTAAAGTAAATGAAAACCCAGTCTCACTATTATGATAGGACCATCAGGTATCCATCTACAAGATTTACTGAGCAAAGCAGTTCCTGTTCATCTGCAGTGTTTTTCACTATAGTCAAACTGAAATTCATTGAGTTGGCAAATTCAGCTCTCGAATCTGTTTACTCATCACGTGGCATTTTGAACTGCGTTTTTTACAGGTCTGATTAAATGAGCTTGAGAATATATTAACTGGAACACAGAGGAACTCAGAGGTGTTAAAAAACCTCTGAGTTGCATGTGATACAAAAAAACATCAATCACCAAAATGAAAAAAACAACTCAAACTGTTATGTCAGCTGTTAGGATACAGTTTGGTCAAAACTGCAGTAAATAACTTTTTTGTTAACTTTCCAGCTCCCCTACAGTGGTTCAAACTCATTTCCTTACAAGTGTCACTCATTTTGACGAGGCCTCCACTGGAACTGAAGAAGCAGATAGGCAATAGAAGCATAATTTAAAAGAGCTGCTATATTTGAGATAGTCATGTCTGCTGTATGGCACTAGGGAAGCCATTAAAAGGGGTCTAATGACTTTATTATTCAGTATTTATTTATTTATTTGTAAAAATTGCTTTATGGAGAAAAGACATTTTTACATATTGGAATGAAAGTTGAGCTTTTCTGTGATAAGAGCTTAATTTTACACATTTTTGGCAGGCGTACACAGCTCAGTACACGCATAAGGCAGGTGTTTTATCAACTAAAACGGATCCCAAACAATAATCAGGCAAAGTGAACTGAAGCCGCTGTTCAGCAATCAATAACCACAACTATAATACTGAGCAACAAAGCAGAACAAGTGGCTGCAGATGCTGCAGACAGCACAGTAGCACGCTGCACAGTTATTAGAGGAGAGCATCATACAGCCAAGCTAACTTTCACTCCAGCTCAGCAATGCAATATACATTATCGGAAAAAAATTACTTACTTTTGTCTGAGAATCCTGCACGCATATTACCAAAAGGAGTCCAGGCTGATCTAAGTGGGCTCCTGTTCATCAGATTTCATATAACCCACCTTCTTTAGAGTATCATTATTTTAAATTGTCCATTATTGTCCATAATGCTTTTCAGCATCGTGAGCACTTGCTTGTGCTTGTAATTTTTTTTCCTGAGAACTATAACTATATAGGTTTGACTCCTAAAGCCTGAAAATTGAATCCATTGGATGAGCAAACATGCAGGGACAAAGCTCGTGTGCGACATCTACCTGCTCCAAAGTTGGTTCTAATGCTCTTATCCTGCTTATAGCTTATTGTAACATGTGTTAAGTTTTTTTTTCCTTCAATAAAAAAAAAAGTTTAAAAAAAAATAACAAACTAAAATGTTGTTAATGCCTCTTTTTTTTTTTTAGCTGCACTATTTATGCCTCTCCTGGCTTCTGCTTGAGATATTTCTGGCACTTAATGGCACAGAGCATTGAGCATCTGTTTTTCACAATGATAATTAGCAAGCTCCAATTCAAAATTTCAAAACCCCAGTAGGGGTTTGACAACAGTTAGGTTACCACTGCGTTGAACACATTTCCAGACATCTCAAATGGTCCCCTGTGGACTTTGTACAAAAACTCCCTGTGATGCATCTTATTTCTAACCAAAGAAAGATGGCAGCCGGAAGTGCCATATCAAGGCTCAGTGACCACATGTCTTGATCTGTCATTTATCAAAATCTGTCTCATTTTCGGGCCCATTTAGCAGTTAATGTGTCAAGTTCTTGTTTGATTAGCTTATGTCTAATTATTGGTCACAAGTCATATTTGCTACATGATTACAGTGAACAAATTCTAACTGTAAAGCCAGGCACAGTTCATCCTCTGCTCTTATAAATGCAACAGACAGAAGTGATGCATGTGGGTGAAATGGAAATATTTTTGAAGCCCTTTTTTTCTCCTTTATAATATGTGGCTGATATGTAAGCTAGATCTCTTGTGATAAATAAAACCATATTGCAGCTACAGGCAGAAGGTCAAATAGTACTCAATTAAGCAAGAAAGTAGATGAACTGAATGAATACATTAACAAAGAGTAATGATGCCTGAACTGTACATAGCTGCTTTTCTTATTCTAGTACTCTATGCAATGATATTAAGAGCAGAGCATGCCAGAACTCAAGTAAATTTGATTTAGTAATACTTTACCAATAGTATTGTAATACTTACAACAGATGTCTAACATACAGTGTATTTAGAGTTATGCTGGACATCAACCAAATGCAGGACAATTAAAGTCTCAATAGCCAATGAAGACGTACAACAGGTGACACACCCCACTGCATTTAAAGCAGTAAAAATGGAAATATAAAAGTTATGGAGCACAGGGAACAGGACAGAGAAACAAGAGCCAAACGGACAAACAAAGTCAAAAGGTGGGGGGAGGGGTTGCAACAAGTAAAACCAAAACTAGAGGAACCATGACAGAGACAGCACCAGCAAATCAAACAGGGACCAGAACAAAACAAATATAAAAGACAGTGACAAATGACTTATTCTTACAATGCATAATTAACGTAAACTTACTTAGAAATGTTATAGAAAATGAAGAAAGGTTCTTTAATAACTTTAGCACAGTAGTGTGGTGTTTATTAGTTTGAATGATTAGCATAAGGCCATATACTTTAGGTTTCTGTCCTCCACAAATGTATTTTCCTGTAAATTAATCTTGTCTGTTCACTGACAGTACATTAACAGGCTGGATATCACTGGGTCCAAAAGGAGCCCGATGTGAGAAATGACTTTGAAAAAAATAAAATAACAACCAGCTATGAGGTCTACACATTTCTTTTATCGCTTGAACTTTTTCTACTGGTCATTGCAGCCACTGTGCGACAGCATAATTAGTCACAGAGCAGGTGTTATGCAATGCAATGTATCATTTATGCAATTATAATTTTTTCTCTACGTTCTATCAATGATGCATGGGCCTTTTCACAGTGATTGTGAAGGCTTATTGTAATTAACCATCTTCTGAGAACAAACAATGCTTATCTATAATTATATTTGCCTTATCTTTGTGTCAATTACAGTTTGTACAAACACATTATGATACACATTACAACTATATTTTGATGCTAAATTAAATAATATGTTAATTTACAAGCTGTTGATTAAAACTTCGGAACGTCCTTAGAACATGCCAGGGTGTTAGTTATGAGCTTCACAGGTTGGAGGCTGGGATGTAGACTGTCAGGTGTCACTTACCCTGCAATCTCATCAATCTGGGTAGTATCTCTCTGGGCTTAGTCGTAGAATGCCCTACACCCCTATTATTCCATCAACAATCTGACAGCGCAAAGGAGAATAAAAATGGCAAGAGACTGAGCAGTAAGAACACAAACAGCTCTAAATTAGAATATTGATGTTTTTCTGCAGCAAAGGCCTCACAAGAGTTCCAATACACGCATGAGAGAAGCAGGAGTGCATTTGGATTTTAAATAAGTAGGAAAGAAAATAATGTGCTGTCAAAGGTTTGCTTCCAGGGAAACAAACATCAAATGTACGCATGTCACTGTGTGACAATGTACCTCCTGAGGGGGAATTGCAAGACTTTTAAGAACTGACACTTTAATAACTCACAAATTACTTACTTGGTTTTGACAAGACGCACTATCTTTGAAAAGGTGGTGCGCCTCAAAATAGACAGGAATGTACTGATTCATGTTCAAGGTTGAGATTCAGCTGGATTCGTTTACTGACCAAAAATAACTCTCGCAACCGCGGTGTTTCTCAGTCACAGAAAGATATTCTTCCTCCCTGGGTGGATAAGGAGGATCATGTCTAGCTGTTTGCATCTTGCAAGAATTCCAAATCAGTTTGATACGCCCTCCCCTGAATTAATGGCGCAGATCACGCCGCATCTCATGGTAGTTGAGTTTTAAATCTATGGGTTTACATACTGCACGCTAAAACAAACACATCAAAAACAACCCCTGGAACCTAAGGTTGCTACAGGTTTTTAGCTGAATAAGCCAAGTCTGTGCCATATCAAGCTCTTTTTTGAGCTTTTGTTAGATTATGACAGGCAGATTATTTGGGAAAGTAATTGTCCCCAGGTGTTATGAACATCCCAAGCTTATTCTCCACCCTCGTGATTTTCAACTGTAGAGATTAGGCTCAGAGGAAAACGGGTCCAAACAGGCACAAACACACTAAGTATGTGTAGCCAATGAGCTTTCTGATTTGCTTGAGCATCCCATCCCTCTGGGCCTCATGATCCAGGGAAAGAAAAGTCCTCTTTTTACCCCAGGACCTGTAATACCTGCATGATGAGTGCCACCGTGCTGCCAGCTGAAAAAAAAAAAAAAACTAACTCAATCCCTCCATCTCAATGCGCCACACACAAATCACACGGTACTGAGGAGCCAGGGGAGAACACACTGAAGCTCTTTACAGCCACCTGCTGTGCTTGCAGTAATACAGCATTTTGAACTAACTGAAATTATCTTTGGTATTTTTTTTTTTTCTTTAATAGCAATTATAAAATAAAATGGCAACTCTTTATTTTGCAGGTCTGTAATTTCCTAATAATCTCTACATAGAATTATTGCATTTATTGGGTAAATAAAGAGCTTGCTTAGCTGTATTTAAAGACAATTAAATGGTATCGCATTGACAACTTACATATTCAAACAATGCATGCTGAATTGTATGCTTGCTTGTAAACAAATTTTTAAAAATTTAGCATCTTTAGCTGATCTGCTCTGCTGGAAACTCATTGTAAATGCTGACTGAAAGGGTGCCAGCATAAGTAATAATTAGCAAGCTGTTAAAAACTGCTTTCCAGGAATGCATATATGAATTTGGTTACAGTTCTTTATAGCTACGCAAATCTATGGGAATATGTTGCACAGATACAAAAAAAGCCCATCTTATTACTGGATTATTTCTGCCATGAATACCTGATTGCAGAGTCTTGCATACTGGTGGAAGATGCACAAACCTCGAGCTGTTCAGGGACTCAAATTGCTGGTGTAGCCCACACTTGTGTATGCATGACAGGTCAAATGTCTTCCATCACTCATTTTATTGTTGAGTTTTTATGGTGACTTAATTAAGTACACAAAGGTCAAAGGCTCTGACTTTGCATTTTGAATGCAGACTTTAATGATGCATTGGAACTGCTGCTTAAATAATAGCAGCCTCATTATTGGATGAGTGCTTGTCATGGATGATTTACATTCTGCATGTCAAATGAGCCATCTCAGGGAGAAAACAACATCACAGTGGCTCAGAGGACGAACTAGGTCCCATCTCCATGGTTTCCCATTAACACTGGGATGGTTGGCTTTTGTGACTACCATTACTTAGTGCACACAACAATTAGCAGTGGGGGTGTCTCTTCTGTGTATTCATTAATACAAAATGCTGTTCACACATAGGAGTGAATGACTCCCCTGCAGGGGTAAGAATTTGGAATTACTCTCAAAATAAGTCATAAATATGTCACTGACCACGTAAGTCTGACCTGCGTGAAATGCTTCAGTCTTTCTGCGTTGCTTTGGTAATTGGAAGTTTAAACACGCAAATGTGTAAACACTTCATTTGCGAGATTTGCGGTGCTCATATGCAAACTCAGGACAGAATTATACATAAATGTGTTTATTTTAGTCAGGTAATATTAATAAAACAGATAGTACGGATTGTGTATGTTCAACTCAACACACATAAAGCAAGATTTTACAGTCTGATGAGAAGACAGGACATTTTTGGTGATTTGTTTTTATGTTTAAACTTCAGTGTTTCTGAGCATTCAACACAGATGCATCACATAGCATTGTATTTTATTTATTACACTATAGCCTTTACGACCCTACTCTTCCCCAGCATGTAGATTTACACACTGTAAGCTTTTCCCTTTTTCAGCACCTTAAGAGTTTTAGTTTAGGACTGATTTCTCTTTGCAGAGCTTTTAGAGCGTACTGATTTTTGTCATGGTAACTGACTTCACGTCAGCCCAGAAAAAAGCTCAAATTCATTCCATCTCCCATCATTCTCCCTGTTAATTAAGATTCACCAGTGCTACTTCATTATGGTAATTTTGTCATTGAACTGCTGGAATGGAAGATTAGTGTGGAGACACCCTACCTCTTTCAAATACACCCAGCAGGAAGTATAGCAACAAGATCAATTTTCTCCCTTCACATCACAATTAGATGCATAGGGAAAAAATGTATAAAACAGATTCAACTTCTGAACTTATGGAAATGCACAAAAGTCAGAGTTTGGGCAAAATAAGTTACATAAACCGCAGGGCTTTATAATTACATTCTGATCACAATGCGGCTGACAGGTTCATGCGAGCCACATGTAATCCTGACTAAACTAATGAAGACTGCCAGCAATGACTGCAGCAATTTAACTGTAAGGGAAACCAACAGCTTAGGATTGAAGCTGAAAGGTTTAGAATCTGAGTATAAGACTTGCACACTTAAAATAAACTTGGGGGAAAAAAAAAATATATATATATATATATATATATATATATATATATATATATATATATATATATATATATATATATATATTACACTGTGCTAAAGAAAGGTATAAAAGAAAATGGAGTGTTTTACTTCACTCCCTGGAAGAAGGACATTTTCAAATTAGTTTCACCGCGTCCAGTGTCTCCACTAGAAGCACCGGGAGCTACACCCACCAGTGAAAGCATACTTGTACATAACTGCAGCAAAGACAGGACTGATACCACGGGATGTTAGTTAGTCTTTAATTGCAGTTAAAAGTAAAAATTAAACTAAAAACTAATGTGAGCACATTATCAAATCCAGTGAGTGACAAGCCTTTGCATCTTTAATAGGACCACGTAGCATATGCACCTAACTGTCATCCCTTATGATCAGCCCTGGGCTATGTAGGCAATTATGATTAATACCACAGACTTCAGCACCTCACTTACAAGAAAGAAACCTTGTCAGTGCGTGTTTCACCTTCTCAGCACGTGACTGATGAACAACTTGATTATAATCATCTCCTTTCACTCTAGGACTCTTCCCCCCTCCCCCCCATCGTTAGATAATTAAGCTGATTTAGTCACACTTGAAAACACAGATGATATGTGAGGATAGCCGTGAACAACACACATCTAAATAAGTCTGTTTAATTTGAGGATAAAGAACTGAGTGTGCAAGAACAGTGAGATTACATATTGCCTCATCAGTGTTGTTTAGTACAATTTGTTAAGACCTGTACAGCAGGAATATAATAAATAAGTACAGTGTGGTGTAGGTTAATACAGCCAAACGGAGTGAAGAATAAGACTCACTTCTCAGTTCAGTTTAGTGAGACTTGCATTAAAAATGTATTTGGAAGTTTCTCTAAGTCAGTGTTTTGTTGTTTTTCATTCCCACCAGGTATCCATTCGCCGTACACGTACTCTTTGTTTATAGTGGTATTCTTTCAGGTGCTTTTTTAAAGCATTTGGAATGGGAAGCATATTAATGCCATCATAGGTGGTGCAGCTGCTAATGACCGCTCGACAGATGTGCTGCAAGCTGAAGGGCTGTGTGCGGTGGATGGGGTTGGACAGGAGGGGCTCGAAGAACATGCAGGAGTTGGGATCCTTGTAGTGCTCTAGCAGTCCTGTAACTGTGGGCGCGTGGAAGACACTGGGGTCATGAACATCAAAGCTAAAGTTGTGATTCCACTGTTCAATACGTGCATGTAGTGAGCGGCCATAGCGGCGGAAGCTAACTGAAAAGAGGTAGTCTTCCTGGGCAGAGTCCCGCAGTAGAAAGGTGCCTTCAGGCTTTCCCTCCAGCAATGTCTCTGCCTCGTAGCGGTCCATGACTCCCCAGTAACATGGGAGGTTTGTGATCTGCAGCAGGTCTGGAACTAAACAGTGAATGTAATCAATCTGAGTGTGAATGCGGTAGCTATCGTGAGATTTGTGATGCTCAGTCTGAGGAAGAATTTCTCCAGAGGTCATGCTGGTCGCAGTTATGTCCGGGTCAACCAACGCGTCGGAGACAGCGTCGCAGGTGTGGACGGAGGCTGATGCAGAGGCTGAGGCTGCAACTTCATCCAGAGTGTCCAAACAGCTCTGTAAGAGGAGTTGGTGTTGCTGCTGTCTTTGGAGAAGAAGCTGCTGTTGCTGATGGACGGAGGTTCTGTCAGTCTCAGCTAAGTCATTCATACCATGAGCCAGCTTTGGGCCGTGCTTGTAGAGAGGGTTAATTTGGGCTGTAACCTCAAATGTGTGGATCTCTGCATTGGGAGGTGGCTCAACCCCTTGTTCAATGCTGATGCGCCTGCGCTCTCGTAATCGGTCATCCACATCCTCCACTGCAGCTGCCATGGCTGAAGTTGGGGCAGTGCACACTACTGTAGAATCTAGCAGGGGAGGCTGGGTAATGGGGGCCGTGTGTTGTTTAATGAGATACCATTTCTGAGCCAGCTCTGATCCTACAGGGAAAGGGCAGTCATCCAACATCAACTCACTGAGATGGATCTTGCGCCTCGAGGAGCCACAGGCACTTGATGATGAAAGAGCCTGCGGCGATGGAGCTGGTGCCGCTGCAGTGTGTGTCTTTATTGGGAAACACTGCCCCATTGCATCTTGGATTTTTTGCCTGAGAGTGCGACTGCTGCTTGACCCTCTCCCCTCACCTTCACTAGATGTGGGTAACTCTGCAGCAGAGCCAGTCGCTCCCAGAGTTGGTCTTGCTGTTACTCGTTCCTGTCCTAGTAATGAGGCAGCTACTTCAAAGCCCTGCCATCTCCAACTATCCCTCAGAAGAGAAGGGGAAGATTGGTCTCTGGTCTCCAGTTCACTCAACAGCTCACCATACTCAAAGCCATCACTGACAGGTCGCTCAGCCGCAGCGTCGTGGGAGGAAAGGCCTTTTTTCTTCCCCTTTCCACCTTTCCTTCCACCGCCTGCATCTCGTCTCTCCTCTGACCGGCTCTGTCTCACCTTGGGACGAGCCCCCCTCTCTCGATCTTTTCCTCGGTTCCCTGACTCCTTTGGTAATGACATGACGGAATATGTGGAGACAGTTTCACCAATCCAGGAAATTTCCAAGGAACAGCTAATTACAGTTATATTTCAGCAAATGATTTCCATCCACATCCTGACATGTCACTCTCACCATCCATGTATAGTGGCCATACAGACTTTACAATGCCTGAAAAACAAAAAAGAAAACTCTGTTCAAAGCTCAGCTTCAACCTTATGGAATATTTATAGATAACATAATGTCAAAATTCTGGTGGCGCACACTTTGTTGCCAGTTTATTTCAAATGCTCATATAAAACTGATGCAATCCAACACAATAGCACTTCTCAGAATTTCACTGTGTTGAAATCTAAGGTTTATTTTTGTTTAAATTGTTTTAGAAAGGTGTTGACCCTAGAGCCGAGACTGACATTTTCATTATTGATTAATCTACAGTTCTTTTTTTTTTCTTTTCTTTTTTTAACTCAGACTTGAATCTTAGGTAGAGAAAAGAGGAGGAAAAAACTATACAGGCCAAATGTTGGTTTATGGTATTGTTAGACTGCACAAGAGAGTCTTTTTAACATTAAGAAATCTTGAGTTTCTATGACATCAGATGAGTACACAGAGTTGTCCGTACTGGGAGTAGAATACATATTACAAAACTTTATTACAAAAGAATATACAAATAACACATAACAACACATGATTTAGGAACTAAAGGAGAAGTACTAACAACAAATTTTGAAGAGCTAAACTGCTTTCTAAGTTTTGTGACCTCTGATTTTTCTGTAAAAATGTTATGTCCAGAGTGAATTTTAGCATATCACAGCTTTCAGCAGAACTGATATCAGAGATCATCTAAATAGAGCCAATGAATCGGTTGGCTGATAATGGTCTGTTGTCGAACAAGCGCAGTCCCTTTGCAGAACATAGTGGAGAAAGAGATGCCTGAAGGTAAACTAGAAATTATGTTGTTATGCAGTTTGTACAGCAACACAAGGCAAAATCCATTGCATTGTTTCCAATAACAGAGTTGCGGCAATTCTTAAGACTTTGAGTGGTCAACAAGGTGAAAAATATCACACAAACCTAAAGTTATTTAATTATTTATTTGTTGCTCACAGCTTCGAGCAAAATTCAAAGTGGGTCCCTTTCTTGCTAGAAATCCAAAGGTAATAATAATATACTTTTTTTTTTTTTTTTTTTTTTAAATTACAGGGCTTGCGATATTAAGATTGTTTTGACATCTGAAGTGGGGCAGAAAAAGTTCACGTTTGTTGGCCAAGGTTGGCAATGCTTTCCAGGGGCTTTGTGAATGTACTTCTGTGGCTGTCCCGCTATGTACAGCATAGACAAGATAAATTAAACAAAGAATGACAAATAAATCATTTTAATAATATTAGTGATTATTTCGGATTGTAATTCATGCTTTCATTTTTACACCCATGTTTAGATTTTCTTATGTTTAATTCAATTAGGCTCCAGCTGTTGCCCCCATGTCTTATGTCCTGTCTTGTTAGAGGAGCTGGCTTTTAGAAACATTTAGATATTAAATTTCACATGAAGGTTGACAAATGGTAAAAACACCCACTTTTTCTTCCCTGCATTAGGCTTCCTTTTATTTGATTAGGTGTCTTGTAAAGCACTTCCTTGAAAAGCACTCTGACACAACTTCTGAAAATGTTTTATGAACAAAGCTTTATACCATTCTTAAACAGCAATAAACTTTTTTTAACGTTAGTGTCTCGGCAACTTATAGAAATGTTAAAACTGTTTCAGTTTTAACAAACCGACCAGGGGCAGCAGTATTATCTGGGATCGAGCTCTGTCCTCACAAATCACACCACCCGCTATTATCGAGACACCGGGGATGATCGACTTAAAAGTAAAGATTTACGAACTTGTAACTCTACAACTGAGCCGACCTCAATCGTCGTTAAATATGTAAATTTACCAGCCAAATTAAGTACTTAATCATTTATGCAGCGTGAAATACACTAAGCAAGAACTAACAAGCTAACATTGTTAGCCGACAGCTGTTCAGTGTTGATACATGCTAAGCACAGCTAGCCATCCGCTAACTCTACTTTTCTGCGGTAGGAAGGTCTTTGCCTTGCCTACAGACATTTACATCGGGCTTATACGGCCACAACACACATGTTGAACATACCTAAGAAGTTGTAATCAAGTTTCCAGACCAAACAGACGTTGTTTCTTCTTATTTAAACTAAAGCCGTTATTAACAGCGAGATGACTAGCTCGCATTAGCTTGATGAACTGCGAGAACCGTGCAACCCGGAAGTAAAAACGTACTCTGCGGTATCAATGCGGCCACTCTTTCAACACAAGAGCATCTTAAAAGCGACTCACGAGTTTCCCGAAGCCTCATATAAAAAATAAAAATAAAAACAGACACAAACACAGACCACAAGTTAATTTGCAAAAGAACTGAACCTCTTTATTTGGACTGTCAATGATCCGACGGATGTTGCATTTCAGACCATTCACATATGAGTGACAGTAAAAAAGTAGAGTGTAAGCATGTGATGCAAAAAGGTTCATAAAACATTAGAAAAAGTTGGGGGAGAGTTTTAGAATTAAATATAACTGGTACAAGATAGATATATGCAGCTGGTGGGCTACATTAATTCAATAATAAAGCCATGCTGGGACATGAACATGGTCTCAGGACCACTTGGTAGACGTCTCCATGCGACACAGGCTCTGTACCTCCGTAGTGGGTGCGTGGCATGTTAAAATACACCAGCCTGAAACTAATACATGCACTTTTCAACTAATATCACGCATCTTGGAATGTAAACATGGAGTAAACATATTCCTTGGCCAGTTATTAGTGTTCAGTTTACTCATAATCACATCATGATTATGTGGCTCAGAAAAGCATTGTCACCCCCCTGCTGCATCATCTTTATAAACACACACGCACACACACGCACACACACTCTTGTAGAAATCTGCCGCACTGTACCTCTGTGTCTATTTGAAGTAACAAGTAGGCTGTCCAAAGCAACAGAGGCCATGAGAAGGATAATCTGAGCCATCTGCAACAACATAGTTGGTATACAGGATAGTGAAGAGTTAAAAATAAAAGAAAGAAGTCTTAAAGCCACCATTGCTAACTCACTAAAGTCCTTTGCGGGCATGAGTGTGATGCTTTTAACAAGTCAGATAATCCCAAGAGCCTGCTCTGAAGAAATCTATGACTAGAATGCTTCTCATGACCATTATTAAAACAAAAGCTGAGGATGCTGGAGCGAGAATTTCAGGCACCACATAAACAGTTTATGAAAACATGACAGCTAAACAGTTTAATCACAAGGTTTGAGAAACAATTCTTTCTCACCACCACATGACAAAAAAAAAAAAAAAAAAAAAAAAAGAGCCGTTAAGTGCCTCATATAGTTATACCTTTGAAAACAAACAAACAAACAAACAAACAAACAAACAAAAAACCCACTACTGCAACTCATATGGAGTCCACGGATTGGGGGGTAGAAGACTTGCTTTTGGGATCTACCCAGCCTGCTCAGGTGTGAGAAGGCTTCAGTTCTTTAATGTGTTAGATTGTGAGACAATGGATTATGCATGACATCACAGAACATGAATCTGGCATCATCCCAGAGAGATGTAAACAGTGACATTTAGGCGATATAAACATACAACATTAGTTGCAAGATTTCTGTTCTCCGGTGACACTGGGCACCATCAACCACCATGCCCTCTATCTACAACAGTGCGGTATTAGTGTGGCAAAACATGCGATTATAGAAAATAAGCATAAGTTATCAATATCAAGGGAGAGTAAAAAATACAATTGAAAAAAAAGATATCTGTAAATAACCATCTTTACTAGACAGACCTCCTATTTTTGATGAAATAATAATTTGAATGGTTATCCCTGTCTTATGTTGCAACCAAAAGTGATCCAAAAGTTAAGACCATATTACACGTACATGCACCTCCGGCTCTGCCACATTCACAGACAGAGGCTGTATAAGACAGTTTTTGATTCAACACTGATACCACATGATAATGTTAGGGTTCTGAGACTGAAACACACTGAGACACAAACAGAAAAAAGATGGACATCGTCAAGCACCTTGAAAAGTATGATTCATCAAATCATCACATTGGCCATTTGAGGAAGAGGGCACTGCGAGGGTGAGGCGCTGTGCTCCATAGCATTTATTATGAGATCAAGCTTCATTTTCCAAAGCCAATTATAAGGGGGCCAGAGGGTTGAGATGGGTTTCATTTAGTTTTCTCGCCTGGCATTAGACTGTAAATTGAAAACACTCTGCGCTCCTTGCTTTTATCAATTCAATATCAAATCAGCTCTCACACAGTACAAACCTCACAGCCCTTACTCACCCCTCTGGGGATTCCTCGGCACAAAATGAGATTCATCATCATTTATGTAGCAGGGCATAAAATAACAGAGACAAATTGCAGCTGGCATAAATTCTTTAAACCGCTGTTCTTTTTTTAAAAAATAGTATACCATTTCACTATAAATGTCTTTCTCAAATTGACAGTCACACAACCCTTCTCTTTGGCTTGGTAGAAGTTTAGAGGAGGAGAGTCACTTCTATTTTGACTACATGTTCAGGGGAAAAACAACCAAGAGAAAGGATAAACCTGTGGTTGAATTACAAGCTGTTCTTCAAGCCTTTTGGTCATCTCTCTCCTTCCTTTGACACAAAAACATGCTCGTTAGAGACGACAAAAAGAACCAAGGAAAGCTGACCAAGTTTCAACCAACAAAAGCCCCAGCTATCACAGGTTAAAGAATGATTACGGTGGCTAGAAAGCATACTGGTGTCTGTATATCAGCACCTGACTACAAGGGGAACCTCAGTAAGTGTGTAATTGAGCCAAATACCATTTAGTGCCTAATATCAAAGTTCATTTATTAAAAGTGCCTTAACTCTGGCTGGAAATCTTCAGAATCTACACATTATATGGTGCAGAGGCTGTTGCTGTCAGTGTGTTTTGGATAGAAAGCCTTATTCCAAGGCAGAAGGAAAAGAAGAGTAACTCATAGGGCGGAACCCCTTTATGAAAGCACCAATCTACTGTTTTTCTCTCACAACGGCAAACTGAGCCTCTGCAGATCATGCCACAGTCCTGCAGGTGACACGGAGCAGTTTGCACAGTTAACCTTTTTTTTCTCTGTCCTGCAATATAATAATCATCTGTATTCCATTTTTAATAAACTTAGTTGTATATAATAACGTACAAAAATATTAGAGAACATATACACAGTTTTTTTGTCATTTTGTAGTGACTGCTTTGCCTGGTTTTCTGAAGCATACGTTTATCTTTGTGCTGGGTGATGAGGAACTGAATAGGCCTCAAATGAAGTGTATTTTTCCTTTCTTCTTTTCATATTGTTGAAGTCCGGTCTGTTCCATCTGAGGGGTAGAACAGAGACACGTTAAGGTACATTACATTTATAATCACAATGTGATAAGCATGGCATCGCTGAAGGGGCATGTCACTGTCCTGCTGCTAAACTTACTGTTAGATACATATATTAGTAACATTAAGAAAATTAAAAACACTAAATCCTATGAAATTTAAATTGGCTTCTGTCTTGCAGTATCACTGATTTAACACATACTATCCAGTATACAGACAATCTGCAGATTTCTATTAAGATTTATGCTGCTTCTGGCCCTCAGGCCCTTTATGCATCCTTGTTTTAAGATATACAAAGCCAAAACAGAACATAACTTTAGCCGCATCAGTTAAAGGAATGAAAATATAAAACTTTCCAAAATTCATCCATCTCATAAATTATTTACAACCACAATACTGGACAATTATACAGAGCTACTGATGTTGAAACACAGGTGCAACCTCCAGAGCTTAAAAATTAAGCCAACATAGAAGTGGCAGTGCAGTTCCTCTAATTGCTACTCGAGTTTCTCTTCCAAATAGAGCACTGCACAGAGCCCCCGTGTTAAAATGTCAAACAGAATTAATAACCATAAAACAATCTGGCTTTGATCCCACTCTAAATGGGGTGAATTCTTTTGTAACTCATCCACTTGAATAACTGAGTCAGGGGTGTGGCCACTCTGACAGACAGGTGTCCTGCCATAGGCAGCTGGAGCTGATCAAGTCTGCTAGGCCTCATCCACTACTGTTCACTGTGTCTATGCTGTTGGAGCCTTTTCAGTGGATTATCTGACTAATGTTATGGCTTCTTTTATTTCAGTTTTGGTGAGTGAAATTCTAGTTTTTTATTAGTCTTACTTGGCACTAATTACCTCAAATGTGTGTCTGAGTTGCACCCATACAGTTTATAGATGCAACATTCTAATCAAGCCTGCTAGCATTAGCTGATAAAGTAAAATTTGACCCTGTGAAGCATGTAAGGTAGCTTGTGACTGAAAAAACAATAGTAAAAACTTCTCTGGGTATATCCATTTTTTACACTGTCTTTCATTTAAAGGGCTCTTTTTCTCCCATTTGACTAGTTCTTGGGTCAGCAACCTTCAATATCAAAAGATCTATTTAAGCTCTTCCTACCAAACAATAAAAGAAAAAAAAGCTGCAGATTAAGAAGGATTACATCTTTTTTTGTTTTATTTTGTTTTTTAAAGCTTGCAGGAGTGACAGTTAAGGGGATCGTGGGCTGTCCACCCCTGCTCTTCTGCTCTAGCTGAAAGCTGTGTACACGTTTGCCAACCAGTGTCCCATTTAAAGTTGCTGACACTTACCCCCTAAGGCATGCTCTGTCATACTGAGGCACAGTGATTCCAGCGTAGGGTTGATCTCCAGGTCAGCACCTGGAACTTGGCATTCTGAGGAAATGAATAAAACTATTAGTACACAGGAATGTTAGGAAATGACATACTGTCACTACACTAAATTTAGAAAACAAACAAACAAAAAAAAACATTTATATATAAAATCTGCATTAACGCAGATTAATCTGCCTGACTCACATTTAGATTACATTATTGAAACACAATGTGCACATGTGGCTACTGTGTGCAAAAGAATAATCATCACAATGTTGCTAATGCTCAGCTCACCTTGGTGCTGTAATCTAAAATTGAAGTGAGTAACACTAATAAAGGGAGTAGTTCTGTTTTCTAAACAAACAACACAAGGCATATCTACAGATAGTCAGTTTCAACCGAATTAAACACTATGAACATTACGAAAAATGGAGGTAACTGGCACAAGAATTTGTATAAATGGTGTAAAAGTCTAAGGTTTAACATCATTTTACTGTATTTTTAAAAGTGTTTAATGAAATGTAATTTATACTTACAAACAGTTGGGGGGGTTTTAACTCAAGAGTGAGATATAGGTCTGCCTTTGCAATCCTCTTTTCTTTCTTACATCAGTTAGCATTTCACTTACTTAAAAAAGCAGACTGTGACTGCAAAGCTTTAGATGTATTCTGATGTAAGTTCTGATGTAAATTTCAATCGGTTTCAAGAGAATAAAGACATGATCGATAGTACAATACTGGTCTGAGAAGCAGAAGTAAAACGGAGCTTGAAAGTTGAACTTCCACAAAGGCATTTAGGTGTTTGGCTGACAGTGATGTCTAGACAGCTTTATAAGGAATCCTCTGGGATACTCAAAGAACATATTATGCTACAATAGTTTTGTTTTGCCTCTGTACTGAGGAACAAAACTTCCAAAAGAATAAAAAGGTTTATATCTGAGAGTCCTACCATCATGCTGTATAATTCTGGCTGCTGTCACACAACCTTTTTACTTGCATACATGTTTTAACACCTTATTTTGCTTTGACTGGTTATGCTAAAGCTAGAAATGAAAAATAAGGTGTATGATGTATGGATGCAGGCATGTTGTTACACTAAATGAAGTGTAGGAAGAGCGTGCAACAAAAACAACATGCCATAAGAGTAAAGTCAGAGGCAGATCACTGTAGATGCCACTATATTGAAAATACAGATTTAAGCATTGAATCACAAACATAACAAGGTCAGCAGTTCAGGAACACTTCTGTTCATAAGCAGTAAGCTGCCTGAAGTGCAGTAAATTAGGAAACATGGTCTGTTGTGCAGGACCAAGCTTTAGTTTGCAATTAAATATTTCCAACATTTATTCAATCGATCGTTTAAAAAATGCAACACAATCTTAAAGCAGATTCAGATTTGGACTCAGTCAATTAGAAATGCTGTATTTTTCAGGTTTTTGTTTCTTTGCGTTATTAAGCATACAAGAATATGAAACTGCGTGAGTGTAGACACTGAAACTATAACCATACTGAGTTCATGTCTGTGGAACTATACATTTCTGGCTTTCACACACTCCTTTATGGAAATATCCGAAGCTGACTCTGCTAAAACACGACAGATCCATTACAGGTAAATTTGCAATGCTCACGTCTGGCATCTGGCACACAAAACAAGGCAACCAAAAGGTTATGTATACTATACAAGGCGACAGATTGTTTTCTGCAACATGCTGCTAAGCCGTCTTGTTAGTTTGTCCTTGGCACAGAGGGAGAGACACTCTCCATTCTGGCATCTGACCAATTCATAGCTTTTTTTTTTGCTTTTTTTTTTTCCGCAGAGGTTGTGTAGCTTGTTCTACTTGCAAAACTCAGACTGAGACCCAGAGCTTTCAAATATTCCAATAGCCATTTCCAGTTAGGCATTTAAAAAAATACTTTCAGAACATGTAGGTAAAACTAGGTGTTATAAAGTGTAAACAGGAATCCCAAGATGTCAAGAAGGTTGTGTTTACATGTTGGCACAGAATGTGGTACATTAAACAAGCACTGTGACAGTTTGTGGGTTAGTGTATATATATATATACCTTGCTGCTGGAACATGAGCATGGTTTGTGGGGAAGTGTGGACAGGGAGCGAGTGGGTCCGCTGTACAGAGCTGCGACTCTGACTTGGCATGCTGTTACTGCCTCCAGGGTTGGCAAACCACAGGCTCTATATATTGGAAAACACAAGTTCTCCTTACACAAACATCACTTATCCAGGAAAACTGGCCAAGTTTCTTAAACCTTCAGCTAGGTTCTCAAATAAAAACACTCAAATTATATAAAACTATGAAACCAGTTTTACTGTCAAATCTGTACTGATTAAACCTCTTTTTGGGAGGAGTTTTTTTGCTTTCAGAACAAAGATGTATTATGACTGTTTTAACGTGCTTCATACTGGCCAATACCTTCACACAAAACTATTCAAATTTACCTACACAGAGTTCATATTAATTGAACTTTGTTCCACTATTTTTTTTCTGGGTCATTTCTACACCACTTAGCTCACTATTTGTCACCAGTGGGGTTTACAGTTTGAGAACAACTGGTTTTAAGTCATTAAATCTTTTAATATTTGATTTTTTCGTAGGCCATCTAATCTGTATAGAAGTTAAAATTAGTAATGCATGTTACAACTTGATGTCATAATATAATTATAACATTTAAAATACTGACTTGTCTACCCTGTCCTGTCAGCGCAGGACTAGTGAGAGTGTGTCGTGGAGAAGCTCCCCCAATACCAGCTGGGAGACACATGCGTCCAGCTGGAAGTCCACGAGGGGTCATCTGGAACTGCCTTTGGCCGCGCCGCCCTACACCTCCACTTACAGAACCTGCTGTGGGGAGGGAGTTGGACCCATAGGTCCAGCTGGAGTAGCAAAACAAACACCAGAGAAACATGCCTTAGAAATTATAAGGATTGTTGAACTATTACAGCCATTTCTTAAGAAATGACAGCAGCAATTTCAATTAGGAAAAGAGGAAACTAAAAAGAAGGGAAAGAAAATCAAGCTAACAGATAACAGAGACGAATCCAGAATCACAATAAACTGATGTGACAGCTCTTCTGCTAAAGAGGAAGATCAAAGGTAAAAGAAGGCCAGCACTCTCACCCTTTCTGACGGTACCCAGGCATGTCCAGCATAGCTTTCCGAGGGAACAGGCGGAGCAGTTTGAGGACCTGCTGCTTCCAGGAGACCAGCCTTTTCTTGTGAGTTTCTGTAAAAGCCTGTCAAAACAAGACAGCAAAAAGGAGTGAAATAATGAACGAAGTATTAGCAGGATTTCTGGAAATGCATTTGGAATCTGTATTTATTTTTCAGTTCGAGAAATAAACGGGCAAGATTTTTTAAAAAGACCTTTTTAAAGGCATATTTGTGTTTTAAGGTTGTCACAAGTTCCATTTACAACTGCATCCATACATATATGAGCAAACAGAGAAAAAGCTTCATCTTCAGTTTCTTACCTCATGTGTCAGACACTTCTCAATTAGCTGAAGGTAACAGCTGATATTTTCTTCATCTGGCCTTGACACCAGCAACTGGGTGCAAACTGAAGGGGGAAAAAAGCCACAGTACCCTTCAGTGTGAGTGATACCTGCTGATCTCTGTTAATGGGGGTTGGTGAAAATGGATTATTCTAAGTATTTTTGTTTTATACAATATCCTGACCTGGGTATGAAATCTAAATTCATAGCTTTTATAAGAAAGTTGTAAGAGAGATTCCAATAAGGACTTGGCCACCAATCTAATTAGCAACCTTCATCTAATCCGTAAAACCTCTACTGTATTCTTACCTTTACCCATAACACGAGTGAACTGTCCAGCAATGTCACCATCTGAGATGGGTGCACCTGAAGAATCTCCATCACAGGGAGGTGGATTGTTGGATTGGAAGCCCTCTGGGGCCGGCTCTTTATCCGTTCCTGTTTTTGTAGAATCTGAAGGTGAGGTGGTGGTGTCTGAAGCAGTCTGTGCTGCAGTGGGTGGACTGTAGGCCTTAATAGGTGTGATGATGATCTGCTGCAGCTCCTGGAGGGCATTACGTAGGTTTCCCCCTTCCAAAATATCCTGACAAGAGATGACGACATCATTGTCATATGATAGCTTAAGTTTTACGGGTGCTGTCGTGAGCGGAAAGATTGATTTCCAAGTTGGAAATCCAGATTTAGACTGTAGCCAAGCAAACGTTTGCTCCACTGAAATGTCTTACAGGAAGACACTGAATTCCTACCAGCCCTCCTCCATGTTTCTATGCCAACAAGCAGACTGGGAATTTCCCAATGGAGCTAAATCACATGACTGTCACCAAGTACATACTCAAGTGCAATTTTGATCAGCGCAATTGAAAATTCATCAAGACAAAGCACCACTGCTATTTTTTTTTTAGCTTGAGAAAAATATTATCCAATTTGAATTACCTTTTCTAAAGACTTGAGCACACTCTGCCTCTCTCGCAGTTTTTGGATACTCAAGGCAATCTTATGTCGTGCTCCTTTAGTGACGTTCTAAAAGGGAGAGAGAGAAAATAGCAAGATGGCATAAGAAGCAGGAAAGTCATTTCTTGAGGGAACACTGGGAAATTTATACAGTTACTAAATAACAGACCTAATCACCATCTGTTTCATTAAAGCCAAGGGGCAGAGGCAAAATCGCACCATTTGTATGTGCGACTGGGTCGATATAACTGTAGGGTGCGTTGTTTAATTTCATGCCTCATTGAGAGCTGATGTATCATCAGGTTTGAGGACAATAATGTTCACAATTGATAAGGAGTGTAGAATAATCAAAGCCTGGCGCCAGCGTATGCAAAAAGGAGGCTTAAAAACCTGTGACTCCAGGTGCTGCTCTGTGAGAATCATCATCTCCTCATAGGTCATCTGGGAGAAAAGTGATGCATATTTATGAAGGCGGAGACTCTTCAACCATGCAGGAACATCTAGAACAAAAAGGGGGGGAAAAAGTTACAAAAAAAGTCACATTATATTTTGGCTTAAAATCACCCCAGCTGTTGGCTGTGCATGGCTTTTACCAGAGCTTGGAGTGCTCTTGGACTGGTTAGGTAAAGAACTCTGACCTTTCATGCCACTACCATCCTCCTGGAAGGTGTTGCGAACAGAGCCTTGTTCTTCTGTCTGCTCACTGCCTGAAGAAGCTACGCTGCTCTGGGGCGAAAGGGGTGCGTGATCTGTCGGAATAAAGTTCTGCCGGCCCACTGCGTCATCCTGGCTAACCCACTCAGACCCACAAGCCTGGGGACTGGAAGAAATAACGGACATGGACTTCTTCTGAGGGCTGGGCTGCATCTGCCCACAAAGGCCTGGAAAGGGAAACATTTCAGATATGAACAACAACAAAAAAAAAAACTATTTGTAAAACATAGTCGATATGCTTATGACTGATAACTCATGCTTTTACTAAACCACTTCTTCTTTATGTTTTCCCAAAAGATGAAAAATGAGAGTTGAATGACAAATATTACCTGTATTATTGCTGTTAATAGGTGAGGACATCCCGCCTGGGAATGACATGTGTCCGTTCTGGCCTGCTGAAGGTGTGCTGGATGAAGGAGACTTGTCGTGCCAAACAAGGCCGGGGTCCAGAGACTCTGCAGAACTGGGCCACTCATCTGAGCCTTGGCGTGGGTGGTAGGGGCTGGATGGAGCACGTGGTGTATACCCACTGGAAAGGTGCTCCTCCAGGTGGTTCAGCCACATGGCGAGAGATGTGCGGTCATCCAGTGTGGTGGCAGGGTGGATGAGGGCATAAGATAGCAGCTGCCTGCTTTCTTCCACAAACAGGCTACTCTCAATAGTGTGACTCAAAACCTTCTGCAGCAGCTTCATGTACTCACATTTGGCCTCACTATTACGTGGTTGCAGCAGAGGCAGATGGGACAACAGCAAGGAGACCACTTTCTCTTTTGGTTCCTGGTGCCATTGGCTGACAATTGCTAACGACAAATAGATTTTTACATGTGATTAACATTTTATTATTTAATATATGCTGTCTTTCATTTTAGAAAAACAATTAATATGGCTGTAATTATAAAGTAATTAATAATAAAGAACACTTAAGCTCTCAGCTACCTGCATTGTTGGCCTCAGCTTCAAGGATGTGGATGTCAGTGCAGTCTGCCAGCCAGTGTTCAAGGCAGATGTGTAGAAAGCGAGCCTGGGTGCGGGATGCCCTTTTCAGGAGGGACAGCAGCGCCACTGTCTGTTCACACTCATTCCAGCCTTTGAACCAATCTGTGAGGATACCTACCTGGTCTCGGAACATCATGGCGCGTCTCCTTGGTAAGGAGAAAAAGAATGTGCCAACAGGGAGCGGGCTACAGGAAAGGCTGCTCGCTCAGACACAGATGGGTTGAGTCCAGCCCCGCACAGCGGGGTTGTATTTTCAACAGTCCTGGGATTCCCCTCAGACTGGACCGAGGGACCCTCACATGGTTCAGATGCAGGAGAAACTTCAGCGAGGGATGTGGCGTGGATTTTTCACAGGATGTCTTTAGGCTGAAAGTGAGTGTCAACTGTAGTGGCTAATCACACAAACAGGAAAATATTTTTTTCATTCCGGCATGTTCTGGATCATCTGCACCCTATTACAAAACAAACACAGAAAGCAAACCACATTGCATACTTAAACTAGACATTCGGTGAACTGTCACATTAATTCTAAAATCGTATACAAGGAAAAACTTCTTAAATGTAACATCACTGCAAGGGAGCAGCCAGAAGTAGCTTATGTTAAAATAAGGCAGTTGAGTAATCTATTGCCTCAACCTTGCAAACAAGGTAACAGTAATGACTCTGTTAGATCATGCCAATGGATCATCAACCTCAGGGAGAGGAAAAAATAACTGACAATGAGGGTCTAATCTTATATCATGATCATTAATCAGAGATTATGGCACAAAGTGCAAATAAAACAGACTACTGCTATATCATAGGCATTATAAAGACCTCTCCCAGGTCTATGCTTCTTAAGTCACAGCATCATTATACAGGCGAGCCATTCACAAAAGATGTGTCAACACAGTTATCAATAAGAGACCGGGTCAGTAAAACGTAGAGCAAAAAAAGTCCGCTATTCAAAGAACATAAGTGAATAATACCTCTTTTTTACAGAAACTAATACTGCTTTCTCTTACAGAGAAAATGAATCTCAGACATGTCATCACTAACGAGCAAGGGTAACTTCAGTTACATGTCAAAACTGCTAACTCCCAGCACTGCAAACGCTATCACCTGTAACAGTATGAGCTATAATGTTAATTTTATGAACAAAGCTGGGTGCTCGGCTGAAAGTTCCGGTTCTCACCTTGCTGTGAGGGTTTCTTAGACTAAAACAGACGAATATTACACCCGGCAACTAAGCATTAAATAGCGGTTAGCTGAGTTAGCTCGGTTGGCCTAGTCTGTGATGAGGGATCGAGATTTGTATTGTTTTTCGTTGACGCTGTTGCTGCCCCTTTTCTCCGCCTCGTACTTCAGTCTTAGCGGTAAAAACGAGAATGTTAAAACGCTATTCTGATCCGCCAGAGGTTTTAGCCAGATATCAAGATTAAGTTACTCAAGTGACGATTTAAACTGAAGAGACTCAAAAGATTTGTTGTTTACCTTTGTCAGTTGTCACTGGTTAGCGGGCTAGGCTAGTAGTAATGCATAGCTAGCTCGACGGTAGCGTTAGCTTCTTAGCTAGCAAGTTTTGCTAAAAGATGCAGCAACGTTAGCTTAGCTGAGAAGCGTAGCTTTCGGTCCCATGCGTGGTACTCCTTAAAGAGGTTCCTGTACAGTGGTGAGCCTCTGTGGCTTTAAACATACTATGTTAAAGAATTTATGTACAAAAATGTTAGTTACAATACAGAAATAAGGAGTGTACGCCTGGAGAAATCTACTTCGATTTTAAGTTGACGTAAGACGTGGGCACAACGTCATACGTCTACACGACGCACGCAATATTAATGTCCGCCCACAATCTTATAAATATGAAGAAGACCCTGGCTGAGGTGGATTATCTATCTGATAGATATATACATTTTCTTACGTTTTCTCTGCGAGGGAAACGTTGCTTATCCCATAACGTCCTGAACAGGTCTCTAGTTGATCACAGAGACAGACAACCTCACACCACACTCGCCCACACCACCCACTCCCCACATTTGTACCAGTTATTAAAGACAGACGAAAAGGTACTTTTTGATGACATAACTTGTGTTTTTATTAATTCAACTTAGTTTTATTCTATATTTAGCTTCTTGTCGTCCAAATCCCACTTGCTGTGGCTCTATGTCCCACCAGTGGGGCCACCACCAGAGTTTAAGAACCATTAAATTAACCTTACGTGCTTGTTCGATGAGCCTTTCTAAGCTCCTGTATTGCACTTATGTGTGTGGTCGCTGAAATCAGTTTTCTCATCAACATAAATGTCAATACCAAATGATTCCCAGCAGAACACTGCATTATTAACAAAATGACTAATGCTATTCTTTCACTTGCCACTGTTTCTAATGTCGTGGCTGAGTAGTGTATGCTATTCTGTCATCTTCTCTCACTGTACTTATACAGATAAAGCCAATGTGAATTTTATTGTTATATCACCTGTATGCAAAGAGACAAAATTGTGAAGCTCAGGTTCCACAGTGTGTACATATACATAGTGCAAAAAAGACCACACATTGTGCTTCGACATAGAGAACAGTCGAAATACAAAATACAAAAATGCCAAAAAGTAGGCAATATTCTGGCAAAATTAAACTAAACTATAAATGTAATATTCAAAGATAACATATGATCATGCTTGAATTAACCCACCATCCTGAGTGTATGGACAGTACTGTGTAAGACATAAATGGCAGGTGCTATACAGTTAAAAATGTGCAATAGACAAGAAACAGCAACTTAACTTAAATATAAAATACAGTAGATATAGACTCCATTATCACATCTGTCCAGTGTCATTTCACTGATGCCTCACAACAGTGTAAAACTTTCTTTCATCTCTTTATCAGAATCATTTTCCATTCTATTTTTTATGTGCTGTCATTGAACCGTTTTTAAAGAAAGCAAACTTTCATCCTTCTGTTCTTACATATTTATAAGGTGTTTTTTTATTTAAAGTTTTTTCCACAAGCTTTTAGCTTTTATTTTTCCTCCTCAGTTTAACCAGTGACTATCTTTTTAGCAGTCCACAGAGAAGACTTTGAGGTCTTTAAGACATGTCAGAGTTTCACGAGGTTCGACAGATCTTTAGATGATGATCCTTTAGATCATCTTAAAAAATGTTTTCAGTTCAATTAAGCTTTATTTATATAGTACCAAATTAGAATAATACAGGCCTTAGAACACCTTATATTACAAGGTAGAAAACCCCCTTCACTATTCTGGGGAAAACCCAACAATCATACAAACCCCTATGAGCAAGCATTTTGCATGGGAGGGAAAGAAACACTCCCTTTTAACTGGTAGAAACTAACCGAATCAGGCTCAGGGAGGAACAGCTATCTGCCACAAGTGGTTGGGAGGTGAGGGGAAAGAGAAAAGAAGAAAGAGAAGAGAAAAGCAAACCAGAGCATAAGGAGATAGGACAGAACATAGACTATAGAAGACAAAATTTTAATGACATGCTGCAGTAATATATAAACACATAATGAGGGAAAAGTGGTGGGTGAAGAAGAAGTGCTCAACACACCACAGTGTATCACAGGAAGTCCTGCAGCAGTAAAAGGCATGGTTCAAGTTCAATTGTACCCGCCCCAACTAATTTATGAGCTTTATCACAAAGGAAAGTTCTGAGTTTAATCTTAAAACTAGAGAGGGTGTATGTCTCCTAAATCCAAGTTGGTAGCTGATCCTGCAATAGAGGGGCTTTCTAACTAAAGGCTCTGCGGCACATTCTACTTTTAAATACCCTAGGAACCACAAGAAAGCCTACAGTCTGAAAAAAGTGAAGTGCTCTGTTATAATTGGAATATAGTTGGTATTTAGGAGAAGATGATTATGGGACATCCAGGTCTTTATGTTTTTAAGACAGGCTTGTAGTTTAACTAATTGGGTCTTCGGTCTTCATGAATAAATATAATGACCTATCATCTTCATATTAATGAAAGTGTATGCGATCTTTTCTTTTTTGGCAATTCTTTCAGTGTGTGCGTGTATGTATGGTGCATATGGTGTCTCTTATTTTTTTGTGTAACCCTTTGTTTCATGTACAGCATGTTTGTCAACTTTGTTGTTTTTAAATGTGCTTTATGAATAAATTTGGACTGCATTTGGAAGGAAAGGGTGTTTAATGTAAAACTAAGGGTCTTATCAAGGATTCTGCAGTTGATTGTTGCATTCTTATCTTTTAGAAAGAAGTTTGTTGGTCACCATAAACACAGTGGCCCAGAGACCTAGCTATTGCTGTGATATTGATGCTAAATATTAGAAGATGTTGCATCTTCCACTTTATAGATCAGAATAAAAATTGTTATTTTTCAGTCCCACAAACGGCATGAATAGCGATAAGAGTTCTCTTGGCTCTTTCTTTTTTTTTTTTTTTTTTTACAAATATAAAGAGATACAGGAGTTTCACTTTATTTGGGTTTGGGTTGTCCAGTTCTCCAGTCTTTCTTCCTTGAAATAAAAAAGCAACCCCAGAATAAAACCAGTAACCTCATACTCAGACGTGGAAGGAGTCCTCCACACGTGCATCCTAATACTGCAATTTATTCTCTTTGATATAAATGAAAAGTCACTCTTCCACCTTCAGCTAGTTTAGAACATAGCAGAAAGCCTTTTCAATGGTTTTAGTAGACTTTATCACATCACCATAATCATGGCATCTCTCCACAGGCTTCCTGTATATTTTAGAATTGATTTCAAATGTTACTAACCGCTGTTAAATTAATGCTGGCCCTAGTTACATAGCGGAAACGTTGACCATATTGCTCAGTTCATACGCTTACATCCTAGGATGTGACCCTTCTGCATATGGTAGCTTTTACTGTCTGGGTATTGTCTATCAGTTGTCTTGCTTATTGTTAACGTTACTTTGCTGTTACGATTTCATTGGCATTTATTATTCCTTACTTCCTTTCCATTATTTTATTAATACCAATTTTGAATCATGAAGAACACAATTGGTACTTATCAGTACAGATAAAAAGGGTCACTGCACCTAATTATTTTTATTTAAAACTAAATGGTCTAGGAAACAGCAAAGTGTGTTTGGCCAGAGGTGCAACATGCCTACAATTTCCACCAGTAGAGAGCAGCATGGCAATAAATTTCTTTCCTATCAGATACACAATTAATTTACACTTCTAATTTGACAATATTCCTGGGCACCGGGGTAGGTTGCTGTGTAAGTGTAATGCAATTTATTCATAAAGAAAGGAAACTGATTTCTTTCAGGCTGCAGATTCTTAAATGCATGGCAGTCGTGCAGAGTGTGAGATCTGACTTAAGCCTTTTAGTTTCAGGCGTGGTGGGAAAAGGCCCTATAAGGCAACACAAAGCATGTGTAAGTGACCAGTGCCTTACAAATTCCAATACTGACCAAAAAATCCAGTATCAACTCTAATATTACAATGTGCTGTCACTTGTGATTTATAGGTTACCCTTCCATAATGTAACCAGAATGTAAAAAAGTAAGAATTTTTTAAAATAAATTATTCTTCCCACACTTTTGACTGCTTAAACATAATAGCTTTCTTTTTTTATTATTATTATGACTTAAATGGTATAAATAAAATACTTCAACTCCTAAACAACATTCTGTTTTGCTATTGTTTAAGGATATGAAGACGTTTTCTACATCTGCAAGTTTCACTTTGATATTCACGTTCACATTATAAAGGGAAGTGAAAGCCGCAGATACTAAGTGACAGTAAAAGACAACACAAAATGATTAACCTGATCATCTTCAGGTTTAAATGGCCTAAAATTATTCAATTTCAACTCCATCTTCTTCTGCTACGGTAAAATGTGTGAGTTTAGTGTGTAAATGTTTTCCATAATTTATCCCCTATGCAATAAAAGACTGAGATACGTTGCTCCGCTTCACCACTGCTGTCATGTTTTCCTGCTGAAAGGAGGAAGCATGACTGAGAGGCGATCTAGCATTGTGTCTGCCCTCCCCTGCCATCTTTAACAGTTTGAAAGTAACTGTCAGTCTATCGCAAACAGTTTAAGCAAGGCGGTGTTACCCTCAGGACTTAAAAGCAGAGAAGGATCCTTTGAGAATGGTAGGTGAAACTGATGCAATTTCTTGAAAGACTTAGCTTTTCAATTGAAGTTCACTGCATTCGATGAACCGTAATACTACGTATTTGTCTGTGCGCATAAAGATATTTGTTCTACTTAACCATTGCGACCATCCCCCTTGCTCTATAAAACAGGAAACTACAATCTTGCATATTGCTGCAACACATTTCCTGCCCTCAAAATGTCAAAGAGTGTCATGGATGTTTAATATACCCATGCAAGGTGGATAGAGCCCTTTACAGATCTAGTAGATGTCCTTCACCCCGTTTTTTTTGTTTCTATTTTTGGTCTGTAGACCAGCCCACTTAACTATTTATCACAGCACTATCTGGAGATATTGAACATTTAATAGAGTGACACAATTTAACTAATGTTTTCATGGCCTGTTTTTACAGTCAAGCTCTTTAGTTGTGTGTGAAGTGGATGAAAGTCTGAAAGATAAACTGAAAAAGTTTCGATTTCGAAAAGAGACCAGCAATGCTGCCATACTAAGTAAGTAACGTTTATCCGTTCCTTACACACGTACTTCACATTTGTAAAACCATTATCAAACATTTTCATCGCATATGAATATCTGCAGACCAACTAATATAAAATAAAATCAAAGCACAAAAGATTTCTCTTTGAAATTTCTTAGTGAAAATAGACATGGCGAAACAGCTCGTTATTCTTGAGGAGGAATATGACGTAAGTCAATTTTTTCTTTCTCTCTTTATTTACTCTCTGTTTGTTTTGATTTAAAAAGTCACTCGCACTCTGTCTTGTCTTCTAGGACATCTCAATGGATGACTTAAGAAATGAACTTCCAGAGCGGCAGCCCAGATATCCTTACATCATATCATGAAAAGCAAAATTATTAATTTAAAAAAAATAGTCTTTTTGCAAAATCAAGTGATCTTCTGTTGGCTGCTCCCCTTCTGGGTCACCGGAGTTGATCATCTGCCTCCATCTCATTCTATCCTATTATCCTCTTCTGTCACACCAACCCTCTGCATGTCCTTTTTCACAACAGCCATGAATCTCCTCTGCGGTCCTCTTTTCCTCCTGCCTGATTGCTCCATATTCAAAATTCTATGTCAGATGTAGCCACTATGCCCCTTCTGCACACGTCCAGTCTCAGGGTTGCCGCTATAATTTTGTCTCAACCTGAGCTGTCCCTCTGATGTCTTCATCTCTAATCCTGTCAATCCAATTAAAGAATATTAACATATTCAGCTTTGCCACCTCCAGCTTTGCCTCCTGTCTTTTTGCCAGTGTCACGGTCTCCAAACCATACATCATAGGAGGTCTCATTGCCATCTTGTAAACCCTTATCAGTCATAAATTATCCCCGATACTTTTTTCCACCCACTCTACCCTGGCTGCACTCTTCTTCACCTCTCTTGTGCACTGGATTGGTTGACCCCAGGTATTTAAACTCATCCACCTTTGCTGCCACTACTTTTCCAGCATCACCTTTACATGTCTCCTTCTTATTCACACATATGTATTCTGTCTTGCTTTTACTGACTTTCATTCCTCTTCTCTCCAATTCATACCTCCACCTCTTCAGACTCCTTTCTGCTTGTTCCCGTGCAGATTCTACTGATACTGTTATATAAACAGAAAAGTTCCTTGACAGAAACGTACATTCATTGTCTACAGCTACAAATATGTCCATGATGATGGCAGAGTGTCTTACCCGCTGTGTTTCATATTCTCCAGTCCTGTGGGTAAGCAGTTACAGTATTTCTAGATTCTTAAAGCATTGTAGCAACAATGGCAAAGTAAACTAATCTAAAATACACTTTTAAATGTTTTTATGGTGATGAAGGTTGAATTAGAATTCTAAAGATATGTTTGGGCGAGTATTAAAATTACCCCCCAAAAAAAATGTCACTTTCATTTTAATAGGGTGCAAGCCAGAGCAGCAGATGATGTATGCAGGAAGCAAGAATCGACTGGTCCAAACTGCAGAGCTCACAAAGGTAATTATCACAAAATTATGAGTTTATAATATACAGTGGTATGTTGAGTAAATACACTAGTATTTAATGTAACAATGTATAATATTTCTACTTTTTATTCAGAGAAATTGAAAATCTGTAAATTTGTAGATTTTAATTGAAAGTCTCAGATTTACTTTTCTCTGAAATCTACTCAGTTGTTTTTAGTTATGTAGTTGACAGACATACTTTTGTTTACTGCCAATTTAGCAGGTTATTCATATTTTAATGTAATGTTTTCTTATAAACATGTCTTTTCTTACATGTTAATTCTCCTGTGTATGAGCTATTGCTCATTTTATAATTTCTTTGCTTTACTCTCTAAGGTGTTTGAAACAAGAAACCCCGATGACTTGACAGAAGAATGGCTGAAGAGCCACCTGTCATTTTTTCGCTGAATGTACATCTTCTGCATCTCCAAAGGTTCCTTTATGAGGCTGTCAGTTTAATGTCCATCTGGTGTGTATGGAATTGTTAATAAACATTTTAACCCAAACAGCTCAGTTCTGCATTTAAATCAGTCATTTTAGGGGTTTTTTTTTTTCCAGATGAACAAATACAATACTATAAGATCAGCTGTACTAATTACAGCACAGGTTAAATTCATGAAAATACTCAAGAGGTTCCCAAATCGGAAAAAGACGCAGAAAAAGAACAAACTCTGGTCAGAGGTTTTTTTTTTTTACAAAATGTCGTCTACAATTTATTACCTGCTTTGAGAGCCCACATGCTTTACACTATTCCCACTCCAAAGGCATTTCAAGAGTGGAAAACTTCTTTTTTTTTTTAACATGATCCTGTAATGACCATCTGGCAAACAATATAGAGGAATGGCGTACAAATAGCAACTAGAGTTAAATCTACAAATAAAAACTGGATTAAACAGAGTTATATCCAGGTGAAAGGTTACCAGCATTTCATAAACAATTTGTAATCAGCAAGAAATTTCAACCCCACATCAGGCCAATATTATACTCAATGACAGTGTAAGAGCGCCAATGTTTGGAGCTCAATATATAGATAAGACAGGTCACCGGCTCACTGGTCTTATTCACTGTCGCTGGCGTCACTGGAATCTGAGCCTCTGTCACTCCCACTCCCACTCTGAGCCCGAGTCTCTGAATGGTCGCTGCTGCGGTCGCTGCCTGCAGGAGAGGCGCTGCGACTCCGGCTGCCTCTTCTGTTCCCTCCTTCATCCTCACTGTCGCTGCCCTCCTCCCCGCTGCTCCTGGCCGAATTCTTTGGCTCATTGTCGTCGCTGTCGTCATCACTGCCAAAGATCTCTTCCTCATCTCGCATTTCTCTGGTCCTCTCCTCGCCGCTCTCGCTACCACTGCCGCTTGCCTTCCGCCTCCTCTTCCCTCTGTCTTCATCCTCGTCCTCATCTTCTCCCCTTTGTTCCTGTTCTTCATCGTCTCTCTCAGATTCACTGCCAGAGTTTTCTGCCTCGCTGCCACTGCCCTTCTTCTCATCACCTGGAGAAAATAGCAGTGCATTGATTTAGCATAGTTACTGACAATCGCTCAAACTCATTTTACATCGAGGGCACATACGGACAAATGAGACTGCACTTTAAAGACATTTCACTACACATTTAATCCCCAAAATATTAATTAGATTTAGATAATAAAGCGCAATAAGTGCTCAGGTAAAAAAAAAAAAGCACTATATAAGAATAGTTCCATTTCCCCAGATATAAGCTAAAGAAGTGCAATTTCAACAGCACATGACAGTTTTCCTACATCATAAATATGTAAAATTACAGAAAATGCTCTGGTAGCTCACCGCCCAGACTGTCACGTATTTCTAAAACAAAGTTTATGTTGCTTAATCCGACAAAAAAAAAAAACATAAAATAAAATCAGAGTCTTTCCCCAGACAATTCTGGGTAGAGGGTAGAAAAGTCAGTAAAAATTATATGTCAACAACTAACCAGAATCTTGCGTCTCTTTGTCCATATCTTCTTCCTCATCTTCTGGCTCATGGTTCTCCAACTGAGCTTTACGTGCCTCCTGAAAAATCACAGTGAAGGCAGTCAGTTATAAATACACAGTAACAGAGGAATGACAAAAATCAAAGTATACAGCCATTCCTAGAAAGCATTTGTAATCTAGTGTAGTCTGTCGAGTGACATGGAAAACGCTGGAAGCAGGGTGCTAAATATATAATAATGCAAACCATCATTGACCCCGTTAGTTTTTTTTGCTTAAAGCAATAAAAGACACCTCCCATACCGGCACTTCTTTTGTATAGCAACTACTTTGTTTATCAAATGTGTTGCAGCAGAACTACTTCTATTAGATCAATCATACAGTTCTAAACTTCTAAATAGTTTTCTTTGTCTTTAAAGACATTGTATCAATCCCAATCTTCTTCCAAGAAAAAAAAAAAAAAAAAAAAAAAAAAAAAAAAAAAAAAATTCAGTAACAACAACATACGTTTCTAGCTTCATCAGCAAACTATAGAATGGAAAGCTAAACTCCTGATTGAAAGCTCTGAAAAACAATGAAATGCACTCACCTGAGCTTCAAGCTCCTTCTCATTCATGTCTCTGTGCTTACACACCAGCACAGCGTTTGTTGTAGACTGTGCTCCAGCCTTGGCTCTTCTCTTGCTCAAGCGCACCCTACAGGCCAGAATAACAGTTGTAAAAGGTCTTGGCCAGCCAGTTATTTGTCATGACGGTTTGTGCAACAACATCAATACCACCAATACCAAAACTTGTGCAACAAACCAACATGTACAATGTTGAAGTAGTTAAAAATATTTTCCATCCAAGTGTCAACATATACAAATCATTTCTAAGGTGTCACCTTGTCTCCAGCTCATTGTAGTAAACACCGTCTCCATCTCTGAAGATAAAGAAGTAGTTCTCTTCATAGCCTTTGCTGGCTTTGTTCTTAACGTTCCAGTTGTATTCCCTTGCTATCTTGTAATCATAGCTGAAACATACCATACAGAATTCCATTATACTTGTGTACAGTACACTTTCACCAAACACACTCAAAAAAAAATAAAATAAAGTAAAATAAATAACACCCAATTAATGTTTATTTAATGCAGTAAATTCCACAGATTCCCATACATGTTTGCGATGCATTATTTTACTTACAGATCCTCAGGCATGTAATCGATCCCCTCTTCAAAGTCTCTCTTGCGCTTTCGGAGCGTTTCCTCATTGGGCAGGAAGTAGGCCACAAACTGATTTCCTTCCTCATCCATCATACCTCTATATTTCACAAACAACAAGTGACATTTAACAAAAACAAAAAAAACAAACAACAAAAAAAACAAAAGCGGTTGAAGAGGAGAACAGAGAAAACACATCTGATCATACCTGATCATGGCCTGAGACATCATTTCCACAGCTGCTGGTCCAGACATGTCTTTAGGTGCAGGATCAGAGTCAAATATGACTTGAGCACATGGATTGATCCACATCTGGGGCAAAGAGAAAATGTATTTATTATTTTTAACTACCAGCGCAACAAAAGTGGATTTCTTTTGTTGTTGTTGCATGCATGTTTCAATCATTAAGGTTCCATAGGTTAATACAAATAAATTCAGTTAAGGACTTAGCTCACCTTAAAGTCAGGGAACACAGGTAGTACCTCCACAGGAGTAACTCTGGGTTTGCTGTAATGCTGTGTAATCTGGAGATAAAGAACAACTCCATTTTAGCTAGTTTGTAGCTTACCAACACAAACACGTATCAAAATAAAAGAACTCAGTTGACAAACAGAACAATTTTTATTTTTTATTTATTTATTTTTTTAAATTGCCAGAACAAGAGTCGCACATCCAATACAAGGTTTAAATTGAACTCATTTCTTTTACATATTATATCATTTTGTTGGTGTAAGAAGAGAAGGATTTGAGCTAGGGCTGCTCAATTAATCGAATTTTAATCTAAATTACAATCTGGGCTTTCAATGATCATTAAAAATGACTGAGCCGATTATTAGCACCTCCCTCGTGCTTTACTCTCGCGTTGCTCTGTGTGGCAAATCAAGCGCACCTCTCTGAGTTTCGAACACTCGTCACAACAATTAAGAGGACCCGAGGGAAGCTCGGAAAGCTCGAAAAGGTAAGCAGAAGTTATTTGGAGAGGAGAGGATAATGGCTGCTGAAGAAAGAATGCAGTTGGTTGAAAAGAGAGGTAAAACGACTTCAGTGGTGTGGAAACATTATGGGTTCACATAGTGTGTCAACTTTGCTACGGTGTCGTAGCTGCACCACAGAGCAACACTACAAATTTATTCAATCGTTTGAAGACCGCTCACAAAGTGACATACGATCAAACAATGAAGGAGCACAGAGAAAAACTCTCGACAACACCTGCTTCATCCTCACAGACCTGCATTCACAATACCCTGTACAACGCGACTAAATATCCCACCAGCTCCCAGAGATCTAAGGAGATAACAAACGTGGTAATGTTTTTCCTCGCCAAAGACCACTGCTCAGTGATAATCAACACTTTTCAGTTATTTTTTGTATTGCAAAATTTGCACTGTTATCAGTATTTGCACACTATTTTATATTATTTTTTGACAATCTTTAAAGCCAATATTCAGTACATTGTTAAATAAATATCGTCAAATAATCGAGATCTCAATTTCAGTGAAAATAATCGTGATTATTATTTTTGCCATAATCAAGCAGCATATTAATATGCTCACTCACAGATTTCTGTGCATCCTCAAACGTCTTCTCAATCGCAGAAATCTGACTGTCTCGGTCCTTGTAGATCTCTTCTTCTGTAAACTGCTGTTTGACAGACACTCCAATCCTAAACGCAAAAACAAAAACGTCTCGATTACATGAACACCTAGAACATGCATCTGTACATGTGTGGGTCTTGTTAATGTTGGTTTATGTTGGTTTATAATGGAGCACTGTAACAAAAAAATAATTTCCCCCAGGGATCAATAAAGTATTCTGATTCTGATGTGTGAAATGTAAAGGTGGAGTTCACCGATCCAACTTACTTGACTTCCACTTTCTCATTGGAAACACCGTATCGGTTAAACTCTGTGGAAATGTATTCCGTTTTCCTCATCCATGGGACAACTTTGGCATGCTGCTGCGACCTTATAGGGAAGGGGAAAATTGCTCAAAATAAAAATATTGCTGAATGCATAACACAAAGCAGCCTATTTAGTAGTCATACCTCTTTGAACTGGATGGAGCCTGGATGTCCTCCTCCAACAGTTTTTCATCAGCGGGATCCAACAGAACTGAAAATGTGAAAGATTAACTTAGTCTGTGCAGACATTTAAATAATTCAGAATGTAAATTAAGAACAGGATCAACCTTGATGGAGACTTACTGTTGGGGTCTATGCGGTACGTGTCTGGGTTGATAAGATCAATGGTGACCCCAAGGTCTGGTTCAGTCAGGAGTTCATGCTTGTGCTGCTTCTCAAGAGAAGTGGCTTTATACTGTACAAACCTGCCAATAAAGAAAACCACAGGTTATATATGGGTGTGTGTTTAAACATGTTTACTTGATGGGAAGTGAATACTTGTATTCACTCCATTCGGTGGAGTGAAAAATGAATACCTGTGCTGATCAAATGGATAAGTGATGAATTTAGGATCAAAGGGTATGTCAGGCAAGGTGTTGCAGTATTTCACTCTGCAGACAACTCCAGACCTGTCAAGAGCACCAAAGTAAAGAATACACCAATGGTAAGCCAGCAATCTTCACATACAGAAGCAGTTTCTGTACCTGACAGAAACTAAGTACATACAAATATGTTTTTAAATCTACTGACCTCTCTGGGACGGTTCTGTGAGAGGATGGCCTGCTGGAAGAAAAAAAAAAACAAAACAAAACAAAAAAACAAACAAACAAACAACAACAGCCATTGGTTAGTAGTAAAGAGTGCACAATGCACAATCCCTTTACTACACAATTTAATTTTATATTAAGAATCCAAATGTCTTCAACTTGGAAAACAGAGAACCTCTCCTTTTGGGCAAAAATAGGGCATTCCTTATGTTGTCTATACATACTTTTCACTGTGGTCTGAAATGTACAGCTTAAACAAATTACAAGCTAACTCTCATTTTATTTGTTTTATTGTATTTTGCAAGATTACAAACGAACGACCAAAAATTCAAAACAAATATTGGCAATGGCAACACTGGAAGGGGTATTTGTGCGTTATCATGTTTAAAAGGAACAAAAGCTACCCTACACATATGGCAAACTTAAAACCACTATTTTTTAGTACTTAATAACTAATCTTTCAGGCGCCTTTTTTCCGCCACATTGTTGTTAGCATTCTTGTAGCCAACATAAAGTCAGCTTTTGAGTTGCCTGAACTTTACATTAGTGCTGCTAAAAAATAATAATAATAAATTGTTGACCGGCACAAACTACTGACACTAAGCTTATGGAAATCCCTACGCTGATTTCTGTAAGCTTCTCGTAAATTAGCCGAACGTTAAGCTTGATTGTTTGTTTGCTAACACTTCCGACTAATGCTACACACATCACAAAAGCACCCTGGGACCCGCTGACCACTTGTTTCTGCATTACACTTAATTCCGTGTCGTAAACTGACACAAAACGTGCAGAAACCACTCAGGTAAGCGAACTTGTAAAGGCACTGTTGAACGTACCTGTGGCCGTCTTCTCGTTGAGATTGTGTCTGAATCGTTGGAGCCATGTTTATGAAAAAACGCTTAAAATTAAAAACAAAACCGTTTGTTTGCACAAATAACCAGCACAAATACGTCCGAAGTCAACAAAAACAATTAACTCCTATCGAGTTCATGGCCTGAGTGCATTTTCATCTTTTATTAGCAGGATGGGATGATGACCCGGTAGTGTATCCACATCTCCAGTTCTTAAGTGGACTTTCTTTATTGTGAGCGCCTCCTAGTGTTCTGGAATTTGAAGTACTTGAACAACCCGTTGTCCTTTTTTTAAATTTTATTTCACAGGAAAAGGGGACATTGGCGATTTTTGAAACAGAGTATTTGGTATGACCACCTTTATTCTTCAACACAACCTAAACTCTGTTAGGCAAGCTTTCCTATAAGTAGTTTTCAGAAATCTGCTTCAGGTTTCTAAGGACATTCAAAGCTCTTTGAATACTGACTGGCTTTTTTTCTGTTCTTTGTTGAAATGATCCAGCACTGCTTGAATAGCATCAAGGTGTATGCTCTGGGGAAGCCAGTCCATGACTAATATTTATTTATTTTTTAAATCTATGTATGCTTTTACTGCAATGTGTTTGGGATCATTGACATGAAAAATTAAGCCTCTGCTGGATGGTATTGCATGGTGGATCAAAATCTGATACTGTAATGATGTCGGTAAGGCACACTACTGACTTAGACTCCATGTTTTACAGCTGATGTAGACATTGACTGTTGTGCCTTTTCTGACTTCCTCCATACACACAGTGATGATTTGGATAAATTACTATATAAGACTTGTTGCCACTGATGTTTCATCCAGTTCTCCTGGAATTTGGCATACCTCAGCCTTTTCTCCCAGTTTACCTTGCTTAATAGATTCAAACAGGTGTAACAGAGACCCCTCCTATGAGACCATTTCTGATGAGGTTGAAGTGAGCATCGACGGTAGATGGATCAACTGCAGCTCCTGTATCAGGTCTTTGCTGGATTCCAACTTCTTAAGCACATGGCTTTCTCTCTCACACACACAGCTCATCTGCTGTAGGTCTCCTACTTCTTGTCCTCACCTTGACCCAATATAAGCTTTCATTTAATAGATCTTTGGGAATCACCTTGTTGGTGCAAAAACAGAACAAAAAACCCAACACTAGTTTTTTTCCAAACTTATCTTTGGCATTTTTCATATATTTGACTAAAGAAATACATTTTCCAATAAAATTGAAATACCCTCAAAAAAAGCTCTTCAGAAAGCTTGTAGAACTATTGTTTAAGACCAGTTTAAAAGTGACAACATTTGGCTCTCCGGGAGAAAAATTTATTGAAACGAAAAAACACCAAATATGCTGTTTGTTTCAGGGGGAAACCATTTAATCAACAGACACTTAAAGATAACACAAAAATGGCTGGCAGACAAATAATCTCACAGGCTAGCTGAGACTAATATGTTTGAAAAGTGGACTTTTCCTTTTATGTACTGGATATATCTATATATATTATAAAAAAAAAAAAAAAAAAAAAGAAAAAAGAAGTTGCTTTATACACTTGCTACCATTCCCCCGATACATTCCTTGATCCCCTTTTACAAATGAATACATTTCCCTTGCCATCTTCTGACCTGGTATAAGATTTATTTTATAAGAGTGGTAAATACAGTTGATCAAAATCAGATCAAGGCTGAAATTTGTAATACTAGATACCTCCTTCAAGCTCAAATAATGCTTTACTGTAGGTGAAACGCTTAGTGTTAAGTGTATAAAAATATTTGATCAAATTATTAATTACCTATTCTACACTCATCACATGTGTTCCATCAAATCCAACATTCAAAAGTAGCTCATTGTTAAAAGCTGTAGCATCAAACATACAAACACCTGATAATTGATTGGAACAAATAATAAAAAGAAAAAAGATAATATAAAAAAAAATTAATAATAATCTGGTAACAGATTTACAGTCATCAGCTTTCTGAAACCATGAATATAAGCTGTAAAAAGCAACAAATGTAGTTGCATAGAATCACATGATCAAAACACTATCTCAACATTATAAAAAAAAAAAAAAAAAAAAAAGTTTAAAATGAAATGGTAGACCAAAAAAAATAAAAAAAATAGCATACTCTTTTCTGAATCAACAGTTCCTTTACATTCATTCTGTTTCACCAAAATTTGAGAGTAAAAATCATAAATGTTGCACACCCCCCTCTGCATCTCAGCTTGGCCCTTCACTCATGCTGTACCTCTCTACCATCTGTTATTGAAAGTGGACTGTGCACAAGGGTGCGCCAGGCAGGACAAAAAAGAAAAAAAAAAAAAAAAAAAAAAAAAAAAAAAGGCTCCTGCCTTTTATTATATTCTTCAGTCACATTACTTCAACAGCTCTCCATTCAGAGTCTTTAGTGGACTTCTTGTTTTCTTTTCTCCATCTCAGGTTTGCGTCTCTGTCTGGGCATCAGCGCTGTGGAAAGGGACAAGAGATCAGATTTGCATACAGGTATAAACAAACAGCTCATATTTAAAAAAAACTCCACACACCACAAACAAAAACCCACAACACACTGAATCAAGACATAATTCATACCGGCTTAACATGTAGATCATCTGTCCAGGATCATCTGCAAACATCCTGCAATGACAAGCGAATGGCTTTAAAATATTTTTCCATCTACTAGTTCAAGGTAAAGGTCAAATTTATTTATATAGCACATTTCAAACAGCCGATGCTGCACAAAGTGCTTAACAATATAAAAATGGTATTAAAAAGCAACAATGTAATACAATAATAACAACAATAAAAACAATAATAGGACAGTAAAATAATTAAAACAATAACTAAACTAATTCAAATAAGACCAAAATGCTTGGGTCATAGTGTGTTAAAAGCCAGGGCATAGAAATGTGTCTTTAGTAAAGATTTAAATTGCTCAAGTGTTTGTGCAGATCTAATATTTAAGGGGAGACTATTCCGAAGTCTGGGACCTGCCACAGAGAAGGATCTATCACCACGGGATTTGAGGTTAGTCCGTGGGATGGACAGCATTAGTTTTGAGCTAGACCTCGTGGTTTTTCCTGGAGCATAGGCAGAGAGGAGCTCAGACAGGTAAGGAGTTCAAAACAGGGCCTGAGGGTTAAGATCAAATAACAGCCATAGTTTAAAATGGTGACATCTTTACTTTCAATCCTTGTGAGTCTACAGTCTCTCTTTTTTCCCACAAACTTTGTCCAAGTTAGTTCAAAGACATTTCAGTGAGCAAAACATCATGAGTCATGTGAAGTCAAACTTGTTTATAATTATGGGTGACAGTACAAATCAATCTGACTTAGTAACAACACACTGACACATACTTAACTGCCCTTGAAAAACTCAAATTTGAAAGAGCATTGAATTTGCTCAGCACAACTGTGCCATCTTGCACACATCTAACTGTTCCCAGATTGGTCTGTTATCGGTGTGTGTTGAATCAAAACATATGCAGCAGAAGAAACTAGCTGGGTTTTATTTGCATAGAAAACTGGGGAATTTCTGAACAAGTGTTTGTTCCAAAGCAATGCATTCAACGTAGTCCTGATAGGTTAGTTGCTCTTGACACGAAGCTCTCATTGTCAGAGACAACTTTTTAAATAAATTAATAGCAGAAGTTGTCTATGGATCCTAGCTAATAAGGAGACAAGAGGATGGCGCAGCCTTAAACCAATTCAATGGGCAAAGCAGTAGAATAAATCAGGTACTTAGATGAAGAATGACTACATTTAATTCAGATATTGTGAGATATGTAGATACAACTTAAATCACTCAAGAAATAAAAATATTTAAAAGACACCATAGAACAATCTCTTACCCATCCCCCCAGTGGTAAAATGCACGGTCTTGGAAGAACATGGACAGGAACAACCACAGGCTTATCAACTCCAGCCAGAAGATAACAAACAGGAGCCATAGCGATGTGAGCAGGATTTCACACAACATCCTGGAGCTCTGTGAGGACGACACATGAGTCATAAATAAGTGATGTCTTCAGTTTTATGAAGGTAGTGGGCACCATGTTGTTGCTAAATAACAATCAAATTATGTCTGTAGCACATACAACATGCAGTCCAAAAGTCTTGATCCTCTCCTCAAGGTATTAGATTTTCTACTCAGGCTTTTTGGTAACTTTTTAAAGTTGTCTTGAGCAATAGTTCCTCCGCCTTTCTGAAGGTCTTTCCATGTTTTCGTTTGGACAGTGGCTGCTTTTTCACCAGTTTTTAAATTTGGTCATTGTACCTGACCATTTTCATAGGAATGTTTCTCTGTTAACCACTTAAGGCTGACCAAGAAATAATTCAAGCACCCAAGTTACAGGATTAATTAGTGTTTTATCAACGCACAAGTGACACCTTGGCAAAGAAGTGATTTTAAACTGTATCTTTAGGCACTTTGTTATTAGTAGCGTGCAACTAAATACACAATTTGCTTCCATTTCTGTAGTTGATTCTATGGAAAATGCCAAACAATACAATTTGAAGGTCTTTCAACTTTTTCCTCTGGAAACTGGTTGCTTTTCAACCAGTTTCTGTGAATGTATAGGAGAGGGGGGGGGGGGGGGGGAACAAAACAAAAACACAGAGTCATGATTGGCCTTTCCAGAGCTCAGGCCTCAACATTACTGAAGCAGGGGCACCTCCACAATTTTTTCATAAGGGTGGCCAAATGTGGGCCACTAAAATATTTGGGGCGGCACACCAAAAACAGATAAAGTTGAGGAACATACAAAGTGAGACAATACAAATGACACACAAAAGTAAAAAAATGTATATGCAGGAATAAAGGACAATTTATCTTTTTCAACTCATTCTAGGGCGTCTTCCTACCTCGTGCTCACCTTTATTTTATTTATTTCATTACCAGCATAGGACAGTCTTGCCAGTGGAAGAGGGCCACTGGGGGTCCAGCAAATAATAATAATAATATTGACCTTCAGGTTCATTAATATTGTATAGCCTGTGTGTTTTGCCCTATACATTTAATTTCCGTGCATGTTTCACGTTTAATTAATTGGTTGTGGAAAAGATTTGAGTCAATGTTTGAGAGTCATTGACAACAACAAGAACAGAAACTCATTAACTGATAAATACCTGGTGCCGCTAATCTTTCATCTTTTAGAAAACATACGTTTAAAAAAAATCATTAATTATGAACAATGAAATGAAAGCTAGTTTTGCCAAACTCATCGACATTGACCGCACAAAACCTGTGCAGTCATATTTTATTTAATGTCCACGATTATCGTTCAGCGTGACAAAGACACAGTGAGAGTAGCTAGCTAGCGTGGCATCTAATGTCAAGCTATAAACAGTCCCGCTAGCCATCTACCTAGACACTTTCGAGCATTGAGAGTGCATGGGTGCTTGAGCTAACCATTGTATTTGACTTTTCCCTTAACGATAACGTTAGAGTAATGAGCTGTTTGCGCGAGTTTCGGTGCAGAAATCGAGTTATGTTAGCTACAAGAGAGGAGAAAACTAGAGCCACTGGCTTTTAGCTAACGTTTCATTTGCCGCACACACACACATACTGTTAACAAGAAAGCGGTATCTAAATAGGGGAATTCGTGTTTTAGGCCTCTTACCTTACTCAAGGAAAAGACTCTTGAGACAGCATTCCTTCTTTTCTAGGCTAAGGAAACATTTACCATACTTTTGTTTACAATGCTCGTCACATTACGCGTCAAGCGCAGTTCCGCTTTCAGAACCAATTACAACATCGGTTCATTTATATTGCGAAGCCGTGGTCCGCGGTCGCTGATAGGTCCTGTCAGGCCTCCAAATTAAACTACGTACCGTATTTTTCTCACAATACATATTCTATTCTGGATAATGTAATTCAATTATAAAATTATCAATACCAGTAGCTTCTATATGTAGAAACAATGTTTTGTTAATTTGGGGGGAAAACGACATATTCTGCTGTACTGTAATTTTCGGTTTATATTTTTCATACATAAAACAGAATCATAAAATATTCCCGAAATTATTTTCTTCTACCAATTTAAAATGTACTTTAATTAAATTTAAAGGTTTTGCCAATTAATTTAACAATAGATTAAAAACAAAAACAACAACTGACCAGCCACTTTATTAGTTACACCTGTTCAACTGCTCAAGGTAAATTTCTAATCAACCAATCACACAGTAACTACTCAGACGTGTTAACTTGGTCAAGCTTGCCTAAAGGTCAAACCGAGGATCAGAACAAGAAAGGAAGGTGATTTTGAACACTGTGAGGTGGCAGACAGGCTGGTCTGTTTCAGAAATTGATGGTCTCCTGGGATTTTGCCACACAACCATGTCTAGGGTTCACAAAGAACGGTCTAGGAAAGAGTTCATATTCAGTGAGGGACAAAATTTGGTACAAACAACATGACATTGTGTATCCATCCTGCCTTGTATCATATGTTGGTGCAGGTGGTGTAATAATGTCAGAAACGTTTTCTTGTCACACTTTGGAACAATGAGTATTATTGGTGACCATGTCCATCTCTTTATAGCAAGTGAATCCATTTTCTAATAGCTTCTGCTAGCAAGATAATGTTCCATGTCAAAAATCTAGATCAATGACCATGACAAAGGGATTACTGTACTCATATGACCTCCAGCCAAACACGATCAGGGCACCTTTGCAATGTGACGGAACAGGAGACTTGCAATACGGATGTGTGTAGTCGACAAATCAGAGGCAACATTATGATGCTATCAAGACCAAAATCTCTGAGGAATGTTTCCAGCACCTTGTTGAATCTTTGGTTCAATTAAGGCAGTCAATAGGGTTCCAACCTGCGTACTTTTAAACAGTTTCTGTTCATGGACTCAGCCTTATTCATTTCCACTTAATCATGGCGTTTTTTTAAAAATAAATAAATGTGTTTAATGTGATCATTGAAGCAAAATACATTAAAAAAAATACACAACCACAAAGTAAGCCATACTAAAATTACTTTATTACAGCTGATTTCTGTTCAATATCCCTCTGCCCACACAATAGTAAATACAATACAAACAATATAGTAAATTTGATCCTATTTTTTTAATTCTGCTCAATATTTGTACACAATTTAAATCCACTTTTTGTACTTTACCATATCTTATGTAGTATCTTCATAATCTCTCTGACATTCAATAACAAGTTCCACCATCTATACATTTTATTATAGGTTATAAGTTGTAGTGGTAATGTGGCAAACAATACTGACATCTTCAAAGAAATGCAATATCTTTTTCAGAATTTGCCTGTCACCCCATCATCTTTTCAAGCCTTTTTACTTTGGCCACTACACCAGAACCTTGTTGTTTTGTTTCATACATTACATGTGGTCAGCCCAATGATAGGTTACAACCATGGAGATGAAACAAATGCAGTGGTATCTGGGCTTGGCAACTAAGGTATGGCACAGTGTTGGACCATAAAAAGGATCGCTATTTTCTGTCGCTGATTCTCATTCAGTATCCTACATGCTTTCAGTCAGTAGGAGAAATATCTGAAAGTTAAAGTCAAACAAATAAAACAAAACAAAATCTAATCCAGGCTGGTGGAGAAGTCTTTCGACTGATAACAAAATCCAGGTTCCCTCACACAAAACTATGACACAAAAGTGAACAAAATGTGTCCGCATAAACAAAGTTGGCATCTATGTGAGGTCTGATTGACCTAACATTCAAACTCTTGGCCGTGGCCTATGAATATAGTAACAATCCAATAAAGATAAATACATTCTCATCTTCTTTACAACATGAATAACTCAAAAGAAAAAAAAAAAAAAAAAAAAAAAAAAAAGATGACTACAACCTGTTTTGTTACAGTAGCTGGAACTAATCAGTTGGCATAACAGAAAAAAAAAAGTTTCGGGTTCAAACCATATGTAACTTGATACAATGCATACTTTCTAGGCAGAATATATACATAATGAAAGTTAAAATCCCACCTAGAAAGAAAAATATCCCAGCATTTTTGTGTGTCCTCAAATATGATAGGAATAGAGCAACAAACAACATTCAGAAAGAGCCAGCCAGAAAGGGCGGCTCTGAATCAGAGTGGAATGGAGACAAATGGTCGAATGTGTGCAGCGACAGAGAACTAACTCCGCAGTGGTAATACTCAGAGATGGTGACTAAACGAGTGGTATTTAAAGATGATAGTAAAGGCAATTTGTCAGTGTACACAAACCAAGCGTAACATTGAGATATGTCCACACAACTTAACACCTAAACTCTGAGCGTGAAAGGTTTACACACGTCACTGTAGTCTGTCAGTTTTTAGAAATCATTTTCTTAAAATGTGGGTTTACATTTAAAATTCCTGTAATTAAAAAAAACCAAAAACAAAAAACCATACACACGCATACACACACATAAATTCCAGCTTTGTGAGGAGGAGCAGTCACTTTTGCCAACTCCAGAGAATTATCTTTAAAGTGTTTTATATTCTCAGTGTCAAAATGCCAAGTCTCGCTTGAACGGAGAGGCTGTTAAAAGGTAAAATGGGAACATACTTCTCCAGCAATAGTTCATTAACTACAAACTGAAGAGAGAGAAAGAATGCAGACATGAATATAATTCAGAGAGGAAAGGAAGTGCTTTTTGCCACATGTATTTCGCACTTTGCTTGTGTTTTTTTTTTTTTTTTTTAAACTGTGCACTGACTAAGTTTTACATGCTACAACGTCAAAATGCAAGCATGTGCTCGATTCAGTCACCCAGGTTTTGGGGTTCAATGACTTGGTGTAACATTATTAACTTAGCACCTCTTAAATTATTAGTGTTGCTTACTTGGGCCCAGTGTTTTCATATTTAGTTGTGCCAAGCCTGCTGTTATGGTCATGACAATTAACTCTAACTTCCTGCCCGCCATAATAAACTCTCCAGTTTACTCACTTCAGTTCATAGAAACTCTAGCCAAAACATACGCACACACACACAAAAAAGCACCATCCTCACATATTCTCTTCACTCGGAATTTAATATAAACACAACTGAGAGCAACAACAGCCATAGCTTCACTGACTGGCAATCTCCTTAGTTACCATTGTATTGGGTGTAGTTGTACTCTGTACTTGGGAAATTGCTCTAAAGAAAAAAAGAAAATGGATCACAGCACATCTAAGTCTGACTCCTAAACTTAACAATATGCGTACCAATGATCACTCACCAGGTGCTTTGCGAAAAGAAGTCAACTATTAAATCTCACACACATTTAGTTGTATAAAGTGCTTTGAACAAGGCAGCAGTTTTAAAAGGCACTAATAAAAATAAACAGATGTCTATTAGGATTCTTTATGAAGGCCAATAAGTCACAATTCCTTCTGAGAACATGTACAGTGACATTCTCTGTAACGCAGGGGTTTCCCCCTCAAGTACCATGTGAAGGCATGAGAACTGGTTGCAGATATGCACCAGCAATGTTCTGTTTCTCGACATACATAGGACTTAAACTGTACTGAATATGAGAATCTGAGGAAAATGTCTGAAAACCTGCTAAAATAGGCTAAACAAAAGAAGCTAACACTGATAAGAAATGGAAGAAGGAAATTTAAACTATAAAGATCTGAGACTAATTTCAGTTATCATAGGTTAAAAAGGCACTGTAGGATAGTTGTAGCATATGTGTGAAACAGTTAAGACTAGATTATTTGGCTCTGAATCTGTAATGTTTCGTTTTGGTAGAGGAAATAAAACTAACTAAGATAAGAGGAATCGAAGTCATCATGACGACCATTACAGCAGGCTGGCATCACAAGCATCTTCACTCACTCTGCTGCGTTCGTAACCACCATCAAACAATTGCCCAGTGTATTACTGAATACGAATGGGGAGAGTGAAGAAGGGAGGTCCTGAATAAAATCAGTTCTGTGATTGTTTGATACATTTAAAAAAAGGACAAAATTAACACATGTCAAAGGCTTTTAACAGTGTTTCATGTGCAAAATGAGAGCAATGGCTGTGAGTAGCACAAACTTATGTTTTTTTTTGTTTCTTTATTTTATTCTTTTAAATCCTCCTTAGGAGAGAACTGTAACTAAACACAAATGAAAGTAACATATTGACACTCAAACTGCTTATGTAACATAAATTTTAAGGATCTGTATGTGTGCCGATAAACTGCCGTGAGGGCGGGCTGTGCTTTTTTCCAGCCCTTTTGACCTGAGCAACATTTATTTCATCACACATCCACATCTGTACATGGGAGAAATGGTAAATGGTGGGGTAGTGTCTGAGAGAGACGGAGCAATAGAGCTCTGCCTTGATGTGTTTTTAGATTCCCCGCACTTGGATTCTTGACTCCATGGCTGATGAGGGATCTATGTGTAGGAGAGGTGGGACCCGTTAGATATTTGAGAGGTCACACTGGTGCTCCTGCTCATTCCCTGCTCACTGTGCCCTCCCGAGGGTGTCCTTCCCATCCCCTGGGGGCTGTTCTGAATACCACTAGTGCGTGCGCCCAGAACTCCAGCTGATGGGTGGCCCCATGGTGTCGAATCCCCTCCTCCCTGTATGCCCTGTCCCCAGCCATGCTGCATAGATGCCCCTCCTGGACTGGAGTGATATCGATGGTAACTGCCTTGGTGACTGAACCCTGCACCTGAGCTGCTGCTGCCCCAGTGTGCACCTTGAGAGCTTCCAGATGGGTGCTGCTGCTGATGTTGACACCAACTTACTTGAGCACCGGGAAAGTTATTGCCCATGGCCTCTGGAGAGATGTTTGATAGCACCATGTTGCTAAAGCCTAGGCGCATACTCTCAGAGTCAAAAGCCTCAACTTCTCTGGCTTGGTGTTCCAGCACGCTCTGGATTCGCGCTGAGCATTCATTCTGCAAGGACTGCATTTCTTCCTCAATCTATAGCAGAAAAGGAGGGAAAAAAATGAAATTCATATTAAACTGTTCGCAATATTGTTATGGCTTACAAACATGGCAACTAAAGTAATGTTCAGGACTCTTAAAATCCCAGGACGCTCTCTACTATACCATAGTTTCCCCCCCTTTTTTAACCTGCTTAAAGGTAAATAGTAAACATGTACACAGTGGACATTATTGTTTTCCCTTTCTCTCATTTTAATCATGTTGCAGCTCGTATGGCAGGACAAATTAACTCTTTATCATTACAACGATGAGAAGGCCACTGACCTCATGTAAATCCCATCACCACTTCACCCACATTGCATGTAAAACAAACTGGATTAACTGAAGGTAGGAGCATTTTGCCCCTTTACATCCAAACTCTGAGACTCAATAGCTTAAGAAAATATAAACGTAAATCTTAACATGAACATAATTTATGGCGGAGAACCTTTGTTTCCAGCAGGGCCCTTCGGAGTGACACCCTCTGCTCCAGATCTTTCTTTTCACGCTCATGCTGGGCATCTGTCTGCATCTTGATCTTGCTCTGGTAGGCGTTGAGAAGCTCCAGCTCTTGCTGTAGCTGCATTCGTAGGGATTGGTACTGAGCCTCCTGAGTCTCATCCAGACGAAGCTAAGACCAGCGAGAAGATCACATTCAGGGTCCAAGCAGTAAAACATATACTCAACTATTACTGATGTGGCCATGTGGCCATATCCATTACAGGTAAGAGACTAACGGTTTTACAGTTTTACCAGACTCACCGCCTGAGTAGAAAGCATTTCATTGATAGAGTGGTCATACTGCTCGGCCAAAATGGCAAGTTTGCGGTGCTGCTCTTGCTTCAGCCGTTTAAGGACAGCTTTGTGCTCCGACTTTGGTGTCGTCTCCAGCAGATGGTTCCTCAGTGCTTTATACTGCCTAGTCTGGATCTTGCAAGTGTCCTGGAACTGCTTCTTGATCTGTAGCTCTTTGGACTAGATTGTAGAGAAAGGAGTAAATACTATATGCACTATACTTCCCAACTATTATCTACAGATAATAGCTAGCATGCTTAGAAGTGAGGAAGTACAACCAGAAAACAAAGCACTACATTAAAGTAATTCTGGGTTACGGTCTATTCAGTTTGTTGTTGTTTTTTTTCCATTAAAACAGTAAAATATCAAGAGGTATAAAGCTGGGCACTCCTAATTCTGAGGCTGACATTTTATTCCTAAATCTGTGCATCTTTTTTTCCAGCTAGTCCTGACCCAAGCATGATGAAGTATAATTCAAATAATGCCTAGACAAGCACTTTTACTAAAATCAGTGTCTGAATATTTAATATACACCCATGCTCAGAAACTTCTCCTGACCTTGAGACTTTTGGGTTGCTGGCGAACCTCCATAGCATGTTTGCGTCTAAGTTCTCTCTCCCTTCGCTTGTTGTACTCCTGCTGATTGGTAAGCTCCGTCTGGTGCTGTAGTCGGGTCAGCTCAGCCCTCGTCTTTTGGATGTTGTTTAGCTGGCGGAACTCCAACTCTTGCATGGACTCGTGGTGCCGGAGAAGCATAGCATGTTCCAAGTCCTTCTGGGTTTGACGCTTACTTAGCTCCTAATGATGTCCAAATGGAGATAAATAACATTGACAAGATAAGATTACTTCCAGAACAACAGACCATTTTTAGTTTGTGGATTACTTAATATTTGTAACATACTGTTCAACAGTATAGTGGTAGAGAAAGGTACAGACCTCTCGCAATAGATCCTTTTCGATTCTGTGGCGAGTAGTCAAAATCCTCCTTTTGAACCTGCGGCACTCTAGCTCCAGATACTGCCTCTGTCTGCGCTGTAAATTGGCCTCTTCTTCTGCTTGATAGTTTTGGAAGTTCTCCTTCTGTTTGGACAACCACTCCTGCTTTTCTTTCTTGGGAGTTGACTGGTTTTCATTCAATTCCTAAAGTAATAACAGACTGAAGGTCACTACCAGCACTTAATTTATACTGATTAATGTTTACTAACTGCTAGTTTAAAAAGAAAAAATAAATCTGTATGTATTTCTGTGTCTGTAACATCAATCTGCCTGCCTCTTTAAGTTGCTCCTTGCGAAGTTTGTATTCCCGTTTCTGGTTTTCAAGAAAGCTGTTGAGCTCTTTTTTCTGTTGACTCTGGATGTGTTGCTGGAACTTCTTTTCATCATTGCTAAAGGTTTTTGCCTGATAAAGAAACAAATATAATCAGTTTTTTCTATGCACAATAACAGTGAGTGAATGATAACACTGACAACACACTTAATGAACACTTAGAAGCTGAAAGCATACATCTTTCTCCATTGACGCTTGGTGTTTCTTGATCAGTTTCTCCATCTCTTGGGCGAAGCTATTCCTCTGATTCTCCAGCTCCTTGTCCAGACGGAGTCTGTTCTCGTCCATTTCAGTCTTCAGCTTGTTTTCCAGAGCCATCAGCTGTTTTTGATGCTGTCGCCTCATGCGCTTGTAGCCTAATATCTGCTCTCTTAATTCAGAATCTTGCTCATGCTCCTTAATCTGGCGAGTGAGCTAGCAAACACAAGACAAAATACTTATCTTTAGACATGAAGTTTATAAGGCACACAAGTATTGTGAATAGATTTAATTGCAAGCTTGTTCAAAACACTTCTGATGATTACATGAAAAAATATATTGCTTGCCTTAAGGTAAACGCTTCTAATAATCACGAGGACACTGGGTGAAAATATTTTTGCCTTTTTACAATCACAGAAACACCCAGCAGGTATATGCATGGTTATCTGAGATATTAAACAGTTCGTTAGCAATGATGTACAAATGAAATGACAGCATCATTACCACTGAAGCTGTGCGTATTGTGGCAAAGTGTTCACGGTTTCTTCTTGGCCGTGGCGTGTGTGGAGGAGGGGACTGCTGCTCAGTTGGCTGGTTGTGAGTCTGTAAATCTTGGTTACACGTCTCTTCTCCCTAAAAGGTGCACAACAACACAGACATTGCAGGCTATTTAGAACCAATCTAAGCAATACTCCAGTGAGAATAATACTAATAACACTTTACTCAATTGAAAAGTGAAAGACAAATGAAAGAAAGATGTCTTACTTGTTTGACATGTATGACAGAGCTGTTGGACATTACTGTGTGGTCCCCTTCGATGTCTGCCTCACTTTTGTCATCGCCTGCATCTGTTAAACTATTAACAGAGCTGCTCTGCGAACTGGCACTGATTGACATACTGGGGATGGATTGGTTGCTCCCTACACTGTTCACTGTACCGGTCCTACTCACACTTGGTTCTGGCTCCTAAAAGTAAAATAAAGTAGAAAGTAACAAGATTACAACACATCTTGTGTCAGAGGACACAATACTATGAAAGGCAGAGAGGCAAGCAAGGAGGGGTTAACACAATTTCAAACAGACCTCCTCTTCATCTTGTGTTGTTGGGCCATTGTGGACTTCCTGAAACAAGATCTTCTTCATCTTGCGATACTGCAGATTGTCTAGCTCCCGTACTGCATCCTTTGTCCGGCTTATCAAGTCTATTAAAACCGATTCAGGTCGCTCACGCTGGACAAATGCATGCTGGACGAGCAACAGAAAAGCCATTTTGCGTTAAATTCATGAATTCGTCTATAAGGATTCATCACAATAACAAATCGGTCACAATAATTTTTGGCTGATTACCTTTAAAAGCTCCTCAGAGTTTGGCCTATCCTGGGGTAATTTCTGAAGGCAAGAATCTACAAAGTTTCGGAAATAATCCGTCCTACAGTTGGGAGATCATATATGAACAAAGTTTAGAATGTAGAAGAACAACATAAATAATAAATAGACATTATTTAATTTGAAAAACAAAATATGGATCCAATTCTAAACTCACCATTCACTCGACTGCAGTGTGGGGCTGTCATTCTGTGCTATATGGTATAAGGCACTCATTGCATTCATGTTAAAGAGTGGCGGCTTCCTCTCAGCTATGAACCAAGAAACAGGTTACATTAAGAAATGCATACAAGGAAAGTGAGGGTGAAAGAAGAAAAAGCCACATCAGTAATTGAATGAACCTAATGGTGTGAGAAACACTGCTGCTGACTGTGAGCAGTTAACTGAAGTATAAAAGCAGATGTGCGAATTCTAACAATGCAACAGCAAAGGAGCTAGGACATACCTAATTCAATGCAGGTTATACCCATAGACCAAATATCCACCTTTCCATCATATTCACCTTCATCCATGGCTAAAATTACTTCTGGGGCCATCCTGAAAAAAATAACAAAAAACAAAGAAGGCATCACATTCACAATGCTAACTTGTAAATGATGGTTTAATATACTATATTAAAAATATACAGGTGGTTTGATAAACACAAACAACAACAACAAAAAACCCCACTTGGCTACAGTTCATATTCCAGTGGAAGGCAGGGATGTGAAGCTGCAAATGGGCACCTGACAGCCGTCGCTACGTGACGGATCTGAATCTCAACAAGTAAAAATTGAGTTGGCCTCAACTCTGTTCAGGCAATGCACTTTATCCATGACGCTGTGAAAATATCGCTGGCCATGATTGGTCACTGGTAACTTGGCTGCTCGCAGTGTGAAAGTAGCAATAACATTAGTCTGGCAGCATTTCTTTCCATATTTAGTGAAAAGAATGGGGATTTAGAAGGTTTTTTCACATATAGATGTTAATTATGTTTAATATGTGACAATGTTCTTGTAAACAGATTGCCCATCTGTTAAGAAGGAGACAGGGTATATACAGACATAAATTATTATAGTAAGATGTTTTGAATTTTACCAATATGGAGTCCCAACGAAGGAGTTCGCAGGACAGGCGATGGAAGCAGAGCCAAAATCTGCTAGTTTTACCTGCCCTGGCTCTGTCAGCAAGATGTTTCCTGCCTTGATATCTCTGTCAAACACATGAGAGGAAATGGTTATAGCAAGACGTAGAAGACACAGTGCATGAGGGCTAAAGCAATCTGTGCACAGCATGCTCCTAAAAAAATTTGAAACACTCACCGGTGAATCATAGTTTGGGAGTGAAGATAAGCCAAACCTTGAAGAGCACCATGTGTAATTGCAGCTATTTCAACTTCCTGCAGAGGTTTCTTGTGAACTGAAGAAGATGTATAATAAGTGATGTAAATCAAGAAAAAAGGTGATGGGGATAAAAATGGCAAATACAGGAATGTAATTTCTTCCAAGGTTTTCCACTCACCTTCTAACAAATCGGAAGCAGAGCCAAGGCAATACTCCATTACCAGCTGTAAGGAAATCAGAAGTGCTTTGTGTGAATTTATATTTGGCCTTTAAATAATTAATAAATATTAGTCTTACATCAAGATCATCATCATTAACACAATGTTGTAGAACCTCACCCATGCAGTGTGCTCTCGTAGGTAGCATCCTTTGTACTCTATGGTGTTTGGGTGTTGTATTCGTTGCAGGAATTTCACTTCTTTGATTATGTCTTGCCATTTCTGGGACAACAGTAAAACAACAAAAGGACTGTTACAGCAAGAACAAGTTTATTCACGAATAAACAGTTTATTAACCTAATATAGAACATTTGAGGTCATCATACCTCACTGGATTGCTTCCCACTATATGACATCTTCTTGATGGCCACCACATCATTTGTCTGCACGTCCCGTGCCTGAATAATAAACACATTACATAAAACTGATTGTCAAGATTTTTGTGATTTAAGCTACGACGAGATAAATAAGGCAATATAATAAAGGTCCTACTTCCATATAGCTTAATTAACTTTGCATTATGAAACTGTAAAGATTAAATTATATCTATGTGCTTTGAAAAATCAACATTAAAAAGCCCCATTGTGATATCATGATACCTGAGCCAATCTGTATTAAGTCACATGCACAACAGCTACAAGCAGACATGTTGGGGCAACATGGGAACAACATTATGGTAATCAGTTCTCTCTAAGCTGACTAACAGAAGCAAAGTTTAGGCGTAATATCTGTATTAAAACCTTCTAAATCCATTACACGCATCTAATTGATTTGTGGGTATGTCTGTATGCATGTGTTGTTAAATACTCACAAAATATACAGCACCAAAGCTGCCATGTCCAATTTCATGAAGATCCGTAAAGAGCTTTTCTGGGTCCTCCTTGAAGAAGAGTTCAGCAATTTCGGGGTCCTTGAGGTTCCCCGCCCGACTGTTATTGGGCATAATTAGGGGTTGGGGGCAATGCCGCTGCCGCCAGGAACTATCTGGGTCTGCGACAGCGACGTGAAAGCCCCCACTGATGACTCATCTGCAGGACAGTGGTTTCATATGCGTTCAGAACTGAAAGTACAAGAAAAAAAACAAGAGTAAACACACTAGCAGAGATGTACACATGCATTGCTATTCTAAATTAGAAAGCTACAGCAACACTGTATGGACTGTGAAGCACAGCACACTACAAGAAAAGGAAAGCTGGATATTGTGAAGTAAGATTCACTTAAATGCTGAATTACTAATAATACTTCTTAACACTGATTATATCATATTAGAAGGCTATATAAGTGAGAAAGCTCTTAGTTGTTCGGATGAGCAACAGACATGCCTAATAATGTGGGCATGAGAAGGCTAAACAAAGCATGAACTTAACCATGATGTCAGAAATCCTGAGGTAGCAAGAGATAAGTCTCCTGTTTCCATAGTAACCACAGCAATGAAATCAGGCCAACAAAACTGGCCTCACACCTTCAGTGACTGGTGTGTACACAAAAAGATGTGAGGAGGATACAAAGACGTGCCTGAGAGCTGCCCATCTCCAGCCTGAACGTGGAAGAGAAATTGAGCACCTTCACAGTGTTAATGACTGAAGGAAAACTCAGCATTCCAGTGACGGGATGACTGGTTAAACCTGCAGGTACATGGAAAACATTCTCAAACGCAGCAAACAGCGTACATGCATCTTCCTAAAAGTGATCAAAGGGTTTGTTCAGCAAAGAAAAAAAGGTTATTCAAAGGTTATATTTATTAGTTTATTAAAAGTATTGTTTGAAACCACTTATTCAAAGTGGTGTCATACCACAGTAACGGCTTAGTTTTCCTTTGCCCTGACTTTGGAATATCCACAACAGAAACACTCATTAGAATTAAAATAAATTACTTGTTTGTGATTCACACCATGTGGGAAAATGACATCTGAAAAGCAGCGTGCCTTTTCATAAGTGGTGTCTTACTGGAAGCAGTCAAGTGCGCCGCCTTCTCGTGAATGTAAACAAATTAAACAAATAAATAAATAGATCGAAATAACCAAAAAATAATCACAGTAGGGTGTGTGGATTAACATAATATATCAAAAGCTCAATATAATTTCACTGGGGTTATGGGGGTTAACATGTTTAGCTCTTCATGATGTCAGCAAAGCAAATACCAAAATTATGAAAAAAAAAACCCCAACAACAGTCATTTTGTTAGTTTGTTTTTTTCAGTACATCACAATAACTGCTCCATCGTGTAGTAACACATTCACCTTATACGCAATAGATACCCGGTTTGAGACTGAGTGGAGACACTAAACTTAGTTTAAGGAGTCACAAGCTAGTATAAGCCTAGTGCCAAGCAAAGATAAATGGAGAGGTTGTGTCAGGAAGGGAATGTAGTGTAAAATCTGTGCCAAAACAAACATACCGATCCATCTTCTGTGGCGACCCTTAGGAAATAATGGAGCAGCCAAAAGTCACTGGCAGAGTATGTATTGACTCTTCTGGAAGTGATGGGGGCAAAAACGCCTACAAGTGTTCCAGTCTATCTTTACATGATGAAGGAGGAGGAGGAGGATGCCCATGAGCCCAGGAAAAACTACACATGGAAGATGGCTACGACTATAGCGGCCACTATAGCGCAGGCTCTACTCATTGATATAAAAGGCAGTATGAGTAGCGTGTGGAACTACTTTGTGTTATTATCCTGAAATACACTAACCTTTTCTTTTTGGAGACACCTGGCACTGCCATTGTGAAATCACTCATGCACCTAAATGTTTGCAGTGGCTAACTATCAATAAAATGTTAACATTTTAAAATAATGTTTTAAACCACCATGACAGTGATTTAAAATGACTTTGTGCGATTAAAGGTATTTTATGTCCAAGTACATCAAATTGGGTATTGAGACTCATGCAATTCTACTGATATTGATATCAACTACTAAATTTCAGGTTATCATGATGTCTCTGCCTTTTAAAAATACAGAAATTAATAAAAGATTATTACTAAGCCCGCAACACCACACTCAATACTTTACTTCCCATTATTACTTTGAAACAGCTTCACTACTGTAATACTAATGTAGACTGTAAAAGATCACCGAGAAAAGTTTACTGAGTCCATTCGGCTCAGATGATCAGTTGCAAACAGATGCAGGGCTGACGCTAGAGTCACAAGACTTCTTTCCCAGCCTGGGAGAAACAGCCCCCAGTTCCAAGCAGACATCTTTTGTCTCACAACAACACTGAGCAACTCACTATACTACACAGTTGTAGCCACAGCTCTGAAATAAACCCCCATTACCATGTGGGACTGTGGCTCTTTATTGCCATTGTTCTTCACTACATTGTTTCTCATGAATGAGCTTTGTTGTCATATCTCATGATAGCATTTTCGACTTGTGAACATGTGAGCACAAAAAGTGAATGATGATAACTGATACTTTCATTAAAAAAGAAGAAGAAAACAAACAACAAGATCAACAACAATATAAATACCCTGGTGTTCCAACTTGCACAAATGCATGCACAAGAATGCAGCAGGACAGGACAACAGAGCTGGAGGGCTGGAATTCTCAATGTATGCCCTCACTGCGCTGCATTTCTCAGCATTTCCTGTTCGTGCAGCTATAGGGAGGTAGGAATGGGCCTTGCTGAGCATTTTCACTAGTGATTATCTGTCTATCTTGGTATTGCAGCAATGGCACGCCTTCTTAAATGCGCCGCAATTTAAGAAAGTAAAACATTTTTTCTTTCCATGTCCTAGACGTAACTTAAAAAAAACCACAGGTAGTTTTCATTACTTTGAAGAATCCATTAAACAAATGTAAACGTAATGGAGGTCATTTAAGACACCTCCGTTTGGCACGCCAATCTATGGCACAACATAGCACAGGGTTTACGTCTGTTTCACCCAAAAACAAACAGAAACGGCACTGTAACATTGTAGCCAGTGTATCTTTATGCCTTCAAGTATATTAAGTTAGTTGGTAACTAGGCACCAGTTACCCAAGAGGAATGAGGGCGATAGATCTGAAAACCTTTAAAATATCCAACGTTTGCCCAAACTAAGATTGGTGAGGCAAACAGCAGCGCAGCATTACCTGCTGCGTTTTTACCTGTCTCCTCCTCCTAGAGTTTCAAAACAACCGGAATTTCACAGATTATTTGGTTGGGTTTCATAAAAAGTTAACACTTTCCCACAGCGGTTTTAAGCGTCATGTTAAAAAAAAAAATCAAATCAAAAAGACGGAAATATAAAAAGACAGCAGCTTGGGAGTGTGATGTCATCTACACACACCAAACTTAACGTTAGCCAAGTTACGTGTCATATGGCGAAACAGCCCAAGCATAATTGGCGTCGTGTTTACGACGTGAACAGCTGAACATAAACATGGATAATGTGGAATTAAGCGACCTGTAAGAACTCGCTTATCAGAAAAAGCTAAATTAGCAGGCTAACGTTTGTTATGTTTGCTAAGTTAGCTTAGCCAGTTAGCTGAAACTCACCCTCTTTTGACAGGCCAGGCTTCAGCGCTGTGGAGAATGTCGCTAATTCAAAACAGTTTGGGATTTGAAAAGTATCCCCTCCGTTTCATCGCCAGTGAGGCAACTTCGTGCGCCAAATCCTTGTGGTTCTTCACGCTGTCAGTCGATTATAACGCGCACATTTGTGAATTGTTACAGGTTAAAATCCCCACCCTTCAAGTAACTGGGGTGCCAGAGCAGTCAGATCCCACTCCCAGACAGGTCCAAAGATGGCTGCCGAGCGATCCGCTGCCGCCTCCCTTCGTGGAAATGCGTCGGGGGAAATGTGAGGGAAGTTCAAACACCTCCAGAACCGCATTAAACAAGCCGCGATAATGTCCGCCTTATCGTTGGGGGAAAAAAACCTCGGGATTTAACCTCTCACACTGGCAGACTAACCGTAGCCGTTAAGACGTGTGTATGTGCCAGGCTGTCCGTGCTCCTCAGTGCAAACAGCAGTTCCGCCCTGCCTGTTGAATTTGCTGTAAACTCTCCCTGACCCATGTACATCCAGAGGCGGAGACACTGGAACATCATTAACGAACACTGGACCTGCGATCACGTTCATATTTTTATCGAAGTTACTTTTAATAATTTCACTTTTGACATTTCTGGCATAAGATGTGAGTAAGGGGGGACTTTATAAATTTAATATGTATTTTAAATGAAAGGACTTGGTTATCGATGATGAGGAAATACAAGAACATTATAGAACTGAGACAGAGAGCCCAAAGGTGGACAGTAGCTGTATTTCACAGTAGTACTGTATATTCATGAGGCAGTAAACATCTTTGGCTTATTACACATTTGCCTAACAAGGGAAAGCTGTTTGGATTCCGTGAGGAGACACAACTCTCTTGGGAGTTGCGTCAGGAAGGGCATCCGGCGTTAAACTCCGACAACTCAAATATGCAAAGCAGCTACCCGCTGTGGCGACCCCTTGTGAGTAAGGGAAGCATTGTATGCAGTTTACTGTATATTAAATTCATCTATTTGTTCATCCATTCAGAAGTGGAATACTTCTTTCCTAATAGGGGCACCATTGTTAACTGTCTGTAAGCAACAACTCATTGCTCCACATCACTTTTTGTTGCTTTTGTTTTGTTTTCTTAAATAATAAGAACATGAAAACTAACAGAAAAATACAATAAATGAATGGATACACAAAGCCACCCAGGGGGAATGTTAATACAGACATGTAAGATAGGTTGTAGCAGTTTATCTATCACAAACGCAAGTTAACAGAAAACAAGTGATCTCAAGGTAATTTCGGTAGATTGTACAATGCAACAGAGGGTCTGTATCTAACAGCAATCACATAATCACACTGTGGCCATGAGCAGCCACATGACTACAGTGGGGAGGAAAAACTCCCTTTTAACAGGAAGAGACATTTGGCAGAACCAAGCTCAAGGAGGAGCAGCCACATGCTACAACTGGAGTTAATGACATGCATTTGACATGTAAATGTATTGGGTGTGACAAGAAGGAAATAGAGAAGGAATGCTCATTGTATCATAGGAAATCCCCTGCAAGCCTGAGGCTATAGCACAATAGCTAAGGGACATGATCCAGCCCAGCTTTCTTAAAAAGGAAAGATTCATATGCTCATTTCTAATCCTTGCCACTCCATCCTGTTCACTCTCGTTAAAAATCTTAATATCTTCAGCTCTGCCACTTCCAGCTTGGCCTCCTGTCTTTTTGTTAGTCCCACTCTCTCCAGACCATACATCATAGCAGATCTCAATACCATCTTGTAAACTTTCCCTCTTTTGCTGCCATCCTTCTGTCACAAATCACCCCTGACACTGCCTGCACTCACTTTTTCACCACTCTTTGTGGACCATCTGTTGCTTTTGGTGGTTGATCCCAGATATTTAAATTTATCCACCTTCATAACATCTATTTCTTGCACTTTCACTGTTACACCTGTCTCCCCCTCATTCCTCATTCCACATGTACTCTGTCTTGCTTCTACTTTTCACTCCACTTCTCTTCAGAGCATACCTCCACCTCTTAGGCTTTCTTTCTCTTCCTCACTACTCTCACAAGAGATCACAACATCATCTGTAAACACTGCAGTCCACAGAAACTCCTGCCTGACCTCATATATCAACCTGTCCATCACCACTGCACACAAGAAGGTGCTCAGAGCCTGATGTAATCCCACGCTGCACTCATTTGAAGCTCTGCAGTGGTGAGGTGTGGTACTGCACATCTCACCACTGGCTGAGTCTGATCTAGTGACAGTCATTGCACTGGCCTTATACATGTCATGCATTAGCCTCACATATTTCTCACTCTTTACTCCCTCATACAGTACCGCAGTCCCCCTCTTGGAACCCTATCATATGCTTTCTTCCATCCACCGAGGCACAGAGCAGCTCCTTTTGACCTCCTTTACACCTCTTCATCAACACTATCAAAGCAAGTTCAAATAATGCTTATCCAAGCTTTTATTTTGAAGAAAAGCTTTCCGGAAGACACGTCCCTATCGTGACGTTGCTGCAAGTGCGGAAGTAAATTAGCTGACATACCCACATGGTGGAAATGGCTGCTGATGGGGAAAAACAACAGGGCCACAGACCCGGCATATACAAACAAAAAAATAAAGGACACAAACATGGCAAGCACCGGACGAAAGGAGAAATTGAAAGGGAAAACAAAGGCAAGTCGCGTCCAGCTGCACAGTGTTAAACCTGGGGCTTACATGTGTGTTGTTAGCATGTAGCGGTTGCTTCTGCAAGTACACGTGTTGGGCTTTAAGTTCTCAATCCTTTCAGTACAGTATCTTATATCGTAGCACTTTTCTTTTAAAGGTATTTAGTGAAAGTCTGTATTCGCTTGCGAGCCTCGTTTGGTGTTTAACTGGAGTTTGCCAATGAGCTTCAGCCATTTAAACGTGGTCCGGGGGTCTTCCAGATATCCAGTTACTGGAAAATCAGAGGACTCTGTATTACACCGAGAAAGTTTATCATTAAAAACATTTTTGTTCTATTTAAATTCAAGCTCACATTCCGACTTGTACACGTTTTACACGTGATTTGAATGATCGTCAGATAGTAACACTACATGTCAAGCAGTACAGCAATGATAGTTTATGCTATAATTTAATGTTCATTTCATTTCATTCAGCGTAAAGCAGTACACAAACACATTTGGACACCTTGTAGCTTAAACAAATATATTCAGGCAAAAGTCTTATATCTGTAAACAAACCTAAATTTTGTGGATTAGTGAATTTGTCGGCATTTTACATTTATTGGAATGTCTGAGATACAAAGTAACGTGGACACTTTAATAAAAAAATATTTGAGCACACGTGATTAACATACAGCCAGATGACGCAATCGTGCCCTAAAGAGTACACACAATAACCCCCACTGCTCAATAAAAGCCAGGAATGTTGATTTAAATGACTGAAGTGTCTGCACTGCAGTTAAACTGGATTCCAACAGAGGGCGCTCCACTAATGTGTGAGAATAAATGTTTTTCTTCTATAAGCTAAAATACCTTATGTATTATGGCTGATGGATAATCATCCAGCCGGCTTGTGCTGTTATTCAACATCATATATGCTGTCAGACCTTAGCAGTGATGTGTCATTCATCAATATATCAGGTATAAATAAACCCCAGTCTCAAACTGGAAAAATATATTCACATATAAGGCAGTGTGGTAGTTAAAAACAACAAAGGAATGTTCGTCTCATTGTTGTTCATTGATGCTTGTATGTATTGCAGTGGTATCAAAGTTGGTTAGTAAAAATAGTTTAACATAAACAGAACAACATAATGAAAAATTATTTCAGTTTATTGATATTTATGATTATTATGAGTATGGATTTGTTCATAATTTGTCTTCAATATGAAATTCATTATTATTCATTCACTGATGCACATGTGTACTAATACTAAATGGTAAATGTCAGTCATTGTACAGTCTGTATTGTAATATGTTTTATCAGTTACATCTGCAGTAATGCATATTTGACAGATGGCAATTGGCTTTAAAAGCTAAACAAGAATTTAAGTGGACTGTCTAATGTAAGTAATCATTTTATTGGATTATCAGAGTATAGCACTACAGTCTTGTCTGCAGACTTTAGCCAGCGGGGACAACAGCAATTTTCTGGGGGCTCCTGGTGAAACCAGCATATCAGTTTCAACTACAAGTGGGATACAAATGAAAACCAGAAAACTCTTGGAACAAAAATGACTGTTTCTTGTCTATAGAGTCTGCTTTATCTCTTTTTATATAAGGTTTGACACATAGCTGTAAAAAAGAAAATGTTCTAACAAAGTATAGTGCCATTTCTACTCAATTGACTATGAAAAAAATCAGTACTGTGCATATAAAATTTAGTCCAGTTGTCTAATGTGTGGTCTTTTGCTTACTTTATTTATGTCAGCATGACCCTCTGGGGGCGGGGAAGCTTTGTCTGCTGCAACAGCTGCGCTATTGTGTTGACTTGAACTTCATTCTGCAGGTGTTTTTGATTGGTTGTCTTGCCAGCATATGTTTTAAAGCAGCAAAGATATTGTAAAAATCAAACGGCCGATGTTCACACACTGTTCTTGTATTTGCCGAGATTTACTGACATCTTAGACTTCAGCTGCTTTAACATTGTGCAGCAGAGTGGAGCATGATCCATATGTGTGTGTTAGAATAGAAGTTCTTTCTAAGCAGCAAGGTTGTGGGTTGTAGTAAGGCCTATATTAAAAGAATACTATACACATTGTATAAATGAATAAATAACTTGTGTTGCAATGTCTCACAGGCAGAGTGTCGGTGACAGTCCTTACCAAAAAACAGAGGAAGGAGCAAAAGAAGATGGACAGAAGGCACAAAGCCAACCAGCTGCGCAAGAATAAGAAAGACATGGTAATTTAAAATATCACATGATGGATCACTGTTCTTAAATTCTTAATGTAACGAATCTGGAGTTGCTTGAGTTTCTTTCTTTCTTCCCAGGTCCTGACAGAAAAGCGACGTCTTGGCAGCAGGGATGGTCCTCCTCATTTGGTTGTTGTGGTGTCCCTACATGCTCAAGCCGATGCTGGAGCCATCACTAAGCTGCTTCGTGGAGAAGGTGCTGGGGGCATTGTACATCATGACCGGTGCATCAGTGGTGTCAGTGACAGTTTTGGGCTGATTCTGCCTCGTTTTAAACAGAGGTTCACCTTTCTAAGTCAGAGTACCGGTAAGCATTAGAAAAGAGATTTCCTTTGGAAAAAAAAAAAGTGAGCCAGAAGCACAAGTAGTGTTGCTTCTGTGATATCTATTGATGTAATTTTAGTTTATCAAATGTAAAAGACATTACAATTTGAGAATTTTGTTCATAGAATAAGTAAACATCCCTGGTAATGCTGACACACTGTAGAATACCATAGAAGAATAAGAAGTTAAGTCAGATATGTTACTGTACTTTAGATAGGATTTTTTTTTTATCTATTTATATTTTGTGTTGTAAAATTGATGTTGTGTTCAGTAAATGACATTCTAAAACAAATATTTTAAAAATGTACTCGTTTTTTGTGTGTGTGTCTTTAACACTTCTGTAATCTCTTTTTATAGCTGACATGCACTCCCTACTGGATGTGACAAAGATTGCAGATAGCCTTGTATTTGTGTTGGATTCTACTGAAGGCTGGGACACCTATGGAGACTATTGTCTCTCTTGCGTCTTTGCTCAGGGTCTCCCCAGCTATGGTAATTATAAATCTTTCTTTCTTTTTTTTTTTTTTTTTAAATTTAATTGACTTTGTTTCTGATGTGCCTCTACTAAGCCCTTGTCTCTCTCCCATATTCAACCTACATAGCACTGGTGTGTCAGGGTGTGTCCGAGCTCCCTGTGAAGAAGAGGGTTGAGTCCAGAAGAGCTTTGTCAAAGATCACAGAGGCCCGTTTTCCTGATGCTCGTCTCTTCCCTCTGGACTCCGAACAAGATGCCACACTACTTCTCAGACACCTGGGGACTCAGAGACAGAGAAAGTTGGGTTTCCGCTCCAAACGGTCACATCTCATTGCTCAACATGTCACTTTTACACCCAACAACCCTGTTGATAGTACAAGTGGAGCCACTGGCCTGGGCACACTCTGTGTGTCCGGGTATGTCCGTGGCCGCCCTCTGCGGGTTGACAGACTGGTACACATCAGTGGTCATGGTGATTTTCAGCTCAGTCAGATTGATGCCCCAGTAGACCCTCTTCCTCTGAACTTAACAGTGTCCAGACCACTGAAGCCGAGCAAAGGAGGAGATGTTGACATGCAGGTAGTTGTTGCTGCTTTTTTTAATACTTTAACTTTGCAAATGTACATGCAGACCTGATAGCGTATACTTTATTAAACAATAAATTATATAAATGACTTCATTTATTGCTCTACTGCATCACCAAAATTAAAATTTTTGGGGGGGAATTTTACCTAGCTTTGGACTTTTTTGATAAGTTGTATTATGGATATTTGTTTCTCACTTGTGGACTCAGGCATGCATTTTCCACACTATACAAAGCATAGCTCCAAACTTGAAGCATGGAAACCTGTTTAAGTTAGGTAATCCATTACAACTGTCAGCATCTGTTTTTATCAATGCAATAATACCTTTGCATAACAAGCATTTTCCCCACGCTGTTTTTAACTATTAAAACTAATTCAAAGTGAATATAATGAATGGTGGTCAGTTGGTTTAAATGCAAAGTGAGATTTTAACACCTTTAATTGTTTTGGAGTGTTAGTGCATCTAGTTCAGTTGCTATGGGTCACATTTACCTGCTCATTTGCGTTTCCCACAGGATGGAGGTGCAAATGAGGCCCCTGTGAGGGTGCTCATGAAAGCGGACCCATCCAACAGGGAGAGTCTGCAGGCAGAGGCTGAGGTGGATCCCATGGACGGAGAGCAGACATGGCCAACAGAATCAGAACTGCTGGAAGCTGAAGGTGAAGAAACAGAATTTATAGACAATGCTCTCAGAAAATGATGATGACTAAGATACAAAATGACAGATCTTGTGTTAGAACAGTCACACTTGATTCGAAGTTACAACTATATCACTTTATACTTTCAAGTAGTGGGAAACTGTCTGACTGATGTAAATATATATAACTTAATTGACAGTTTAATAGACACAGCAAGCCAGTTAAACAAAGACTTTGCTATAATGTTATTGATGTACGGTAAAAATTTGGATGGTTATACATAGCTGAAGTAATTCAGTCATTTCTAGTAAATAGAAATGAGTAATGTGCTTTTCTTGATGCAAGAGTATACAGTTTATTGTGCCAGGAAAACAGGATTCAAAGTTGTTTTTTGATGTTTCTCTCTTTAGAAGCCAGGAAGAAAAAACGTGTAATGAAGGTCCCTAAAGGAACATCAGACTATCAGGCCACGTGGATTGTTGATGAAGGTGAGGAGGAGAATGGCGACATGGATGAAGAAAGTAGTGACAACGATGATGATGATGACATGATGGATGAAGCCATGGATAAAGAGGATGGGGAGACTGACTCTCAGGTACACATTTAAAGTAATTTTGACATAAGTCTTTAATGACACAGTGAAGCAGAAGATAAATAAAATGCAAGTATCAGTTTAAATTTTCCTTTTTTAAAACTTTTCACAAAAAAGACAGGTATAAAGTTTATAATGATACGACAGCCTAGCCTTGTAAAATGCGATACACTGAAAAGTGGGCATTAATTGGAATGGACATAAATAGTATATTTTTTTTTTAAATAAAGCTCAGGTCAGGATATAATCTAAGCAGAGATGCTCAGACATCTCTTTGTTTAGCCAGCTCGTCTGTCTAGCCAGGTCTTGAGGTTTGTTAACGAGGCGTTCCCAAGCCAGCCAAGATGTAGTCTGTCCAGCTTGTCCTCAGTCTACCTTGGTCTCTTCCTGGGTTGGACATTCAACTCACCTAGGAAGCATGCAGGAGATATCCTAGGCTCATGCCCTCACCATGTCAGCTAGCTCTTTTCAATGCAGGGGAGAAGCAGCACGACTGTGAGTGACTCTGCTTTTCACCCTATCTTTAAGGCTGAGACCCCCTTTGGAGGAAACTAATTTCCCGTGCCTGTATCCCTGTTCTTACTGTTTCAGTAACTACAGCTTTGCCTTCCTGCTTAGCTCTCTTCGTAACAGCAGTCTGTTTCAGTGCAGATACTGCACTAATCATCTTTCAACCTCTTGCTCAATTCTTCCCTGACTTGTGAGCAAGATTTAAAGATACTTGCTCTCAATGGGGCAGGTTCCTAACTTGGGGTGGACACGCCATGATTGAAGAAGTGCTCTGTTTCAAGCCATGAGGCCTGAGTAGGCTCAGACTAAAAAAACAACAACACAAGAGTCTGCCTACCTGTGGGCGCACCACCAAAAATTAAAGCTGGATAATTTACCACTGTGGTAAGAATAATAAAGCGTGCTTACATGCTAAAATTGAATAATTCAGAGAAGCCCTTAGTCCGTAGTATCGTATTTAATAAAACGTTTAACAGCATTTTACTGCAAAACAAGGTACAGTAAGTTACCAGTTACTTAGATAACAACGCTTTCCATGGAAAATACCAGAGACTCACTACAGGATTCAGATGACTTGATTACGACAGGTTTTTCATTCTAGTATGGATGATGTAGAGGGTTTGTGTGTCAGTGATTGTACAAATGTTGTTATATTTGGAATTTTTCTTTCATTTCTCATTTAGTAGTTTGACCAGAAGTTCAGCCAGAACATACCTTTTATGGTTATTTTGTTGCGCGGGGTCGTGTTGTCATAGCAACAGTGTAGCTAAGGTCAGGCGGTGCAGTCCTGTGGAGGATGATGAGGATGGTAATTTGTGAAGAAGCAATAAAGTGTTGGCAGTTCCGGGGCTGAAGCGGTGCATACGTGACCCACAGGCAGTGCACCTCACTGCTGAGAGGCACTGTTTATTTTCTCAGTGTCTGACTCTGGCGTGTAGTGCCAGGCTGCTCACCACAACAATAGTGTTTGGAGCAGGAATCCCAAGAGAAGCCTCCTGTCTTCCTGTCTTGTGAACAGAACTTCCTGTCTGGACGAAGGGAGGGGTTGGCCATTTATTTATTTCCCACTCCGCTTGAAAAGAAGTCAGGGAAACTTTCCTTATGCAACAGGTTCATTACGATCTGTGATTGTTATTAGCATGCATTTGATGTCAAGGTTAGCGAACAGGCATACGTATCTAGACGAAGGTAACAATAGTGGAAAGGGTACTTCAAATGATAATGATTATTATTACTATTGCAGCAAGGATGTTGGAAAGGTTGTGTATCAGCCGCATGCTGAGAGCTTTCCGCTCTTGCGTCTGGCTTCTCCTGTAATTTGCCAGCCAAGGGAGCACAGCAAAGCATGTCTTCTTTGATGATTCATTTCCTTATCCAAATATGTTGCCCTTGGATGCTCAGTTTCTAGATATTGTTTTAAGAGTGGATGTCTTGCACTGGAGAGTGTCGTTACGTAACACACTGAATTCAAATGTATGCAAAGCAGGGATTCCCATAGTTTGAATTCGGGCAATTACTTATCCCATTCACACATACAAGGCCCCTCAGTGCTGTTTGTTTATTGTGGCGGAGTTGTTGGTTATGTTACATAAATATTTTCTATAATTAGGATCGTTTTGATGTTATTTGTTTTCCTGCCATTTGTGTCTGGTTATTGTTAATACTGGCAGCAACTAACAAAGTAAGTGTTATGTAATAGTAGGACAACAATATTGTACATTACAGCAAGAGAATGTTATCCAGGAGTAAGGCTGGGCGATTTTGTTTTTTGGCTATATCATGATATATGATATATATCACGATATGTTTAACTAGCCTCCAAAAACAAATGTTATATTCAACCATATATCATTCATACGGTCACTGTCTGTGGTCAACACAGACCTTTTTTTTTTTTTTGTCGTATGGGATCACTTTGGCAAACGAAGACGCCAGTGTCATCTGCTTCATGGCTGGTTTATTTAAAGTTTTCTGTGGTGTGTGGGGAGATGTTGACATGCGGACTTTAAAACATTCTTCATTTTGCAATGGATGACTTCTCAGGTGGTGGAATAAATTTGTGGTGCTGCGACCTTTTGTGGCAATGGTTTTATGCCATGTTTTGCAAATTATGGCATTTTGTTTGACATGCTCCTTTTGAAAACCAAACCACTGCCAGTAAACGTTTCTCTTTGGGACTAGCTCGTCCGACTCGTCTTCAGTTACAGTCTCATTCACTTCCTCGTCTGAAACTCCGGCTGTCACCATATTTTTTCTTATCAGGTAGAATATAAACACGCATGCTCAGCGCAGTGTGCCGTGCAGAAAACCTTCTGCTTTGGAGGGAGGATTAGTCATGCAGTCGCTCCAAAAAAACCTCTGAAAAGCTTAATATTGCCAGGGCAGTTCATACTCAATGGTTCTGATAGACCCATTTTAACCATCGTACGTGGAAAAACTTTTGATACATGAAGTATATTCAATATATCGCCCATGCCTACCCAGGACACCTGTTTAACTCAGTATATTAGGATTAGAAGCTCAGGGTTTTAAAAAGAGGGAGCCAGACTCACAGCTGGTAAAAGGTTATTTAAAAATGTTTTCAGTGGTCTTATAATTTGAAAATATAGTTTGTTTGTTATCTGAGTTATATCTACTATATAATGCTGAAATATGGCCATATAAAATTTTGTTTGGGTGGCAAAAATGTCAGAGACAGATGTCTTAAAGTCAAGGCCAACCAAACTAAAACTACTGTGAGGCTAGCCGTATTCCCCTTGTGGCCCATGACCTTCCTTCCTTCCTTCCTTCCTTGAATTAACCAATAGTGTTATCTCTGTCACTGCATTTGCTGTTAGTAAATGCCAAAGCATCAAAGCTTCTTCACTGATCACTAAAAATGAGTACAATGATTGTTGTGTTTATGGTCAGAGAGCAGCTTGCATTCTTTGTTCAAACCTCTTGTACTAAATTTGTCCTGTGTCCTCTCTGCCCAGGACCCAGGTTCATGCTGTGATTCAGAAGAAGAGGAGGAGGAGGAGGAAGAGGTGTGCTCCACAGAGCGAGCGGGTGCAGATCAGCGCTATGATGAACATATGGATGAAGCTGCCGAAGAAGAAGGCCTAAAACGCTACCGTGACGCTCGAGCCAATGAAATGTTCCCCGATGAGGTGGACACGCCCCTCGACACTCCAGCTAGAATCAGGTCAGTAGCGTTTCTTTTATGTTTTTTGTTTCTTTTACATTTCCTTTTGGGATGGAATATTTATTGTTTCCTGTTTGTTTGGGTTGCCGTCCTGTTCTCGCAGGTTCCAGCGTTACAGGGGGTTAAAAAGTTTCCGCTCGTCACCTTGGGACCCCATGGAAAACTTGCCCCTCGACTATTCGCGTATATTCCAGTTCCAGAGCTTTGAACGCACTCGCCGCCGCATATTGGCTGAGGCTGCAGCTGAGGAGGATGGAGCCATGGTAAAGTAGACAACAGTAGTTGTGTTCAGCTGTAAATGCTCTCATGTTTAACCATGATTTTTGGCTTCACTCACTCTGCTGTCATCCACGTTTCAGGATGGCTGGTATGTGACCCTGCACATCATTGATGTGCCTTTTTCTGTGATGGAGAGTGTCCAGTCAGGCAAACCTCTGGTTCTCGTGTCTCTCTTGCCCCATGAACAGAAGGTATTCACATCTGAAAATGTTTCCTTTTTGTAAGAAAAGCTGCACCAGCTACACAGAATAATTTTTGCTGACCTCATGTTTTTTTTCTTCTGTGCATAGATGTCAGTCATGCATGTTTTGGTGCGGAGACACCCCAGTAACACAGAACCGATCAAATCTAAAGAGGAGCTTGTGTTCCATTGTGGATTTCGGAGATTCCGAGCCTCTCCCATCTTCTCTCAGCACACATCAGGTAGAAAACCTGCTGAATTCATCCAGTACATTCATCAGAACAAACGGCAGCAGTGATCCTGCATAAACAAACTTAAATCAAACGCATTGCCAGAGATGTATCAATTCAGGGCTAAGGGCTTGTAACGTCCAACTTCCCGCATTCTTGACTGACCGGTAACTGACTGATCAGTCTAACTAACATATCGTTTATTGCTTGGCTATAGCTATCAAGAAGAGATAAAGCTTGCCAAACTAAGTCACAAACCGCAATAATGTTTGTAACAACAAACCAAATCAAACAGTTAAATCGCCCTCACCGAGCTGAACATGGGCATTTTAAATAAGCTAACAAAGTAACGTGGCTAAAGCGAAAATTATCCAGAGTTTAGAGCTAGCCGCAAGCTAGCAGCGTCGGTATGAGCAAAAGATCCGACCAGTTATGACGAAAATTATGGAGATGAGAGAAAAGGATATCCTGTTATCTGGTGAGTTTATAAACACTTAAAATTATACAAGAACCTGACATTTGCTTTGTTATATAAATATGTTGTACCTGCTTCTGTTTGGCAAGGTAAAATATGTCAGGTAAAGGTGGATGTACAGCAGCTCGTTTTGCCTCTTTGCAAAAGCAGAGCACTTTATTTTCACTTGTTTCACTGAGAGAAGTTCCTGTAACTTACTGCAGTTGAGGGCAAAAATCGGTTAAAAAATACAACAACAAAAAAAATCAGATATCATAACCAGCCAAGACGCAGACTAAATGCAGTGTTTTAACATCTGGTTCATATTACAAGTAAATCTTGTAATATTGAAACACACCTGGTGCTAATCTAGGATCTATTATTCCACGAAATTAGTTATGATGGGTCACCTGGAACTCGGTGGGTTCATTGTACCACTTGATTATTATTTTTTTTTATGATGTTGAGACGGTGTCCTTAAACAGAACCACCTCTATGCATTTGCATTACGGGAGTGCTATTACTGTAATATTTGTTGTTATAATGCTAAGCTGTGTTCTTTTGAAAAAAATGTATAAAAAGGTATCATCCAGTAAAAAACATAAACTTAACCTTTTTATTATTAAAATAACCTTTTCATTATTATTATTATTATTATTATTATTATTATTATTATTATTATCGATCTTAAGCTGAAAAAGTCAGAAACTGAAAAATGTCTTTCCACCATGTAAGGTCGACTTTCGGTTCTTTACAAAACAAGAACCGTTAATCAAGTTACTTTATTAGTATAATGATCTTAAAAGCTACTTCTGGAAACAAGATATCTGTTGGATATATTATTATTATTAATAATAATAATAATAATAATAATAATTATAATAATAATAATAAAAAAAATTCTTTTTTTCCCTCCACCTTTTTTTCTAGCTGACAAGCATAAGATGGAGCGCTTCCTCAGACCAGATTCCCCCATTGTAGTGTCACTGTATGCCCCCATCACCTTCCCCCCTTCAGGAGTCCTGCTTTTTAAGCAAAGGAATGATGGTGAGATGGAAAGTCCTGTTTACGTCAACACGAGTAAATTGAATTAGTGGCCTGGCTGCCCTCAAGTTAAACTTTAGACCATTCATCCTGTTGGTGGTTTTGATTAATTATCCACTTAAGCAAATTCTGTACTGGCCTTTGAGCACGTGTTCTTCTTATTGTGTCTTTCTAGGCATCCAGGACCTTGTGGCTACAGGCAGTCTGCTCAGTTGTGACCCTCAGCGTGTTGTGCTGAAGAGGATTGTTCTGAGTGGACACCCATTCAAAATTAACAGGCGCTCTGCTGTTGTTCGTTACATGTTCTTTAACAGGGGTGAGAGGACGTTCTCATACTGTTATTACTGTCACTGCAGACATAATTCCTAATTTTTTCATTAAAATTTTCTTGACTTTCTTTTACAGATGATATCATGTGGTTCAAGCCAGTGGAGCTGCGAACAAAATGGGGTCGGAGAGGTCACATCAAGGAGGCCTTAGGTGAGAAAATTTAAGAATAAAATCCTGTGTCTGTGTCTCTGTGCCTTATTTGCTGTGGATTCTCACTGCCATTTCTTATTTTTCAGGAACACACGGTCACATGAAATGCGTGTTTGACAATCAGCTACGCTCTCAAGACACTGTGCTGATGAATTTGTACAAGAGAGTGTATCCTCGGTGGACGTATGACCCCTACGTGCCCGCGCCTTTAACTTGGGTGAAGAGAGAAGGCACTGTGGAAATGGAAGACTTGGATATGGAATAGTGGAGGGACAGAATGACAAGCCATGTAATAACAGAAACATCCAAGTGGTTTCAGGACACTTTCAAAAAGTGGAATGCGTATTAAATAAATCTATTTTGATCCAAAGTTAAGCTATCTTGTTCCATTTTGCATCCAAGCCTCAAACATGCTGCAGAGTTTGTTTTGACCACTAGATGGCAGGAATGGATAAGTATTAATAAAACTTCCTACGTGTTTGTAGAGCATCTCACTTTTTCTTTTTTCCTAAATGGGTAAAAAAGATTTGAGTCACTGCCTCTAAACAAATAGTTGAGTTGCACTGAGTGCTTTATGATTAAACAAATCTGAGAGCTGGTACCACGACGACTGGGTGAGTTCAGTAATTTAACATTAGGCATGTATCGAGCTCATTACATGGGCAACTCTTTGAAGTCATGCATGTGTGGCTTAATGCCTACGCACATTAAAATGTAGAAAGCTAGGACGAAATTATGTATCGATAATGACCGAGATACGTGAGGAACTTTAATCATGGAAAGAACTCCCAAGTCGCACTTTTAAGGAAAAGTTCTTTTCTGTAATCGCTTAATGAAATGGTGTTTAAGATTTGGAAAAATCCCAGCTTTGAGCATTATTTATGTTATCTTTTATCATACACATGCCTCAGTATAGTTTACTTAAAAAATATAGGCTGAAGAACTAATAAATGACTTGAATTTTAGCACAGAGTGAAACAACAATGGTGCAAAATAGAAGACGAATTGCCACCATTACATGAGTGAGAAGCCAAAAGGTTGAATACAAATTGATCTCCGCAAAATTCACTCTTGCTACACTTTCCTGTACATGATAATTCCCTGATGTAATTTACGAATCGAGTGCATGACATTGTACGAGCACTCAAAAATAAAAGCACTGATAAGACTTTGCCTCCTACCAGCAACGTTTAGCCCCCCCCCCCACACACACACACACACACACACAGATACTCTGGCAGTTTGGCTCTTCATGGTGGTCTTGCCCTGACCTGTAGCCTTCTTTTCAGTTCTAGTCAACACACACACACACAGATCATAACCCCTGTTAATTTGAAACTAAAGCTGAAATGCTCTACACTTTTGCGTCCTCCCCTGCGCCGTACTTTCTTTCTTCGGAGAACGCTGATTTATGAATTGCAATATTTATCGTAAAAACTGAGCCCCTGCATGCCTGCAGCAACATGATTCATCCGTGGACTCTGTTGGGATTCCACCATAAAGGCATGCCAGTGTGTCTGGGAAACCTGAAGGTGAAGTCTTTTGGATGAAGTGGAGAACATGATCCAAGAAAAGAAGATGGAGGGAGGCAAAAAGTTCACCCTGAGCATTTTTGTTTGAGAACAATGGAAAAAAAAATTACATAAATTGAAAAAAAGACAATGCAAGAAAGACAAATGTCCCTACTGTTTTTGGAGCCAGGGAAGGTGGGAGCACTGGACAGTTTTGAGGTAACACTTCATATATTTAGTACCTCGCTATGGATTCATACAGGGGCACAGCAACAGTGATGTGTTGAACATATCTTGTTCAGGCTGAGAGGCAGAGAGTATGCTCTGCCGCTAAAGGGGAGGGGGACTTCAATACCCCGATGATGGAGAACGCTCTTACACTAACACATACAAAAATGGAACTGTATTTAGATGCGTGCACTACATTTTTCCCTGACACTATCAATTTGAAACAGATAAACATTTAGCTGTTTGGGGACCAACTGCGACGTGGTAAGACTGAATCCAGCCCATAAGTGAAGTGTGTGTTTGGCAAAGGCCACCCTCTGAAGACTTGAATGCTGGTGACTTAGTGCTGTTTGGATCAGGAATGTCTTGTGGTTCCCAGTTCACTGCCACCACACTCAGTTGGCTCTCACAGAAGATATAATGGGTGAGAGATTTTTCCGTTGGATGTGGATAAAGAAACGGAAGGAGAGAAAAGGGGCAGCGAGGGAGTGAGAGATAAGGGAAGAACTAGTTGATGTTCTGCCTGAATAAAGCCAGAAGTGGTGGGAGGAAGCAGTCAAAGGAATGTAAAAAAAAAAAAGGGGGGGATGCATAGAATTTGGAAATTAAAATAAAACATTAGTGGGTGAGAGAGCCAGTGAGAGAGAGAGTGAAATGGAGGAGTGTGAGAGTCTGAGGCGGTGTGGGCGAGGGAGTAAGGAGAGCGAGAGTGGCTGGCGTTTATGGATTGCAGATGTGGCGCTATGGGGTTTTGGCAGGGGCCATGCGCGCCTGAATCCTGCACCGGCTGGGTGGCACCGGGGTGAGAGCGAGGTCACCGCACCGCAGCACACAGCCCATAAAACACTGACTAGTGGGGGGAACGAGAGAAAGAGAAGGTAGGCCTCAAACGCACACTAAGCCGGGACTGCGTTGCGGAGTGGGTGAGCAGATTACATTTGGGGTGCAATCACACACAAGCAGACCCAAGCAAGAGTCAGGCTTGGGTCAAGTCATATGTTAATAAAGCTCGGAGCTGATGAGCTTATCTCAGATACAAAAGATGAGCTTTCTGTAAATAAACTCTATCTGCCCCACCCATCAACTATGACAAGTCACACCATCTCTTCTGTTGACAGAAAACTTTCCACTTCTGCACTTAATGCTAAATTTAGTTTATACAGTACAAAGGAGCAGCAAGCTAGCCAAGTGTAGACCAAAAGTGTTCAACTCGTGGTTTTTCTCATAGGCTCATCCTGTAAAGTTTGCCATTTCTCATGCCATCCTCAGGCCAACCTCACTGGCTCTGGTCCAAGCAAAAATGCTTATTAAAAAAATGGGAAACTGTACTTGTTTTATTTTATTTCTTTGCCAAACTCACTAGAGTTACAGTTCTGAGAATGAACAATATGACTGCAATAATTTGCCTCAAGTAGGCCTATTTATGTTTTAATGGAGCAGAGAGTGTTGCTGACACACTCTGCGCACAGATATATTTGATTAGTAACCTTAGCGTTATCATACGTGTACAGTAATTGGCAAGCATCTGTAGATGACCTGTGTATACATATGGCACTATGTACACTCTGAGCAGGACACAGTACATATGGTTTACTGCAAATTAAACTTTACTTACAGCAAAATTTTAAAAGTGGGATATGAGGCAGTCATTAGCTGCCTTTGCGTGTTTACAGGGGAAAAATGTTCTGCAATCAAGTAGATATTGGCAAAAATTATTTTGGCACAAATTTCTAAGGCACTCTTTAGAAACAATGCTGCCTACGTGCTATGGAGCTTATTTGCTTGAGTAATAGTGAGATTTAGTATAAAGTTATCGTTATTATGTGTATTATCGCTCGCACATCTGAATATTTAAATTTGACTAATTATTTTATTTTTGCTTAAATATTTTCCATCCATCGATTTTCCTAACCCCTTGTCCAAATGCAGCTTGCAGGGAAGCTGAAGCATATCACAGGTGTTTTAATTTTTTATAAAGTATTAAGCACAAAAAATAAATAAATTGAAGCTCACTTACATATGAAATATAAATGAGTTTTCACGCATGCTTTTGTTGATCAAAAACACAATGCAGATGCCTAAAAACGATTAAAAAAATATTCCAGTAAAATGTTAATATGTTTTCAAAAAACAAAAAAAGATTGTCCGGCTTTTAAGTAATATTAATATTGTGCCAACTCAGAGCTGAGTATGTTTTTGATGCATTGTAAAACCAAATGACAGCACCAGTATTAAATTAAAAAACACACTTTATCAAATGTTTTGGAAAAATTATGCTTTTTGTAACATTTTCATAAACGTTTGATGAACATCTCACATGCTCCCCTGTTTTTGTAGGTGCTGCCTGACAATACTTGCATATTAGGTCAGCTCTGTTTTTCTCTTTCTTTTGTGTTATCCTTCCTTCCCTCTGTTGTTCCCCTTTTTCTCCCTCTTAGCCTGGTCCTGACTCCCTGGTTCCTGGGGCTTGGCCAAGGCTCGTGTCCCCGGAGGAGCCAGAGAGGAGATGGAGAGGGGGCAGCAAGGGGGTGCTGAGACTGACTCCAAAACCACAGCTGCAGCAGCAGCCCCTCCTCTCCTCTCCTCTCCTCTCCTTTCCTCTCCTTTCCTTTCCTTTCCTTTCCGTTCCGTTCCTTTCCTTTCCCATCCTCTCGCCTGGCACACTCCCCAGCTCTGCCATTAATCAGAAGGGAAAGGGTATTTTAGTGCATGTGTGTTTGTGTGTGAAAGACAAAGATGCTGACTGTGTGAGTGTCTAACTGAGTGTTTATGTGTATCTATGTGTGTGTGTTGATAGAGAGCTGGATGGGTCCGGAGTGATGGTATGGAGACCAGGATCTCACAACAAAGCCGGAGAGTTCACCCAGAGAACAAAAGGAGGAGGAAGGGGGTTGACAGACATAAAGCCTGGTGAGCAGATTGGGACTGCCAGCGACGAAAAGGAAGAGGTAGACAGATGATCTGCAGAAGTTTTAAGGATAACAGGATGAGTCCAAAGCATCTAAATATGGTCCAAACCTAGTTTTTAACAATCTGAAATGCCTCTGATCCAGATTGTTTGGGGCATTTTTTAACAAAAGCGCTGCAGCAACACCTGCACACCAATTTATAATAGGCTCACAAGGCCAACAATCCATGACCTCGGATGTTAACAAATGTCATCAATATTCCCTTTAAGGTGCACACTGCCTCTCTACTTTCCTTCCTTCACCCTCTGATTATCCAGGTGGGAGTGAAATCTTTAAAAAAAGAAAAGAATAAATTCCAACCTGCTCTGCTTTCACCCCCCAACGGGCCTCCAAGAGTGCTTTTCTGCTGATATCACTGCACAGAGACCTGGCAAGCCAATCTCTCCCCAGCTCTATCATTCCCTTCTCCCTGCTTCCTGCCCTGATGATGTCACACACCATATGGTTTTCGGCAGTATCAAGCCGGAAAAGAGATTTAGTCAGTGGAGGGGAGAAGGAGAAAAAAGGAGGAGGGCTGGAGCTGCGCACAGGTTGGAGACAAAAAACAAAAGGTTTGCTCTTCCCCCTGTGTGCACTGTGAGTAGAAGGTAGAGAGAGTAAGCGAGAGAGGAGGGGTGGCGGAGTGGGAGGGAAGGGGAATGTTTGCATTGTGTGAGGCTAATGAGGAGAGACCAGGGAGCAGAGACCATACATCGGACAGCCATGTGCTGCACAGGCGCCCGTTGGATTGGCCTACACACATGTGCGCACACATAGATACACAGATTTTAACATAGTTACTGATACCCACACTGCAGTTCAGGAGGAGGCCAGATATGTGTTGCACTACTTACTCAGTTTCAGTATCAGTCGAAAAAATATGTTCCCATTTCAATCTCCCTTTAACACCGGATCACATAACTGTCTGGCAGTCATACGCGGGCAGAAAAGTACAACCTAAAAGCAGTTAATCTGCTTTAAAGAGCATTTTAGCATCTTTCAGCTCATGATTGTGGATTTTTCTTTTTTGCCACAACTTTACTGTCCTGAAGGCAAATGTTCATTTAAAAAAAGAGAAAAAAACAACTGCATGTCTGCTCAGCCTCAAACTGTAGAAAAAGTTGGCAACTATCTGGTGATAATAGAGCATTTAACTGCTAAAGTGCTAGATACATATGCATCTCTGAGGAGGCAGTGGAAACCCAACCGCAGCTAAACGGAGAGTGAGCACTGGATCTATGCCATATCAATGTCAGTATTATGTTTGTTTCATATGATTTTCCTTGATTCTTCAAGTGTAAGAAAATGGAAATTTGAATTATAATTACATAAACAACAGGATAAACTCCCTCAGCTGAGGGAGAGTCACAGAGCTCAGGTTAAAGCTCAGAAGTAGACCTTAAATGAACATTTTGAAATTGTGCTTTTACCTCTATGGTAGCCCAAAGAATGTCTCCTTGCACCTTTAAAACACAATTTCACTGCAATATCTAATATGTACAATCAAAAAAGATTTCAACATGTATGCTGCCTTGCTTCCATTATTAAGGTTTAAATGAATTCTGTTTACCATACAGAATTAATACTATTTATTTAATGCTCTTATCTCAATGATTGCAAGAATAGGTGAAAAATCCAGTTTCCTAAAATGCTAAATAAATTTTGTTTATTATTATTATTATTATTATTATTTTAAGCGGCTCCAATATTTTTGTATATTTTAATTTAATTTATATTAATTGACTGGATACAAACTGTGAAGGTCAAATAGTCGAAAATGTTTAGAGAATAAAAAATGCTATGGGGTGAGTGTTCTCAACCCAGAAACTATCTTGCATTTATTCATCCCCCCACACCACTCTTGCCTTTCAAGTATTTCTTATCTGGCACTAATCATGGCAAGATAATTGCGCATCACCATCAGATGGGCAACCCAGAATAGAGGCCAAACGCACACAACAACTCCGCTTATTCAGATGACATGCCTTGCACGCCTATGTACTAAAGCTGTCGTGCAACTGCTCATTACAATGAATTAAGAGAGGTCTGTGTGTAAATGTTGAGCCTACCATTCAATTTTTGGTGGTGAAGGGAATCTGAAGCTGGAGGGGTGTGCGTCTGGTATGGTGAGGCGGCCACAGCCAGCATCTGCAGATATGTGTGGCCATGTCCACTGGAAGGAAGGAAGGAAAGAAAGTAAGTAAGGACGGAGAGATGATTGATGAGAATGAAAGACAGAAAAGAGAGCGCGCAAAAGACCTGATGTTAGTAGTTGAGAAAAGTGTTGAAGATTACACTCAGATAGTCTGTTTCAAAGTGTTAAAATTACTCTAAGACTGTCCTGTCTATTGTCCAGACCTGCTTTGTCTGTGCTGGCAGACAGAAATGGAGCAATAATAAGGTAATTGCAATATTCATCACTCAAAGTCTTAATTGAAACAAGGTGGACTGGGCCTTAGAGACACGATGACCCTGCAACATATCTGATCGAAGATGTCTGAAGAAGTTGGCTGCAGTCGTTCAGACTATTCAACGCCTCACTGTGTTTCCATATCCACCAATCATCGGTGAGATATGTCACATGTACAACTTGCAATGCTCACACTTGGAGAAACTGTGGGAAAGGTGTGTGATTTAGAGAGTGACAGCAAAATGTTAAGGGATTTAGCTGTTCAGCCTGCCTTATCTCCAGCTCTGGTTCCTGACCAAGTGTTGGTCTTTGGGAAAGTAGTCAGGCACAGGCTTTGGGATGTGCTCCCTGGGCTGTGTCTGGGCCTTTGCGCTTGCAACTTTAATTGAATCATTGCTTACAACCAGCAATTTGGAGGCCTTTTCAGTTCATTAAAAGTTCAGCCATTCAGGTTTGCTGTGCTCCAGATTACGGCATGTTAAATTGTGTTTTGACAGGCTGAAGTCTAATGTCCAGCACAGGCCTCAGGAGGCTGATTGATTAAAGAGATAACGCCTATCTGGGAAGACAATAGTTGTACCTAGAGACACACAAAACAACTGAAATTAAGAAACTTTTATGTAGTTTTATATTTGGGAAAAATGGTTTATTTATGGCATATTTGCTTTTATTGGACAGTCAGCAACAAAGAGGCATAAAACGTAGAGGGAAAGACAGAGGATGACAAGCAACACAAGTCCCTAGCTACAAATGAAATCGTGACCGCGCTGTCATGTGATGACTCTTTCCTCAGAGACTGAGCACATGCCACTGTTGTTCATATCAAAACCACTGTATTTGCCTTTAATCTCATCTGTCCAAGCTGTTCTGGGGTGCTCACTATTAGACAGCGTATCAATATGTTTGCAAGCAACAAACGCGATCATGCTCTCTTCCTTAAGTGTTGTTATAGCGCTCTCAGAAACATGTGATATTAAAAAAATGATATCAATTGGTTATGATGCATCAGTAAACTGGTCAGACCCTGGGCTTTGAAGACAGACTTCTAGTTTGGCTTGAATAAAACCTGTCAAAGGTTGATTGAATGCATATTGTTGGAACTATTCAAGTTCTTGTATCATTTATTGGTTATGAAACTACTACATTTACATATTTACTGCATATTTATAGTTACTCTTCCCACCCTCCACCCTCCCCTGTCCTTAAAAGACTAGTTTTGAGTATTGCACATAGTGAATGATAGGCTGCTTAATGCTGCTAAGATTAAAAGGTTGTGTCTCTTTTTATATCAATTTTGCAAAACCGGAGACTTTTTTTTAACAGGCAGCATCACAGTTTGCTGATTGTTAAACGGCTGTTATTCACTCATAGATTTTACCTATTCTAGCCTTGTGATTAGAGCATTTTAAAAAAATAGTTTACAATGTAAGGCATCAATTAGATTGTTGTTCTTTATTCATTGTTCTTTACAGATGTGTCATAACTCCTTAATAAAAAAAAAATCATATAGCAACTGAAATTTTCTAGGCAAATATAAAGCCTGCATATGTCTAATCTGTCATCTTAAATGCTTTCTGCCAACAAATAATTGGAATTAATAAAAATCAGAGACAGTTATCGTGTAAATATTGAGACTATTAGGATTTAAATGGGTAAAAATGCTGCCAGCCCTATACTCCTTTTAAAATCTGTGTTAATTAAAGAGAAAGAAATCTACATATAGCCTACCTGACAAAATGACATCACAACAACGTTTCCTTTGGTGGAAACTATTTTGGACTATGAATTGAAACACTGTCATATCCTTGATAGAAGATATTTATCTCCACCTACAGAAAACTCTGTCTCTCTCTGTCTGTGAGGTTATCATCAGTTCATCAAGGGAACATGGAAGTCAGAGACAATACCTTCCCCAACTTCACCAGGCACTAAGTTTTGAAGCAGAGCATTTCAGTGAAAGACCAGCACCTTGAGGTTGGATAATTTAAAGAGGAAGAGGCCCTGTGTGCTTTATGACATTGTCAGATGCTGCTGCTGTGATCAAAACAAACATGAATCGGCCTCAGTTTGGTAAGTGTTTCACCGAATCACATCGGCTGTCTCTCTCAATATGATGGCAAAATAATTTGTTTCATCAATTTCAGTCTGCGGTCTTAAAAAGAAGCTTTTGGATGGTTATAGAAAGGCTTGAGGCCTGAATAACATAATCCATCCAAATGCAGTTAAAGGTGATGATTCCTGCTTGTTAATAGTTTGCAAGCAGAATCAAAATGTACTTTTTCAAAGGTACTGAAACTAATTAGGAGCCATAAACACACACAGCATTTTTGTGCACGTTTTGTTTGATTTGTAATAACAGCTCAGAGTGCAACTGATACAAAGGGAGTCTAAGGCTTTTTATTAGTCTACTGCTAATGTTCACTAATGCTCAGCTCAACTACTCTGCGTGAAAAGATACTAAGGTACAGCGTTTACTTAAACGTTTACTGCTACTTTAAGCTTCTCCTGAGAGACATAGTGTACTTGTAGTCAGCTACATTTGGCAACTGCAGTCGCTTCTTAAATTAAGAATTAGTACACCACACATATAAATACTCTGCTATGCAGCATATAAAGCACTTAAAATCGACTCAAATGTTAGTCATTACATCATTAAAGACCTTTTAACGTGTTAATGACTCAACAAGATAATCATATAATGTCATATTGTTGTTAGAAGTAAAAGTACCTAAAGCTTTTTGTTGTAATTTTTAACTGGAAGCTGCTAGGGGGTGTTTGTACTTCTGAATGATTCTTACATAACAACGCATTTTATCGTGAAAATGAACGATGACTATGGCACTCTCCCTGTGCTTACCCTTAATATGCAGCCGTCTCTCGTTGACATTCTGGCGAACGACGTGGCTGATCTTATCTTATCAATATAACTGGTTTATAAGTTACTGTACGCTTGTCATATGGCGTTCACAAATTAGAGGCCAGCGCTTACCGACTTTTTCATCCCCCCAACATCACTGCAACCCGCGTCCCACTCTTGATAAGGCCTTTGGGACTCACTGCCATTGGGTGTCGCTGTGCGCGTAAAGTCTCAGCCGGCAGGTTTGGTCCGACCGGACCTCAACACAGTCTGAAGTGTCAGACAGTCTTGTTAACACGTGAGAAATTCAGTGTGTGGAAGAAGGTGAAAGAGGGGGAGACCGGGAGAGAGGGGGCTGCAAATTTACGCGGAAGAGAAGTTTTTGAGAGAGAGCTGGACACTGAGGGAACTGCGGAGATCTTATTGAGGGAATGCCGAAAAGGGGAGAAGACATACGGCCAGAGCACCAGACATGAGTCCGAGGTAAGATTGAGAAACGGGTAGAAAGGCGGGGATGGCACACAGGCAGACGTGTCAGAATGAGCAGTTTTATTGAATTACAGAGATGTGTTGATCCAATTACTGTATGCTTCCCCGGGTCTTTTCCTTTTGAGCAGATTGATGTAACCCGTACTGACAGAGACGGTAACATCTGGATTATAGCACCACCGCTCATTTGATATGCAATATTTCAGACTTGGGTTTTCTGTTGATATTTGGCAAACAACATGCAAGTTATTCAACTAAACTGGAAACGGGGTGAAAAAACGTTGTGCTGGCACAGAATAGGAAACTGTAATATAACAGATATTAGATAAAGTTTCACGTAATTAATTTAAATACTTTATAGAGCAACTAAGGACTTCTTCAGAAAAGGGAAATACAATTTCTGTTTATCTAAAAACCGCCATCATGGCACTACCTGCGAGGGCGCACAACTTTGACTTCATTACTTATCTTAAAAATATGACATCAGAGGAAGAGCTTGATTATTTTTAAGTGGCCAAGAAAAGGCCCTCGTGTCATCGAGTTGCTAGTTTCCCTTTGTATCCCAAACTCGTACTGGTGTTTGGTTCAGTCACCAATCCGGGTCATGATCGAGGGCTTTAACTGAGCAACAGGTGTTTTACCTGAGCTGGTGAGGGAGAGCGCACGCGCGCGCGCGCGAGAATTTTAAGGTGCCCAAAGTTGATCTAACCTGCTTTAACTTTCCCTGTAACGGAGGCTAATTGTTTTCTTTAAGGCTCGTATTGTGGCAGGTTTTTGTCAGGGGAGGTCTGGAGAAAAGGACACGGACACTTTTATTTTAACCGTTTTATTGATTTATTCAATGAAACGGCTTCAATTATACAATATCAACACATTTATTCCCTCAATGATTTGTGATAGAACTTGATTGAATTTTGAGCTGAGTTTTGAAGAAAAAATAAAAATAAAATCAGCGTCGTTATGGAAGAAGTCTGACTGCTTTAAGCTCCTGACATGTTATTGATTCGCTGTCCAAGCTATTTCCGTCATTACGCTTCTGTCTAAAATTAAGGTGGGCTACCTAAGGATCATAGGTATAACACACACATATGTATACAATTGCTGCCTGTCTCTTTAAGACGATGTGTTGAGAAGTTCAAGTCGGGGTCACATGAAGTTCCTGCCCTCGATTTTACCTTTTAGTTTTATTATAGACTGACATCACACGGGGCGCTAAAACACTTAGGGCGCATAGAGGGTCCATTATCATCCCTGTGCGCGTTATTGCTCCAACTCAAAAATAGCTAAGGAAATTACTTGAAAAAAAGGGAGGAAAATGATGCTGTACTAAGCACGTATTTTTTTTTTTTTATAGGAGGGGACGAGAAAGAGGGGAGAGGAGGGAAAGAGAGACAGAGAGACAGAGGGAGAGGGAGGAAAGTGGGTGGGAGGACGGACCTAAGGAGTGAAAAGAAATTCATATCAATTAATAATCATAAAAAAAAGAGCTGGCAGACGAGCTCGGAAAACTGGCATGGTTTTTTGGAGGCTGGCAGTTCAAAGCTGAAACGTCAGATATGACTCCTAGAGACTGCTGAGATGATCATTAAGGGAGACTTAGATCGGATGGCAGAAGACATCGGGCATGCAGGTAAGAGCTGATATGTACAGAGGCAAGAAGAGGGGAAGGATGACATTTCTATTAATAATGACTGAACTCTGTGCGTGCTTTCAGAAGGAAACTTCCTGGAGTCGATGAGATATTAGTGGAACTTGTTTTACAACATATGGCGTCTTTCTCTGTTTTTTAAATCCTGTTTTAATTCGGACACGGAACATTGCACATGTTCTTTATAGCGCATTTACTTCGCGTTGGTTGAAACATAAAATTGTATAATACCTTGTTCCTTACGTTATAAAAAATTGTCACGTAAAGAGGAAGCTGTTAATTTGTATATTTCTTCAAGATCACGCCGATGTAACCGGCGGTTTTCAAATAAAAATAATCTGACATGCTTCGAGTACAAAACAAGACAAAAATCCCTCTGTAAAATGAGATTTTAACGTGTTTTATATTGACTGATATTAAAGTGTATTTGAAAAAAACTTTAAAAACTTTAAAAACTCAGAATTAAAAATATAAATACATTTTTAAAAAGCTGTATTTAGTAAAATAAATGTCTTACAAATTTTTCAGGGATGCTGCAACAAAATCCTTAAGCAAACTCCTCACTGGGGATCTGTCTTTATGTGTAACAACAGCAGTGCGGAGCTTAGGTGAGGACACAAGCGCAGGAGAGCGTTATATGATTTTTTTTTTTTTTTTTTTTTTTTTTTTCTTGTGGGGGGTGATTTGCAGTGTATAAATTTCTGGTTTCCTTTGTACAAGTGGAGACTTTACACAGCTGCCCGGAAAGAGATGCTCTCTCAATGCTGCTGACAGGTCTGAAAAGGGAAAAAAGAGTTGCTATAAGAAACAGCTGTGCGATACACCTCGTAGCGCAATGAGGTGAAATCGGCCTGTTTCTGGAGATGATTTCATTTCTTTTTCTTCTTCTTCTTCTTTGGCGGAGATACGGAGAAGCAGAGGGTAGATGAGGCGCTGCAGCGCAGAGGAGATGCATTCACTCGTGACTCGGTTTACTGCTCAGTGTGTGAAGGGCAAATTAAAACGTTAGAAACCGAGAGGTCGGGTCCTCTCGGCGACTCACGAAGGCGGGACACGACTTTTTGTTTTGCGACATGTAGTATTCCGATATATATGTACATGTATATTTTAACAGTGGAATCAAAGCCAACACCGAAGTTAAGAATTTACTCCATTAATAATCGCACAGGAAAACAATAATAATAACTGCATCCAAGCAAGCTGCAGAAATTATTATCATACATATTGTCTTTGATAATTGCTTAGGGAAAAAAAGGAAATTAAAAAAAGGAACGACTTGCTTTGAAAACTTTAGTATATCATTTAAAAAACAAGCAAACAGGTTACCTCCGTAATACTAGCATAGAAGTTTGGATTATTATAATGTCATGGTTAATATGACCATCTCGTTATCTCATTGTTAACTCAGTTACAATCTACATGAAGAAGATGTCACCCTCATGTCTTTATCAGTAGTCTATTTCTAAATTTGTGATGATTTTTAGGATTATAGAAATATAGAAATCAAACAGGAAAATGATTAACTGCCCATCCTGTTTACTGATGTGACAAAAAAAACCCAAACTGTCAAATATAATCACTAACCATCACTGCAAACACCCAGTCTATTCATTTTTTTTCCAAACTTCAAACTCTAAAACAGTTCGCCTCCATTGAGTCACAAAAATGACAAAATAAATTAGGTGGGCTGAAGTTGTAAAAAAGTACAGTAAAAGTCTTTTTGAAAAATTTACACTGACTTTGTATTTATTCTAAAATAAACAAGGCTATAGGAATATGGGTCCCAAATTGAAAAGAAAGAAAATAAAACATCAGCACAACGTTTTAAGCAGATGTGTGGCGTGTTTATATGACTGAGGCTGTATGCAGAGGTAGGAAGTTTAGTCTTGCTTCACCCCAAACCACAAAAGTGACAAAACAGACAAAACTTAGAAACAATGACTATTAATCTAATGCAAAAAGGTGAATGTCATTGCCATAAACTACATAACAATCACAAGAGATTTTCTTGCCTGTTCAGGGGTCTTTTAGAAGAAAGCTATCAATCTACGAGGGAGCTGTAAGCTTCCCTCAGGAAACTGCACTGTATGTGCAGTCTTGAAGAATAACATTACAGCGCATGTTTAACATAACAAAACAAGCAGTTTTTGTGGCTTATTATAGGCTTAAAATGTGTTTTCAAGTTCACGGCATGTAGCAGGTTCTCTTTAAGATGTGTTCTCTGACTAAATATTGCAATCATCGATAGCTTCCTAACAGGATGCAGCCAGCTTACACATGGCCTCAAGATCAAGCGTTTTGTATTACATCTTTTACTGTAATGTTTCACTTTTTGTCAGGGGCTATAGTAAGTCGAGAGTTTATTTAAAGGGCAAGTTGTAGCCTGTCAAACAACTCAAAGAGCAAAAGCATAGAGGTCTTTGTTGTCTTGATAGTAAACTCACAAACACTGTGCCTGTTGTTATCACAAAACATTACTAAAAAAAATTGTTAGGCTGTATCCACAGGACATTGCAGGTGCACATAGATGTTGTAATATGTCAATTAAGAAAACGATTTTTATGTACTGTGAAGAAGTATTTAATCAGAAGTCAGGATATAAAGAAGGCTTAGTTTTCTGCCAGGCTTTCTGATGAAATTCTAATGCTTAAATGTGCACTACAAACCACATACAGGAGAGAATGTACACAGTCTGTTAACATACGGTTCAGAGTAACAAGTAATCAGCTCAGTGCGATGAAGACTGCAACAGCTCAGCAAGTTATGGAAATTACTTGGTCAATTCTTCATATTTACTTAGATCTTAAACTCGTTTGTTGTCATGAAAATTTCTAGTAAATTATGTCCGCTGAAAGCCGAAAAGAAGAGAAGCCGGCGGTGGATGCACTTCACATGTCAGCTGGAAACAGGATGGAGTGTGAGCCCACGTACTACCCTTACTAGAACTGTCTTTTTAAAAGATATACTTCCGATCATACAGTAGTTCAGCTGTACGTGTGGAAATGACGACAGGACCTTTTAAAAAACTTCAAAATGAATTATTTTTTTAAAATGGCATTTGTTGTTAAAAACAGATATTTCCTTTGATATTTATCGCATGATGCTTATCACATGATCACTTGCTGGACTTGACTGTGACTTGTCATTTTCCATTTTGTGAGTGATGACATTTCTGTCTGATTTCGCAGCTCTAATGCTGAACAATCAACATTTTAAAAATGCTCAGTCTTAGCTGTGGAAGATTTTTGGAGGAAAAAATTGACACAGTTTGCTCGGGAATTGTCATAATTCCTCAGTAACTCATTTGTCAGGTTTTTTTTTTTTTAAACTCATACTTCTCCATTCTTATGCTGAGTGTGTACACTTAATGAAATAAACAAGAAGTGAATGAGCTGGTGTCAGGAAGACAGCGATCAGATGGATGACACGATATTTATGTAGCTGCTTGTTTCCCATCAGTGAGACTGAGCCTTTAGGGACAGTTTGAGACGTTTAATCTTGTAAGCAAACTAGACTCAGATGCCACTGATTGAACAATACGTGGGATTTCATTCGTGCAGCCAATATAGTTTGTTTTAAGATTGGTGGAACAATTACTGTCGGGATTTGAGCGTGTACATGTGCGTGTTTGTGCGCGTGCGTGTAGGCGCACACTGGATCTTTGAAGCCTACCTCAACGTAACGTATTGAAACACCTAATGGTGATTTACATCCCGTGCGCTCAGTGTTCCTTATATGACTGGGCAAGAAGGGGAGCTGAAATCTCGATCTTTTTTTGGATGTGTCCTTCCCCCACAGGTTTATACCTGCTCTTCGTCATATTAGCAAAACATTTGTCCCTAAGCTTTGTTTAAAACTGTGTGCAGCACTTCTGGAATACTTTATCAGGAAGCCAGCAATTACAAAATATATATTTGTGGTTCTCTGTCTTGAGCTCTTTCTCTTTTTTTGCTTGCTGCAGAGGAAGTGAATGCAAAGACTTGAATTTCTTATAATGAGAAAACCACTGCAACTGCTCACCTTTTGCAAAAGTTCACTTCTACCGAGTGGCCTTTCCGTGCACTTTCCACACATAAGTTCTGCACTTTACTGTCAAAGCTGGTCAATCTGCTTAAATAGCTGTTACGCAAATAATAAGCGAATCATAAAAGCGTAACTGTGAGCTTCCATTAAGACATATTTAAGTATTGTTTATGTTTTAAAAGAAAATCTGACAGCGGTTAATTCATCTTAATAAGTGCATCCATATGCAAGGTCTTTTTTTTAATGGTTTACATTACTAGCCCGTTTGCTGTTAAAGCTTTTGGCACTCAAACTTCTGAAAATATACTCTGATTTAATGTAATGTGTTTATTGTAAGTTTTGATAGATTGTGATTATGAAATGCATCAATAATATTTTTAGTGGTGCAGAAAATTGCACATTAATTGGCTTATTGTGACTTGAAATGATGACTGCTGCATGACGTTTTACAGATATCTGTTGTTGCAGGTGGTGGACTGAAAATAATGCTGGATGCCATGGAAGTTCCAAGTCATGCTAGGGATCTCCTCCTGCAACTCAACAGCCAACGCACCAAGGGCTTCCTGTGTGATGTTATCATCGTGGTGCAGAACGCCCTCTTCAGAGCTCACAAGAACATTCTGGCTGCCAGCAGCCTCTACTTGAAGTCTTTGGTGGTCCATGACAATCTCATCAACCTCGATCACGAGATGGTGAGTCCAGGGGTCTTCAGGGTAATTCTGGACTACATCTACACAGGCCGCCTTAGTGATGGAGACCCCACTTCTCCAAATGAACCAAATCTAGGGGCTGTCTTGGCAGCAGCCAGCTACCTTCAACTGCTTGACTTAGTGGCTTTGTGCAAAAAGAAGCTAAGAAGAAATGGCAAGTACCCTCCCCGCCCAAGTCCAGCATTTCTACCCTACTCAAAGATGGGGCCAAATAGCATGGGTTTAGGGAGTGGTGGCAGGTATAGGGTTTCTACTCCTGTCATTCAATCCTGTCCTCCAGGCGGAATTTTGAACAGCCATGGACCCCGGGCACTACCACCAGAGGAGCTAGTTCCACATCGACTAGCTGTTCATACAGGAGAGTTGTATGCTCCCACCTCCACCCAGGGCTCTCAGGTGTTCCCCTCTCTGCAGTCACCTCTGCCTTCTCAGCTTGGGCGTGCAGCCCTATCCGACAGGAACTGCTCACCCAGCTTCGGCCTTGATCTCTCTAAGAAAAGCCCCACCTCTCAGTCTCAGCTCACACCTTCTCAGACCCATCTGGGGAACACTCATAATGACGAGGAGCGAGATGGGACTCTGAGTGACCACACAAGTCCTATCCAGGGGACGAATGGCAGAGCTTTCCCCTCAGAAAAAATGGAATCAACTGACCAGGGAGGCTCCCTCACTCCGCCACCTTTTCCACCTCTCAACCAACCGATAGCCCCGCACCTTCCCCACCTGCATCGCTCAGGTTCCCAGGGGACAGACCGCTACCCATGCCCCCCAAGTCCGGACACCCCCACGGAAGGCGGAGAGGCAGGCAGAGAAATGGGCAACATCTACCGCTGGGTAAAACACGAACCGCTGTCATACACAGCTGAAGATGAAGATGAGGATGAAGATGAAGAGGAAGGGGGTGAAAATGGAGATCAGCATCATAACCATCACAAGACTGGGGAGGAGAGTGAAGGAGCAGATGACAAGAGCGGGTCAGGCACAGAAGAGACAGGCAGCAGTGAGGGTCGCCCATCCCCGACTGGACCAATGGGGAGGTTCCACATGCCGTACGAGCCGGAGAGCTTCGGGGACAATCTGTATGTGTGCATTCCCTGTGACAAAGGCTTCCCAAGCTCAGAGCAGCTCAATGCACATGTGGAGACACACACGGAAGAGGAGCTGTACGGCAACTCAGGCGGGGACATAGGAAACGGCAATAACAGCAGCAGCAAAAACATGAGCAGTAACACAAACGGTTATGGAAGCCTCAACAGCAGCAACACTCTGAACAATTTGTCACACCTGGAGACCAAGTCGAGCCAGCTGAATCCAGCGAGCATCGGGGAGATGATTCGACCCTACCGCTGTTCCACCTGTGACAAGTCTTACAAAGATCCAGCCACTTTGCGCCAACATGAGAAGACCCACTGGCTGACACGGCCTTACCCCTGCAGTATTTGTGGCAAGAAATTTACACAGCGCGGTACCATGACCCGCCACATGCGTAGCCACCTGGGCCTCAAACCTTTTGCCTGTGACTCCTGTGGCATGCGCTTCACCCGGCAGTACCGCCTCACTGAGCACATGCGCATTCACTCTGGTGAGAAGCCCTATGAATGTCAGGTGTGTGGGGGAAAGTTCGCTCAGCAGCGCAATCTCATCAGCCACATGAAGATGCACAGCAGTGGAGGGACTGCAGGGAGCCTGACCACAGATGGGAAACTGAAGCTGGACTTTGCAGAGGGCATTTATCCTCTGAGTAAATACACAGCAGAGCATCTTGGACTGAAACAAGAGAAGGCTAGTGAGCTTCTCATCCAAGCGCAGCAGCAACTGGTGGCTGATGCAAAGGTCATGGAGAGCCTGTATCCACTCTCCAAACTGGCCTCTGAACACCTGGGCCTCACCCACGACAAGATGGACATCCTGGGCCAATCACTGCCCCCACAGGCCCTCTCTGACGCCCGAACCATCGACCGCTACTCACCAAGTTAAGACATGTGATATCACCAATAAGTCTGTGTGCACACACAATTTGCAGTATCCTTATTCCATTCACCTCAACTCAATATCTCTGCACCTCAGACTCAGGCCATAAACAATTGGTCTGCTAATGCACACCAAAATGTGTAGACTGTAAGTGCCTTTCTATGCATCTAATGTATCCTAAAGACCTCCTTCATAAAGGAGCTTTGTGCTATTACGTGACCAAGGGACACTCACTTTAAAAAAAAAAAGTACAGTATTTATGTACAGTGTATGCAAAGAAACTTTTTTTTCTATGATTACAGCCATTGAGCCAAAGTGAAAAATTGAAAACCAAAATGAAAATTGTTTTATTTATTTTTTATTATGGTGGAATCCAAAGAAAACAAAAACTATCCCTGACCCTAAACCTGTGTACTATTCAACTTTGTAAAAAAAAAGAAAAAAAAGAAAGAAAGAAAAAGCACATAAGGACAAATTTCAGGGTTTGTCCAGAACTTTTATAATATGAATAAGGCCACTCACCTGGACTTTAAAGGAATGGGAGTACATTTCGTCTGTTTTTTTTTCTATTATTTCATTTTTTAATTTCCTGTTTTTGGGGTACTGGACAATTTATGTATCTCGCTCTCCAGCTTCTCACCATCTTGGGAAATGACTGAATGATAAGAGCATTTTGATAGTCACCAGGGCAATATATTCCCCAATCACCATTTATTTTAAAGTAACACCACTCACCACTCGGCATATTTGTGTGGATAAAGGGCTTGTACTATATGACAGCAGTTGAATCCACCTTATGCCCAGCTTTCAACCACTTATGAGCCGAAACTTCCTGTGCAGTTCGACAACCACCCCTTTGCGCTCAGTTGTTATTGAGATGCAGCAAGCACAGCCCTGTGATCTCATAACTGGGACATGATTGCACATACCCGACTGATGACACACTAATCCCCGTTCACGGCGAGTGGAGCTTCATCTTATGGTGTACATGAAGCATGGGTGTTGCCGCTGACATTGTGCAATTATTACAATTATGGATACAGTTGAGCATAGAGGCAGGGGTAAGGATGGGCTTAATGACACAGAAATCTGTCATTTACTGTCATCAGCAGTTAAACCATTCATTGCGGTCTGATGATTAATCGTGGAGCGGCAGTAGTCAGAGGCTTTGTTGGATGCTTCTCTGTTCCACCGTCCGGCCTCTCATTTGACCTCCCTCCCCTGTAGTCTGTTGTCTGGGAGCCCCGCTACTGTTGACAGGCCAAAGTGAGTGCTCTACTCAGCCCTTTGCCTTAGAAGCACTCCAAACACCGGATGCATATACGCTCCCCCTTCACACACAGCAAGCTGCTAATCTGTCAGTGATATGAACATAAGAAGGGGTTTGTGGGTCTTCCCTGGAAGCCAGCGGGTGAGTAGCACTCCCAGCTGCTGTGCTTCAGTAATCCCTGTGAAATCTCACTTTCTCCTGGACAATTCACACTGCTCGCTGGCGTGATGTCCCATTTCATGCCTGCCATTGTACCCCTCTGATCCACTTATTAACATTAGATCCCAGCCTAGCAAATGTGTCCTGGCCTTGCCTCCCGGCCCTGCTGGTATTAAATGCGGAAACAATGAATGACTGATTTGTGTGTTGGCTGAGCAGCCTGAAAACAAAAGAGCACTTAAAGATTGTGGGTTGAAGGCACATTTTTGTCTGTAAATCTTTATTCCAAAAAAAAGAAGTTGCATTTTTTTTTCTTCTTTTTTTGGGTCTTTGTCCACTTTTACTAGTCCTCAATTCAGATTAGAAATGTTTGACCACTATAGTGCCAATGCCAACCTCAGAGGGTGAATGTGAAGATTAAAGCCATAAATACACTGTGATAGACGTAGTGAATCATAAAGGCTAAAAAAAAAAAAAAAAATCATACAGTGTGCCTTACTTACTTCTTTGGAATTTTCTTTTTCTTTTTAAATGTAACGATAATTTAAGGGCTTATTTTCTGTAGCATATGATCATATCAAACATGTTGTTTCTTGTCACTTTTCTTCATTTTAATTTGAACTGAAAGCAGCGCACGTGAAATTGGTGCTTACCTCAGGACTGAACCCAGCGTGGGGATGCTAATCTTTTGTAAACTATAGATCAACAGTATCAACACACATACATGCACACACTCACCCACACTCACCTTAGTATTTTTTTTTTTTTATTAACAGGACCGTTGTCCTGTGTTAAACCTGTGGTTAATTCTTTGTTTATCCATTTGTTGTTACAGTTTTGTTGTGGAGAGATGAGGTGGTATTAACATTTTTGTTATAGTACGTGGTATACATTTTTTCTATTTTGTCTTCTTCAATGACATTTATGTCTGACCAGTTCCATTGTTGTAACATAAGGCAAAGCCATTTATGCTTGTACCTTAAGTGCTTGTCGATATCTGAACCACAGTTTAGTAAGTATGAAGGCATTGAGATCAATATATTACAGTAAAGTTGAGAAGTTGACAAGCTTTGTGTTGTGAAATATCTCCCTCTCTCTCTGTCTCTCTCTCCCTCTCTTGCTCTCTCTGTGAAAGACATGATGCATCATCTGTACTTCCTTAAACAGACACGCAGTGGCTTTGCTGGTTGACTATGAAAGCTAGCCTCGTATTGTTTGGCCCCCTTTTCCTCAGAGGTTAGTGAACTTTTGACAAGAGTCAGACGGAGGTCGCTCATGCACACAAGCACACAGGAAGCCAGCTTGTTTTGTTTGGTGCTCTGCAAAAAAAGAAAAAAGGAAAAGAACATGGCAGAAAAGATAAAAATAAAACCAGTAGAGGCTTCATCTACAAACGTGTGTGTATGTGTTCAAAACCTAAAAAACAGGCAGAGGCAGTCGTGAGAATTTCCACACTCCCCTTCACTAGTTAAAATAACATACCGCTTCCACTGTCACACCAAATCTGTATAAGAGGGAAGACCAAGATAATGCCCGAGCATTTCTGTAGGAAGCGCACTGTTTGAAATCTGCTTAATTTCATTTATGTGCGAATGTTAGTGGAGGGGAGCGTTTCACGTCTTTAGAAAGGGGAAGCAGTTGCTTGTCTGTTTGTGTGTCCCTGTGCTATTTAAGCGCATGAAGGCCTGGTAATGCATGTCCTGGGAATAGGGTTGGTGTGAAGGAGAAGAGCTGAGGAGCAGGAAGTGAACTTTTGGCTGGTGTGTTGTGCTGAGCAGGATGTGCCGTGTGTTTCTACTCAGAAGCAGATAGAAAGACGGAGAACGGGGAGGGAGAGGAGCAGGGAGAGCACAGCAGGGTGGATGCGAGCCATTGTCCTAATATGAAAGCCTGTCCACACTTCTGAAACCCTCCATTCAGAAAACAAGTAGACTGTATCTTCTCTTTTCCTTCCCCTTGTTGCTTTTTGGGAATAAATCTCTGCTCAGTATCACGGTGATGTTGCATTGAAGGCTTTCAAGGGCTGCATGGTGAGACATTTAGATGCTTTGTTAGAATTTGAGGATATTGTGGACTCAATACTTTTGGCATCCTCGCGGATTTTAAAATAAATTTCCCCTCTATTTGCTATATATCCATATTTTGAACATTTTTTAAATTTGAGGCAAGACTAAATAATAGGAAGACCCCAGTGAGTGTATTGTAGAGCCTAATTGAAAAACTTGGCAGTGTTTCCTTTGCTCTGTGGTTGTTTCACTTAGTCTAATTAGAAGAGCCTTGTTTCAATTTACTGATGTAGCCACCCACCCCATTGGGTTTTATGCCCTTTGCCTTTGTTAATGTTATTTATATGACAAGTAAGCCCAGCAAAACTCTTATTGCCACCACAGTGGTTTTGATGAAGATGTTTGGAGCGTAACATAATTAGGCATCTAAAGAGTTTATTAGTTAAATGAATTTTTAGAATCAAATGAGTGAATGCAAATATAAATGAATGCACTAACAAAAGCCGCAAAAAATTAGGTGTGGGTTGTTTTTGTACTTTACTTGCCATGTCATTTCCCCTTTTTTAATTTCTTTCTTTTTTTATGGCAACCATCCCAGTCCTGTAACTTTTTGTAACACTAACATTATAGCATCTCGTGGACCAAAAAAGGATTTGGCTTTAACGTTAAAAAATGCAAAGCATGCCTTTAAGCTTTCTTCCAGTCGCAGGAGGCCAAGGTCACCTCTGTGCCGCCTGTCGGCATCACAGTCTGAAATCATACCACTGTTTGACATTTATTATATTTTGCAAGGTGTGCCAAAATAGACTGAAGCTTTCGATAGACATCGCAGATGCACAAAACTAAACTCAGCAACAAACGTTGAGGTTTGCATCGGTGAGCTTAGCTTGTAACCATCTTTACCTTGTTAGGAAAGTCATTATCAGTGTGGGTAATCGTGAGAACCTGAGCACAAGTTACTATCGTCCTGTGTACAGTACATATTTTTTTTATTTATGAGCACTTATGTTTAAATATAAGCTAGAGTCAGATATTGATATTCAAGCCTAAGCTTGTCCTTTAAATGGGAAAACTGACTCTGAAGTCAGTCAGTTCAAACGTGCCTTCGGTATAAAAAGTATGAAGTTATCCTGCAATAAATTGTACGACTGTAGCATGGGGAGGTTTCTGATGTGGCTACTTAATGCACCTGCCCATCTACATGTCTGAATGCCTTTCCCACAGTGTAGCAGGGTGAAGTACAAGGGAGATATCTGACACTTTCGAGGCTCTTTATTACAAGCAGCTGCTTTAGATTTATTTCTCTGAACTGCACTTTTCTGGAAAAATCATTGTATTGTGATTTTTTATTACTCTTATGATCCCCTAGAAGTCCCACAATTGCCTTTCCTCTGGCACTTTGCTTCCTTTTCTTCCTCCCTCCAGTGCAGAGCTCGGCCACACTCGTTCACCGCCCTCGTACCCTCAAAGCACAGCTTCCCTCTTCACCTCTCTCTGTGCCTTCTCTCTTCTTACACTTAACACAAACCGCTGACCCACAGCACCCGCTGCCTCCCCTCCTCTCCCATGATCCACTTACTTCCAGCTGTTTTTCATGCTGAAGAAGACAGTTGTCTAAATGTTTATGTGAAGAGCTACTTTCTTTTTCTTTAAGCCCTGATCAATTTCCAAAATGAACTTTGTGGCATGTGTTAAAATACAACAGATGACGGGCCCAAAAAAAGAAGAAGCAAAAAACCCTGTATTTGACATCGTTATTGTATTGTGATCTTCAAGCCAAGGAATGGCTTACAAAGGAGAGATTAAAGACATCTTATTGTTGTAGAGGAAATGCAGAATAATGTGAGAGGAAATGTTCAGGGAAAATATGCTCAGAAAGATGCCAGTAAAGTAAACATGTATGAAATTGCACAATTGAGTCGGGCCTCAGCTGCACCAGCCAAGTCATGCGCTGAGATGGAGAGAACAAACAGAGAGAGGGTTGAGAGGAAAAGAAGCAGAAACAGAGAGAAAAATAGCTTGTGCTTGATAGTCTTAACCTTCAGTAAATAACAAAGGAAAGCTGGCAGCGTTGTGTGTGTCTGCTCACCACTCTTTTTCCACCCGCTTCCAATTTAATCTTATGAGGACATGTTTATTTTTCTTCTTTTTTTTATTACTGCAGGTCAATTTCAGGTTTTTAATTTTAACGTTCATGTCAGTGTGACATCGGAAATGACACCCTCTTTCCAGGCCTAGCAATTATCACCAAATCAGCACATGACCTACAGTAGGCTCTTTGTAGCGAAATAGTGAAGGGGCTTCTGTCTGTCCATATCCTCCTGCATCTGTTTTGTTTGGATCTCTTTTTCTCTCTCTACCTTGAACACATACAAAGTCCACTGAGTGGACCTTGGCTTTAATTGCTTAGTTTACAGTGCACAACTTCTGCTCCAGAAGTTTAAATCTGAAGACAAACAGAGAGCTAGGACAAAACAAGCAGGAATTTGGTGCAGTGAAAGTCAGCCGGGGGAGAATATTCGATTGTATATCTCTCTAACACACTCCTGCTCACGCACATATAAACACACAGCTGGATGGCAGACTGCTGCTCCAGATTAGGTCAGATTTAATTAGCTTGCTCTGCTCCGTTTGGAGTGTCGCTTCTTGTAGAAAAACCCATTTTTAAAGAAAGGCGATTCCACTGACGGCTTTCACCCGTCACACGCTGAAACCTGTGCCAAAATGTTACAGAGCCTCAGGGTCCTCACACACACTTACGTACACAAAGGCACAAGCATCTATTTTGGTTTTGGAAAATCGGTAAGGAGAAGTGTAGAAATGATGGATTATGATCTAATGAAGACCACTTTGACATTTTGAGATGGTTGTGCCCGACTGTGGTTCAGGGACAAATATGTTATGCAGGAACACAGGCTGCCACGTAGACAATTGTAGTTGTGAATAAATGGAAAAAATGCATGGTAGAATACATGCATCACAAATTTACAATGGAAATTTGATTTTTTTTTTTTTTTTAGTAGACGACAGGATCATATTTCAGCAGGCATAAACCAGGCGTGCCAGAAACATCAGCAGCGTCTGGTGTTTTTGTTACATGGTTTTACCTTTTATACCAAAATGACAATTAAAAGCAATACACTTAAACCAAAACAGTATTTTCTCTTTGTGCATTCTGCATATTTCAGTGTCTATATTGATCTTACTTTGCTTTAGTGAAATGAATGTATTTATTGCATGTCAAAAGTTTTATAGGTAATTTCTTTTGTGTAAATTCTTATTGTGGGTTTTTATCATTTTATTTGATTATGGTGTCTCGATAAAATGTTGATAAGGCTTTTATTTTTTTTAAAAGCCAATGTGAAAAATGTCTTTTCTTGTTTGTTTGTTACTATACTCGAAATCAACTTGGCAATAAAATGAATTGCATAACGGATTTACACGGACGTTTGTCAAGTTATTTAATTAATTTGCACATCCAAATCAAATGTAAATGATCACATTTATATTTTTATTAATTTAATTACCCTTGATTACTGCAGTGCAAAATCTCTCATAACAAAACTTGTTGTAGACCACTGCAATGATTTGTGTTTTTGGAAAATTTATTTTGCATGAAATGAGTTTTACATTAAAAGAAAGAATGGGACATAAGACCACAGCGGAGACCATTTCACAGCAATGATGACCGCAAAAATGAACGACTTCTGTTCATTTTCCTACAACACGTTGGCCTTCAGGTCTGTATTCTCCCACATGGAGACATGTGAGTGCCTCATTTAAGACAGAGAATTTCAAATGAATCTCATACATCACACACAGTCTACATGCAACAATGAACAGATCCATTACTCTGTCAGCAGGAGCAAAGCCAGCCAGGCAGGCACACACACACACGCACGCACGCACGCACACACACACACACGCACACACACACATCCTTTTCCACTGTGTGAAAATCACCTTATTATCACCAGCACATAAGAAATCATAGTGCCTTCCAGATGTTTTATATAATTCAAGCAACTTGCCACAAATTACTTCTTGACATTAAACAAATTAGCATTTCTTCTCTCAGGTGCATTAAATCAACATTCATGAGCTGGAGGTGCTTCCTGAGAGATCATATTCACCAGGTGTAATGACAGACATCATCCGCTCTATGCTGCTTGAACAGTGGGTGAAAACAAAAGGAACAGCATGACATTTATCACAAGTCTCGCACAATTCTGCTACACAAACGTGGAACAGGAACATTTTTCTCTCATGGTAATCCCCTCACATTACAATCCACGTACTGTTTAATCAGTTACGGTCATTGTATCCATGTTTAGCAAAAATATTAACAGAATGTCTAACTTAACAGCTTCCCCCTCCCCAGACATTTCCCAACTATTAGCTGTTAATATGCATTGAAACTCCTCACACCTAATTATTTAGATGTGTCATCAAATGGCCCTGTTACATGTAGGTCGTATGAGGCACAAACTTTCAGAACAGAAGACATGTCATAAAGACTGCCGGCAGTTTAACCAGATTATCTAAACCGCTTTATTCGAGTGTAATTGTGTAAATAGAACAACCCTGCATACAAAAAAACAAAACAAAAAAACTACACGGTGTGATGGCTTGTTGCCTTAGATACTAGTAAGACAGGAAATATTTTCCAGGAAGTTCAACCTGTGTGATAGATTAGGACTTTTCAAAAACCTATCTGTGGCCAAAAATGTATGCATAGCAGGTTATACCTTTATGCAGAATAATTCTAAAACTTATTTTAATGAATAGTATATATTTAGCAGTGTTTGCATGCATGTTGGCTAATGAAGCAGCTGTGATAATGAGGAACGGCGGAATTTGAGCTTGGTTCAGTCTGGCCCTGTGCTAGCGTGCTTGATAAATAAGTGTGATAGCCTCATTCAAAGCAATGATAGAGTTTGTGCTTTCAGCCTAAAATTAAAACATAGTTATGTTGGCAAAAAGAATTCCTCTGTGTGGACACACATAGTCAGAAAGCTATATGTGTCCATGAGAAAGAAGATAGGTGCACTAGGTCTAAAGTTGAAGGGCAGTTGCTAGAAGCCTTGGTACCCACTGCTCACTCTGAGAAACCAGGATATTCATGGCAGGTGGCCTACAGCCACTCTGGTCTCTTGCCACTCTTCCATTCGGAGACACTGCATATTAAATGGCAAAGGTCTGTGGTGTTTGGTTTCCCTCAGTGGGTGACAGAAACTGGGTGCCAGGCTCTGGAAACCCCACCATCCCTTTGAGCTTTCAGTGCCCTGCCCAGTGTACACTGGAAGAAGTGCTAGACCTTTTTCACCCTGATCTGGGATAATTGTGGAAAAACATAAATAGATAAGGTGGATGATCAGCAGGTTTCCAGTGGAAGTTTGCGTAACCTTCTCACAAACATTCTTCAGTAGGTGAGACATGAAGACATGAGAAGGGCAAAAGTATTGACTGCTGAGTCATTTAAACAGTCAGGGGCTGTCTGCTGTGGGCACATTAAGGGACTTAATCATAACTGTAGTTGTGCTCCAGAGAGTAAGTATCTATACCATTACAGAGAAATGACTTATGTTTAAATTAGGTGCATACACTTCTGCAGCTTCTCTTAAATTCCAGGAATTTGCTTGGGGACTCCTAATACGGTTTCCAACATTATGACACATTTTTGCATCTAAAGTTTGCTCTGGAGCTGTCAAAAGGTCAACAAAAGTTTCAGTCCCGCTTTTATAGCAATATGCAATCACTCAGAAACCAAAAAACTGAAATGAGATAGGATTATTTCTTGCTTCACGGACATCTGCTTTTTTCCTCTTTCAAATTAAATTTTCATTCAATAGCTCCTGTCCTTTGAGCCCACAATCAGACAGGCATTCTCTTTTGTCAGTCACACCTCAGTGGAGCCAGCAATCAAACCAAAGCAAGATAGTTCAGTTGGTTGTTGTCCATATAATAAGTAATGAGTTTAAGATTGACATCTTTCTCTGATTTTTTTTTTTGTGTGTGTTCAAATAAAGAATGTCCCAGCAATATAAAGTACCTATTAGCTGTAAAGTGATTCTGGCAAACTTGAAACAAACCAGAGAACTAGAAAATGGGTTTAAATATTTATTTATCGTGTATATACTATGCCCTTTCTATAAATGTAGCACAGAATTTTTTTTAAAGACCTATGATATTTGTTTTACTCAGAACAGGATGGCCAGATACTGATTATGAAAGTCCTGCCAGTAACTCCCCGTGACTTCTATATGCAGAGGGCTTCAAATATGAATGGCAGAGAAAACAAGTGAGACATTTATGTGCTTGAGTAGGATGGTATGAAAACAGTGCTTAATGTTTATCAGGAGCGGAGCTTAAGCTTTTGTTTAGCATGTTCTTTGCATGTTTAGTTACTAAAGTTTGCACAATAGTTATGTCTGACTCTTACTTGACCTCAGAAATGTGTCCACAGTTTTTGAATTCACTCTCAGGTTAAAAAGGCTATTTAACTGCTTTGCATTTTATAATTTTATTGTGGTTAGTTGATGCTTTTAGTTTATCACTGGGAATGCTGTGTTTGTGTTGGTAATTGTACTTTTGCAGTAGCTTATAACTTTTAAACCGCTGCTGAAGTGGCATTTATTATCACCATATATACACGTCTGACTTAGGAAGCTTTAGTCTGCTGTAATAACTAAAACAAATGCTCCCCTGGTCTCTTTTTGCGCTGCTGCCTTTCTCATTATTACATGAAGTCGATGAAGGAATTGTAAGGCAGTACATTGTTTTCCCATATTACATAAAAAAGAAAACCGTTCGTTCAAGGGCTAGGAATTTCAAACTCAAGATCCGAACTCTGAAATATGCTCCAATTAGGTTTGTGAGAAAAATACGACAACATCGGGAAAAAGGAAAAAAAGGAGACAAACAGATCACTTAAATAGCCCCCATCATGACCTTGATATGAAGTGTCTCACGTCATATTTTATTGTCTCTCTCCTCCTCATCCTCTTTTTCACTTCTTTCTTTGTCCGTCTATCCCACCCTTGCTACATTTCACCGCTTAAGACTCCCACTGAATGGAAAACAGCTGGGTCGGGGACTGCCCAGAGCACATTATGCCCAATTCTTCAATGAATTCCCATCTACCTCTCCCCGCTCCCTCTCTGTCCAGTGCGCTCCCCTGCTCCCTGTCCTCATTTAAGGTGGGGCTGTGCAGCTGAAACAAAAGAAAAACAGCCTGCATGAGAACATGTTTCTCACCCACATATGGTACACTTTCTCCCTCTCCTCCTTTCTGTGAATTTGTTTCCCAACCCTACTCCCTGGTGATACTCTGCTGTTATGGCTGGTTCTGCTTTTGACAAGCTGAAAAGCACCAAGATATAATGCAGCTGAGCTGAATGGCCAAGTATGCATACAGAGTAATGTGTCAGAATTATTAGTTTGCCCCGATACCCATAGTTCACCTGCTGTGGTAGACGATGAATCGTGTGAAGACAAACACTCATAAAACTCTGCTATGATTTCCCAAGAACAATAATATGTTTTAGGTTACACCAAACCGCACTGTAGACTAGTGGGATGCTCGGATGAAATGCATGTTAGCGCGTGTTGTTTCAAAGTATCAAAGTTTGTTTTGAAAAAATTTAACTGTGGCCATTGGTCTTTTGAACCACCATCCCTAAAAACCAATTTAGCATCTCTGATGCTATCGGTGTTACTAGTAATACTTCCAGTACTCACACTATAACCAATAAACCTCAGGGACATAAAAAAGGCATATTGTTAATGATAGCCAGCTGATAACTGTGTCTGTCTGCTGTCGACAAAACATAATTCAGGATGGCAATTCAGTCTCAGGGCGGGGTAACACAAAAAGTACATAGGAAGTTGTTAACGTGAGCTTGTTATGATAGTACGGATGTGTGACAAATTTAAGGAAAAACTTTGACCACTACTGTTGTGACAAGAAAAACAGTGCCAAGGACAACTCTTGACTGTGTTGGTCATCTGAGGGATTTGTTTAACTGCGGAGGGCATTTTGGACCCCGCTGAGAGAGAAGTGTCAAAGTGCAAAATTGTTCTAGTTGACCTCTTCATCCTATGATGAATAATCCTGAAGAAGTCTAATATAGGGCAAATGTATGGGGTGTCTGATTGTGTGAGTGTGCGTTGGTGGGGGGGTTAACTTATTTAGAGAGTCCAACTGCACAAAAACGGTGTGAATCATAATCTGAGGCCTTCGCAATCCTGAAATCTTTCAACATGTGAACCACTGTGTTACAGCGATCTCCACCACCGTCATCAAAACACCAAATGAGGAAATGTGTTTTGGAAGAACAACGTTTGTTCCTGCAAAACGCTAAAGTGCACTGAAGGTGTTCTGGTGACAGGATGTGACCTGGTGCCTTAGTGAGACACTTGATGTCCATTTTTAAAAAAAAATTTGTCACACAACTTGGTGTTATCTGCTTGCACATTTAGTTGAGTCCAATTTATTTATGTAGCACATTTAGAAACAACAGCTCTTGACCAAAGTGACGTATGTCTAAAATAATCACAAAAGATAAAAACATAGCAGAAAACAACAAAATGAGGAAAGCTGAGTAAAACAACACAAATAAAAGAACTCATTCTAAGCCAAAGAATAAAAAATGACTACTATAGTTCCTATTGCCTTTTTAGCCCTGATAGAAATATCTGGCTCTTCAGTTGCTAAATCCTCCATTAAGCTGACCAGCTAGTCAGTTACTATCCTTTTGATCTTTATTGCTGTGTAGACAGCAAAGAGAATGCTTTTAAACTTTCTTTATTAAAAGTAAATAAATATTTGCTGTGTTTAAAAGGCCAGATTTTTAAAGTTGAATCATGATAATAATCATAATCTTAGGAAATAAAGGGAAATTTGAAGTGTCGTCACTCTGTCCCTACTGTCACTTCTACGGTGGCAGTAGTTAAAAACTTGGTCTCTCTCTAAGGTGTTTACATCACAAGATGAAATCAATTTTCTAGAGAACTGAAGACAGTGTTCGAAGCAGTGCAAGGTCAAGAGAAGTACAAGAAGGAAGTATTGCTTCAGCTGCCGTGGGGGCCTGGGTGACAAATTGGGTGTATATTGTGGGCAATGTGTGTGTTTGTGTGTCTATGCCAGTGCAATTTCCTGCCTGCAGATTGACTAACATGTGGGCACCTGCCTTGACAAATCCACCCATCCTGTTTCTTTCAGCTCACAATGCATTGCTCTTTGCTGCTGTACATACATGCAGCGAGCACAAACTACACACACACACACACAAAGATGTTTAAACCATACATAAAATTTGTGCATCTGGACCTCATATCATCTATTAGCGGATCTTGAGAATGAGATCAGTGTTTCTGAAACTTTGTGTTTCATACCAGCCCACTGAAAATATAAACTGGTACAAGAGGCTCATGCATTAGTCATTCACAGATGCTGGAAGCTACAGCGAGAAGCACACACATTAAACTAAACAGGAACTTTACATCATAAATTTTGCACATCTAGCACAGAGCGGTCCAGCGGGTAGACAAGCCAGGACAAAGTTGTCTGGCCTTGGGGGAGAGAGGCTGACGGCCAGCCTGGCTGGGTGATACACATATACATGCATATAAATAAAGGCAACCCAAACACTGAAGGCAATAATGAGATCCTTATCTATTAGTGGAAAAGGCAGAAAGAGCCTTTATAATGTAGGCCTGAAGGGAAACAAATTTAACAAACTAATGAGCTGGCATGCAAACAACTGCAATTCAAGGTGAACTAGAAAGCGTGAGTGTTGCTGTAAGAGGCACATATAGGCTCTACGTGTTTGCCTGTACAGGCTTTGACCTTTGATTTATTGAGAATTACTTCATGTGAAAGCGTTGGCAGTGAGATGTGCTCTGTGTATCACACAAAGTGTGAAGGTGAGAATACCGGATCTGTTGCTGGAACTATGACGCTATTGTGTATGGTGACACGCTCTGGGGCCCAGCATGTGTGTGTTTGTGTGTGTGTGTGAGTGTGTGTTTGTGTGTGTGAGTGTGTGAGTATTTCCTTGTGTCACAGAACAGAGAAATTCACTGACCTGTTAAGAACAGAGTGTCCATTACCTTCTCAGCATGGAGTTACACACTTAAAAGTAGTCCATTACTATTCCATTCAGTTTGACAAGGGTAATAAATTATCAAGTGCCTCATCACTTTCACTTTGTGCATGTGTGTGTGCGGTGTGTGTGTGCGCGCGCTTGAGTAAATGGGCGTAGATGGCAGAAAGGTGAGAAGATAGCAGAAGTGTTATTTCAGTTTGGCTCTGTGTGTATCTGCTCATTTATGTGTGAACGTCTTATCTCCAAGTGATTTCCAGTTAACAAAAAGGTCTAAGGGGAATACTGCAGCTCTCGAAGGAGCTCAGTTGGGCTTGCTATTAATTGCAACTTTGCTGGTTTAATCTTTTGCTCTTCCTGCCCATATGTTGGTAATAGCCTCAAAGAAGACACAAACCCCAAATTGTTTTCTGTGTGGGTGAAAAATGTAAGTTACTCTGGAAAAAGCATCTGCCAAATGAATGGAATGTAAATAACTTATTAAAAAAAAAGCAGACCAGAAAAACATATCACTTCTCCACGCTGGGGTCATTGCATCCAGTAAAATGTATAAAAAGTACATTAAGGTAAGAGTGAGAGTATGTGAGAGAGTATGCACATGTGGCACGGAGGGGTTACTCGTCTGTCTGAGAAATGCAGAGGATGACATGTGTGTGTCATCCAGCTGTAGATTAGAACCCCATTAGCCTCAGTGGCTGGTCTGCTGTTTAGACTGAGTATAAACACAGAGGGAGGGATGGCTCGACGTCTTGTTTCTCCATCCTCAATCTCCTGATAACACTTGCAAACACACAACAACATGTCTGGGCAACCAGACTTTCTTTATTCACATAGTGAGTGTGTGTGGACTAAGAGGTCTCCAGTGAGACTGCTCTGTGGACTGCTCTCATGCCCTCCACTGGCATCATCCTCCTCACTTCCTGTACCAGCTGCAGCTCGTCTCCCCGCCTCGTTCTCCCTGTTGCTCTCTTCAGGGCAATCTGAATTTTCTTTCATTCCCATGATCACATAAAAAAGTGTTTGTCAGCTGAGTCATGAGCACAATGCTCCCATCAGTTGTTGGTGGTTTAAAGTGGAAAAAAAAGTCACCGAATAGAATTAAAAATAACTGCATTTCTTGTAAGACACCTAAATATAGGAGTTATAGTAAATACTCAAAACATGTTGTTGTTGTTCAGTGAGGCTCTATTGATTTAAATTAGTCATGCATTAAAAAAAAACAACATAAAGTGATAAAGCAAGGTTGGCCCGTGAGCCAAAAGAATATTTACAGACTCTACAAGCCTCTGGAGCTCTACAGATGGGAATAAACACATTTCTTCTAAACAATATTGCTTAATTTGGTGTGTTGTTGAGCTCCCATAGGATTTTAGCTGGTCTGAGATCTGGTCATTGCAATTCACAAAGTTTTCATTCTTATCAAACTACTGAGGGAGGTCTTGTTCCATCTGTTAAATCATCTACATTTTTTTAAAAACTTTTTTTCACTCTTTTTCTTTCTTTCTTTTTTTTTGAGAAAAATGCATATTTGCGCTCTTGCCGACAGTTAGATGAGGAAGTCATTTGTGGGTCTGTGCAGTATCTGAGGCTGTACAGCTGGCAGCTGGTTTGCTGAGCTTAGAATAAAGAGACTGGAAACTGGGGGAAACACCCACCTCAACACATTTAAAGGTTTAAAAAAAAAAAACCTGTGCCCTCAATGATTAACAGGATATGTTTTGTTGGCTTAATCCATACTGAAAACAACATTTTACAAACTACAGGTTGCGGTTTCAAGCTGGATCAAGTGTGAGCCACTTCTTGACCTGATGATTCAATTTTTATATTTCAGCTTTGCACGCAAAACAAAACATGGTCAGTTGTAAACTTTCACATTCTAGTCTTATTCTAAGGTCAGCAAACCAGCTGCCAGCTTTGAGGAGCTGCTGGTTTTTTTTGTCTTATCTTTGCAAATCTGCTAAAGTAACCATGGCTAATCTAAAGTAATGAAAAAGTAATTGCATACAAGTAAATGAGTGCAAAGTCTCTTCAAGAAATGTTTACCTTTGCATCATCCATCTGTCCTTGAAAAGGCAGAAGTGAAGGTACCAAATATAATTTGGTGCTAACCACATATCTATGTCTGTGTTGAGGTGTCTGGATGTATTCACTATGTCTCAGTGCTCATGGACACCACACCAAGTGAGTGCACATCTTCAGCCAGTTCTGCCCTAGTTTACTGGCAGCGGCCCCACTGTCTGTGCAAAAAGTCACGTCGTGAGGAGAGAGAGAGAAGCGGGGTAGGAAGGAGGAGGGGGTGTAAGGGGCACAAGGAGCAGGACACAGGAAGTGGGGAAAGATGAAGAGCCGGGAGACAATGTGATGCACAGGGGTGCTGAACTGGAGGGGAGGAGAAGGAGGAAAAGCAAGCAGAGGAGAAAGAGGAGGGAGAGCACAGGGTGTGTGCATCTGGCACAGGGAGGCAGGGGAAGATAGCGTGGGCCAGGCTGGCCGGACGTGTGTGTTTGTGTTTGATTGAAGAGGGATGTGAGACAGAGACCCCTCACTGGCTCAGTTTTACTGGAATGCTGCCATGGAGAGATGGACACTGACTCACATGCTTTAGACGCAAACACACACACACACACACAACCACGTGCGCACACATTTGTACAGTGAGTGCAGAACAAGGATACTGGAGTTACTGGAGAGTATGGGATGAGGGAAAGCAAGGCCAAAGAGTTCTGAGGAGCATCTTTCTTAAAAAACCCAAGCAGCCGGTTTCCGTGGGCACAGTCATTAGGAAACTTATGCAGTAAAAGCTTACAAAAGTTTATTTTATACTGGGAGATATACTTTCCATAGATATCAACTATTTTAGAATTTGAGAAGAGCAATGTAAAATGATGTCTGTAATGCAACATAGTTCATGTTGCATTGTGCACATTTTGCCTTTAATTAAATTAGATCTGATGCAGTAGAAATACACAAAGCTGGTACAAATAATAATAGAAGCATTCATATCAGAAATGTCAGTGGGAGTTGGCATATGGTTGGCTTGGAAGTTATCCTATTAATATTCTGAACTACTGAGGACCAGTTGACCATGACCCCAGTACTTGTCATGTTACTGAGCAGTTAATGCAGTACTTTTGTTAACCTCTTTGAATTGAAGCTGAATGTCAGCATTTCTTGTTTCTCATCTTGACTGTTTGACTTGAAATCCACTGTAGTGATGTACAGAGCTAAAACGATGTAGATGACTGCTTGCCTTTTAAGACATTCTGTCATTGCAAATTCCTGCATATTCCTAGATTTTCTTAACATTTTGAACTCGTTTTTAGACATTATTCGAAACAAAATTATAATTATTGCTACTATCATTACTGCTCATTACTATTTTTCAGTATTATAACTTGAATTGCATACTGAGATAATTTTGTACAGTAGTGAAAATGACGGACAAGGTGAGCATGGCTGCGGGACAAGGACAGAGATCTAAGGATAACATTTGCACAGCCATACAATGGTAAGGAAAAACACTGCTTTTAAATTTGAGCTTTCCTTTTTTCTCTCTGCAACAAGTTTTTTGCCTAACTTGGTCACATTCATGTCAGACAAGAGACACAAGGTGTAGGTTTCCATGCTCCACATAGATAGCTGATGAAGTAGCAGGGAAAAAGTTCAAAGGAAGTCCTTTAGCTATGTTTAGTAACAGTAGCTAGCCCCTGATATGATAAACATTACAATGAGATATTAATTAAGTAATGTTATCTTTACTGAAATAAGACAATCCTGCCAGGGACTGCATTGTCTTCATGTGCCCTGGGTCAAACTCCGGGGCTGCTTGTAAGTCTCAGTCTGTCCAGGGAAACAGCTGGCCTGGCTCTGTCCAAGACAGTTCAACAACAATGGTAACACGCTCCATTTACGAAAACAAAAAAAAAAGGTTTCTTATTCATACTAAACTCTGAAAATGTCGTCTTGTGTGGTCATTCCAATATTTCTTAGCTCGAAGCAGACTTTTAGGCATTCAGGGAAATTTCTGGAAAGATGGCTAACCCAAAAACACCAAACTGTGTCTTTTCACTTTTTTTTTTTTTAATTAATCAAACAATATCTATAAATTAATTAATAAACAAAGTTTAAGCAAATGTTAGGAAGATTTGATTATTTAGACAGGTCATTTTTCTCTCTGGAGTTTATATTTTGTCCATTTTTTATTATGTGGGTTTCCTCTGGGGAAATTGGGGTTCAGCAGTCTATGGACGTGCATGCTAGGTTTGGTATTGGATTGGATATGGATAAAGTACATATTATATATAATGCATGGGCACATGTGGCTTGTAGTCTAAAGTGCTTTGAGTGGTCAGTAAGAATAGAAAAACTGGAGGAGGAGAGCGGAGAAGAGAGGGAAAGAGAAAGGACCAAGAGGGAGGATAAACTAATGAGCTGCCAGCAAGGCTTCCTTACAAATAGTTGATGATAACAAATGTCTTTTTTTTACCAAGATACTCCAGGAAAAAAAAACTCTCAAGGTTGCACTCATTCTCCAAAACAGGATGAACCTTAGATCACGCCACCAACTCCTGTTTGTAGGCTGCTGTAGACTATGCCCTTACAGAGTGGCAGCAGGATAAGACACAGATAGGCACTCCAAGCTGAAACTCAATACCTTTTTCATTTTCAGAGCAGTGCTTACATAACCTGATGAGTTAATAGGTCAATCAGAGTTGGACGGGACTTATGTAAACGTGTCTGCTGACAGGCAGAGAAATCCAGTCCAAAAATTTCATACTCTTGGTTCCAGTGACATATTTTGTGCTTCCGTTAGAGCTTACTGTCTGAGAATTTCTTCGCCCCTTAGAGTCACTTCCTGTCCGCTAAGGCATAGTGTCCCTATCGCCACGGAAACAACACTGCAAAGTGACTACAGGAGTTGCTAAACAGTGTGCTCTTCCTTATGGGACTCCAGAGGCCAGATGGACTCCAAGTGCACACAGACACACACCTAAGTAGGGAGAGGCAGCATGTCCAATAATGGCACGCAGTGTTTGTGTGTGTGCGTGCATGTGTGTGTGTGTGTGTGTGTTTGGTGAGGGGGAGGATGGAGGAGGGACATTAGGGGGTCCATTGTTTCAAACTCGAAGGCAGAAGTGTTGGGAGGGGAGAGGGAAAGTCAAGGAGAGGCTAAATTTAGAGCACCTCCGCTCAAGTATTCCAAATATTCTTACGTATATTTGGTTGCTCACGTATACAGGTTGTTACTTCATCTGTTTCCAAGAATTACATCATTATGCCAGACCGGCATTAGTGATTTTAAAACTTCTGCTCGATTTATTCAAACTTTACCCCGCTTTACACAGTACTTATCAGTTTTTAGATACAAAAAGAGAAGTTTACTCAAAAACTGAAATCTCTGGTAATAATTATTGTTTGGATAAGAACCTCAGGTTAAGAAGACATTACAGTACATACAGGGTTAAGTCTTAATGTGCATGTTTTCAGTCATTTCCTGGCTAGCTGTAAAGCCTTGACCTCCTGGTGTGGACTGGGCCACACACACAGACCCAGACGAGCACACACACATCCACGTCTAGGACTGACCTATACACTTCCTGTCAGGCAGGGACACCCCTTTTGAGAGAGAGCGTGATATGTCTCCACTACATCCCCCGCAGAATCCTCTTATGCAGTTTTGTCCACCTCATTGTTCTTTTCACACTTGAATATGGTCACAAGGGACCATGGCTGAAAAGATGGCAGCCGTCTACAGGTGTTAGCTATAACACAAGTGTCATAATGTTTAAAAATAATATATGTCACCTCATTAAGTTCCTGTGAGAATAACCTTTTCAGTGTAAAAAAATAACTCTGACGGATAATCATATAAATAACTAAAACTAATAGCAATAAGTAAGTTAATAAATGATTTTAAACACGAAAATAAACAAAACGCAACCAAAGATATATTGAAATGTACCCTATTTGCTCATACAGCAAATTCCAAATAAAATGTAATATCTCCTTTCTTACAAAAATATTCAAGCAAAATGGTGGTTTTATGGACTTCTGAAACTGTGAACCTGAACATCCCATGTCTGAGTGTTTGTCTTATTGGGGCAAAGTTCAAGGGGGGGTTGACAGTGTTACATGAACTGTCTGTTTCCAACATATTTATCCATGTTCCTGTAGAAAGAGGTACCTTATGGCCTTTCAGAAATTATGGGGGAATCTGAAATAGTAAAGCAAAATAGGAGTGATCATACATGGTACACATAAGGAACCAATGTAAAAGGGTGGCTTGACACCCCACATAGCAAGCAGGTCTGGGCCGGATCTGGTATCAAGCTGGCACTGCTAGTTGACTTCTGGCATGATAAGATGTATGGCATCCAGAAGAGGGTCAGGCCTGGCATAGATGGCACTGTCTATGGGATGGCATGCCACATCTGGCCCGATTGTGGTTTGGGTTATGTGGCCCAGGCTCATAGAAAACAGGTCTGGCCCGGATCTGGCATCAAGCTGTCACTTCCGAGTGACTGGTGTCATGGCAGGGTGTATGTCAACCAGATGTGGGCCAGGTCTGGCAATGATGCCACTGTTTATGTTCCTATTTTCCTATTTTAGTTAAAAGACCCAAATGCCATGTTGCAATACTATACTGCCAACGTAGCCAAAGTTCCAAATGCATATTTGACAGGTTTGTGAGTGTACACTTTATCCAAAACCTATAGGCAATTTACTCATCTTTGCCACTGGGTGCCTGTAGCTCAGGCAATAGAGCAGGTCACCTACTGATGAATGAATGTAGTTACGAAGTACTCAGTCTAGAGAAAGTGTGTGATTGGGTGAATGTGGCATGTTGTATAGAGCACTTTGAGTAATCCAAGAGAGTAGAAATGCATATAATTTAGTCACTGTGGCTGTTATGTTTTGATATCTAGGATACTGTGTGAAAGTAGATGTTTTTCTCCGTAAATAAGTGCTATAAAACCTAAAAAAATACACTGTCGTGGCTATCTGAAATATTAATTAAGCACTAATCATGCATTTACTGATATGAGACAGCCTCTGTGTAGATTTTAAATAGATTTATAGTTCAAACTTTGGAATAAATAGTTAGATGAGAGACGAGGAGAGAAGGGTTAATTATTTACAACAGATTCTGTCCTTCCATCTTCTTCCTCTTTTCTCTGAAATGGTGATCTATTATGGTTTTTGTGTGTGTCTCTGCTATGCATGCGCGTGTTTGTCTTTGTGTGCATCTGGTTTACCAATCTCAGCTCCATTGTCATATCCTTGACCTGGTGGGGGGCACATCGAGGCCGGTGTAGCTACGTGTTTAATGTGTTTCCTTCCATTGCTGAGCTCTGATGTCACCCAGTAAGGGGATTCAGTCAAAGTGGAAACTAGTGGGCACTGTCTGTCATAACAAAGATGGGGAGAGCATGGAGAGGGACATATCTCATGTTGAGTTAGGAGACAGTGTATGTTTAAGAGGTAGGGGTGCTTGGGGAACACAGTTTTAACAAGGTTTTAATGATATGCTACAAATGGCCCGTGATCCAGAACAGAACAGACTACACTGGATCTCAGAGACCCCGTCTGGGTTTTCATACACTGGTCAGCTGTTAAAATCAGCATTTCATGCTGTAGATTAGTTCTGCACCACCCAGTCTCTCTCATTTCTACCTCTATTACATGCATCTCCTCATCGTATTGCACTCAAAGCCACCTCATGCTGTGGTCTGTGATTACAGCCAAGTGTTTACAATCCTCCCATATTAACACTTGTGTTAAACAGCATGGGGTACCATCCTGGACTAGCTTTTTTCAGATGCACAGAATTGGGCTTAAAGTTGACACCATCAGCTTGATGGTACCTGCCAAAATCACGTATCTGCTTATGTGAGGCAGGACGAGCATGTCTAAATAAACTACCTCAGCCTATATTTATTTATTGCTTTAAACAGATGAAGCAGTGTTTTAAAGAGAAATGAAAACTGAGAAAATGGAGAAATAGGACATTTTCAAAGTGGAGATGTAGAACCAATGAAATCCAGACTTTAGTGGAGGAGAACACTGTTTATGCTTTTATATCATGAATTGGTTCAAATGTGCATCATAAATATTGTGTGGAAAGTTTGCTGCATTCTTTCTTAATGGGATGCTATTTTCTTTTTGCCGTTCCACTTCTAGATTTTATTGTTGCACCATGTATCCAGCACTACAGCTGCCAATGTCCAATTTCACAATACACAGGTAAATTAGAAATGGCACTGTGAGAAATTGCACAAGTCCGCATCTGCATAGCTGCGAGTGTGCTTATGTGTGCATGTATGAATGTGTGTGTGTGTGTGTCCCGGGTGTACATGTACATGTGTGTAATAAGAACCAAATGGTGGGGTGTGCGAGTGCATGGTTTCTCTCCCCCATCTCTAATCAGGCAGTCCCCAGGAGTACGGTGTGAGAGCGGACTCGGGGCTTAGAGTGCTGAGCTGCTTCATAAATCAGCTCTACCCATAGAGAGACCTTGATACATGCGGACTCCACTAACTCAGTGATGGAGCTGCAAAGTGTTATTCCTTTCTGGTGACTTTTTGAGGGGGTTTCAATCATGTTTCAGTCCTCGTGGTGATTAAAGCTGTGAAAAGAGGTGTGAAGCAGCAGAAATAATGAATTTGCCATTATTTGATGACCATGGTGTGGTCTGGGTAGGTGGTCTCTAATGACAAGGCCAGTCACTGTCTGAAGAGAGAGAATTTATGCTTGCTCTCTCACATTAGATTCCCAGCTACGGTACTGCAACTTTTATACGCATACACACACACACATATATATATACTATTTTTTCTCTTCTTTTCTTCATCTCTTTCTCCTCCACTCTCTTTTTCAATCCTCATTCCCCGCAGGAGATGGCCTCTCCCTGTCCTCCATCTCTTCTTCTGCTCTCTTTCTTTCTCTTTCACATCTGGTCAGGCAGCTGTGGCTGGCCAGGTTTCAGTGGGGCTGGGAAGGGAAGGTGTGGAGGGAAGAAGAGGAGTAGGAGAAGGGGAAGGGGAGGTGGTTTCAAGGAGGCTATCAATTGCAAAGCCCAGGGCACAGTAAAAGAAAAAAAAAAGATTTGATACAAAAAGTGCACTGTGAAAAAAAAGAATTTAGTTTGAACTGAATTTCTTCTGTTTCTCTCAGTCTATCTATCACACTGTCTCCCTGTGCACTATTAAACTCTATTAAAGAGAGCAGCAGTGCAGAGAGAAGGGGTACGGGAGGCTGGGGGTTTGGGGAGAAGCAAGGGAAGAAGGGGGAGGATCGTGAGGGCAAAGATTTCAATATCTGATTTCCACATCTTAAATACATTAATTTATCTTACCCTGAGGCTCTTTTAAAGTCAAGAGAAAGGAAGGGAAGGGATGGGAGGAGGGAGAGGAAAAGGAGCGAGGGTACTTATGACATTTTCATTGTGGAATCTTGTTTCTATTGTTTCTATGGTCAACATATTGCCCAAAGATTCCACATGCCATCATGGCCACACAAGCTCCAAGCTGCTAAACGGTCACAGATGGTATTACACACTTTGTGCGCATGCAGATGACTTGATTTCTGTCAGGCTTAGATGCTTTTTTTCTGTAAAATGCCAATGTCAGCATGTGATTTACCGCTTATGAGTGTGTCATTGTGTTGCCACATTCCAGGATGTCGACTGTGCTACCTTTATGCCAACTAGCCTCTCTTTGTGGATCTCCGCCCTCAGTGCCAGTTCCCCCTGCACTCCAGCTGAAGTTCATGACCCCTCATAGTTCATGTTGGGACAGGCCCTTACTCAGGGAGAATGAACTCTTCGCTGCGGTCTCACGTGACTCTAGCATATGGTAAGTCACCCCGAGAGTGGAAAAACTCCACTTTTGCTTGCACTTCTTTCCAACTCATTTTATGGCCAGTTTCAGAGCGTGAGGAGCCAAACAAACAGAGAGGAATAAATGGTCAGGGAGAGGGATCTGAAACACAAAGACAGAGATGGGCCTTCTATACCGCATTCAACAAGAGGGAGTACGATGTGACTGAGCCGTTAGGATTGACAGAGAGTTTGCAGGTGTGGGTGCATGTACTTGCCTTTGGACGTTGGTGTATATCAGATTTTCTGAAGGTGTGCCTGCATGTGTCTCTGTTTGTATATAAGTGTGTGGTGCTAGGGTACTGGGAAAGGTGAACTTATGCTACTCTCGGTACAGGAAGCCCCTGATTAGCACTAACGAGAATTGCAGACCATATTAATGCAGCCACACACCTCTCCCTCCCTCCCTCCTCCTTTTCTCTCTCACTCTTGCCATCTGCACTCTCTACATTCTCTGCCAGACATCATAAACCCACGGCAGAGCACTGAGACACACCAGACCACTGAGGGGGGCAGGCAGGGGGCTGCCATGCACTCAGGTCCCTCTTGTACATTCAGCCTCACAATATCACATTCTTCAAGCAAACACATATGGTGAAACATGCTGTAGATAGTGCACGCACGCACGCACGCACGCACGCACGCACGCACACACACACACACACACACACACACACAGGAAATCTTCTACCATATGACAGAGTTCATATCACAAACATTTATACACCTAAACAAACACAGAAAGCACAGTGAAAAGTGAAACATTATACAGGTGCAAACATTCACAACTTTACCAAAACACACTTTCTTTCAGTTTCCAGAAAAATTAGTTTGCATAGAAAAGAATTTGAGGTTGGAGATCAAAGATAACGAGAGTTTGAGACTGGAGAGATTAAGGAAGAGAGGGAGAGAGAAGGAGGGTGGAAAAAAGGTCTGCTGGTGTGCAAGTCTTATTAAATGTTCCTGCAGATGGACAGACAGGGTGTTTTCATATTGAGACATGGATACCCTCTCCTCTATTCTCTTGACTCCCACCCACACATTAACATGTGTTTCACATTCAATGCGGAGATGTGCAAACCAACGGCCAACCACTCTGTGTGACTGGCAGCCCACTCTCTCACTCTCTCTCTCTCTCTGTGTAGTCATAGAAATGAACCTACAAAACAGGATCATGCCTTTGTGTTTGCATCTTTTATTACAAGAAAAGAGACCAACCGGCACACTTCTGTAACAAAAAGAGTGGACCAGTCTCAACTGATGAATATCGTGAATGTCCAGACATTAAAAAAGAAAAGAAAATCCTGTTGGTAAATTATTCAGTCCTTTTAAATACAAACCTCCAATCTTCAGAGGTTTACAAGTAATCGGAAAAACTAACACAAATTTTAAATGGCAGTTTTGCTTTAAATACTTGGATGAAATTTCTTTGCAGTCAGTAACTGTCTGAACTGAAGTTTCCTTGAGATACTCTCCTTACCGTTTAATTCAGTTCACCTTCAGTTGCTACTTGTTTGTGGTTCTTTCTGCATTTAGTTCTGTCTTCAGTAACTGAAAAGCACACTGTGTTGGGCTGAGATCAGGTGACTGTGTTGGCCATTGGATTCAATTTCAATTCATTCAATTTCTTTGCCTTGAGAAAGTCTTGGGTTGTTTTTGCAGTATGCTCTGGTCATTATCCATTTGTACAATGAAGTCCTGTCCGATCAGTTTTGGAGCATTTGGCTGAATCTGAGCAGAAAGTATCGCTCCGTATACTTCAGAATTCATCCTGCTACTTCTGTCAGCAGTCACATCATCAATAAACTTTAGCGACACACTTCTGCTGGCGACCAAACATGGTGGAGGCAATGCCATAGCAATGCTTCCAGCACGTTTGACAGATGATGTGGTACATTTTAGATCATGAGGTGTTCCTTCTTCTTCATACTTTTCTCTTCACATCGTTTGGGTGCAAGTTGATGTTGATTGTATCTGTCCAAAGAATGTTTTTCTTTTATATCTGCCAAAGTCTAATCAGGTTTTCTTGTTCTCCAGTGTGACCAGTTGTGTGCAGACTTTGACAATGAAACGTCTACCTCCTTGAGAGTGTTCTCGTCTTGGCTAGATGTGAAAAAGTGTTTCTTAACCAATGAAATAATTTGTGATCATTCTAAGTAGTTGTCTTCTCCAGTCTTTCAGGCTTTTTGGTCTTCTTGAGCTGACAGGTGCATTCCTTATGTGTAAGAATGTACCAGATTGTTGATTTGGCCAATCCTAAAGTTTTTGCTTTTGTTATCTTTTTGATAGCTTTATTTTGGTTTTTCAGCCTAATGACACTTCCTTCTACACTTGTGCTGATATCTCTTTAGACCTCATATTGAGAATTGCGGTGAAAGACTATAAAACACGTCGAACACTTGGAATTGACTCCAGATTTTCTGTCTGCTTTACGTTTCATGGAATAATGAGGGAACAGACCTCACCAGGACATGAAACTACTTGTGAGTAAATTGTGCAATAAGCTCTAAGTCTCTGAAAACAGGTCGTTATGCATAAAAATGGGTGTAATTCCTAAATAGTTGAATTAGAATTTTAGTTGAACTTTTACACTTAAATCGGCTATTTAAAATAGGCAAAATTTACAAAAACAGTGTTGTTGTCCAAATACTTATGGACCTGACTGTAACACTGTGACATAACCACTTTCTTGAGTGTAGTCTTAAATTGTGTCTGTGGCTGATTTCAATTGCTTTGCTTAATTCAGAACATTCAGCTCGGCAAACATCATGTTCTTTTTGGTTATTGTTGCCATGTACCTTGTAACCTGTAGAAAATATAATGCACGTCATCACTCTGTTACAACAAAACAATATTAAGCATTAGTCCAGACAGGCTGTGGCATTTGAGCTGCTTTAGTCAATTGCTCTGCCTCTGCAAGCTGCTTTGCAGCCCAGCTCGACTGTAGTTCCTCCTTTTTATGCTCTGTCTGATTTAATCAGTGTCAGATCTGTAGGGGTCTCACGTTGGCTTTTCCCCTCTTCTGGGTTTCAACATATGCACAGTCATTCTAAGTGAAATATCTAAAACTAGTCACACTTGCTGGTTATACAGTTTACTCACTTTAGTAAACTAGCTAATGTTTTATGTTATCTTAAAATATTTGTGTCTGTAAATTAGTTCACAAATTGTGTTGCCTTTTTTAAAAAGGTGACTGCAAAGTTACTGAAGTGAATTAATTTACACATGAAGTTGTATACTTGTTTAATGGCTAGAGACTGGCTATCTAGACTTGGAAATATTGGCTATGCAAAAATCATTAACTACTTAAACTATATTTTTATTTTTTACACTGTCATTAAAGAAAAGGGCAATGGTTTCATGTGTGCCTACATGAATGTCAGCAGGGAGTTAGTGCTGTTTGAAGACATTCAATGGGGATGCAAGGTCAGAGTGAGCGGATGCAGAGCAGACACACACGTAAACATAAATACAGACACAAACTTAAAAGAGAGAGTGAGATAAAGGCGAGACAGCATGAGGAAACACATGGCATTATAGACAGGTGTAGGTCAGAAAGGAAAATAATGTGAACACAAACGTAATCACAGACACAAGAGGATTTGAAAAGGTGGCTGGCTGAAGACAAGAGAGATGAAGCTGGGGGATGAGTGGGTGGAACTTGTGGGAGGGGGTCTCTCTCTGTCAAATTTACCCAGCTGGAAGACCAAAAGATCCAAGACAGAGCCCTGATGTCACCTACTGTACCATACCCTCCCAATTCCCCTACTTCCTGTCCGTGCTGGAGTGATGTCACAGGCCAGCTGGAGATGTCACGTCCACACCCCCAGCTCCCCTCTGTCTGTCCCCTCTCTCCCCTTTCTCAATGCAGCTTCAATCACTGGTGTCCCACTGTGACCCAGGACAGTCAATGGAGCACGTACCAAACACAGACAAAAAGGCAACTATGCGGACACACCACATACTCATACGTATTCTTAATCAAAGCTACATCATAGATACAAATCATTTCATTGTATAATAAAGACAGAGCTAATGAATGAAATGCTAAAGGGTACAGAAACAAAACCCATAGCACTGTATAAACTGTTTATTGTTTTATGTAATTCATTTTTTCTCCACACACTTTACATTAAAGAAAAAAAAAAAGGGGGGGGGGGGGGTGTTTATAAGGAGCACAAGAAAAAAGTCTTCTTGGAGCCAGTGACCTCACCACTTCTTAAAACTCTGTACCCCACTGCACAGAATATCCTAACCAACCACAACTGCTGATCTGATAATACGCTCTCACAATAACAAGAGTGGAGTAACTGAAAACCTAAGACAGTTAACCTGTGCTTGCTTATATCAGTCATCGCTGCTTACAACTCCATTTGGATCATAAGCTACTCATTTATAAGCCTTTTTAGGAAAAAATAGCCAGATTTCTGGTCAAGAGTTAGTCTATTAACAGTATTCAATACAGTCTTAAAAACAATGTGACTACTGGGAGGAAGTAAATGACAGATTTACGGCCCAGTGTGGCCATAAAGAGGTCTCGAACACGTTCAACCTCTTTGGGCCACCTCAAACTAATAAAATTGCAGTGAATTGCTGATACAGAGGAACAGAGAGGCGAGCATCAGTTTCTTTCTTTTTTCAACATATAAAACTGTCATGTTTTTTGTAACCTAACTTGGATATCATGTGTCATTCCTGTAATACATTTGACTCAGAGTGGAGAGTTATTAAAACTGACAAGTTTTTTAAACTCATTAGTGAGGTGTGGTGGTGAGCGGCTGACACTTTTTCCTCAGGGTTGGTGTTTGACCTGGAGATGTTTACTTTTTCTGTCACACTCGCTAAAAAGGAAAGGTCTGCAATAATGTTAAAGATCGATGAGTGGAAGTCAAGTATGTGAATGACAACATTTGCATAGCTATTTAACATCGTGATTAAAATTTGTGCTGCGAACTGATGCAACACCTCACTATGACGAATAATTACAAGGTCAAGGTCAAGTTCAAGTTCAATACAAGGTCAATTTTAAACCATTCTGTCGCAATAACACTAAAATGACAATGACAGTCTTGTCCTTTACTGCCACTTCCAAAGGCATTCAAAGTACCATTAGAGGGACATTTTCATTCTGCTCATTTTTTGTGAAACGCAGAACTCTGCTTCAATTAGCTGTTGTTTATGTGGGTGTGTACTTCTACGGTATAAGAGTAAACACTGCAGGGACATAAATCTTTCTAAACAGTCACGTTATGGGGACCCATTTGTGTTTTGGGAACAAAAAATTTTCTCAATCACTCAATAAATTTTAGCATGAAGTCTTGGTCTGGGTCTGGAGCAGGGAAATTATTAGAAGGCAAGCGTCCAGGAAATGAATGCAAGTCAATGCAATGTCCTCCGAAGTGATGGAAGCAAAACATGACTCTGTGTGTGTGCCTATGAGAGTCAGAGATAGTCCATGACCCCCACCCACTAACACACACACACACACACACACACACACACACACACACACACACACACACACACACGTATGCACACACAATGTGTTACGTGCAGGCCAACAAGACCCCCCCAGTAGAAACTGAACACCATAATCTTCCTCTCTCCTGCTCTGAACCCACCCTGTCCCCTGCTGGCCACTGTCCTTAACCAAACACACAACACAAACATGCACACAAGGATGCACTCATTCACTCACACACACACACACTACACAAACACTCTCTGAAGTTTAATATCGGATTAAATGATGCACATGTGTGTGACATACAAACACACGCACACGCCCCGCGTGCTGGTTCTTCTGAAAACACATACATCCTTTCACTTTCTTTGATAGATGAGGAAATGCTCACACAAACAAATATACAAAACCTCCATCCCAAACCCCATTACATTTGTGTGCTTTTCCTAGAGCTTCAGTTGAGGCTTTCACGACCTGACGTATCCAGCAGGTCCGCCTCCTCTTCTATTCTCTCTTTCTCTCTCCCAGATCGGGCCCTACCTGATTGTCTGCTTGTTTTCCCTGGTGGCTCCCAGCTTCCGTTCCCAGGCAGGGAGGTGGAGGTGGGAGCACAGCCTACGACATATTTTCCACCCCTGAAGGCCGAGGGCCAGCAGTGGTTCCTTCTGTCCATTGGCTGTACAGGAAGAACTTCGACCTGCTTTTGCCTAACCGCTCCAAACTACTTCTATGGCTTAGGCCTGGGGAAAAGGGGGGATGAGTTGGGATAAGTGAGGAAAGAAAGTAAATAGACATATGTGTATTCAGTGGCTTTTCATCTTTGAACAGGGGAAACAGAGGTTTTGGAAAACAATGTATGTAAGACTGCAAAGGATCTTTCTGTTGTCATGACTTTCACTTATTTTCACTTATGAGCACTTATTTCAAATGTTAGCATAAACAGTCAAACAGTAAAGGTGGACAGACACACCAGAGACATTGCATGGTGGAATGATTGTACAGCATACATCTTTAATAATTTGGCACTATTCATTATCTATTGCTATGTGGTAGGCAGAGTGGGGACCTAAATGCAGGACTTGGAAACAGAGCTCAACTTAAAGGCAACGTTATTGCTGGAATGCTTCAGGAAAACCAAATAAAAAAGAAGGGCTGAGTGAGAACTGCAAAAGAACTAGTGGCAAAAAGACAGAACGGGGGCGCACACAGCTAGAGGTAGATCACAACCAAGAATGGAGAGACCCAGACAATATATACACACTCCAGATAATGAGGGAAGAGGAAAAAGGTGGGAGCACAGCTAACACCAAGCGCAGAATGATGAAACAGGGGAAGTAGAACTGAACCCAAGCACACAAGACACACGACTGACAGGACAAACACAGACTGAGACCGAGACTAAGACAAATGAACTTGACACAGGGACCAGAGATAAATAGACACGGAGACAAGACAAACTTCCACAGACGATGCACAGAGACAAGGGGCCACCAAAATAGGACAGGAAGTAACAGAACAGGTGACAGGCTAGCATACATGAACTAGACATGGACACAGAAACATGGATTTGACATGGAGATAGAAAGGTAAAAAAACACGCAGACCAGACGACAAGACAGCTATGGGAACAAAGGGAGTCCAGAATTGAAGGGGACTGATTGAAGGATAAATGAATACCAGGGCCTGAATAGACAAGAACCAAAACCTAGAATACAATGAAAGCCCATCAAAAAATACTGAGAGGATTTAAAACTCAAATTACTCTAGACCCAGGCAACATGTCAAAATCACCAAAAACATGAAAGAATACAAAACCAGAAAGTCCATAACTGAAGATGCTGGGTTACAAGCGCAGGACCATAAATGTTTTCTTACTTCTTCTTTATTCCAACCAGCTCTGAAGCATAATGCTACCACAACCATGCTTCACAGTTGGTGCAATGTTCTTCAGTTTGAAAACCCCACCTTTACTCCTCCAAACATTCCTCTTGTCACTGTGGTCAAACGGATAAACTGTTGTGTCACCTGAAAACTTTTCTCCAGAGAGCATTTGTCTTGTCTACGTGGGCAGCTGCAAATTTCAGTCGAGCTTGAAGGTATAAATTCTGGAACAGAGGCTTCTGTCTTCACCTGTGCCCTCTTAGCCCATGACAACATAAAACGTGGGTAGCATTTTCTATTAAAGCTTGTTAATAAAGTGATAATAGTATCGTAACAAGGCAGAAACAAGTAATAATGTGGTAATTTCAAAGTTATTACTACTTGATTATAAAAGTAATAACCACTGAAAGTCCAAGTATTATCGTGCTACCAACAGTGGTAACAGTTGAGCAATATTACACTGAAATTTAAGTAATTGGCTACTAAAACCCTCAAAACTAGGGTTAATAATTTGGAAGTACAGATCAGTAATAAAGTAGTAATAGGGTAACAATTACTACTTGTTACCTTATTACTACTAATTTCTAAGTTATTACCACTCAGTTACCTTTTGTAGTTTCTGTGTAATAAACAGGAAACAGAGCTGCGAAATGCAAAGCAGCCTGTTTTTATTTAAAAACATATTAATAACCTATTAAAGCAAAGTTTAAAAGGCCATGATTATTACTAGGAAACACCTGTGGCAGTTTCTGTGTAATAAGAAAGAATTTAATACCACGATAGCTAATTAAAGCATCAAGAAGTCTGGAATGAACTGGAACCACTTATGCAAAATGGCAATAATTAAGTTTAAAAGAATAATAAATATGAATACATGAAATCTGCATAGGAGTGTAAAGGACCCTCTTTCACAGCATAATTTATACCTAGATGACAGTACATAATAGGGTAAAAATATTTCAGGTAGGAAAGAGAGGGGAGCAGAGTTTTTTAAATGTCCAATGCACAAAAATAAGATGCCATCCATGTTCTCCTGCTTGTACAATCCAGGGTTGTACAAGTCCTGTTCATCTCTTTCCTTTTCTGCCCAAAATAACATTGGAACACATTGGAATATTTAATGTCTATCATTAGAAATATACCACTAAAATATTCACCGTGGGTGGATAGCTATATTCTGAGTACACCACACCTCCAACTGCCTCACCTAAACTGGAAACTGGAATGCTTAATTTTTGGTGAATACTCCAAATATCATTAGAAACATTTCTTATCTGATAGTATAACTAACCACAGCTAGTTCTATATGTATATATTAAACGATAACGGTCAGCTTATTATAAGACAATCCCTACTTTTATGCAACCTTGGTTTTTATAACTACAGTTAGTATTATTAGCTAAGCTAATGTTAGCTGCTAGCTTAATGTCAGCTACTCTCTCAGTGGTGTAAGTTGAAAGTATGTGGTATCAGTTAATAATGACAAGAGACTCGGTCCTAAATATAACTTGGGTGATTGTCAAGTTAAAAGCCATTGTAGACCTTCAGCACCACTTATATTTATATTGATATGTTTATAATATTATCGTATTTATGATTGTCTGTACAGTATGATTGCCTGTGAGGGCTCTCAGTCTTCCAGGTGATCGTAGTCTAAGGAGCTTTAAAAAACTTCTTTAAGTCACCCCCTCACATCCTGGGCCATTTGACCTCAGTAGATCACATGATAGGGTGGGGCTAGGTTTCACAATGGGTTCACCCGAAACCTTGGGTGATTGTGACCCACACCCATTTTCACACCTTGGCTCGTGTGATTAGGTAGAGGATCAATAGGGGGTCCATGACCCTCTTGGGGACACTCTCATAGGGCTTAAAATCAATTACTCTTAGAACTGAAGAAAGTTCTCAAATGACAGATGAAACGTCTTCAAGGAAAGTTAAAGAAGTAAGTTAAAGAAGTCCAGATGCTTTTCTTTCCAAGCTCCTTAGATGTAGTATGATTGTATAGAAGTTTATGCAAACACAGATCTTAGGTTAATTAGTCTATGATTTCAGAAAACACTTCCCTGATGTCTTCATGCATGCTCAGTAATCCAGGTAAGAAAATCCCAAAAAGTTGATTCTGCTACTCATGGCCATTGATCAGTGGTTGTTGATCAATGGTCATGGCAATTTGCATATTAATGATCAAGAAACTGACCTAATAGCCTCATAGTGACCTCATAGTTTGTCAGTGGTGCTAGTTTCAGGCATTGTGCAAATGTTCTGTTTGTAAGGTTGGGAAAAGTGATGAAACACTGAAAATGCTATCTCCAAGTGAACACAATAAACTTTTTGGGACTTCCTTGATGATTTGATGATTTCATTTGTTAATTCTAAGTCGTACTAAACTCAAGATGATGTTTGTTTTATATAAATTGTGTTCCCCATTAGACTCAAATGAGAAGATGAAGCACTGCTCACTTTAGGATGGGCCTATTTTGACACTGATATTGACAAGTTGCTACCCTATACATTGCTCTTCTTACTTGCCCTGACACAATGCTCATGGTGTGGTAAGATAAACAGTTGTTTCGTCTTGTCTGTTAATGGTGCACCTGCAGTTTTTCATTCCCCACTTTTCCCATTGGGACTTCCTGCATCTATAGAAACACTTCTTAGAGTCAACATGACCTCTGTGATTATTACAAATGACTCTCATTATGTAGTAATACTGTAATTACATGACCCAAAGTGCTGCCCTGCTGTGGTGCGCTGTAACTTTTATCACTGTAAGTGACAGCACTTGCACACCACAGCAGTGAGTAAAACTTGTTACTCATTTATAAAGGGATTCATTTTCCCCAGTTGTTTGCCTCTGGGCTTTTTCGTGATTGAGCTTGTGTTTTTTTTCTGTGCTTGGGGCTGAGCCATTCTGTCACTGTTGAGCGTTTGATGTAGTCAGACATGGAGGTGAACCCAAAGAATGACTGTGAGAGTCTCATGTTAGATTAGTTCTGTTTTATATGAAATGAGTGCTACGGTAATCCACCCAGATCACATAATGGTAATTTGGTACCCATTTCCTTGTTCAACAAGCTTTTATGTAGGCCCAGTAATCATCTGCAGAGAGCTTGAACTGCACGTTATACCACTAAAGCTCAAAACCAGCTGTACAGGCCAATAAAAAGACAAGTAAGGATGTGTTATTAGACATTAAGATTTCTCTGCAATGCACTGGGTGAGCGCAACACTGAAAAAGCAGATTTCTTCCAAATTTGACTGTTGGTTCACCCCAGCACTTGGATCTGTTTTAGTGGAGACTTGAGAGGAACATTTACCTTTCCTTGCAGACATAGCTTGAAAGCAAAAATGGTTTTGGTAAAACATGCACCAGTAATAACCCACTTTAGTGGTGAATAATTTCAGCTGGCATGAAAATAACAATTCTGAGTAGCGAATAAAGAATATACTGGCAAACTGCAGCTTCATTATTTTTGCCATTTGGTAATTATTGGCAGATAAATAAAACATGAATTTCATGATGAGAGGGAAAAGTTGATTGTCAGAAGGTTAGTGCTGTGAGTTCTGATAAACAGCTATTACGGTTAGCCAAATAAGATATCATCGTCACATGACATAGAACTGCTGATAGAAGCATGACTGAGGTGAAGCTTCCGCTCTACATGACTTCCTCACTGATACAATATGTGCCCACAGAGTTAACATGATCAGTGCGGTGGGTTAGATGACTCTGTTCTGTTTCTAATAAGGTAGCACTGCTTTTATACATCATTTAAGGTTTAAGCATTTTTGGATCATTTAAACGCCATCCTAACAAAGGATACTTTGGTGCAAAATAAACATTTAGACCACACATATATGCTCTAAAAAGACTTTGTAAAGAAAAACAGAAATACAGCAAAACAAAATGGGATGGGAGAAATACTGTAATGCAACTGAAGTAAAGTAAACAGACCTTTGGAAAGTTAAACAAAAACAACTTAAAGCTGAAGTAAAACCAACATGTGAAACCCGCAGTCTTACTGGCTTGAACTAAGTGTGGGAAATACCACAAAATTTGGTTTCAAATCAGTGCCAAGTTATACCAAGACCAGAACTCCACATCACATACTATTCCAGATACCATTACCTTTTTTCAAAGACTTGATTGTATGCTGATTGAATAACTAAACATTTCATCTTATAATCTCAGTTGAGAACTCAAGTACTTGCAGTATTTAAATGGGAAATACTTTTACATGACTCACTAAGGTAACTGTTCCAGGGGAACCACAACACCTGCATTATGTGGGTATGCAAGGCCCTTACTCTATAATCAAGCACCTTGTTTTCTAAATAAACTAAGTGTTAAGTAGGTGTTGTACATGAAATTGGGGAGACAATATTTCTCTCTAATTGTGTATTGGTAAGTACTTTATACGTAAAAAATACAGTACAGTTAAAACACAGGTAGACAGAAACACATACACAACAGCATTCAAATGGCTAAAATACAACTTAATTTTTTTGCTGTTGGTTACTGTAACATGTAGAAATACACTAAAAAAAACCCTGAAGATCCATATTAGATTAATTTTGTATTCTACTGCTCAATTTCAGCTGACACTTTATCTTTCTATTGCAATGACCTGGATTACTAAAAGTCCAAAAATCTGCTGAACAAACTGGGGCTTTTGAAGCATTTTCCTTTAACTGGAGAGTGGGTTGTATTCACTCTTCAACTCAAGGGGTTTTCCAAAGTTCTGCTGCCCTTCTTGTCTGGTGTAGCTCTGTCCTCCTTAAATTCCCATATACAGTCCCCCAAACATTATTGATATAACACTGGATTTTGCCTTTTAGATGCCACCAGGCCACGATTTAAAACTCATACTCTGAACTGAATAGTACAGAAAAAAGACTGAAAGTCTGGTCATCTTTCTGTCCAGTTGAGACTCTGTTGCTTTGTTTCACTTCAGCTGTTTAAATATGCTATACCCAGTTTAGCAATAAACACAAAACAGAAAACTGTCAAGTCGCTGCCCACATCCTGATACATGGTAAGATACTGTCTCTCCAGATGCCACTTCTAACCCTGACTACAGCAAGCCTCAAACCTCAGTTCATGCCCTGCAAATGCTCAAACACACAAACAAAATGAACAGATATTAGATATTACTGTTGCAACACTCATCCTCACAGTGGGCCTGTGCCCCTGATAACTACTTATATAGACATAGAGTGAAGCTGAAGATATGTCTGGCATGTAATCATTGCTAGTTAGTGAGCAGGATGCAGTTCTTGTCAGAGATGGATGCCAAAATAAGTATGTTTAAACAAATATAAGGCAATTACTGGTGAATGTGACAAGCTAACAGTTTTAACATTCAATTCACACTTCATGTCATACATAGTATAAAACTTCAAGAAGATCAGATTAACTTCACTGCAATAATCAATGTAAAAATCTGCACAAGCATTATATATATTCCAATGAGCTATTCATTTACTCTTGTTGTGGGAGGCTCAGCATGATTTAAATAATGAGCAGCTCTTTTTCATTTTCTGCATTTCTGCGTGTATTTTTGGAACCTTGTGCAGAATCAGTTTACTGTAAACTCAGAACTGCTTCAGGACACGGGTGGCTCCCCATTAGGAAAGAAAAACCAAGAAACAAATGAGCTAAAAACAAATGAAAACAAAAAATAATACTTGTGATAACCTGTTAGAAAATACCTCCAGGAGGAATTATCATTAGTATGCACTGCAGATCTCCAAAAAATGGATGCCTAATGAACTCCTTGTGCTTTATGCTGTTGTTAATCCAACCAGCAACACTGACTACCACAGCTGTGTGTGAGACATGTTAGCACACATCGTGCACAGCTGCCCAAATACAGGCCTTATTCAAATGTAAAACAGTGTGTTTAACTCATGGGGTCTCTGATATGCATGCTAAATATATACCAGCGTCTTACCGCTGTGCCTGATGAACACATCTGGTGGTTTACTCAGTCACTTATCATCTGAAAGGTCTGTAGGCAGCTCTGTGTAGTGAAGTGTGCATTGTCACTGGTGCATGGTCATTCTTTGCCCTCTGTTTCTGTTACTCATTTACATACAAGTAGTTGCTGCTTAAATAGCTAATACTGTAAATATAAGGAAGTATTTCAAATGCAGACTGATAATGAGGTCCACTTTGTATACAGGGTTGGTTAAATGGCCCTTTGAAAGAACCATGTCTAAATGTAAAATTGGGTTGAGGAGATTGAGGAGACACAGTTCAGTCTGGCCTCCTCCCCTTTACTATTATTGGAGGGCACGAGTAAGTGGACTAATCCTGATTGAATTACATAGTAAACTCACTTGCTGGGTATCCAGAGTGAAGACAGTGTCCTCTCTGTACCCTCTACTCAGAACAGGAAGCTGCCAGCCTTTCTGAGATTAGGCCTGTTTCCTCTCTCCACAGTGCACTCCCAGCGACCTCGTGGCCCTGTGACCCTGTAACCTTCCTCTCGCTACGTATGGCATACACACCATCAACACAGGAGTGTGCCAGCTGGCATGTGACACACATGCACGCACCACGCTAAATCACTCCTCAGAAAATGACACTTGAGTGCAAGTCAAAAACAATATGGCCTTTCCTGGCACTGCGGTGGAATGCTGAAGTGTTCAGCAGACACAACGCAGTCACATACTGTCAATACTGTATCCGCATACAGCTCTACTCAAGTATGCCCCTCTCATGCGTTCCCCCTCCCTCTCCGACAAATTTGTGGCAGTAATTTTTCCCTGTTGGTGAGTTTTACGAGCTGTAATTTGAAACACCTGTAGCCACAGAGGGACCAGTCGAGAATGTCTGTGACCCAACTTTGGCCTAGCAAGACATACGCTCAAGTTCGTTTTTTTTGTCATACTAAAGGCATGACTATATGAATGGAAATGTCTGTTGTTGAACTGGTGGGCAGTTGACTATACTAATACTCAAAGCAGTGAGTAGTTCGTCTCATTTACACAGGCACTTTTTTGCATCATTCACACTCTGATAAACACTTAGGGAGCAACTCAGGATTCAGTATCTTGCTCAAGAATACCTGAGCATGCAGAATGGAATAGTTAGGGATTGAGCTACCAACCTTCCAATTAGCAGATGACCTGCTCTACCTCCTGAGCCACAGCATCCAAGCAGACTGGCAAGGAGATGAAACCTATATGGATGATCACCTGACGTCCTCTAGCGCTACCTTGACATTGATATTTTTGGTTATCCACCAAGCTGTTTTTTTCACTCTGAAGATTAGAGTGATGAGATGAGTGCTAATGTTGCTGATAAAGTAAAAAAAAGTTTATTTCATTACACTGTTTGGGGTTGGAAACTACACATTATCAAACCGAAAACAGTGAGCCCAGATCAACTGATACATCTGTAGAAAAAAATGATTTAGAAGATAATGCATGTTCAGCATGCAGTAACCACCCACTTAAAAGGGAGAAACGTGTGAAACTCATAACTGATGACATAGATGTGGGATGGCTTTTAAAGAAACCTATGTTTCATGATTTTATCATGAGCATATCAGCTAAGCAAGGCACAGGATGCTGCACCTAAAAATGGCAATGACCGTAAATGGTGCATCATCGTCAAATGACTGTGACTATGTCACATTTAGCACTTTCCAAAGTGCATACCAATTGGTGTTAAATGGAAGTGAGATTTCTTTCATCTGACTCGGTGTTTGTGTGTGTACAGACGTGTTCTATTGAGGCCACATGTAACACCCAGGCACTAAGCTTGCTATGAAAACAAGAGGTCATTAGTCAGAGCACACGGCTGTAACCTGCATCACTCTGAGGTTTCAGGTCAGCTGCTTTCTATTACTTCAAGGAGGTGGCTTGGTGTAAACTTGAAGCTTGTTACAAGTTTAGATAGAAACATTGATACTATTGATGGCCTTTTGGTTTAAATCACTTAAGAGAAAACCTCAGACGAGAGGTAGTGTATGTGTGTTTGAACACCAAACACACTTAGCAGACTAACTCTTTCACCCAGCCACCACTGCAGTATTTACTGCCACGAAAGCTACTTAAATCTCTCACTGTAAAATAATGGCACATGGTACTATTATTTTTAGTCAGCCATGCAGTAGGCTTATGCATGTGGTTTCTGGACACATCATCTTTAATTATCAGTAAGGAGCCATGAGCGAAGTGAACACAGACTCCTATTTAATTTGGCTAATTAAAGCACGACTGTCAATTGACTCGAATACAGCAAGGGTATAATTGTCCTAAGACAGCTGTCACCGCAGTGCTACCACAAGCGATACACAAAACAGGCCCGAACTACAGCACAGTTTGCATTATGACTGTGCTAAGACGTAGGCAGAGGTGTGTGTCTGTTTTGCATGTTCTGTGTTTCATTTTTGTGCTCCGAATTTCAGTCAGTTGCTTTTTCTGAAAATGCCTCCACATTCCACCAGTCTGCACATCTAAGTGAAAGTCAGTCGTCTTAATATATCTGACTGCATCAACATGTTACCCCGACATGTCACAGAGAATATTGAATACCATTAAAGAGAGAAGGTGGGAAGAAAAGTGAAATCTTCATTAAATGATAAAAAAAATTAAATATAATAAAAATGATTTTAAACAATGACAAGCATCTGTGTTCATTAACTGTGTTCTTTCAGGAGGTGTACACAGCCAAGCTAATATTTTAGCATGTTTACTGAAGGTGCTCCTTGGTGTTACTGAAGGGGTGTTTCTCTTTTTCTTTGGTGACATATCTAAAGTTGCAGTAACAAAAAAACTGATAGCACATACAAATGTTTTTGGAGTCACTTCTTGATGAATGATTGGCACGTGCTTGTTCATAAAAAGTGCACAAACTCTCAGCTGCTCTTGATTGGAAACTTGTCTCTCCTGGATTTCGACATAACAACTTGTTTGCAATCTTTTATTGCAAAAACAACCCAGTGAAACGTCATTCTGAAAACATCTGAAGGTTTCATTTTTGTGCTCATGTTATATCATTAATAAGTAATGACATTACTTTCTGACCTTTTTTTGGTAACATTAGTTTTTCACAACAGCAATCTGTGTTGTTGAGATTACACACACACACACACACACACGCACACACACACACACGCACACACACACACACACACACACGCACACACACGCACACACACACACACACGCACACACACACAAATCTTTTATCTCTCACACCTGGTCTCAACTTTTGGTCTGTGGTTTCTTTGGCCCTCAGTAGCTGAGGTCCTGGATAACATTAATCAAAGACTTGTTTTGATCTGCGTCCAGTTTATTGCATGAGGAACATGTCCAATCAATGAAGATTCAGCTGTAGGGCAATGCACCTATTTGAAATGGAAATGAGCACAGCTTCCTCCTCTCTTCACAAATAGCAGAAGGTGCAATGGTAAATCCCCTACTAATTTGTCAATGTGAATCAATTCCAAATGAATACATTTTTTTTTTGAGAACAAGGTATTTGTAATGTTCCAATGGTTTGAAAGGGGCTGCAAAAGGGTGTTACAGTGAGTTCTGAGCATAAATGTGGGCTCTGTAGAAACACTTAAAGCTTTTGATAAACATTCTTATCAAGAGGTGAGATGTTTAATATGATCTTCTCAGACAGAGCAGAAAGCCAAAGCCTAAGGCGTGTGTCTATTACTTTAATGGTGGTTGTCCCCACATTGCCTCTCTTTCTCTTCATCTGCAGCACTGAGGGCCTGTTTTATAAGCTCCACTACTGGAGCTGACAGTAATGTGTGCCCACCCATGTAGACAATTCTCTGTGTATTGATGTGCTTTGACTCTGTGAATATATCTTTCTGCTTATGAGTGTGTCTCTGCATTAATGTGTGTGTGTGCCAGCCAGCAGGCTGGAGCAATACTCAAAATATCTTGGCTGATTTACAGTGTCCTCAGGCTTTGAGAGATCCCTTTTATGACTAAAGACAGAACGGGGTCTGTGCAGGGACAGCCAAGCTTAATGACCTCGCTGGTGCCAGCTCAAGCGGAGAAATGTGTGCAGCATACAAAACAAAACATTAGTCATATCTAAATGACTTAATGTAAATATACGATGAATTATTTAAAAGTGAAGTAACACATCAATTCACACAATAGATACAATCTGAACTATTTCACTGAGGAACACCTGTTGCCACACATAGCCCCGTACATACATAACCACAAGTTTTTGGCTTTCTCAGCTTTGGTTATTACAAAGAATTTATACATAAATGGAAATAAGGACCTTTTATCCTCTCTGCAAATGACAGCTATATTATGGAGTTACACCTTAAAACACCTTAACACTTACAGAAAATCTCTCTCGGTTATTTTTTTTAGCTCATTACCGATGGTCCCTTTGCTGTAGTAATGCAGAAATGGTAAAAAATTTACTTATTTTCAGCATGGTTAGTAATTGAACAGGTTAATTGCACATCCCAGATATTATCCTGCAAACATGCAGGCTGCAGCAGCTGTGTTCGAGTTGTGTTCTTACCTTATTTGGACACAATTGTTTGCTGCAGTACAACACTTATGTATATGCATTGTAATACATAAACAATGTTCATTTATGTTCTCATCAGCGAGAATATTCTCAGCAACAAAAGTTCATCAAACTTCTTTGCGTATTCGTATTCCTAAGGGTGTCACTGCCCCATGTGTCTGTCTGACTGCTTGTCCTGAGTTCATGGACATTACCAAATACTGTGCTTCCTCCCTTAAGATGCTCTACCCAGCCTTTACTGCAGCCATCTTCAGTTGCTTCAGTCGATCTCAACACTGCCTTATTTGAGACCTTATTTGAGAGATAATGTAGTGAGCTATTAATTTTCATTTCATTTTCACTAATTTTCATCTAGCAAAAGACTTTGTTTTTTCTCCAGAATGGAGCAGGCTTCTTCGGATATGTTCTGACAAAGTCTAATATGACCAGCGAGTTCTTACGAGTAACCAGTGTTTTCCACAATGCTGTAAACCCACAGTTACAGTAGTCATGGTCATGAATGTGCCTCTTGATTGTATCCATCCATCCATTCGCTTCCGCTTATCCTTTTCAGGGTTGCGGGGGGCGCTGGAGCCTATCCCAGCTGTCATAGGGCGAGAGGCGGGGTACACCCTGGACAGGTCGCCAGTCTGTCGCAGGGCCAACACACAGAGACAGACAACCATTTGCACTCACATTCACTCGCATATTCACACCTAGTGGCAATTTGGATTATCCAATTAACCTATCCCCACAAGCTGCATGTCTTTGGACGGTGGGAGGAAGCAGGAGTACCCGGAGGGAACCCACGTAAACATGGGGAGAACATGCAAACTCCACACAGAAAGCCTGATGGTAGAATTGAACTCAGGACCTTCTTGCTGTGCGGCAACAGTGCTAACCACCGTGCCACCGTGCTGCCTCTTGATTGTAGACTTTGACAATAATGCCCCTTTCTCCTCGAGAGTGTTCTTCACTAGATGTGAAAATAATAAAATTCACTAGATGCTGTGAAAGGGTGTTTCTTAACCAAGGAAAGAATTCTGTGATCATCATCTTTTATAGTCTTCCATGGTCTCCCGGGCCTTTTGGTGTTGCAGAGCTGGACAGTCTATTCCATTCACCACATGAGATGTTTCATAAAAAGGAGGGTACAATGTAGAACTTTTGATGATTATCTGCCTCCTGAGGCCTTGTGCAGCGTTTCACTGGAAACATGTTGCTTCTTGAGAAGGGAAGTCTACCCAGCCAGATACAAGAGCACTATGACCAAGGTTATTACAGGGTGACAAAAAGCTGGTTGAGGGCCGGGGGGCTGGAGGGAAGTAAGAGGAGAAGAGGGGGTGTTTGATGTGGAAAGAGATCCTAGAACTATTTTATAGCTTTTTCTTATGCCCTTCTGCAGGGAGAAAGCAAAGGGGTGTCATTTTTTTTCGAACACATAAAGTTTGAGATTTTCATGATTTATAGAGAAAGGAAGAGAGGGAAAAAGAAAGAGGGAGAGAAGGAGGGGTGGTGATGGTGGGGGGGGGGGGGGGGTTAAACATGATGCAAACCATTTGGAGTCAGGAGCGGAGGTTGCCAGCACAGCCTGCTCTGTTTAAACTGGAGAGGAAGTGACCGTATATACAGCATGCCAGCAAACTTACTCTCTCTCACTGTCTTTCTGTATCTCTTCTTCCTTTCACATTTCTCTCACACAGACACAGACACACAAATCTGTATCTGTTTCAGAAGCTCAAGAGAGACTGTGTGCATACGTAGGTACACATCCACAGAGGTCAAATGATGGTCACTGGTTAGAGAGTGTTTGTTATTCTTATATTATGTTTCTTTACATCACCGTCACCAGGCCCATCACCATTATTATCATTATTACTATTATTACAATCTGGAAGGCTGGGGGTACATGGGAGAGCGAGAATAAAAGAGCGCTGAGGGGAGAAAAGAGCCAAGAAAGAGAGACTGAAAAATGAAAGACAGAGCAAAAGGGAGGAGAAGAGGTCAGAGTTTTCCCTCAACACCCGTCCATGACTTAATCTTATTCTGCTCTTTTGAGACCTTCCTAGGAATAAGAATTGTTGTAACAAGTGAGAGACATAAGGAGAGAAAAAGATGTGAAAGGGAATAACGGGGTGAGGCGGGTGACAAGGAGGTGAAGGAGAAAAGGAGCAAAAGGAAGAACTGGAGTGTGATGGAAAGAAAGGCTTTTTGTTAGTATAATCATGTATTTACTGAGAATTAAAATACAATCTTATTATTAAAATTAATCCTTTTTTATTACATTTCATGGTCTTACTGATGTTGTTTTCTATGCAGGATATAATGCCAATGACAAAGAAAATAGGTTTGTTTTTGGAACAGGGTAGTATTTGTTTTCTTTGTGCACATGTATTTATTGCAACAGGAGGATATGGATTATCACACTATATTAGCATTCACAGCCTCCTGAAAGTGTCTCATATATATATATATCTATATATATATATATAGATATATATATATATATATTTTTTTTTATATGCAATATAGATACTTTTTAGTAGGATCAGTTCATTTTTCACCTGGCTGTGTTCTTCTTCATCTCCATCCATCCATCAATCCATCCTATGTCATGTACAGCCTGGTCAGGTCACCAGTCTATCAGCAAGCTGACACAGAGAGACAGACTTATGGGCCATTTAGAATTATCAACTGCCCTAACATGCATGTTAGACTGGATTGTGGGAGGAAGACAGGGAACCCAGATGAAACAGGGCATATGGTGAACATGCAAGCTCAATGCAGAAAGTTCCAGCTGGCTGGTGAATGCAAAAAAATGTTCTTTCATATAGAATCGTGTAAAAAATATACAATATTCTTTTAGATCTTGCAACATGACTTAAAAGTCCAGTAGGTAAAAATACAAATCATATGCTCATACAAGTTTTACTTACTATTTGTAATTAACATTGGTTTAAAATAACATAATTATTACCTAAATGGCAGTATTTTTGCTGAATTAAGCAGAGACAAGATACCTGATCTCCAAATAAACATTTGCTGCTAATCTGGTTAGATATTTAGCTTTTAAAACACGCTCAGCGCCCTGCGACAGACTGGCGACCTGTCCTGGGTGTACCCCGCCTTTCGCCCTATGACAGCTGGGATAGGCTCCAGTGCCCCCCGCGACCCTGAAAAGGATAAGCGGAAGCGAATGGATGGATGGAACACGCTCAGCTGACTGCTTGTGTGTCTTGGTAGTTTGATTCTAGATAATTTGCAAACTTCTCAGATACTGTACATTAAGTGATTCATTAACTGATTGAGTTATTCTGATGTGGTTCCATTGTTTATGATTCTGGCTGTAGCCAACTGTAGCTGGCTATATTTAAGCTTGAAACTTTAAATCTACTCATCATGGACACAAATTTCCAGTTAATATTGGTCCCAGTTGTATCCATATTTCATGTGTGCAGCTGATTGTTTTGGGCCACGCTGAAGAATTACAAGATATTCTGCCTCGTCCATCTTTATCTCTTCTCTTTGCGGTTGGCTGCAAATATTCAAAATCCAGTATGTCGATTTTAAAGTAGGTACTCCTTTATTGGATAGGAGCTTCTTAGTTCACTGAAATTTGAAACTTGCTTGAAAATACACAGCAACACTGATGTAGCAGCATCCAGTTCATGACAAGCCTTTGCCTTGGGTATTTGTTGCTCCTCAATAACTTGTGCAATGTACAATCTCTTTCAAAGATCTGCATTGAGCTACTTGGATTTTTCCATTGTACAGTGTATTGGTCAATCCAAAGAGTGCTGCCAAACAAACCATTTTTATGTTGGCACAGAGAAACTACCAGATGCAGTCAGTAATGATCACTAATAGGTAGTTACGAGTCATTGGCTCTGACAAGTTAAAAGACATTTTGGAACTTTCTGAAGGCATGATTTAATAATGAAGTGGGCGTATCTACATTTTGGACCCTGCATGCATCATTTTGATCTCGAGTTTATTCTTGACTTGTTTTTATTTTATAAAAGTATGTGTTCTGTATCAATAAACGTCATGAAAAGACCAGTCAAAAGAAATTCTCGAAAGACCAACAGCACCAACATTCATTTCAAGTATATGTAAGTTGTAAAAGTGTAACTTGTCAACTAGGTATACGTAGGAAGATAACAGATCCATTCATTCCCTTGTATAGTACTTTACAGTTGTTGAAAACATGTTGCAACTTATATGTCGACTTGGTGGGAAAAATATATAGCTGACTTTATATTGTTGAGATGAAGACTTTTTAACAAGAACAAGAAATAAGTTGAACATGAACACCACAGTGAAACAAAATGGCAACAAGAAATAAGAAAAACATTGCATAATGATAATAATATACCTGTAGTAATAAATCTTAAATGTATCCTTTTAGTAAAAGTGGTCTCCTCCTTCAAATGCACTTGCCATTACATAGTTTCAACCATCTGTGCTGTAATGGTTCTCAATCAACCGTGATCAGAACTGAAATAGAACTAATAGTCCCTATACTCTTGTTTTGGGGATTTTATAACGCAGACACAGACCACCTATTTTTGTGGTGTCTGCTTCAGCTGTGGCAAGTTATTCTAGACCTCACTAAACTGGAGCACTGTGGTTTGGTGAAGTCAACTAATTGGCTTATGATCACCTCAAAATTGGCTCCCAGTGGAGTCTATCAAACTCAAAGGCTAACATGAGTGGAAAGGTTGGCAGCTCAGATGTTTGACAAGGTCCTACGACCTTCTATGTTTTTTACAGACAAAAAAACAAAACAAAACCTCCAAACAAGCAGGAATATACAAAATGCTCTTATTTACTGCTACTTTTTCTATGATTTAAGCATGGCTATATAGGAATTGTACCTATGTAAGTGTAAAGTCAAGGAATAGTAAACATTCAGTTATGACTTCCTACATGTGATATGTGTTTCCCTGTCATTTAGCAATAAAACCTTGAGAGCATTTTGTTAATTTCCAAAATAGAATAAAACTACTCACTCATAATTTAATTTTCGAGGCTTTATTGCCATTTAAACATAGTTCATGAGATTTTGCTTTTAAGTGCAAGAAAAAAGGAAGACGTCACATAATCCCGGAAAAACCCCTTTTATATGCAAGACATATCAGTGGTATAGTCATGCAGAAGTAACCTTTTATCGCCACATGCAAAGTCTTCCATTAAAGTTTTCTACATAAGCAAGCACAAGCTGTAAATGCTTCAGAGTATGCAAACACACGCCCACACGTGTGTGCGCTTGTGCTTTTCGGCGTGTCAGTGTGTGCGCGCGGTGCTGTTGTGTTGCTGGTGGCTCGGCTTCAGGATTGTGTCGAGGCTGTCTGTAATAAATGTGCCCAGGCGAGTGGGCCCAAAAAGATATATCACAAACAGGGGGGGAGGCAGAGTGCACAGGGGAAGGAAGAGGATGGAGAAAGTGGGGGTGAGAGGGGACTGGAGTGGGAAAAGAAATGAAGAAGAGGAGAAGGAAGATGGGGGAGAAAGGGGAGGATCGATTGGTAAGGAAAAAGAAAAATGGGGGCAGGGGCTGTTTCTCCTGGGTCCTGCTATGTTTCCCATTATGTAAGCCCTGGTCACCGGCAGCATGCCAGCAGGCAAAATAAAAGAGTCTCTCTGGCTTGGCACGGCTCGTATTTTCCTATCCTCGATGCGGGGTCAGGGAGGGGTCAGGCAGCTGGATGGGGCGCTGGGGGGATTGTGGGGTCTGGGCTGGCCTCCAAAACCCAAAAGGCCCAGGGTTCAAGTACCAGCTGAAAGCAATCAGGGGGAAATCTGGGAGTGCCACAGCTGCTCGCAGCAGCGTTGTTCTGTGGCTCAACTCTCTCTCCCTCTTTCTCTGATTCTCTCTTGTCCCAATTCTCCCTTCTCTGTTGCCTGTTTCCCCCCTCCTCTTACTTTCCTTGACACACACACACACACACATACAGAAAAAGATGCATACTTTAAACATGAAGCCAGAAGTACATGTCTGCTGGTGTGTGCGTGCGTGTGTTTGGCCACAGGCACTGAAGTTGTGTTTGTGTGTGTTTAGATGCATGAACTGTTGTGTGTTTGCGAGTGTGAAAGTAGGGTCACTAAAAATACAAAAGGATTAAAAACAATAGTAGTGGTCCAGCCTGCTTAGACCATAGCGAATTGTACACCACAACATTGTGTGAGTGTTTGACCACAGAGCCTTGAACATCTTAGCGAATGTGCATGTCTGGCACTGTATTTTACATCAGTGTGTGTGCGTTTGTGTGTATTTTGAAATTGGATCAGTTCAATCAAAACAAAATAATATATAATGACACTTTTAAAGATTCTAAGCCAGCTATACTGTGGAATATCCAAAGTGCCAGCCTGAAATGAAGGATAAAAGGTATATTGGAAACAGGTGGGGTGCATTTTCCTTCTCTGGTTTTGGTCTAATCTTTCCCTCAGAGGGCACAGCAAATGCCAACAAATACAATACCGTTCTCAGTGATTACTTCCATCCTTTGGAAACTTTTTAACTAGCCTTTTCTTCCTCTAAGATGACTGAGTCTATATTTACAGGACACAAGAATTTGCTGAACAGTTTGATGAGCCTAATAAACAATGTAAACCTTACTTCAGAGCCAGCTGAGCACTGAGCTCTAAACACCATTGAACAAGTATGACTTATTTGGAAAACGTATTTAGTTTGCATTTCCTTACACATGCTTATGTGTAGTTTGTTATTTTCTTCTCCTGTTTTTTTTTTTTGCAGAAGATGTTTTGGGGATAAAACGTTGTTTGACTAAAGTTTTGAAAGGGAGGCAAATAGGCAGAAGTCTAACAGTAACAGAATTACTTATGCTTATTTAACTCTTTTATATCTGCTGCTTCTCTGAATGTAGATTGAAAGCCAATAAATTATGTTTCATATAGTAAATTTGCATTCAAATGTGTTCAAACATGGCTATTAAGCACATGCCGTCTCCAAGTGAGTGTCTTTTAGATGCAAAATATCAGCTTCAACTGTTACACCTCCACCATGGTTTTCACTACACTATCAATAAAATATAGAATTGAGGTGGAGGAATAATGTATGAATCTTAAGGTTACAGGCATGTGCAAACTTGATTTGGCAGGTTACAGCTGCCAATGAGCCAGTATGAGCTTACCTACTTGGATCATGTCATGAACACCATTTGTCTCGACTTACTTTAGAAGGATTTGGCAGAACCATTAAGCTTTGTTTAATGTTTATGATGAGTCAATGATCTCTGTTATATCTTGCTTAATGTGCACAGCAGATTGTCTCCTGGCCTGCTGTGTATCCACTGAGATGGCACCGAGTGCTCCTGCCAAAGCAAGAACACCCATACAGATGAGCCAGGTTTGCAACCTTTATTATCATCTGTATTCCCTGTGCCGGTTTCTGGACTCCCTCAACACATACCCCTCATCCAGACACCTGGGAGAAGGAGAATGAAGAGAGAGGAAGGAATGGGGAGAGGGCAGAGGGATAGAGCGGTGCTGTGATTGAGAGTGGCAAAAACAGAGGAAGTGATAGAGACAGGGAGCCAGCCAGCTGAGCAAGACCCCAGACACAAAAGGCTGGGAAGGCGCATGCATGCAACAGACAAATACACACACACGCACACACACAGAGATACATGTGCTGACTTAAGGTCCAAAAAAAAAAGGGGGGGGGGGGGGGGGGGGGCGCGACTGACAGATAAGACTGGTGCTTGGGGTATGTGCTGGAAGAGACACCCACAGTCGTTCGCTGATTTGTTCCCTCGCTTGGAGTGACGGAAGGAGTGGGGCTGGCTGTCGTCAGCTTGGTCCAGAGCAGGAAGTGTGCTGGGGATAAGGCGGCCATGTGGCAGGATGTTATGTATTTCTAATTAGAGCAATTCATCTGTCAGCAAGGGCACGCTTTCACTGGAGCTTTCTCTGGCCATACTCTCACTGGACCTCCATACTTCACACTCCCAACTTCACCCACACTTTAAACACACATTCTTCACCCAGGGTGAGCATGAACATTCATGCATTTCCCGCGAGACTTCACAGCATTGCTTGTCCAACATACTTCATCTCGGAGTGACTACACCAGAACAAATCATTCAATCACCACCGCTCACATCAACCAAGCAGCCCAAACTGAGCTGAAGGGATCCCATGAGAGAGCTCATTCTTCAGCAGTGTAAAACCATGACTGAGATAAGGGCTGGCCAGTGCAGAAGGTGGGAAAGAAACCAGCTTTCTACAGACCTAAACACGTTATGATGTAGCATTCTCAACTTGCCTGAAGGCTTGTGTTGCAAAGAGTGTGCTGTTCCCTGGACAAAAGCGACAATGCTAAACTTGATGTACCAGTGGCCTTACAGCACAGAGCACAGAGCGCTCCCCGGGGAACAGACCCTGCTATTGTGTTACACCAGATATCCTGCTGGTGCTCTTTTGGACAGGAGCTGAAAATCATACAAATAAACAAACAAAGGGAGGTGTGCTATATGTCTGACATGCGTGGATGTGTCTGCATGTGAAAGGGTAAGTGATTCTGTAAAAACTGTTGTAATCAATGCACAAAAATGTAAAAGAGGACACACTTTTATCAGAGCTGTGTGTGTTTTCTTGACATGCATGAATTTTGCATATATTTTTATATATTTGCACAGCTCCCTACCCTCTCTGTGTGAGAGGAGTTTTTTTTTTTTTGCTTTGCACTGGTGCTGGCAACAGTGTGGTCTTTGAATATCAACATGTTTTGGCCAAAAACAAAAAGACAAAACAAAACAAATGGCAGACCTGGATCTGTGTGATGTCTGTGTTAACCTGACTTTTCATTTTTGAATACACTGTTTTCATTTAATCAGTGGACTACAAAACTATTGAGTCCCCTTCATATTTTGCACACCTTTTTGCTTGTTATTTGGATTTTACATTAATAAAATTTCAGCTTTTGCAGAGATTACAGTATTCTTGGGTGAGTCTCTGTGTGCAAACTTAGATTTGTAGGACACCTATTCTTCCTTGTAGAGCATTTCAAGCTCAAAATGGATCTGAAGGGCCCATAAATGGCCATCCTAAGGTTTGTTCACAGATGTTACATGGGCTTTGATTTGAGTGAGTTACGGGCAGTCAAAAGTTTGTACCGTCACATCACCACTGATCTCTCTATATGTTTTGTGACTGAAACTGGTGCTAGCATTGGATGATTTTGTTCTTTCAAGGATATCTGTATTTGACTGCATTGGTTCTTTTTTCATATGCCACAGTGCAACGACCACCATGTTTTACCATAAACTGCATTAACTGGGTGATGAACGGTACCATCTCTGCAGAAGATTCTTGAAACTGTATTGGAGTTACCACTAGGTTCTTTGTTACTTATTTTATCACTGCTTGATCACTTATGCAGTTTAGCTGCAAAGTCGGTTCTAAAAAGGTCACAATGTCTTCAAATTTCATGATTATTGAGACCACTGTGCTCAGGTGAACCGTCAAAGGATGACTCAACTACCTTCAGTCTGCAACAGACCTTTCCAGGGTGTACCCAACCTCTAGTCCAAGCAGCTGGGATTGGCTCCAGACAAGGCTGGACTGGCAATCTGGCATACCGGGCAATTGTCCAGTGGTCAACAGTGTTGCAGTCAGCCAACTGCCATCGGTCCAAAGGATGGCTCAATATAATTTTTTTTATCTTATCAATATAATTAAACAAGCTACATTACATGAATTATTCAGGATGCCTAATTATACAGGCCACTGCGCACCTGACCTACAAGCACTGACAGGAGCCCATTCTGTGATTTTCATCTTTTTGGTCACTTATCATTGTGTGTATATATACCTGGTGGCAATGACACTAAAAAAAAGAAGGAAGGCTGAATCTGAGGTCACAGAGTTGAAGTTGTTGAGATTTTCACTAGGAATCACGAGGAGGAACAGGATTAGAAATGGTTATAGTAGGTTGAACGGTTTGGCGTGAAAGTCAAATGCTGAAAATGCGGCTGCCAGGCAGGAAAAAAAGAGGAAGACCACAGAGTAGATTAATAGATGTAATGAAGGAGAACATGCAGAGAGTTGGTGTGACAGAAGAAGATGTAAGGGACAGGGTGAGGTGAAGGCCCAAGTTTCCATCTCTGTGGCGACCTCTAAAGGGAGCAGTTGAAAAAGGAATTGTACGTGTGTATGTATACATAAGTGAGTGCAGGTCAAGGGTAGTTAAATCAAACAGATTTCAAGAGCCCCCAAAAGGGTCTTGTTTTGTAGTTTTGTAAAGGAGAGACTTTAAAATGTTTAACCTTTAATACCTAGCATTCATTCTGCGCACTGGTGTATAAGAGCTCGATCACTGCTTTGCTTCCTGTTCACACAGGTACTTGCATGTCCAGAATGGCCTCTTGCTATGCTTTAATAGAAATGTTATTATAACAGGTGATTTCTGAAACTATGCTAAACAAAGAGACTGAACAACTGTGGGTGTAACTTCAGGGATTACTTCCACATGGCACTGTAATCATGTTTCAGTATATTCAATTTTGGCTTGTTATGGAAATCAAAATGTATGGACATTTAGTCTCAGCTGTAATTTGTTTCTAAGGCTTTTTATCAAAGTGACGGATCTTATCTTTCTCTAACATATTAATGTAAGATGCATCATGTGCATGTCACCACTCTGAGGATGCCTAATCAGTTTTGTGCAATCAAGATAAAAAAAAAGACATATCAAGAGATAAATAAAAATAAAAACTGTTGAAAAAAGTATGAATCATGGATAGTTAGCAACATATACAACAAGTAAATACATTTTTAAAGTTTTAAAATAATAGTCTTCTAATTTTGAAGTAAGCGTACTTTCAAGAATTCTTTCTCGATCCAGTTTCGCATACTTTTTTCTCCTCTACAGCTCTTTAACAGCATGAACTATAAGACCAAACCAAACCATTAAAAAAAGAAAAAGATAAGGAACAAGAAGAAGAAGAAGAAATCCGGTCAGAAGAAGACAGACGTAAGCTAAAAGAACATGAGAAAGGGAAAGACGTGATTAGAGAGAAAAATCTAAAGAGGTACAGCAAGATGGGATAATGAGAGGACCAACAGTGAAGGAGTGATAAAGAAGGAGGAAAGAGGGTGTGAGAGAGAGCAGAGTGAGCCGGGTGGGGATGAGCGGGTGGTGGAGGAGGAGGTGGGGCGGAGGCTGTGCGAGGCCGGGAACACGGAGCAGCGGCCGGGGGGATGTTTAGATAGGTGCAGGCTGCCACTAGGAAGTCCACGCTCCAGTATAAACAGGCCGCCACACAACCCAGCACTCCCAACTGTGGGAGAAATCTGCCCTGAGACGCATGGAGTGGCGCTGGCCAACAAAGCGGAGGAGGGAGGGAGGGAATGAAGGAGCGGGTGGTGGGAGGCAGGGGAGGATGGGTACACGGCCACTTTCAGATCCCTGCAAAATATATACACAGCTGAAGCTGGCCTCTGGACCCATTTCCTCTTGCTCCTCTCGCTGATGTCCATGCAGTAGTCCCGAGGCCATTTTGACTGCTCTTATCTTGATGTAATCTCTATCTCATAGAACCCTTACCCACCCCCTCATATGTACACATACATAAACACACACAATTGTATTTTAAACAGAACAGCAGGACCTATCAACAATTTAATGTGAACAATATATCAAATGGATATATGTTATGCAAAAGGCTCCGTTGCAGTGACAAACACAGAAAGTTATTGGGTGGACATTTAAATCCTGTCAGCTCTTCTGAGGTTTTCACCATAAAGTTGTTTCTATTTCTATTTAATATTTGGTTAATTTTCAATAGTCTCTACAGCAAGCTTTCTATAGGTGTAGGTATCTCTTTCAGTATCTGTTTTTCTTTCTGTGTAATACATTTTACAGGAATTCTGTGAGTCTTGAGATTCCTAAGAGATTCCTGTGGTGATTAGACATGACTTGGCCAGAAAAACGTCTCATGGGTAGGGCTGCTTGATTCTGACCGATGATTAACATGAATATTTTGTATATTTAGATCATGATTATTTGCATTATTTGAAAATGTTTTTTTTTTTATTGCTCTGTCACATAAACATAACTTTGCTTTTGACATTCATGTTGTGCCGTATGCCTGTTTCTGATTTTTAGTGTCTACAGTCCACAGTGCAGTCAAATCAGAAACTGATTTTACTTTCAGGGCTCCTGTTACGGGAGCGTTCACACTATGTGGAGCAGGATGATCAAGATCTGTTCCGTTGTTCCGTTTCATTAATCCAAAAACTGCTGCTGTTTTAGAGTTGAAAGTACGTTAACTACATAAAAAGGTGAGATCTGCAGTTTCTTCTTTCAGCTTTGTAAATAGCAAGATGAAAGAAGATGTTGCTGTTGATTCTGGGTTCATCCAATTGTAAAGAGAAGGCAGCAGCAAGGAGAATGGAGACGTTGGCAGAGTTGGGACAACATCTGAGGAGGTAGAGAAATAACTTCAGACCTGGAGCAGCGTTTAACTGTATAGAAGCCCGTTTCCACCACAAAAAAAAAAGTAGTCATAACTCGAAATTTCGAGTTAGCTCTGCCAATCAGTAATCTACACGAATAACGTCATTTTCTTGTTACCCGGAAGGACGTGGGGCAGAGGAATGCGCACTCACAACCGGATTGCAACAAATTGGAGCTTTCGGGAGTACGTTTGCTGATAGTAACGCCATGTGATTCAGCTAATAACACAAGGATTTCATCATTTGTGAAGTCACACTGAAAATACTCAGCAATTTGTGCATTCTTGACTGGCTGTAATACTGTTAGCTTAGCTGTAGCTGAGGGCTTCAGCTTGCGAGTAACAAGGAAATGATATCATTCACGTAGATAACTGATTGGCAGCACTAACTCGAAATTTCTAGCACTGGCATCCCCAGGCTTCTACCTACCTACCTAAACCCCCACGCAACATTATTTTGCGTCAAATGGTGGAAGTGGAAGCTAAACTGGCTAGTCATTCATATGTATATTAGGCTGTTAAGTAGGAATTCTGGAGGGAGGGGAGTGGGGGTGTGTGATTGAGGGGGTGGGGGAGCTGCTAAAAGCTGTGAACTTCTTGATGCATTCTCAATCATCCAGGGAAATAAATCTCCAAAAGTCACCAACTTGGAGTGTTTCCGTTTGCCATCTTAGGGAGAAATCAACACACATGGGTGTAGGTCCTTTGTTGCTGAGATTTATTGATAAAAAGTACAAAAAACCAACCATTTGTACACATATTTACAAATAATAATAAAAAGTGAGTGAGTACAAACAATTCAACATTTTCAGCAATCACTCACAATCCTGGCACTGCCATATCTGTAGTCTGCATTTACCACATGTGTATCTGTAGCAGCGAACACATCGCTCAGTGGCCTGATTTCTCTTGCATTTGTGTTTGACCTGACACGTGGCTCTTTTCCCAGGGCTAGGTTTGGAGGGTTGTGCCTGAAGCAACTGTTCTTTTCTTGCCTTCTTCCCAGCTACATGAGAGTTAGCCAACTCTGTTGTGGCATCAATGTGATCACACCTTGTTTTGTTGTAAAGGGTGGCAGGGCTTGGCTTCCTGATCAATGCTCCACTACCAAAAGGAAGCCAAGCCCTGCCACCCTTTACAACAAAACAAGGTGTGATCACATTGATGCCACAATGGACGACTGATCAATGCTCCACTACCAAAAGGAAGCCAAGCCCTGCCACCCTTTACAACAAAACAACGAGCCACGTGTCAGGTCAAACACAAATGCAAGAGAAATCAGGCCACTTTGCAATGTGTTCACTGCTACAGATATACATGTGGTAAATGCAGACGACAGATACCATGGCAGTGCCAGGACTGTGAGTGATTGCTGAAAATGTAGAAATGTACTCACTCACTCACTTTTTATTATTATTTGTACATATGTGTACAAATGGTTGGTTTTTTGTACTGTACTGTTTTTATCAATAAATGTCAGCAACAAAGGACCTACACCCATGTGTGTTGATTTCTCCCTAAGATGGCAAACTGTAACACTCCACTCCCCCCCCCCCTCCCTCCAGAATTCCTTACTTAACAGCCTAATATACATATGAATGACTAGCCAGTTTAGCTTCCACTTCCACCATTTGACTGCTCTCCGGGTTTTATAGGTAGAAACGCAAAATAATGTTGCGTGGGGGTTTAAGTCTACTAGTTACTGTTCTCAAAATTTTGAGTTAATAAGTCAAAATTTCGAGTTACTTTTCTCGAAATTTTGAGAAAATAACTAAAAATTTTGAGAAAGGACGCTTTGTTTTTTGTTTTTTAGTGGGGGAAATGGGCTTCCATATAGCTGTGTGTCCAAGGTACAACAGGTATTATTTTACCATTTTTCCATATCATTGTATATTCAGTACCAGTGTGCCTTTGGAGCTATAAGTGCAGTTTTTGCCAAATGCAATGGTCTGATTGGTCAGATCTGTTCATTTGGATCCGAAAAATTGGAGAAATTAAGCTTGGTTCGAAAAAATAAGTGCCGTAAAGTTGTCCAGCAAAATTTCAGTCAGTGTGAACGGGTGACTCCAAAAATTATTTTTAATGCCCAAAATATTCACACGGATTATCTTAAATGCACTCATGTAATAATTGTTACATTGCTACAGTGTAACACCTGTGGCGTATAATTGTTCGTAATTATCAACCTGACATTGACAGCTTCAGCCTTCAGTGTATATGGAACTATTGTGGTTCCTACTCACCACAGTAATGAATAAGAAAGCAATATGAGAAACAGTGACAGCATCAGCTGACATCGATGATGACATATGTTTACAAAAGGAAATTTTAATGTTTTTTCTTTACGTTTTCATCCAAAATCTTGTGGTTATGTTGAAGGTTAAGTAATCAAATGATGCTTTGTGCCCGAAGCAATCATTTGTGCCCAAGTTATATAAAATGATCATGGATGATAAAACCTATCCTTAATGTTCTTCATTTAGGTCAATTAGAATCCTTTCTTTCCTTTCCAATAAACCTTTCCAGTTGGGTCTGAGCTTACTACACGATGAACACAAGAATTTCCTCATTGTGAAAGAGGTTCCTCATTTTTCCGACCAAAAGAAATTTGGTCCTCTAAAGAAAAGAAATGCGAAAACATTCCCACCTATAAAAGACTGCTAACAGTTACACACACACACGCACTCGCTTAAACACACGCACTCAAGTCTTGTGGTTGCTGTGTTACGCAGAGGGTTTTCAGGGGAAATTCCTTTGAACATGAAACCCAGTGAAAATAAGGACAGTAAGTGAAGAGAAACATTCAACATTCCATGAGAACCAACATAATGGTAAACCCCTCCGTCACACTGAAACTCTGATTTCCAACTGACATCATGTCCTGTTAGCTATCACATTCCCCTCCACATCACCTGGAGGAGAGCACAGACACACAGTCCATCTGCACCTGGCCCAGACACCTCTGAGCTTAGTGAGGAGAAAGGCCAGTCTCACCATGTCACCATGTTTAGTCTGTTCTTCTGGCCTTTCAGAGTGTGACAAGATCCATGAAGGGGCTGAGGCGTAACTGAGGGGACTTACAATGTCATGATAGATACACAGCTCTTTTCGTGTAGACATATATTTAGTGGAATATTTACTCAGTCTCTGTCACTGTGAAATAGTGTAGGTAGAATTAGGCTTGGAAAGAGAACAAGTTTGTAGTTACAAGTTTTTTGATTTTATGTCTTCAATATATCACCTGCGGCATATACCGCAGGGAGTAGACCAGTATCACAGCTATCTGTGCACTCAAAGCACACAGAACTTTAAATTTTTATTAAAGACTGTTATTCCTAATAGATGTCATAGTGAGGCCACTTTAAACCAAATTTTAAAAAACAAAGAAACAAAAAGGAAACTGATGCAAATATACTTTTATTTACTCTTTAATCAATATATAGTGGAAATTGTAAAAACAAAACAAAACACATGCATGTGATACTTTTTAATATGCGATTTAATTGCATGGAAAAATGTAAAGTCCTTTGACATCCGGCATCTCAGATACTAAATCTAATCAGATTCATCTATACTCGCCTACAGTGGTGTGAAAAAGTCTTGGCCCACTTCCTGATTTCTTAGTTTTTGCATATTTGTCATACTTGCATGTTTCAGATCACTGGACATATTTTAATACTGGTGAAACTGATTGTGTTATTTTGTGCACATAAAGCCAAATACATTTGCATAGCTTTTCCCCCCCTAATAATTGAAATAATCATTTAAAAACTGCATTTTGCATTTACTCTGGTTAAAATTTGCTTGCTGACCTGAAACATATAAGTTTGGCAAATATGCAAAAAATAAGAAATCAGAAAGAGGGCAAATACTTTGAGCACTCAGAGGATAGCAAAACAACTTTTTTATGTGGCTCATTTTGCATAATTGTGAAATACGATGGAGTACAGTGGTGCCTCTTTGCCCATTTAGTTAAATGTGTACCTGATACAAAAAAAAAAAGCTAAAGACTTCAAATATGACACACCTTAATATTCCTATCTTCCTATAACTGTTTTAGAAGTTTTAACGCTATAATTTTACTCACTAAATTACTCTACTAAATAGCTAGGGATGGGAATTGATAAGAATTTAGTGATTCTGTGTAACGATTCTGGGTCATTTTGACCCAGCATTTTCTATTTCTTGTGCTTTTGTATTATTCTGTATTATGGTTTAGGTTCTGATTCCTTAGTTATGCTGTTCTGATCATTATTATTATTATCCTTGTGTTTAGTGTAGGTTAAGTTCAGTGTCAGGTCTCTGCCTGGCATGTTTCCTGTGTTACTTTGAAAGTCCGTGTCTCATGTCAGTGTGTCTAGATTTGCTTCCCTTGTTTCGTTAAGTCTGATTTCTCCCAGCTGTGTTTCCCTCCTGTCTCCCGTTCCCTGATTACTAGAGTGTGTATTTAAGCTCTGTGTTTTCCTTGCCCTTAGTCATGTTGTTGACATTTGTGCACACCCTCACTGTGCTGTGTTTGTGGTATTTTAAGTTTGTGGTAATGTTCAAGTTTCCCAGTTTTTAGTTTGAGTTTCATGTGTGCGTTTCTAGTCTAGCTTTCCTGTATTTCATGTTAAGGTTTTTTTTTTTCCAGCAATAAAGCTGCCGCCTTTAGTTTATCATTCAGTCTCCAAGTCCTGCATTTCAGTCCTACATCCTGCCTGCAACACATGATATTCGGTTTCCATTACCAATATGACTTATCACTTGATTCCTTATCAATTCTCATTTGCTCTGTTTTGAGAGTCTCCACCATCTCTGAGCAGCATATCAGAGACTTTAAATTCACGCAGAATAATTACATACTGTGTGGTCAAAACTTTGTGCATGTTGGAGCTATTTCCCCACTTTGTTGTGATCAGTGCTGGGGTCATTTCTCAAAAAGCCATAATGTATTACACATATTACATAGAACACATTTCATAAAGTAATGCATCACATCACTTAATTACTCTCAGGAGAAAGTAATTCGCTATACTACTCTTTACATTATTTTCACATTTCTCCACAGAAATGATCTGAACCCAACTGTCTCATAATTACCAGTTAACAATATAAACTTCTAAGCCACAGTCCCCACAAACTAAATCAAAGTGGGACTGATAACCAGGATCAATAGACTGGCAGACTAACAACTCCAAGGAAGTGAACTACTTGGAACCGGTTTGCTACAAAAACCGGTTCTCAGTTCCCATCCCTATAAATAGCATTGTTAAATATTTTTAGAAAGAGAGCATAACAGTCTGTAAAACAGGTACACTGAGGCATCTTCACTACAGAACAGTCAAAAACAAAGAAAAAATGTGGAGGTTTAAAAAGAGAGACAGGAGATGCGGTAATTCATGTAGGTAAGACATATTTTGCTATGAGCTGTTGTCCGATTTTTATCATTTCATCTCTTAGTTTCAGATCAGAATGGCGCCGAGCAGTTTGGCCATATGAGAAGATAACATGTTACTTGAGGCTCATTATGTTTCCCTAATGACTAGGTACTTCTAAACAGACTAACTACATAGCATTTCTCTGTCCATATTATTTCAGTTGCCCTGATAGTAGAATAAGCCACTATAAAGATATGAAAATGCACTCATGTAGCAGTAATCATAAGACTGATAAACAGGGCAGAATCTTAAAAAATGCTGTGATACAAATTTTTGTTCATACCCCTCAGTGCTAATGGATACTTGATCAAAGCACTGAAAATCCATTCTGAAACTATTAAGTTTATAAACTTAAATTATTTATATGGTTTTGATTGAGAATGCGACTCTGAAACTACAATGACAATATCTGCAACAGAGTAAACGCATCATTCTGCTGGGATAGTTGCTATTGGACAAACATGGCTCTGAGCCGCTGTTTAATGTAATGAAATTCAAAAGAAGATGAGTCGTGTGAGGGAAGCTGGGAAAGAGAGGATGAGTGGCCAAACAAGAGTGGACCAACACCCAGTCTGAAAAAAAAAATGATGCAAAGATACACACACACACACACAGACACACACAAACTGGCTGCCAGTAAACACCAACAAGTCCAGCCGTGCTTCCTGGAACAGCACCATGAAACAGCTGTGAGTCCCAGCAGAGCCTGACTCTCCCACTCGCTGGGCCTCTCAAACACACACCCATGCCCTCACACGCTGATATGCATACGACAACACTCTCATACCAAACCTCACACACAGTTCTTTTGTTGGTCACTTGATTTTCCTAATGCTTACACTTAAGAAATACAGCTATTAGATTGTGCAATGACACAAAAACTACCCTTACAGTTTACAGTACTAAAATGACAAAAGTACAAAACTAGAATGACATGCAAAAACAAACAAACCCCAAAACAAAACAGTGCAACAGATTCAATTTCCATTTTTTAAATTTTTTTAAAAAATTGTGAATTTTGTGGATTGTAGCATTAACCTTATTTGACCCTGCTTAGTCAGTGTGTCATACCTAGAGTATCACAGCAAGCCACAAACATTCAAGGTCTCAGTCATTGTAACCCTTGAGTCTGCACTTATTGCTCACTTTGCCTCAAACATAAATGGGATCTTTCTTATCAATCATTTCAATCACTCAATCAATGATTCATTATTTACTGGTTACATATTAGGCATTAGTTCATCTGTACTTGACAAAACAGTACCATGCTTCATGACACTGCTTAGCCAACCCTTGACTATTTCTCTCATTTAACTTTTGGTTGATATCTGAATTCAACTGTTTAGTTCTCAGAGAGTGCCAGTGCATTGCCTGTGCATTGCAGACATGGCAGCCAGTACTAGAAATGTTATGAATATATTGCTGAGAACAACTAAATGGAAGCTGTTAACTTTCACAAAACCAATTAATCAAAGTTTAACCTTTTAACCTAAACTTTTACCCTCTTGACTCATAGCATGTTTTCTAACCATCTTCGTGGTGTTGCTGTATCATACATTTTTAATGCTAACTTATTCTATTTGCATGATATGTAGTGTCAACATCAAACTCCACATGTCCTAAAGGTATTACATGTAAGCATTTAATTCAAAATCTTGAAATTATTCACAATCACTGCTAACTGGCAAGCATTATCCCCGGGGGCTAGCTATTCAGCATATTGCTGCTTTTCCCTACCAGCATGCTAGCCAGCTCACTGTTGTGATGGTTCTCAGTATTATTCAGCTCCAGGAGGATTATCCAGGAGATGTGTGGCAAGAGACTCTCTGGAGAGGCAGCTAATACTGGTGACTGCCTTCAGGTAGCAAAATTTCTTACTTACACATTAGGCTTCGTGAACTTGTACTTTATTGTCCAACAAAATTTCAAACACAAAACTAAAACAAGGAAGGTTATAGGGAAGAAGTGGATTTGAAGAAGTGTGCCCTCCAAACTGTGAAACACCCAAAACTCCCTGCGACTGGCAGATGCATGACAAAAATGATAACACACCGTTTTCTAGTTTTTGTGGTATTTCCAGATTCTGCCAGTATCAGTGTTTACTCATAGATATTTGTGCCTTCCAAAGAAAACACCTCATAGCTCTGCTCTGGGAACTGTCACAGAGTCTTTCTTGGATTCTACCCATTAGCTCATGTCAGTAAACTCTGTGTTTCATTGTAGTAAGTATACACAAACTGTAAAGGTGTTAGACCTGTTTATGAAGTCATTTAATCAAAGCTTTTCACTTTACTAAAAACTTCATCATCATCTTAACGTTTACCCTTCACATCCTGCTGTTTTTAATAAAAAGTCCAGTATTGCATAATTCTGTCGGCAAGATAGAGGATTTATTTGGACAAACAAATAATCATTGCTCACTTACATACAGATGTTCCAGTTTTCCTAGATCTAACCTCACGTGTTTCACATTGGATTCACAGTGATTTCTGAATCTAGCCTGTACATAATATAAAGAATAATGTACTTTATAATGTACAGTGAAAGTACTAGCTGTCGATGTGACCTGTTTAAATGAAGGAATTACTGTCTTATAACAAAAAACTCTGTAACTTGCTGAGACTATTGAAAATAGGCATCCAAGTGTTTCATTACATGGTACTAACAGACTCATGGAGGATGTAAGATGCACTGCTGCACTTTCAGTGACACAGTTTCCCAGGCTTTACTCCGGCGTTTGTCTTGCGTCACTACTTCTGGTCTCATGTGGTTTTTCTGTGGTTGCAACTGCTCCAGTTCACAGAGTGAACACTACACTTCTAAAACAGCTCTAATGATTACAGATCCATCCACACATACTTACAGGCTGTAACACATTAGAAAAGCAACTCTAGTACAGACTACATATCTACCACTCAGAACAAAAATACCTAAAATAGATAATCATTGCTCTGGCATTTCAGCATGAGAAATTTGTGCCAGATTTTCCTGAATTAAGCAATGAGCCACTCACAAGCCTTGGGTTCAGACATCGCCCCAGTCTGAATGACCTTAACAGATCCCTTAGTAGGAATGCTGCAGTTAGTGTGATACTCACTTGTCCCCTGACTCTCATCCATGGTGAAGAGAGTGGCAGCCATTTCATTACATAACCCTCTGCCCTGTGGGACATAAACCTAAAGAGCACAATGTTGAAATCTGTTCCCTTCCCCTAAGTCCTTACCTTCACCCCAAGCTATATAAGCATCCAGGCCAACACGGTAAGTCAGTTAGCGCAGTAAGCAGGCAGTAATGAAACTGTTCTTTGACATTGTGGTTCAGGAAGGAAGACAACTAGCAATGCAGAAGTCTTCTGCACATAATGTTTGGTGTCTTGCTCTATTTAAAAAAACAGCTGAGGTAATGGAAGATATTTTCATTCAGACATGAAATAGTATTTGGAAGTTGGGGGCAGCTACAGTTTTGTTCTGCAGAACTCAGCTACAATGACCTATTTGGATTCTGTTCATTTCTACGTGATAATTTTATGACTTGATAATTCTTAAGCTATTTGTCAGATTTATCAGAGACAAAATCTTAATGTTTTGCCCAGTAAATAAGCTATATTTAGATGTGTCTCTTAACACTGTGGTCAGTAACTTCTATTAGCCTCCCTTTGAAACCAGAGGAGTCTTTTAATAGCAACAGCAATACCTCACAGAGCATGGGAGGTACAGGCCTATGGATGAAGTAAATATCTGTCATATGTTAAATAACCTAAAGTAACCTTTTAAGGCTGTGCATAGTGCAATCCAATAATTTGGTGAGTAAGCCTATAAAATGCAAACATATAAAAGGAAAGCTGGCAAGACAAAAAGATGACCTTGACCCCAGGTGGAATCACCTGCAGGTGGAAATTCCTGATCACGCCTTACATGGAAAACAGTTAGTGTAATAATAAAAAATTCCAGTTAAGTTGGAACATTTGAAGGCCGTAGGGTTATGTTCATGATAAATATTTTGCAAAACCACCTGAGTTTATTTTTCTTTATATTAGTCTACTAGTAATTTTTTTTTAAATTTTTTACCTTCGTGTGGAGGGGGTGGTCTTCTTTAAGTGTAAACAAACTTTTGAAAAACACACACAGATACTCTACTATGTTTATTAGGTAGCCATTGTTCACCCTCTGCTCTCTGGTACTGAGCTGATACCATAGTGTCAGTTGTTCTCTGAAACCACCTGCTCACCAATCGAGTATTAGCTATAAACTGTTCACTTGATGAGTTATCTGTCATACCTATGTGTGTACGGACACAGACTTCAGAGGAACCAAGAGTAAACACAATAAAGGTGCATCGCTGTCTTTTGTAAACCTGTTCTCTGACCTGGGCGCCCATTCAGACAGGGCAGACAGCCAGGATGAGCTATAACTCCACTGAACAAGCCCATCCACAAGCCCATGTGTCTGTCCCAAGCAGTAAAGAGAGTAGTGAGACTACCCAGTGACTGCTGGTTTATAATCAGTCAAACACAGGCGTGTCAGCCCTGCACTGTGCGACACTGTGCTTTGCACACTACACAGAGTTGGCGGCCCAGCGAAAGCCCACTGAGCTCTGACATGCAGCCTTGCTTTTCACTAAATTGAGTCAATTCATTCTCATGACCCGTGGCAAATCAACGTGACCCATTTACGAGGGTGTCAGTGCAGCCTCTCTGGTACATCAGGCAGAGATACAGGTCCTGCAAGTGACAGTGTGGAATTTAAACATTTCAAACCATGGAAAGTGTAATATTCATTTTTCTCAGAGTTTGAGCCAGATGGGCTTTGGCACATTCATCAAAGGAACAGTAGAGAACGACTAACGGAGCTGTGGCATGGTGCTTATCACACTTTGGGTTATTATTGGATCATGAGAGGCAGCTCTGTATTATGTCTCCCAATGCCTATAATGTAAAAGTTTGATTTGATTTTTTTTGTTAAGACTCTAAACAGCTATCTTGTTTGCATATTAAATTTTCTGTTTCAAAATCCTGCAAGCACAGATATTAGTATGATCAAGTTTCATTCCCCACAGGCTGCAAATGATAAAACTGACCTTACTCAACAGTTTAGGGTCTTGTTTAAATATCCAGACATCCATCAGTGCCTATGAGAAGGGCAATAACTAGAGAAAGCAGAGAGTGAACATGAAAAGGACTTGAAGAGATAAACAAAGTTAATGGGATAGAAAAGAGGGAGACAAGGAAGAGGAATGTGCAAAAAGAAAAGCGCATGGGCACTGCAAAATAAAGGGGAAATTTATGATGGAAAATCACATTTTGCCTCATAGGTTAATCTTCTGATGTACTGAAATGTAAATTCCGATGAGCTTTTTATGTGATCATCATGGGGTAGCTCTCATTTCTGTTTGCCTGAAATGCGTGTCAGACAGGTTATCAGCTCGAATGGAGAGAATTATTTAAGAGGAAAAAAAGTAGCATGTGGCCTGGCGCGGATGCACTGATAAAAAAAAAAAAACAACATATACACGTGTACAACTTCACATCTTGGAATAGAGTTAAGGATCTCAAGAGGAAACAGTGAACACTGTACACGCACACATAATGCATGTTGCAATGAGTGTGTCGGACTGATTGAGAAAGTTGCATTTGTGTGCTGCTGTTGCACATTCATGTGCATGTGAATATGTGTGATTAAGTGGGGGGAGGTTTTGCAGGTGGCTTGCTGCGGTGTACTGCCAAGAAAGCAGAATACCCTGGGGTGGGGTGGAATAAATGAGACTGGGAGAGGTGAGGGAGTGGAGAAGGAGTACAACAGGGGAGTTAAAGAGTGTTTAGAGGACTTGATTTAGATGGTGGTTATCATAATCGATTAAAAATTGTTTTCGCTTTAGTCTCAGCACCCTGTGTCTCTCGCTGGGGCTCGGGTGTGGCTTCCAGAGCAGGGCCCGGCCAGATGACTTCATTGCCATATGGTATCTAACCTCTCAGTCACACTCACTTACAACAATACACAGCATACCCATTCTCTAAACACTCCCTTTGTTATGCAGCACTCAGTAATTCTGATAAAGCCATGCCCATACACACCAAGTCTTGATGGAATCTACAGTAAGTGGCCACAGTCATCCTCCTTGATGAAGTGAGATCACGGGTACCAAAGGGAGTGAACTTGTACTCACACATTCTCATCAGTGGGTTTTTTTTTTGGCAGTGTTCTGTTGCAATGTGTTGTGTCTGAAGCCACAGTCTTGATCTCACAAGTAAAAAGTGCTGATTGTGTGAATTTTTTTGTTTGATCGTGTACAGTAGAGCAGCTAGAGGATTCATCTGTTAGGATTTTCTTGGGCAACAGTTTGCCATTGGTCCCTGTGCTTCTCCACTTATTCTTCTTTTGAGCACTTCATACCCTGTTTACTGCAAGCTCCCATTTGGGACAATGCAAAGCTTCAGCAACTAAAAGTGCAATTCTGGACAGGGCATCACTGCTGCTTCATATGTGGGTGTGAAAATGCAAATCTGCACTAACGAAGCTTTCACATTTGCAGTCATGCAAGTCAGCAACCTCTGTTCCCACTTCTTCATTCCACCATCATTTATGTAAAGCTAAACAATCTCATTTTATACATTATTTAAGCACAAAATTAATAAAAATATCCACATTATTATGTCAGTTGAGACAGGCGGTCCTTGTTGTAATGGGGTTGCCCCAAATGCCTGCTGGGGTGAAATGCCAGCCTTGTGTAGGCCAAGCTAAGCTAAAAATGAATCCTGTTTTCTAGTCGGATGCCAGTAGCCAGCCGGCCAGTCCACAAGTGATACAATTTAGTTTACACCAAAACAAATAAAACCACATAATTGCACAGCACAAAGTATACCTGAATATGAACACAGGGCCACATATCTCATCCAAATTCCAGCAACAACCTCAACTGTAGCCGTAACCCTAAACCAAAAGATCCCAGTGTGACTGAGTGTGCAGTTAAAGCATCACATACTTGTGTAATTACTATGTGTTTTAAAGAAAATGTTGCCTCTATAGAAGTCAATCGAATTAAGGGTTACAGTCGGCTGTGTGTATTGACAAGGATTTGGAGAGAGGAGAGTGAAAAGACACTGTGAAATGCTATATCAAGCCAGTAAACTCTTGCTGGTGACGGCAAAAAATATGGAATGCATTACGGAAGTGACAGAGTTGAGGACGAAGACACAAACAAACACATAAATCCGCCATAGACAGACACATAGATGATTGCGGAGACAGACAGGCACCCTTTGCCATTGCTATCTCTCCCCATCTGCTCTCTCTCTCTCTGCCTCTATCGCACCATCTTGCAACCTTAACCCTCACTTTCATGACATTGCATGTCGCACTCCCCTTTTGTGCCTCAAATCATCTATCACGCGGTTCTTTGGTTTCCATCCCCAGTGCCCAGAGCGGACCAGGTCCCACTCCTTCAGTCCATCTTCTTCCTCTTGTTTTCTTGCCTGAGGCCCAGTGAGAGAGGCAGAGAAAGTATTTGCCCTGTCTCTCCCTCTCTCTGGCTGTGTCTTGGCTCCTCTATAAAGGTTAGTGAGAGCATGGTGTGGGTGTTGGTGTCTCAGGGTGAGTTATGGGTACTACAGCCAGGGGACCCCAGAAAGAACCGAATGAGTGTACTGTTGGGAGAAGGATGAAAGGGAAAAAGAAAATAGGGAGGGATGGAGGGAGGGCAATTTAAGGGTTCAGAATGCCAAGTGCTGATGTGTTTGTTTTCCATCACTGCTGTTCCGGGCAATGACAGAGAGAGAAAACAAACGGCAACACTGATATATTACATACAGACTTTCAACTCAATTCTCAAAGCAATAATTCTACAATGAGAAAGTCTTATCGCCAAACCTTGGTTATCTCTTCATATCAAATCTTCACACGGAATCTTGGAAGCAACAAACCAACTTCAAAACCCGATTCATTAATTTTGCTTGCAGAAAAAAAGATACAGACACCCGAGTGCATGCATGAACAGCATAAGCCTGTGCGTGTAGGTGTGTCTTCGCGCTGGACTCATCGAGCTCAGCAACACAACTGACTGTGCTGGGATGAGCGTGAACAAAAAGGTGGTGTTGGTTACATTAACCATCACTGCGACTTGACCAGAGTGCACACATATTCGCGGCATGGCGTCTGTTCAACCCCGTGACGTTTACTGTATCATTTCAGTGGTGTCTGTCAACTCTTACATTGTGCAGTGGTGCTTTATTCTAAGTGTGAATACCTGTCTTTATAAGGTAGTGCATTGCTCCTATTACGTGCAGAGACAGCTCCAGGCATGCTGGATTGTCTAGCCCTGCTGCTGTAAGGTAACGTATGGGACAAATTGGAGAGCGGAGGAAGAGGTGAAGGAAACAGCAGTGGAGAGTGAAGACGGCTTCCCATCAGTCCCTTACAGGCATGTGAATCGAGAGACAGAAGTCATTCAATCGAATGGAAGGAAGGACTGAGGAAAAGAAAAAAAGGAAAAGTTTTGAGGAAGAGAGGAAGAAGTACATGTAGGCAAAAGTTTAAACTTTTAAACCCTTTTAAACTCCGATGTTCCACCAGTAGTTCAGTCATTACAGACTCCTGCTATGTAGCCAAATGTTGTTCAACCCATATAACCTTCATTTAGGCTGTAGTGGAGATCCCATCAAGTTTCCAAGGTTACCAAATATTGCAGGCTAAATGATGGCTCTATATAAACATTGTAGCGCTTCAATGATGAGCTGGAACAAGCCAACACAGAATATATGTGATACTGTCAAACAGAGTGGAAAAAGGTAATTTTTTCCAAACCTGAAAATGCACTAATGGGAAGTGAAAGGAAGAAAACTGGATGTCAGATGATAGAAAAAAAGAAGGAAGAGCACAATAAAAAGTCAATGGGATAAGGAGACAGAGGAAGGGGAAGACCCCCAGCAGCCCACACAGACCCAACCTGTTTGCTGTCTGACCCACAGCATTTCTTATGAATGGAAGGAAATTGTCTCCTGATCAAAAAAAGCAAAACACATGAGCATTATTAATAGAACCAAGTCAGCTACTGAGAGCAGGACAACAGTGTGCGGGACACAATACAGGGGCACGGAGAAGGGAAATAAAGAAAGGACAACAGATAGGAAGGTAAAAGGACAACAAGGGAGGTTTATTTTATTATCCTTTAATAAATATCTGACAGATTTCCTGAGGAAATATCGCAGATCACATGTAAAATAGTTTAAGACTGATGTCAACTGCAGAAACATATGAAATCTATTAGCTGGGAGCCACAGCAGACACAGGGTGAGAGGGAGTGAGAGAGCAAGAGAAAAACAGAGTGAGAGAGGGAGCGCTGCTGAAAGTCATGCAGAAGAAAAAAAAATCTCACAGCCTATCCAAATTCTTCGAGAGGTAAAAAAGTCAGCCAAGACACAAAATCAGAAAAAGGAGGAAAAAAAAGAACAGGAGCACATGCCCGTGCTCATGCACACGCGCGCACACACACACACACACACACACACACACACACACACACACACACACACACACACACACACACACACACTGATCTCCACATCCTGCTGGGTTCAGGGCCAACATTGAAATGAGTGCCCAGACACTGCTGCCAGCCCCAGGGAGGGATGGGGAGAGGAGACACAAACACACTCTAATGCAAAATAACGGAGAAAGGAAGAAACGATAAAGAAGAGGGTTGGCAGGAGGAGAAGCCTGCCAGGAGTGCTACCATCTGTAAAATAACGTAACTTCAGGGCAAAGTCTTGAAAGTTACCTCTTTGCTCTGGTTAACCTCTTCAAATGCTATTGTTTACAATGAAATTAGGGCTCACTGTACATCATTTCACCCCCAACCAACCCACCCCCTTAGCAACTAAAGGATGCCTGTGTTTGTAATTCTGAATGAAACTTGTATTTGTCAAAGTCACGTGTGAAATTTAGCACAAGAAAAACACACTACACAAGGCAGTACAAGATCTTTTTTTTTCACTCGCACATGCACATGTAATTATATCTGTGAGAAAACTCATCAGTTCAAGACAGCGATACCGAAAGTCACAGAGGCGATCGCTAAATCTCACGATGTTAACACGCACACACAAGCACACGCTCAGACTCAGTGGTGGTTCCGTATTTTGGAAAGAGGAACTTGTACTGGCTCGGTGGTGCCAGTATGTCTGTGGCAGTGTGGCAGCCATGGTGTTCCGCCACCCTTACCCTTGCTCTCCACCAAGACCCAAACCACAAGCCAATACCCACAAGCCAGTGAGGCCTGGATGAATATACCCACCACTACACACACATACACACACATGCATGCACACACCTCTCACACAGACACAGTCAACCAACCACACATACCAAGCAAAGAGGTAGAGTTATGGAAAATGAGAATGAGTGAGGTTTCTGTCTTTCTCTGTCTTTTCTTCCCCCTTTTTAATCATCCGGGGCTGAAAGGGCACACAGAGTTCAGTGGGGACAAGGAGGCTTGTAGGCGGGGAGGTGCTGCTACAGAGATGAGCAATAGACTTACTACATACAGTACTCGACTGCCTAGCATGGGAAACAGAGGTGGTGGCTTCTCCAGTATTTGTCTGTCACAGAGCATGTGCATGTGTTTGCTCAATCAAGAAATATACAGACATACTTTCAGTAAGTGCACACTTGCACTACAGGTTCAAGCACTAGAAGAAAAAGCATTATCGGTGTTGTTCTGAGCCTGTTAATATCAGAGCTCTTAAGTTAATTCATTTATGATGAGGGATCATGCCAAGTTTTTTTTTTTTTTGATTGAACACCACTCACAACCACAAGGGGACACCAAAGGCAGAAATATTTAAATTGGGCTGATATTGGTTTTAAGAGATGTAGCACTACCCCAAAGTAAAATATGTGAAGAAATGAACAGTAATAAAAAAGCACTAATAACTTAACTTAAGTCCTCAGCTTGTAAAATGACCACTTAAAAAATAGTTAGGTTCTCGATGTGTAAAAAGCAACATTAATGATTTAATAGTTGCAACCTACTCAGTGAAACATATGTTGTGCAAAGTACTTGCAGAAGAAAGTTGGAGAGACAAAGTGCAGGACAAAGTGTATTAGTTGTCAGCCAATGCAATCTTCAAGTACACAAGTACAAGTACACACAATTTGCAGAATGTAATAGCATTAATTCCTATTGTACAAAAATGTATTCTCTTTTCAAGATTATAAAAGAGCAATTCAAAGGTTACCATGTATAATGTACTTAAAAATGCAAAAGGTTGTAACTTATATGGATACTATTTGATAGTGGTTGCGGTTCATCTTTTCATATAACTACAGTGGAGTAAAAAGTTTGACTTGTGATGAAGTAAATGGGAAATATGTTAGCTACAAATCCTTTAAAATTGTTCCTTTGACGCTGAGTAACTTTATCCTACTTCGTTACTTGGTTTCAAATCTGTTTATAATAAGAACAGTTTGAACTCTGCTTGTGGCAAAAGCATCAGTTCACTTTAGCGTGAAACAGAGTGTACACTACCCAAGGTGTCCATTTGAATCTTACACCCAGAGCTCCACATCTCACCACATAGTGTGTATATGTGCGTGTAAGTGTGTACACTAAGTGTTGAAGGTTAGGGTTCCTGTATGTGTTCCCCAAGTTGTGTAATGGCCCAGTGGAGTAGAAAGTGATGAGAAGCTGGTGTTTGAGCCCAAAGCAGGCCCTTATATGGAATACTGGACCTGTTTTCTCTCCTCTCCTCTGTCTTGCTTCTCTCCAAAAGTGCTACAAGGTCGGAAGAGAAGAGGACATCCTTCCAAGTCAACATATTTACATATTTGCAGTGATGTGGGGATATTCAGCCGAGTGTTGGCAGGCGAGACAGTGGTCAGCCAGGACAGCTGAAAGTGGACATCTGGGCCTTGGCTGTGGCTCAGTTGCTTACCCTTATCAGCCTATCTCTTACAGACAAAACATTATGCATTTGACAGCCTCATAGAGCTCTTTGGACAGCTCAAGATTTTATCTTTAGTGCAAACTTCGAAAGAACTTACACATGTAGAACCAGAAGTAATATACGGTTATCATCTGCAATATGCTCTGAAGCAATACACGGTGGTTTTAATACGTGATTACTGAGCTGTAACAAATTTTACAACAAAGATTTTGTTTCACGATCAACACACAAAGATATGTCATCTGTTTAAATATCTTATGCATTAGTTGGCGGTGCCCTGGGGAACCCTCTGTCCTTTTCACGTCCCCTCTACTCACCCACCCACCTTCTTTCCTCTCTTTTCCTAATGCCCCTTCCCTCTTATGTCTCCTTCATAGCTCTTGCAAGGAACACAGCACCATGTTTCTCTTGGCAGAACTCTGCAGGCTGTCCCTGCATGCCTGAAAAACCAGCGTTCTCCCCCTCATCCCTGCAGCCAACGTGCACATTTCTCACATTTTCTGCCTGCTCTCTGTGAACAGTTCACTTCAGCCGCTTCACATCATCCAGGCTCCCAGGCACTGCAGGACAGGGCGGGACAGATACGTCCTCTGACTTACATTACATCCATATCCTCCCTGTCTCTCCTTCTCTGCCTTCAGTGTCTCTCACTAAAGTCAGTTTACTCAAAGTGCAAATGTCTTTCTCTCTTTCTCTGGCGGTTACTTGCCCTTTTTGCTCTGTCTCAGTGCGCTGAGCACAGGTGTGTGAGATATTAGGTGAAAGCTGGTAATATGAAAGTTTCTGAGCTAATAGAAAGGAAACCGGTTGTCTAGTAGGCACTCATAGACGAGGGTCAACTTAGGAGCACACAGATGTCTCAGACAGTTCAAAACTGACTTTCAGATCAATCCAGTTGCACAGGTGTGAGTTACAGTACTAGTCACACCTAGGAAGTGGTATACCCATTACAAAAAGACGGTTAAGCTCCCTAGAGCTTAATGGAATACAGACATAAGCTTGGTAAATGTGTGGTCGTGCACGCAAGCATATTTGAGATAAACTGGGTCTAATTCAAACAGCTGGAGCTGAACACTTTGCTTTCAAGAGGATGGACGTTTCACCTCTGTCCCACACACCGGGCTGTTTGGCAGTAGATAACAATCTGTATTTATTATGTAATTTATTTCTTCTAAACTTTAATTTAAACTTTATTTCCTCTGTGAGTCTGGGGTCTGGGCATTGCTACATAAATGAACCTTCTCAGAAATCAGGGAAGGGGGAGAAAAGAAGGAGAAGGAGGGAAAAATGAAAAAAAGTGCAGCCTGTCTCTTGGGTGCCCTTTTTGCCATCCCATTTCCTATGCATCTGGTCTGTGTTTGTGCGGAGAGGGAGAGGGGGAGCAAAAGGGGGACGGCCGTCTGGGGCCGATTAATAACCAGTGATTTATAGGAACTTTTATAGAATAATACAATAAAAATGTGTGCGTACGTGTGTGCTAGCGCATGTGTATGCATGCGTTTGTATATGTGCTCGCTTTACTGAGAGTGCACACAATGCTTTTCTAATTCTGGGGAATCAAAAACAAATTATCGGGAAAAAACACAGGCACTGCTTGAGAGAAATTGGGCGCAGATGGAGGCAGGAAATAAAACAAGTGAGGAGAAGACACTCGAAGAAAAAAGCCCGAGAGGAGGACAGGAGGATCGCGGGGAAAGAAGGGGCACCAGAGAAAGCAACCGAGCGAGGGCAAGACAAGGTGAGGATGCGATGGAGAGAAGTAAAGAAGAGGGGTAGAGAGGACAACAAGAGAGAGGCTAAAGAAGAGGACAGAGATGATATGGAGGAAGAGGGGAGAGTGGGAGGAGAGAGAGCAGAGGAGTTCCCATGCCCTGTGCAAAGGAAATGGGCTTAAGTGAGGGAGTTAGGATATAATGTGTGTCTGTGTGTGCGAGTGGGCAATGAGATGAGCAGACCTCTCTGGCACAGAGCAGCATTTCCTTGCCAAAGTGCATTCTCCCCCCCCCCCCCAAAAAAAAAAAAAAAAATCTCTGTTCATCCCCATCCATTCTCATCACTCTGTGACACACACACCCGCACAGGACCTCAGCAACCAACTGCTGGTAAACTGATGGGTCCTCTTGACACACCCACATGGCTTTTACATTAAGCTTGGAAGACTTGATGATGCACCACTAACAGCAGCAACAGCTCTCTTACCCGTGAGCAGGTATTGAGTTTGTCTACGTATGGACAGTTCTCAGATAGCGTGTTAGAAACTAAAAATAGTGACAATTAAATATTTCAGCTTTGACTCAATCTATGTATTTAATCTGAATGCAACATACACCTTCTTGCACATTTGTGCAAAACATGGCATAGTTGCTTAACTTGTTGCCTTGTGGGATAATTAAAATCCAGTATATTGGGGATAATAATTCTCTCTAGACATGGAAAAACTACCTATTCCCAACATATCAGACTAAACGATATACTATACAATATAGGTATATTTTGACATGCTCATACTCCAGCTAATGGGCCTTGTATGGATGTCAGTATATTTGGTTTCCGATAAGTAACGCTACATTTGCAATACAGGAACATTAAATATACAGCATGGTTAAGGTTATTTGGAAACAGACCACTGCACAAAACGGTCTTGTTTATTTTACTAGCTGTCTTGCTCATAATCAAAAGTATAACATTATCTAATTTCTTTAAAGCTTCCAAATATCAGTACTGGCATCGAATCCAGTTCTGATCTAGTTCACCTAAAAGCCATTGCATGCGCTACAAATTAAGTTACTTAAAGTCTAGAGAGGTCCGAGCCTACATAAGACAGAATGAAAAAAAAAATACAACATGACCTAATCAGAAATACAGTGTGTCATACTACATTATGTTCTATTTAAGAGCCATTTACTAGTTTCGTGCTTTGAGTAGGAGCTGGTTTGACACAGGATCAGAAGTTGAGTAACTGTACACTCTGACTCTGCTGCAGAGTGGACAGTAGGAGCCGGCAACAAGCGCTTTCCAATATGAATGACTTCCTGTGCTGCGAGCCTGGACTGTGTCCACTAGCACTCCCTGCACTCATGCTTGCCTTTCCTCCTCCCTCTTTTTCTCTCCATCCCTTTGCCCTCTTGCACACCCACTCACCCCAACTGGGGCCTGAGTCGCACAATGTTTCACTCGATTTGCTGGTAAGTCCTCCCTCTCTGCAGGCCTCAGGAATGCCCTCCCACCATCTTCTTCTTCCTTTCCCCTCTTCGACCATCCCCTGGCACTGCCACCCACACACCAATTCCTGTTGATTCCTCTGACCCCCTTGTAGCCCCCTGGGCCTAATTTTGGTTGCCCCTGGGTAAGGGCTAAAGCCAGGAAAGAGAGAGGGGTTGGTGGTTATTGGCAGGGCAGCAGAAAATTGAGAAGGCCTTTGCTGGAAACTCCATCAATGGCTGAATCAGTCTCAGCTGTGCTTTACTGAGAAGTAAAAGGCTGGTCATGCACTTTTAGCCCCTGAGTATTTGTCTTTTTCTCCAATTTTGATGTCTTTATACAGTATCTTCATGTCAGTGACCATATATGGCACAAGGGAAGATTGCACATTGCAACACTTTAAGGCTTCTTTGTGATAAAAGATATTGTCCAACTCTAGATAGTGAATTTCACAATGAATAAATCATCATGAATTTGTAATCCCCCAGAAAAACCATCAAAAACTTCTCGTTTTTATTCTTTTTTAAAAATCGCACAGGTACACCAAACATGTGTTGTGACGAATTTGTATTATGAGCTTAAAGTCTAAATCTCATGTCCATTATTTATAACAGGCGATGTTTTCTTTTTCTTTTTGTACACTTTTTCAGCACTTTGCCATCTTCGTATTCTTTAGAGGAAATAGCTTGACAGGTTGCCCTACAGCATGTTAATGTATTATTATTTTAAGGGAAATTTGGTTGACGTTTATTGAGCAAATGACTATCAAAACTAATCATCATCTCACATTTGATGCAGTTTCCAAGACAAATACTGGCAGCAAACAACCATATCAGGGTTTCAGTCAACTGTCATTGTGTATTGTACGTTAACATGGTATTAGAGTTTCATAATGAGAAATTCCTCTCTTTCGATCTTCATGATGTGTGAAAAAACTGCCAAACAGTTGCACTCAACATTCTCTGTTTAACAGTCTTTGCTCTCATGCTGATAGAGGCCAGTGGACATCTCGTGTTTCTCCCTGCAAACCACAAAGACACATGACAATTGTTATCTTTCTGCGGACATAAAAGACAAATCATGCAGCATGTAAGGAATAAGAGTGAACTTGCTTTCGCAATCGCATCCACTCAAAGAAAACGTATCAGCGAGTATGTGAAATTGAACACATGTGCCTTCCCATGCAAAAGTGACGGCTACAAGAAAGGGGCAAACGACGATACGTGCACAAATCCGGCAGAGTACGTGCCGACCTGCCACAGTGTGTATATGAAAGTGTCTGCATATGACTTTTAGCCTCTGTGTGACTGCAAAAGTGTGCGTATGTGTGACCACAGTGAAGTGAGCATGCCCACCACAAAGGGAGAAAATGAGAGAGAATTTGGAGAACAAAAAGAGAGGCAGGCGTCAGAGGTGCAGCAAAATGCCGTCTGTACAAATGTGGGTATGAAAAGACACACATATAGGCACATGATTAGAAATACACACACAGCAGGTTGACACAAAGCCACACACCCACAACTTTCACTTCTGCCTGGTGTGGCAGCACTCTTGAAACACCAAGGTTAGGGTTCATGTACAGGTCATGGCACACATATAGGAGTGGCAAAAAACACATTACTTTTACTTCAACTAATGGATGTCAGTTGAAGTTAAAGAGATGGATGTTATATGATACATGTTACATGGTAGTAAAACAACATCAAAAACAACAACTACGAAGTGAGGCATAAATTCTTCCTGTTTTGCACTTGCTAGTTTTTTCCACTTACTTACACATTTCCACCTTAAGGTGTTTTTAAGCTGCTGATGAGAAGATAGCTGACACTAGAATAGCTGGGTAAACAGCTATCAATGCTGGGAAGGCCTCTGGGGCACCAAGAGATGCACGTACAAAGGAATAATAAGAGCCACACACCAAAAACACACACATGAAGACCAGTAGAGGAATGTGCCACTGTGCCAGTTTGTGCATGTTGCTCATTATACAGCAGGAGAACACAAATCTGTCAGAATCAAAGTTTGGGAAGCAAAGCTGGTGAAAATGCTAAGACTTGCCATCATTGCTACAGGGGAAATTAGCACATGAGAAAATGTGTTTGTGGTGACGATAAAGAGCTAAAGTGAGATGGGGAACTTGACCCTGGGAAATGAGCAGGAGCCGTGTTTTGCTTCATTTGCATGGTCGCACTAACAAACTATTTATTAATCAACCAGCAGTGCTTATCTGTGACTTTATGACCGCTGGCTACAGAAATAAATCGACAAAAAGTAGTAGTAGAGTTCCTGTCTCTTTTTCTTTCTAAAGATTAGTCAGTTTTACACCAGTGTGGTGCATGTGAGTGTGTGTGCTCGTGTTTGTGTTTAGCACATGGGGCAAGTGCGTGTGTGTGTGTGTGTGTCAGAACGTCGGCAGGGGTGAGACCAGCGCTCCTTAAGGGGGAGCGGCTGCTGGTGTCGGAGGGGTGGCCGAGTCTTTCTCATGGCCTTTGAGCCCTCTCTGGACCCTGTTCTCATCTTGCGATTGGTTAACTTGCAGACACTGTCACTGAGACCAGACAACACACACACACACACACACACATACAGACACACATGCATATCTGAGAGAGAGAAGAGGGGAAGAAGTACAGAAAACAGAAAAAGACACCAGCAGTCACATTGACTGACGCAAAAGCAAAAGAGAGAAAGCACAAAGGCAAAATGGGGTTGAGTGAACATGACACTGAGCGTCAGAGTCAATGTGTCAATCAGTGGCACGGTGTTTATGCAGCAAGGTAATATGTGCAGGAAACACAACCAGAAATGCTCCATCTGTCTGTGGAAGGAGGAGCCTGCCCTCTGCTGATGGCATTTTTAACTGCACACGTAAACTTAAACTACTCCGTTCAGGCTGATTTTGGATGTGAGATCAGAGAGCCCACTTGCACGACTTAAGTAGCTGCAAACACAGGAAGGTTTGGTATCTCTGAGATCAAACTCTCTCAGACTCTTGTTTCACAATGCAACATGCACACTCTTTTTTTATTTTCACAAGGTCAAGTGAAGCTGTGATCATGACAAAATTGGTGGTAATTTAAACACATAACATAAAAATACGTGTTAATATTTTCTGCCGGTTTGCTGTTGTTTTAGTTGCTTTGAAAAGAAAAGACAAATCACATATGAACGACTAAGGCGACAAAGAAACGCCACGTTACTGAGCTGGCCTATTAAGAGGATAGTGAAAGTCGTCTAGGAGTGAACGTTTGTTGCTTTAGCGCTACAAAGCTGGAACAAGAAAAAATTGTTAAAAGAGCTTGGTAGCTTGGTAAGACTCAAATTTGAGAATTATTTTTCCAGTTGATAATATGTTATTGTTACCTTTGGGCGGGAAGAGTTGTGTGGTGAAAGTGCTGTATAATACCTGTGGTCACTTTACACAATCTCTTTTGCAAGCATGTATAAAAAAACTAAAATACAGCTTCAATAACAGTAAAAACTTTTTGTTGATAGATAAAAACTTTCCCTAAGATAAACTGATATTTAAGATCCAGTCATTAACAGACAAAAAAATCCCACCTATAATGTAATATTTTTGTAGTTGGGAAACAGTACAAAATTAACCTATAATTCTTGTCTTTCTAAACATGGTGGTTAATGAAATACAGAAAACCCATCAGTGGAAGTAGGAAAAACAAACCTTAAAAGAACAGCCTGTTAAACAGGGTAATCTCTCATTTGATTAAAAGATCAACAGGACACTGGTAGCACTGCACCTTTATGTGTCTGAGTCAAAGCTGCGTCAAGAGACAGGGATCTGTTTTAACGCAGCCCAGGGCACAGAGAATCAGCCATTAGTCAAACGCTAATGGCTGTCTTAATATGCAGAGTTATATAGACAGACATTAACAAGGTAATGACCCAGAGCAGGCAGGATTAAAACAATAGTTTATACAGTAGTCTCTGTTGAGCCGCCCATAAATCACCCTCAGTATCAACACGCTATAAGAGTGTTTCTATAGATTATACACACTCACTTGTGGGTGTGTATACAGATGCACTCATGCAGGTCTGGCACTTTAGTGTCAGCACAAGTGGCCAAGGTGTTTATCCTGCAGACAGCTGGTAATCCCTCTGTTAGGTTAAGCACTGTCCTTAGGAGTATATGATATGCACACGTAGCTCGAGTGGGCACACATACATAAAATCATGTGTTTAAAATAGAGCGAGTGGGGGCATTTTTCACTTCTCAAGGCCATTCTGGTTAACGTAGGTTGCAGGGTCAGGCTGCAGAAAATATCAAAATTATATTTTTTTTAGTCAGTCTGTCCAATCAGGTCCAAGTCAATCCAGTCCCGAATCATTACTGTGGCCTTACACACATGTAGCATACATTAATCCAGTCACTCATGTATTCGAGTCTTTTCATTGAATTTGACCTGTTGACACTAAAAACAAATATTTCCAGGCTTTTCCTTTCAGCGCTTCTCTTTGAAGGATCTTATGTAGCAAGACTTCACAGGAGGAACACAGGTTGATTTTTTTTTCTGTCAGTTCAAAACTGACCTCAGCCTTCTTTACCACAGAGATAAACCTAAACTTATGTAAAAAATAAACCTTGTTTTCCCACAGTGTCTGCACTACAAAGGCGTAAAGCTCAAGCGGAGTTTCACTAGACAAGTGGTTTTTAACATGGTGACAACCAGAAGAAAAAAAAAGAAAAAAGAAGAAAAAAAACATGGTACAAATCATAAGAATTTTCTTTCATACAGGGAAAGCAGAGAAAGACCACTTATCACATTAAAACAAGCATATTGTAGCCATTACCCTCTCCATCGTTACTTTTGGGGAAATAGAAACTCTGATATGATTGTGACATACACACATACACTGACCTCTTTTAAGGTGATGCAAAGTCCAAAACAGCTAAAATCAGTATAAGGATCTCACGGTTCTGCCCTGTAAGGGGCAGAATTGCCAAGGAAGACTCCCTACCATACGCACATGCTTGTACACGAACAATATAGCGATTAACACAACACAACACAAAGAGTTTACGAACAATTGTTCAAGGGTTTTCTGCTGTCCACCCAGCACATTTTAAGAAGTGCTCTGGCCTTGCCTTTGTAAGAGCAACGCTCCTGCGTGTGCTGACGAGAGGCGGTAACCCTGGCAACAGCTGCCAAGGTGCTGCTATCTGTTCTCCCTGCCCACTGATACCTATCACTTGCTCAGCCTCTCTCTACCTCTCTCTCTTTTTGCTGGAGTGAGTCATGATAGTGATCATCAGCTTCCTGTGCAACCCCTCACACTTCTCCCCTGCAGCACACCAAGGATATGTTTTGTGCTAGTGTGAGCTTGTGCTTGTGCTACAGTTTGAAATAATTATCGACTCTCCCACACTGTTTCACGAGTTTTCACAAAAAAAAAACACACACAACTGAAAAAAAAGAAAAAAGTTCTTTAACTTTAAATGGTTTTTTTTCATAACAGCTTTACAGAAGAATGTATTTTTTTTTCTAAGGCATCACTACTTTTAGTGTGGCTTTCTATCTACCATTTCTCATTAGGTGAAAAGTGGTAGGTGTCGGGAAATGCACACCTTTGTTTCCACTCCCACGCAGGCCAACTTATGGTCATAACTGCTGTGAAAATAGACCACATCAAGTGTGACGTTTACTACAGAAGATGTTGTGATACCAGTGGAAAAACCGTGCTGGTTTAAACATCACAGCGAAACCCGGGCCTGACATGCACATGCAGTGAACTCACACTGCAGTGAGTTTTGACACATAGAACAAGTATAAAAAATGTGTGATTGCATATTCTCACAATCTTAAGAAGAGTTTTTTAATCATTTCTCCGCAGATCTTTTGGGGGAGTTTTCCTCTGTGTTCCAGCTGGCCATGTGCGTCTGTGATCCATGTGTACAGGTGGAAAATTGCTACACTGTAAAGAGCCAACACTATGATCCAGGGGCTTCCAGCATCCGATATGCAGAGGAGATAAGGTCTGTTTGAAAGGCTAGTCACTTTGCCAAGACCCATTCATGGCCAACAACAGCTGGCTTGGCATCCGCACACCTTCATCTGTCTGATCTGGCCCCAGACTCTGACAGCAGATCATAATCACATCCATTCACAATTCAATCACTTTTCTGGAACTGCGAGAAGAGTGAATGAGAAGTATGCACCTTGGCTGAGGCACATGTGTTTCATTGATGTCGAAGGGTTTCTTAGAGACGAGTATATTTTTATTGGAGGGGTACAGGGATATAAATGAAAGTCTAGGTCACGAGTATATGCTTGCGTCTGCGTATGTGTGTGTGTGGCCTGCTGCCACAAAGTGTGAGCACAGTACAGAATCAAATTTAAGCCACCACGAGGCAGAAACAGGTCACGAACAGCTACCAAAAATACGTTAACATAGAATCAGATAACTATGCCAAAAAGTTGCACTTCTTCCTTTAACTCAAAGATAACTGTAGATAAGAAAACCTCTTCTGCTTGTTTTATCATTCTGAAATGTCACAATGTACTCTACATTACAGGGTGACTTAATTACAAGAGAAGCTAACACATTTCTTGAGCATAAATTGAGGTAATTTTGGTATTAAGCATGATGCCACCTCTGATACAATTTATTTTGATGTATTCATGCTGTTATCAAGAATGCAAAGTCTCATTTTTATTGATTATAAGAGGCATTTATTTAATGAACTTTGGAGCAGCAGTGACTGTATTAATAATCACTGTATATATAAGCTACAAATCTACAGAATTATCACTTTGAATTTGTATGAAATATTTGACACATGTTGATAAATTCTGACATGACTTTTATACTTTTCTCAGTGGTGGGAAGTAATCATTAAATCACCATTATTAACCACTTGACATTTGCCTGTGTGAAAATAAGCTGTAGTTTTATTTTTAGAATATTTAAAACATAACATCCTTATCTGAAAATAATTAAAATTATGAACATGAAAGAGGAGGCCTTGTTGTAGGTATTGAACATCTTCCTAATATCAACACTGACACACACGCACACACATTAAAATTTACATGAAGAAGACTTTGATGCATGTCAAGATTTGTTGTTACGTTACGTAAAGTGCATTTAGTTTTTGGAGACTTGCACACGGTGGTTTTCTGTGTCAAACAGGAACTGAAAGAAGCACAATTATTCTCCAAAATTTGGGAAAAAAGCCCCATCATTATTTTATGAAATATGAATTTGTTTTAAGCAATTAAGCAAAAGCCTTTGGTGCCCATTTTCAAAATGCATAAACAAACAGGTGAGTATTTCTTTTGACACGTTTGCACAGATTCAACAGCTCTGACTACATCCTGTGGGGGGAAAAAAATACCACAGAGCGATAGAAGGTACAACAAGATGCTGCTGCTGATTTTAGATTATCTCATTTGGCTCATGGCTGCAGCATCATTTATCTTTTGAGAAAGGGTTATGACATTTATGGCAGGAAGAAGGCCTTCCAAGGGTTTGAGGGCATGGCAGACGCACAGAGATGGAGATTTTAAATGAGGCCAGGACAACGCTGGAGCTCACTGGGTTTGGGACCTCTGGGAATTGGTAAAGCCCTGTGGAGCCAGCGGTGGCTTAGGTTTCTCCCCTGACACTTTCACAAATGCTACATTACCATTCACACAGATGTGCAACCAACCTGAGGTGGCTGTCTTAGGGTCTTTGTTGTACTTACATAGAAACAAAAAGCAAACACATCATGAAACAGACCTATTTATTTCATATGCATTATGAGCATACATGCAAACACAGGCATTCGCACTCGCTGAAGCTCATTTTAATGTGTGTAAAATATAGGGATGGAGGTCTCCATTTAGCTTCTTCACTTTACAGAAAATGAGACCTGTCAACGATGATCTACACTTGTGGTGCAGTGTTCCATGGACTGTAATGACGCATAAAACATCCAACAACCACTGATTTACTTTTGCTTTTAATTATTGCTTGGCCCATACTGTGTATGCGTGTGTGTGTGTGCGTGTGTGTGTATGTGTGTGTGTGTGTGTGTGTGTGTGTGAAAGTGTGTGTGCGTGTGAAAGTGTGAGAGCAGGACCCACAGAGTGCACTGATGGGGCAGAGGCACTTCCACCCTCACTTGTGCTGTGCAAGTTGACAAGAAAACCGCAAAATAACTTCTGCTACCTCTACTGGAACAAAAGGTCAAATATCATTCTTAGCCAACTTTCAGTCATGTCCAGTTCCCTTTAAATGCAGCTCTTGTGCAAAATATTTTTAATTTCTCTTCTTTAATTGATTCATTTATGAATTTGCAACATATATGTTCTTTGCGAAACTTCTACAATATGTAGCATTTGCATTGACCAGGAAGGAAACTCAAGAAGAGCAGCAGCTTCTGCAAATGATGTGCATTTATAGCACAGAATAATTCACTTGGTGCTTCAGTAAGCTCTTCTTTGAGTTTTAGTGTACTGTTTCAGGCCTGCTGGGTTGTCACTGGGTACTTTTATGGCTTTTCTACACATTCTGCACCTGGTATTAACCGTTTCACTTGAACACTTTGCCGTTGCAACAAGTGGTGAGTTCAAAATGTCATAAATACCATTACTATCAGACCACATCAGCACATAATCTGGTTGTAGCTAAAAGTCACAAGAACAAAACCAGCTTCAATAATAACTTCATTCTTCTGTGCTCAGGTGAAGTGAAACTGGTCACAGAGACAGAACACCACAGCAGCCGAGAGCTAAAGGTCCTGACCCTCGGGTCAGCTGAGCAGCAGCATGTGTGGGACAGAAAAAGCAGCAGTTGAGAGAAGCTCACAGCGCTGGCTGCCTGTGTGGCTTCCCCATTGGTCGCTGCTTCCTTGTCTGCAGGGGAAGCAGGACAGTGCCAGGGTGCAATGTTTTATGAGCTGGTCTCAACCGAACTCACCACATTCCCACAAGCATTGCAATGATGGACGTGACTCTGGCCACGCAGCTGCTGCAGCCAGACCACAGGCGGCGTGCACTAAGCATCATAACACATACACATTCACACAATATACTGTATGCGTACATATACATGCACATAGACTGGTAGAAATGTTGACTCACTGTAGTTCCATTAAGTAACACAAATAATTGTAGAGATTTGTTTAATTAATGAGGAATTATTAAGTCATTTAGTTTCTGAAGCGCTAGATTTAGCAACTTTATTTATTCTTATGTCGCAATCTAAAATAAAATTTAAAGTTTTTACTTTCTGGCTTTTTCACTTTTATCTGTTGACCTCATTAAACAAATGGTAACTTTCTCACATGTTTGGGCTTTGCTAAATCTGCTGTACATATGAATAAAAATCTACGTAGCAAAGCAGATTTCCAGTGTTCTCTTTTAATATTTTTGAAATTGCCTTTTGGATTTTCTGACTCACATTATTTTTAGCACTAATATTTTTTTTTCCTTTTTATGTTTGTGGCATGACCTGTGAGTCAGCTTCTGCATGCAGCTTGTTTCTCAGACTTTATTGACATTCTGGACTGACTCACTACTGATGCTGATCCTGTCAAATAGTTGGCGAAAAGGCCAAAGTAAATAGAAAAAAAGCGATTACATGCATTTTTCTGACTACATAAAAGGCAAAGTTTCTTAAATTCAAATGATAAAGTATTGTAACTATCAAATTACAAAAAAGATATTTGGAGCATGTGTTTGTGCATGGAATATGTGTCAGCACTGATAAAACTAATCCTGTTTATCTAAACCCAGTTTTAGCAACGGAGGCTGACCTTTAATCTCAAAACTCAGCTCATCTCAAAATTAGACTTTGTTTAGCTATCCCAGCTTGCTAATAATTACTTTGACCCTATTAATTTGACCATAGCCTTCATTAAGGAGCAAAGTGTCTGATACACGCAGACAGGTTCCCAGTTTTTCTTGTAGCGTGCTCTGATGAAAGAATCGTGCACAAAGTTGACATAATTTACATCCTACAGGTGGTTTCCTGTTAATGGACTGATTGGCAGATGGTCATAGTAATAATACCATTAAACTTAAAAATGTCCTATCATATAAATGTGGCAAAACTGAAATAACAGAAAAAAAGCTTTAAAAATATAGAAAAAATTAAAGAAATTAAACTTTATCCCTGTCTTATTTTGTTGCCGGGAGATTTTAAACCACTTTTCACTTCATAAATCCTAAATTTTGATCTCCATATCTCCATTCTCTGGTTGAGAAAAAGACCTAGTATTAAGAAAATGTTGGCCCTCTTTCATTATGTGCAAATCCTCTACGTTGACTCTGGCCAAATGATGTTCTCCATGAGCATAAACTAGCCTACAAATCTATGAAGTGTGGACATGGAGAATTCCAGTGGCCTTTTCATACCTGTCACACAGTCAAGTGCCACATGCTGTAATAATAAAAGGAAGGTTCCCATGTCCTGTTCAGCCTGACACTCAGACATTGTAATAAATTCTTGACACAATCGCGCAAGCACAAATCACCGCAGTCCTCCCTCGTGACTCAGATCGCAAAGTCAAAAACAGATTTTGAAAAGGAAGGCATTCAGTGGGTTTCAAGTGTGTGTTGGCATATCCTGTGTGAGGTTGACCAGAGATAGATTACACGCCCAGAGTGTGTGGTGACCTGTGCCGCAGCAAGCCAGCAGTGGTTTCGATTGTAACACTAAATCATTTCATATCACATCCATATTTGCTCTTCCCATGGCAGTTAGGAGCTGCAATCTTAACCCGCAAGTCACTACAGGAATGCTCAATGACACAAAGTTTCAACAAGTTAGAAAAATTATACAGTTTACACAAATAAAGAGTCAGTGTTCAGCTCCTCCAAATAGGAGCTCGAAGCACAGCTTACAGTGCTAATAATGACATACAAGCACCTGCATGCGTGGTATTAAACTAAGATAATAAGTAACGAGCATGCATAAGCTTGAGCCACCAGAAGCATTGTTTGGAAAAGATGGCCTCTGTGTTTTGAATCTTAATCTCCAAGGAGGGTGAGGAGAAAAACTGAGGAAGGCTTTTATAGCTATGGTATCAGACGGATTTGAGTGTGAGAAAATGAATAACTCAATATATGAGATATATGTCTTTCTTGGGGGTTTGACTTGTTTTTACAGAACTGTACCAAAGTATATATGTACAGGAGTTATCAGTAAAACTTTATCAGATCAACACTGACATCTGTTGGTGGTCTGATCTTTTACATCTCTTACGCAAACGCTAATGTCATCATCACAAGAAAATATTTTTACAGTATGAAGTCATTTAAAACCTGCCAAAGCACACATTTTTCTGGTTTTTGTATGTACTAAAATTTCTAAACATTTAAATTTGTAATTGTAACTTTCTGTTAACAATTTAATGAAACATAAGAAAAACAAGAGGTACACCACTGATCTCATATTTTTGGCACTCAAAAGTTACCCTTCCCCTGATCTTTGCCTTGCTTCCACCTAGAGATTTATTGGCTCCTTACAGAATGTGCTTGGCTTGGTTTTAGTCCTGACATGCAGTATTAATTCTAAGACCCTATACACATACAGTATAGCGTTGTCTATCTATGGAAACAATGTTCAGTCCCTTCTATTTGCTACAGACAGACTCCAGTCACGTTTTATGTTCATCCCTAGGATTATTTAAAACAAACAGAATCTATATTGCTTTGTAAATGTAAAAGATTTCAGCTTTTTGATCTCCAAAACCAAATTCTTTATGTCACATCTTGTGTCTAGACACACCACATTTATTCATTTATTCATTTAAAACCCATTTGATGGCAAAAGTGTACTTGCTCAATTACACAACACACGCGCGAACATAATTTTGTCATGCTTTAGTGTGAAAAAAATAACAAAATCACGGAAAACAAGAAAACACAATCTTCCACGATTGGTTTTATAAAACGAATCACACTATATCAGCCGTTAATCACAAACGAATCTAAAAACTTTGAACTTACGCCATTTTTAAAAGAATGATACTCAAGAAAAAAAAAATAATGCTAATATTTTTTAAGGCCTGGTTCATGGTGCACTTATATAAAAAACATGGAGGTGGTGTAAGGCTGCAGATTTCCAACTACGTCTTACAATACCAGCACCTTTCTGCGTTCCTCTGTCAAGGTTAGGCGGCGGAGATAATACAAAGATGTGTGAGCGTGTGGGGGAGGGGGAGGGGTGTGTGTGAGTCATCTGGATGAGTCATGTGCAGTGTGTGTGGACAGCTCGGGGAAGGATGGATATGGAGAGGAAGGCTGGGGTGTGGAGGCCAGGGCGGAATAGCTAAGGTGTCACGGTGCTCTGTTTGACTGAACTGAACCGACGCTGAAGAACATATGTTTTACTGTCTGACTCCGTTCCATCAGAATAAGTGAGCAAACTGTATGTGTGAGAGCCGCTGCTGCTACTGTATGCTCTGCCTGATACATTTTTCATGTATTCCTGAGAGACGGGATGACGAATGCAGTTTAATAACATTCATATGAGTGAGCTCATGCCTGCAGTAAGTGCTCACGGCCAGCAGGGGGGCCCTAAATATGCAGATAAGGCAACATCTCAAAGAGAGCTATATTGTACTGTGAAGGAAAGAGTCCACAGACTATATGAAAGTTGGGGAGGGGAGCAGTTAATCTTCGTGGCTGTAATTTAGGCACTCATAATTTTTATGTTTGCATTTTATTAAGACTCATCTCGCAGAGTTTTAACATTTGATTCAGAAATCCTCCTAGAAATCCTTTATTTTCTCATTCCCTTCTCTTTTTTCTCCCACCCAGCAAAGAACAGAGTCACAGCAAGGATTCCTCAGTGTCTCTGTAGCTACACTCACCGTTCTATCCTTGTAACCTAGAATATATATGTGCTGCCACCATTTCACACGGCATATAGAGAAAACCTGAGATATTTAACGTACTGACAAAGTAACAGGTATAAAAGTAAGCGATCAGTGTTGTGCTGTCTTAGTATCTCTTTGGTTGGGAGAATCGTGATCAGCTGAGTCAGGCTGACGAATTTGTCCAAATTTATCTGATTTATCCTGAATGAGTCAGTGAAAGACTCTATACATTGATTACACAGCTTCCTGCCTTAAAACAAGCCTGTGACGAATGTACTGTACACATGCGCAGAAGGTATGAAGGTATCTACATTACAGGAGTCATGTACTATAAAAGAAAGGAGTGAACACCGGGCTGATCATCCTGAATGGGCAGCACATTTGGATGAGCTACAAACGCTATTTGTCTCTCTTTTACAGAGCCTGCACCTGTACCAGTGAATGAACAGTTGTGTTTTGTGGTATCCAACTAGCTTCAGGTGATACAGTTTAATTAGTTCGCTCCCACTAACACTGGCTTTTCAACAAGGAGGGAGTGATAGAGAGCTGGGGGGGTGGGGGGGGGGTGATGATAAAAGATTCATGAGCCGTGGAGATGTTAGGATGAAGATGGAGCTTTTATGTCAGCCTAAGTGAAAGAGATGCTTTTACCAAGGGAGCCCCCAAATAAGAATACATGACAAACAAATACGTCACAGTACATATGTAACGTTATTTAGGGGACTGAATATGATAAAAGGCAAAGAAAAGGTGAGAAATCCCCACATTGCTTTCTTTCATTGTTGTACTCAGCACAGGGTAATTCCAGATTTTAATATTTTTTTTACATAGCTCCAGGCCCACAGATCTAACAAGCTGCAGACTAGAAACCAGGCTGAATTATTGTTGTGCCTCAGTGCATGTAAAACTATGTAGCTGTGGTAGAATGAGGGACAGAGACAAGGGAAGAAGGAGAGAGCGTGACTGGGTAGGAAGGAAAGAGGAAGGAAAAAAAGAGAGGTGAATGAGTAGGAAGAGGAAGCGTGGTAAAGCAGAATACTGATTAGTGGTTTGTGAGAGGGTGGGGTGGTGTCAGGGGGGAAGTGAGGTAGGAGAAGTAGTCTGCAGGTGAACACTGAATCCCATGGGGTCTTTCTCCCTCTCTTTCCATCTGCTTATGATCTCCCTGTAACCACCACATAGAGAAATGACCAGATAGTGACCAGATGGAAAGGGACTGCATGATAGACGGAGAAGGAGTGTGAAGAGCAGCATAATAGCAGGGAGAATCATTTGCACTTGCAGAAAGAAAAATGGCATAAGGAATCAAATAGGGGGAACACAAAGATTCCCTGGACATCAAAGTGGCACCTTCACAGTACCTCCAACTTGCTTTTTATCCAGCTATCTCCATGTGCTCTCTCCTTTCTCTGATAAAAGCAACTACTGCATTGGAGAGCAAGGCTGTTTTTTTTTTCCTGAGGTAAAAGTAAAAAGCAACTGGGTTGAGGGTTGAGACAGGGGAGCTAGGGATGATACTCCAGTACAACATGAGAAAAACAGCAAATCTGAAGCAAAGAGTTGTGAAATATAGCCTGAGGGCAAAAAATGGGGGGTGGGTATGTTGAGGGGTGAAGTAAGCGTAAGAAGATAAGGTGCACTGAGATTTTTGCTCCCTGTGACGTATTACTTTTTCATTCTTAATTCATGAAACCCTAGTGAGAACATTGATGGCTGGTTCTGGCATTTGTGTGAGTAAGAGGACTGACCAAAGTTACCTTTGATTGTGCATGACTTATTCATGTTTGGCTCATTAGTTTGTATAACTCATCATATCTTCAGGTCTCTCTTCTAGACATGATTTTCTGGAACTCTAAGAGAGCTGGACTTTAATGAATATGGGGTTTGGGTGTGTGTAATTGGGGGAGGGGGGGGTCAACCAATGGCTTACAAAATTATTTAATTAATTAATAATTAAGGGGATTTTAAGTTTTGTGGACTTGGAGAAGGCATTCGACCGTGTCCCTCGGGGTGTCCTGTTGGAGGTGTTGCGGGAGTATGGGGTGTCTGGCCCATTGCTACGGGCCATTCGATCCCTATACAACCATTGCAAAAGCCTGGTTTGCATTGCCGCACTGGAACGGTTCAGAGCCGAGTGTGAAGCAGCGGGAATGAGGATCAGCACCTCCAAATCTGAGGCCATGGTTCTCAGCCGGAAAAGGGTGGAGTGCCCACTCCGGGTCGGGGATGAGTTCCTGCCCCAAGTGGAGGAGTTCAAGTATCTCAGGGTCTTGTTCGCAAATGATGGGAGAAGGGAGCTGGAGATCAACAGACGGATTGGTGCTGCAGCCGCAGTGATGCGGACACTGCACCGGTCCGTTGTGGTCGACGAGCTGTGGGTAGTGACCGAAAGAACGAGATCGCAAATACAAGCGGCGGAAATGAGCTTCCTCTGAAGGGTGGCTGGCCTCTTCCTTAGAGATAGGGTGAGAAGTTCAGCCATCTGGGAAGGGCTCAGAGTAGAGCTGCTGATCCTCCACATCGAAAGGAGCCAGCTGAGGTGGTTCGAGCATCTGACAAGGATGCCTCCTGGGAGCATCCTGGGTGAGGTGTTCCGGGCATGTCCCACCGGGAGGAGGCCCCGGGGCAGACCCAGGACACGCTGGAGAGATTATATCTCTCGACTGGCCTGGGAACGCCTTGGTGTTCCCCCGGATAAGCTGGAGGAGGTGGCTGGGGAGAGGGAGGTCTGGGCTTCTTTGCTTAGGCTCGCCCCCGCGGCCTGGCCCCGGATAAAGCGGAAGAAGATGGATGGATGGATGGATGGATGGATGAATGGATGGGATTTTCAAACTGCTTTTTAACTGCTTCATATCACATGACTTAGTTGGCAGCTATATCAGCAATGATTCAGACACTGACCTGATTAAATACAGTTTCTTTGTTAAAGTCATAGAATAAATAAAAGTGTCTACAGATATCAGAGTCAACTCCTCCATTTTTTGTCATTTTGCCTCTGTACACTGTCACACTGGAATTTACTTTACACAATCAAGATGCGACTGAAATGCAGACTTTCAGCTTTAATTCAAGGAGTTTTAGAGAACGCTTTGCATTGACTGTTTAGAATTAAAGCCATTTAAACACATTTTAAAAACAATTTCAGATGCTGAAATTGGACAATCTGAAATTCTTGGGAGAAAATCCTTAGCAGTCAATGATTGCCTGAAGATTAGAACTTGTGGACATTACTACACCCTGTGTTTCATCTATTGCGCAGCTCTGCTAAGGCTTTATTGCAGCTACCTTCAGTTGCTGCTTGTTTGTGGGTCTTTCTGAATTCAGTTTTATATTTATTAACTGAAAAGCATGCTTTATTGAGCTGAGATCAGGTGACCAACTGGGCATTAAGAATATCCAATTTCTTGAGAAATTTGCCATCTGTTTGGTTTTACAGCATTTAACTCAGCTCTCTGTATTTCCATTTTCATTAAATGGAAATGCAAAGGGTTGATGGTGGACTTTGACAATTAAAATGACCGTGAAACTGACCTCCAAGAATGTACAAGACTGCTTATTTTGCATCTTATTATGTTTTAACTTTTAAGATTTTTTAGTCTAATTCTGGCCTCCTTCACTTGCAACAACACCTCTTTCTTTAGACCTGATATTGAGAGTTTCAGCAAAAAAAATCCAAGTTCAAGACTTTGAATCAATTCAGATCTTTTAATGCCTTAAATTGTCATAAAAGAAAAGAAAAAATTGACCTAATCTGGCAATGAAACTGGTTAGTCAATTACTTTTGGGCTTAAAATGAGGAACTGTGCATTAAAATGGTGGTCATTCCTAAATAGTGGTATAAACATGCAGTACTTTGGTATCCCCTTTGATTTAAAGTCTCCACTTCAATCACATCTCAATACCTTTATATAAAATCCACTGTGGTAGTGTAAAGAGGCAAAACGACAAAAAATAAAGTCTCATATTTTCCAGGTTTTTTTTCCTCTCCAGTTTTTAAAAAGAAAGTATATGGGATCGATGTTAGGTATTAATAAAACCGCAGTGAGGCAGCACAAATAAGAGTGATATGAAAAATATCTCTCATAATGCTTACACAGTATCAGTGAAGAATTGATTCGCTTATTATAGTTTTTTATACTGTTGACTCGGGTTTTTCATCTGTAAAGATTTCCTGCTGATTTATTACAAACACACACACATACACACACGCACACAAGCAAACAACAACGAAAAAATACATTTAACTCATTGTTTACTTGATTATCTGCAGGTTGGTGCGCTCTGTGTGATGAACTCACAGGTCTGCTGTCACTCATATACTGTCCTAACCTGTGATATCACGTGTCTCCATAACACTTTTGTTCACCAGCACTAACTCTCATCCCTTTAATCCCTATATTTATGCCCCCCCCCCCCCCCCGCTCTTTCTTTCACACACTAAACTAGTGAATCATCACTGTCACTCCCTCCCTCTTCTGTTAACTGCAGTTTTCTTGCTTGTACACTCACACATTGAAAATCAGCCATCAGCAGCCAGTGAAAGAATACCACCTATGAGAGGGAGAGATGAATGTGAGAGAAGAAGGAAAGAAAAAAGGGACGCCATTGCAAAGATAGAAACATATTTACAAGGATCACGACACCTTTTTGCCTCATTAGAATGTCGTTTTTAGCATGGCGAAGGCTTGCTGTCTAGCCGTCAGTAGCTCCTGTACACCTCCTACACACATCTGCAGCATGTCTGTCCTTTAAGTCATTATAAGATAATGTTAATGTAAAAGTCCAACTACTGCCACAACTTTGCTCAATAGATTTGGAAATATTTACGCAACACAACTTTGTGATCATGTCTTTTAAAACACACAGTAAAATCTGTTTTTTTTCTGCCTCTTTGCTCTTGTTGATAAAGTTCGATATCAGAAAAAAAACACATCTGGAATCAGCTGAGAGGAGTGCCAAAAGAAGAGGAAGCATTTTAGAAGACATGGAGGTGATAATAAGTAAAATAGCTTAATATTAAGATTACAATCTTTCTGTTAAGGGAACCGTATTATAAACTAAACCAGATGTTCTAAGTATCTAATGTTGTTCATATACTTGAAACACTACAGAACTGCTAAATTTGTGCATTCTGACTTAATCATGTGTGTCTCAAAACTACAGACACATCTGTAGGTTATTTAGAGATATTAACTATATGTGTGCTGACAATAATCCACTAAATACCTTTCTGTTACTCCAACCTAGAATGGAGCCACCTTGTAATTGTAATTATATGACATTAAAAAATGACACATCAAACAGGTTCATACCACAATCTCCACTCAAGCTCTGCCTTGATCTAAAGTACAGTAGCTCCATTGTGCCTCCTTGAGATGATTCACAAATGGCAAAGATCACTTGGATCTTTATAATTATTCTCTAATGAGGAGAGGAGGGTGCTTTTTATAAAACTGGTTCAAAGGATGAATTATGTTAAGGATCATTTACTTGGCACACACAAAGATGAGACATAAGAGTCAAACAGATTAAGATAGTTTTATAGGAAGCAACTTTTCCCCCTCTCCTGCGAGATGTCTTGCTCACACCTCTCTGTCGCAAACAGGCTTGTGCACTTCCAGAACAATTTCCTGGAGGACAATTACAACACTGGTCTAAAACATACCCGAAAAGTACAAGCTGCATCAGAGGATGGTATTACTGTACCCACCAGAAAAGCTAAAGTGTTTTTCCCCGACCCCTTATCATGCTTTCCTCCCCCCCCCCCCCCCCCCCCCCCCACCGCCCTTCCTTCCTTCCTCCCCTCGCGGAACCCTGAGCGTCCTCCTGTTGACTAAATTTTCTCGATGACGTAAGAGTCCACGTACGACGGCCATGTAGGTGATGCTTCTGAATGAATGAGTATCCCCTCCCATCTCCATTACTAGTACTACGGGATGTCTATAAGAGCAGATCGCCGGGACAGCCCGCTGAATTTCATGCGATACTGAGGTGGAAGAGCGAGATGCTGAGAGACATTGAAAAAAAAACACATTTAATTTAGTTTGCCGAAAATTACGCAGTAGTGCCGAGGATGAGGTTAGGATATGACTTATGTATGAACACGTTTGCCGCCATCACGTTATAATTTTACGAGGTGGGAATGGCAAAACCTGTGTTTTCTTTACAGTTTGATCAAGTCTTGAACTAAAGAAACACCAGCTGCGCCAGTGAAGTCTAAAGGTAAGTTTTTTCCTCTCTCTTGTCATTATGTCAGTTTTAGTTGTCTCGAACCACATGTAGCAAGAAATTCGAAATAGTGACGAGCTCGTTAAATTAGTGTAACATCACTCTATGTAGCATTTCACATAATTTTCCTCTGCGTGTCTTTTTGTGAATATACGGTAGACTACAGAGGCTGAAAGTTACTGCAGTGTGAGTCACTTTGGCGCACATGGGCAGTGACAACTGTGGAAAAAAAGAGGAGAATGTCTTGTAGGGTGTAGGCTACGTTGATTGCATGTTAACCAGGTTGGATCCCCGCAGATAGTACGCGAATCACGACAAGAGACTGAATCCTTTTTTTCCCCTTTGTTCCCCTTTTTCTCCTTTTCCCCTGTAGGGAATCATTCTTTGTGGGACGTATCAGAACCGCCTGTTTTTTTTTTCGTAGTTATTAACACCAAAGACCAGTCTGTGTAATCAGGGCGATACAGAACAGCGTGAAGGCATGACTATTAGATTCAAGATGACCTTATTTATAACGAGCATCATAGCGTATATCTTAAGGTGCCAGTCGGTGAGCTTAACGTTGTATGCATACCTGACGTACTTTAAATACAGTGACCTATTATTCAGGCGGAGATCCTCTCTATAGTTCGCCAGTTTTCCCTTTTTTCCCCCCCTCATGGTAAAATGACATCGTGACGTATTCTTGAGATGAAGTCAATTTTGCGTCATTCCTGCGCACATGCAGACGACTTCCAATCACACAACGGAGGGTTTTAAAGACACAGAGCGAGCCGCCTATATACGTCTGCCACCTGCATTGCGATGTGTCTCCATACTAGGAGAGAGTTGAGGGGGTGGGAAGGCCAGGGGGGTCTGATGAAAACTCCCCAAGGTAACTCCTGGAAGGGGGTATGACAAGAATTAAAATGTGCATGGTCCAATATCATCTCCCACAGGTTTTTGGCTTTAATGTTCAATTGCGCCAGGTATCCATATGGGCTATAAAGGATTTGGCAAGTGCACTAGTTTAGTGTCGCTGTCCATTGTCCTGTAGATGGTCTGAAAATTGACCCGCATTTGACTGCATGTAAATGACACTGATGAATATGACAGTACAGTACTAAGAGCCGAGCGCCGATGGTTTGTGTCCGTAGAGTCTCTCATCCTCCAGAAAATTATTAATGTAAAAAAAATGATAATAATAAAGTAAATTGACAGATGTTTTAGATTTTTCTCAGAGTGACCTGGGAAAACCTTTACCCAGTCCTCCGTGTTCGTTCTGCTTTGCGTCATAGTTTAACACCAATTACTTTTTAAACTCTCTGACCTCTGCCTACCGTGTGTGCGGCTCTTAAAAATAGAGTCGCGCATCTCTGGGGATATTTACGGCTGATGTAGCTGCAGAAACTCGGCCAGCAGTGTTTCTCTGTCACTGGATGATCTTCAGGACCATGGACAGTGACAGAATCCAGCTACTCTGTTAAAACTAATTGGTCTCATTTGAATGAATGAAACCCACAAAATATTCTTACATTTGTTACATTTGTTGCTCTATATGAGTAAAAGTTAACACTTTGATAAATGTTATTAATGTGAGAACTAATGTAAGGTACTGACAGTGACCCCATTGGAGATAAACAGAAAAATAAATATGATGCAGGAACAAGCTGAAGTCAGTGGTAACCTCTGATTGGGCTTCAACACCAACTTCTGCACTATCCTCACTCACAGTGCTTTTCCCTTTTTTTTCTCCACACATTTCTAGATTCCTCCAGAAGAGAAACTGTTTATGTTTCACACAAATCACCATCACCAACCACTTTACCCTGTCTGAAAGAGGCCAAAGAGCCAATACAGAAATATCCGATGAGCGCTTGAGTGTACATAAATTTCCTGACTGCTGACGTAAGTCCGAGAGTTACTCAGCTGGGCTTGCATAAGCCGCCAATTCACCCCATTCTTCCGTCCATCTCTATCTTGTGGCTGACTCATAGATAATCGGCATGGAAATCAATACCACAAACACAAGAGAGCTATGAAACCGCCAGTCTGGCCTTGCATTGCCTAGGGCCTCTGGCAGGAAAGGCCATGTTGTTTGTGTCCTGGAGTAATGTGTCATAGTGCATGATCTAATTTGGCTAATTTCATACTATGTGCCAAAGCAATATTCTAGAAACTGCAACGAGCTCATTTTCCTTTGCACATCGCACCTTGACTTGTTTATGTAATGCAATTATGGCTGACATTACATTGTTCAGCAAAGGGCAACAGCATGCTATATCCCTTACTCTGCACCCCCACCTCTCCTTCTGCATGCTGTTATGGGCTGGTATGCGAGTACTTTACTCACTGCAGCCAGATTGAATAATATGCTAGTGCTCTGTTTTATCAGTCAGTGCATCAATACCTTGGCTCTAGACTGCTTACTGCTAAAACTCCTCCAAAGTACAGTAACAGTCTACAGTCATGGCTACTGACGTCTGGCAAGCCTCTGCACTGAGTGACAAATTTCACCTTTGTGACTGTAAGAATTAAGCTGAGTGGGAAGATGCTGCTGTACTGTATGAAGTTTCCTGTCGGAGCCCAGCACTACTGAAGGCTGCATCACCAACATCATAAAACCACAGAGGACGTCAGTGGTTACCACAGCCAATCATATTTCTCCTGCTGTCTCCATGGTGACCGTGGCATTAGATTGTTACTGTAGTAACAGCACCAGTGGTAACAGTCTACAGCCATGGTCGCTAGGGGGCAAAACATACATCTGAATCAGAGTGGTTCACATGAGGAAGTTTATGAAAGACACATTAGACACATCATACATCTAAGAAACAACAAGGAACTTATTAATCACAGTAATAAGAAGATATTTTTCGATAGATAGATAGATAGATAGATAGATAGATAGATAGATAGATAGATAGATACTCTTGAGCTGCATGTTTGAATCTTACCACTGTAAAGTATGGCTTCTTATTAATAAATTATTTAAACATGAGCACACGCCACTTTGTGTTTTTAATGATTGGAGCTGCTTTTAAATAATCAAGTCAGAGCTCAAATTTAACCACACAGGGGTGACTTTTGGCTTAACATAAATTTGGTCCTTTGGGGAAGGACACAGGCTGGATAAATCAGTTTAAAAATTTAGTCAAATCAATCAGATAAGAGAATGCAATCACCATCAACTGTTTTTTTATTTAAAAGGTGATTTTTGTCTCTGCGCTGTAGATCAACAAATGCTGTTGTTTTTTTTTCATCATCACAAAAATTTACTGTTCAGAGACCAAGACTCAGATCAGGAAATTAGCACAGTAATAGTAATCAATCAGATTTTAATATCTGCAGATGTAGTAATGTGGAGATATTAAAATCTGATTGATTACCGTTACTGGGCTAATTTCGTGATCCGAGTCTTGGTAAAGATCTGAATATTTCTTTCATGCTTTGCAGCATTTTTGGCAATTTAAAATTAGAAGAGGGTGATTGTAAAGGGTTCAAAAAAGACTCTAAATCATGCTGTGTCCTTGGTGCCAAAACAAATGAGAGGAAATGAATAAAGTGAATGATGTGATGTAGGACTCCATAAATAAGCGTCATTCGGTGAATTGCGCTCAAGTGGCCTCGTAATTTCATGGTAATCTTCTGTTCCACAAGGTAGTCTCAAGGTAAAGCATGTTTCTTTTAGAGCTAGGATTCCAAGTAACAGAACGTGTTCAGGAAACTGGCTGAACAATATGCATGATATTTTCTGAATCTGACAGCTAGAAAGGATAAAAAAGGTATACAGTTGAAAAGATTTCTCCACATTCAGAAAATATCATAAATATGGCTCAGCTAGCTTCTGTCTCTCCCTCTTTTTTTTTTTTTTTTTAAACAAACACAACTCTCTTACAGTCTTTGAAATGAAGTGAATTTCCACTGGCCTTGTTATTTGTAGCTTATAGTGATATATTTTGGACCTTTACTAACTTTATATAAGGGCACAAAAAAGTGCAAAATTAGAGAAACAGTAACTATTAATTTATTCCACCCAGAGAAATCACATTCAAAAGGATCACTTAAAGTATCAGAATGCAGTTTGATTTTGGCGTGTGGGCTTCAAATCAAAATGCTGTGCAAATATAATACAGAGAAACTGCCAGTGATGAGTAAAGATCCATATGGAGTCTGCAGGTGGATGCTGGAGTGGTTAAAATACCAGGCAGCAGTGACATGTCAGGGTTAAAGAAAGGACATTTTACAGTTTAAATATACTACCAGACTGGGAGGATGTGTTTGGTAACTTATGGCGTGACATGAAGTGAGTGAGTTATGTCGCACTGCTGCTCGAGACGCCTTCCTGAACTAGCTTGCAGACTATGCTCCATTTTTCATTTATCAGTTATTAGTCATTCATGGCTTTGCCAGTCTTAGTAACTATTCAGAGACTTTTCTATCTCACATCTGCATCGATGACTAAGAGGTACAGCGCGAACAAAGACAGGTTGAAACTGTGTGGGTGTGTGTTAACATTCTTAATCTTGCCAAAAGTGTGTGTCCAAGTAAAACGACTGAGTTGAATTTAAGAATCTACAGGTGTCAGTTAGCATGTTAAACAGCTAAAGATCTTGACAATACAATAAGAACAGAACAATTATGACTTATTTAAAAGGGTCGCTACAGGAGGCAGCATCTGCTGTTAGGTGATGATTTGGATTTGTTTTGCAGCCACAGGACCTGGGCACCTTGCAGCCATTGAGCCGACCGCAAAGTCCTCTGTATACCAAAGAGACAAATGTGAGGGCATCTGTCCAATAGCTACAGCTGAGTTGGAAATGAGTCATGCAAGAGGACAATGACTCAGAGCACAGCAGCAAATCAGAAATATAATGACTGAAAACAAAAAGAATCAAGGTGTTGCAATGATGCAGTCAAAGTCCAGACCTCAATCTTACTGATATGCTCATATTTTAAAGGTAAAAGTAATTAAAAAAAATATTTTAAATAGAATTCTATTGCATCCATTAGCTGTTCTCCAAATCATTGTTAATGAGAAACCAATAAGTGACTTAGACATTTTTATAAAAGAAAATCTTAATAAAGCACTTATATACTTATATGCAGTGTTATCTTAAATTTGTCAAAACTACTAACAAATCATTTATGTAAATTCATAATAGATTAGCAGAAAAATAACAGTGATGTTAAATTATTTATTTATACATTCACTGGCTCTACTGAAAATGCCAAGATAAGAACTTTTGTCATGACAAGAGTTACAAATGCTTCTTTGTATGTTTAGATTTCAAGTGTTCATTCAAATATGAAATGTATTATTCTTATTTTCAGTGGCTACCACAGCTACAAAGAAAGAAACATGTGAGAAAAACTTAATAACTACGACATGCTATCAAAACCAAAAAAAGTTCTTAAGAGTCGACTCCTTGACACTGTGGTAGTGATTTTCCGAGATGAACCAGCTGCACTCAGTCTGCTTTTGGTTCTGAATCTGCATGCTTACCACTGCCTTAATGGATTTTCCGTTGATTAACTTATAATCAGATGCAAATGCCATCCCACCAATAATTATAACAATCATTGCTTTCACTAAGAAAGCATCATTAGCTCATGAATGGCACAAGGCAGATGGCTGAAGTGTATAAAAAAAGACTCAATAATGTTCAGGGCATTTTATTAATATTCACATCCATATGTTATATTATTAACTAACAGATACTGATAAAATTACATGACGTATGTTTGGGGCAAGCTACTGGATTAACATGTATTTAGACTGAACTGTAGATAAAATGGGTGTTGCTGCTCCTGGATGATCAAAATCTTGATAAACCATTATGAAATAATGTTTTCACGAAAAGCCAAAAAGTGTTTGAAGGTTTTTAATAGGACTTGTTTGTCCTCACAGCATGGCTATAAAAGACCTGATAAAAAGAAAAAGAAAAAAAAGAAAACTGTAACAATTGGTACCTCATTTGTTCAACAGGTTTCCCCCACTAAAATGAATAAGAAAGGACTGAACGAAATGAGGACAAGAAAACACTCAGAATAGAGTGCAGGACGTGGACGTGTTGAGGAAGAAGGTGACTTTGTGACAGCCCTGTGCATGGGTGGTGCTTGGCCAGATGATCAGGGACAGGCTGACCTCCCACGCAGAATTAGTCATCACTTTACACCACTTTTTTTTTTTCTCCCACAAAAGACTCTTATTCAACCTTCTAGCAACCTTTCTTCACATTGCTGCACAGCCTTCTTGTCTCCCCCACACACAACGAGTCAGCTTTATTGTTCAAATTTCCCCAGGGATGCTGAAGGGTGATTTAATCAAGATGTGATTAAATAGATTGAAGAAGAGCTCAATCTTTTTTTGAAACCATTTTAATCAAACTAATTCAAAGAAATACTCAGAATTACAGCATTTGAAACTTTACATAATAAGCTGTTTTGACAAATTTAGCTGTTCGCTTTTATAATTCTGTCCTCAATAGAGCAGTAACCTTTGTTCTGAAGGATTTGCTTTCCTCATTGTATTACAGATTTGATGCTTCTTAGCAAAATCCAGAAATGGGAAACGACAAGCCTTGCTGCGTTTTGGTTTACACACGCTGTAAAGAAAATGATCCCAGAAATGTCCAGATTATGCAGAAACATCTAGCACAGTGACAGCATGCAGCTCTTCTTCCGAGGGCCATTCTTCTGAAATCGAAATCGCACGTGCATCATCTCACCACACGTATATTATTACACAGCAAACAACGAGAAATCAGCAGTCTCAATCTTCCAAACAGTTTTTTCACCTTCATGCCTTTATAAACAGTTTTTCGCCCACCTACGGTGTCCTGACAGAAGTAAATACAGGCAATGTAAACGAAATCATTTATTTTCTGTTCTAATGTAATCCAATAAATGGTAGAGGGAGAAAAGTGAGAGAGAGAAACAGAAAAAAACCAACAGAGACACAGGAGCAAACACTGGAACACAAACTCCATCTGGATTTTATATACATGCCCTCTACTGCCCCACCTCCCCCTGCCCACACTCTAATAACATGCAGTATGTGTTAAACTGTACATCAAAGACAAAGTGGTATATATATATAAAAAAAAAAAGAACACACAAAATCAAACTTGCAAAGCAAATCTACTCCTCTTCATTTTTATTTTTGTTGTGGAACCATACACCATAAGCCTCTACCCCCTCCCCCACTTACACCTGATTTCCTTTTTGGACAGAAATAAGAAGAAACAAATAAGCAATATGAAAAACACGAAAGATGAGTTTACTCTGTGAGTTGCCTAAAACGCATTAAGGTGTTGGGGCTGGTGAAAATAAAGGTCGGATGAGCCATCTGTGACTCAGCCTTTCCCTAGATAAGAGAAACAATGACTAAATACATCACAGGTGCTGACATGTTTTTCTCTGCTTTCACATAGAGAGAAAAAAAATCCCCAAAACATTAACCCAGGTAGACAGTTCAGAGTTACTAAAAATGTGTTTTCAATCAGTCTTCGGCTTCTGAATGATGAGTGGTTGTCGAGAATGCATTAGCCGATGACTTTTGAGTCACATCACTGCGGGCTACACAAACAAGTGCTGGACACCAATGGCAACCAGCTAACCATCCAGTCAGGTTACATCAGTATCACTGCGCAAGGTACGTGACCTGAGCACCTGTTGTCCAGGATCGTGTGGCCTGTGTAGTCATAAGACCCATAATAAATACGTCATAAATTCTCCGTGGGACCAGACACTCGATGTTGACACAAAACAAAGTGCAAGCACACTCGGGGCAGAAGGGATGCCAAGCAGGATGAAGGAGCGTGGAGTCAAATTCCCACCACGTCTGGAAAATAATTGCACACACCAGCAACCAAAGGCACACTGGGTACTTGCACTCAACCAAGTACACGTAATCACGTGTGATCATGCAGTGTAAAGCTTCTAGAATGAAAAGTGAAAAGTGACTTGAATGGCTTATAAGAATGCAAATAAGCTGTGCAAACAGCGCCTCTGTGTGGTCACTCAGCTTTTGGCATGGAAGAGAAAGTACTTGAGGTAACAGGTCAGACTGGGAGAGGCTGGCAGAGCTGTGGATGAGAAGCTCACTGACTTTCAGGTCTACCTCCCCCACAGCCTTGCAGCTATGTGCACAAATTAAGCTATCACAATATGTTTTGAAACAGTTACAGCCAACTAGAATAATACAATCCCAACTCTGAAAATGTTGGCATGATGTTTAAAACGTAAATAAAACCAGAATGCAATAAATGGGAATCTCATAAACCCACATCTTATCCACAAAAAACACATAAAACATGTAAAATATTTATACTGAGAAAATGTGGAACTTTAAGAAAAGTATTAAATCGTTTTTGACACTTTTCAAAACAGCTGGCACAGGCCTGTGTTTTTACCACAGTGTAGCTTTGACTCGTCTTTTAACAACAGTCTGTAAAAGCCTGTAAACTGAAGAAACCAGCTGCAGGCTTTTGGACAGGGAATGCTGTTCTATTCTTGTAATATAGGATTCCAGCTGCTGAGACTGAGAGCTGATAACAAGAGGTTCACATTTCAATTTGAAATTTGATCGGTCTGATTTCAAAATAATGTGTCTGACCAAAGAACAGTTTTCCACTTTGTCTCAGTCCATTTAAAATTAGCCTTGGTCCACAGAAGATGGCAGTATTTCTGGATCATCTTCATATTTGTGGATTGTGTGCCAAATTCTGTTCACAGTGTGTGCTATACCATCCACACCGTAACATTACAGTATCATCACTACTATCTGCTGTACCATTCACAGCCCATGCAGTGATTTCCAAAACACAATACAGGGTTTTAACTTCAACTTCATTGCCTTCCAAATCACAGCCATTCAAGTGCTGATTTTCTGGCTTGACCTTTGCGCAGAGATTTCTCCGGATTCTTTGAATTTGTGTCAGTTAACTTTTTTTGCCATGTTCTATTGTGAATAAAATATGGATTTATGAGATGTGCTAATCATTACATTCTGTTTTTATTTACATTTTACACATTTTCACATATTGGGGTCGTAACAGGTTTGTGTTTTTCATCATTTCAGCTTCGCTTTTCAGACTGGTTAGTTTATAGAGAGAATTAGCTTCTTTCATATATGGTTGTTATTGTTAAAATGTTTAGCTTTAGCTTATTTTTTATTATAAAGGAACAACACTTAAGAGAGTTAAAATTCTTCTTTATTTTTGTTTTGACAAATTCAACCAAACGGTTAGAAAATTATGTTTTTAGCATTTCTTATACAAATATCCTTCCCATTTTGGGATTTTTCTAAAGCTTTGGTTTTACTACACTTTTTCACATCTAGTTTTCATTTGGTTTTGTGAACTGTAATCTTGCATCCAAATACTCATAAATTCGCTTTTAAGTGTTTGATTTCTGTTAACAACACAAGAAACACATGGGGACTTATCGCAGGGGAATATTTAATCAAATTTAGAGCATACTTAAAAAGCAATAAAAAGTCTTTAACATCCTCACTCCAACGCCTTTGTTTGGAATCCATTTTGAATTTCTCCTAGTTATTTGGACCTTTTACGTATAAAACTGAGCATCAGCTTTGAACATTAAAAAATAAATAAATCGGTCTTCATGAGGGAAAAGGAAGCAAAATCAAAATGAAGTATAAGGTGCTTAAAAATCAAACTAGAAAGTGTCAAATTTCGAATGATATATTTAGTATGTTAAGTTCTTATGTAAATTTACAGTGATGGGCATAAAGGTGATATTATTATCATTACCATAGTATTGATACAGCGTATTTCATGTAGAAGCTGTAAATGTAATTTGTTACTCAGTGAAGATTTAAATGCATCAGAAAAAAAGTTATTATTGATGATTTAGTTTATCCTCACAAAAAAACTACAAAAATGTCTGGTGCCTTTTGGCAATATTTCCTAATGACCATCATTTACAAATCTGTAAACTGATAGTTTGTTTGTTACAGTTAAATAATCAAACAATAACCTTCACTCGCTGATTAAAAATGATTTTGTTAGCTATATATGAACTTTATCTAGATAACTATTCCCTGTGTGGAAACTGGTGTTTTATAAAACTTCTAAATGGCTAATAAATACAGTGGATTGCAAATATAAAAATATTTAATTTCTTACTCTAAATTCCAACAGATTCTTCACATACCTTTTTTTAAGGGGTCTATAAGCAAGGAGGTGAGGCGGCGTTACAAAACATTACAAAACCTGTGAACCTGGAGATTTTTGTCCTGTTTCACTAACTGCCATCATCTTTGATGAAGTTTAGATCACAAGTCTGATTATTGTCATGTCACACTTGGAACCTGAAGGAGTCACTGTGTGGAGATTTCAGCAGTCAGTATTTGATGTCCTCATAATTTTTTTAATTTACTTGATTAAGAAAGTAATCATGATCTAATTTAACAATTTTGTATTTAAATATAAGGGAGGCGTGGTGGTGGTGGAATGGTTAGCACTCTTGCCCCACAACAAGAAGCACCTGGGTCCTTTCAACGTGCAGTTTGCATGTTGTCCCCATACCGGGCTTCTCTCTTGATACCCCTTCACAGTCCAGATACATGCATGTTAGGCTAATCAGCAATTCGAAACCTGCCGTGTGTGTGAATGCTGAGCGGTTGTCTGTGTTATCATGCAGTAGACAGACTGACAACCTGTCAAGGCGGTACACCGCCTCTCGCCTTAGCTGTGAGTGGCCACATCACCTTTGTGATCCTAAATCAGATAAGCAGCAGAAAGTAAATGGCTGGATATTAAATATTAAAATATACATTTTTTCTAGCTCTTGTTTCTATTATGGTTAAATTTAAAACCATAAAGTTCAATGTATATGATCTGTCTTTTAAACAATCCAAAAAAACCCTTTTATTTATGTTGTAATCAGTAAATCATTTCTGATTTAAATCATGACAAATCTTTAGACTGGGATAACAAACCTGGAGGGTTATGAGAAGAGGAAAGGGCAGATTATTAACATTCTTCCTTTTTGCCTGTGAAAGAACAAACTAGAATATAAATCGAACATCAGCTGAAAGAGAGCTCTGCTGGCCAATAATTTATTCCCGACTGCTATGCATCACACACGGTACTGTGGCAAATACTGAGCTCTTAAAAAATGTAGCTGCTAGCGGGACACGTGATGCATCCCGGATATGTCTGGCAGCATCGCTCTCTCTCACTGCCATTTGCTGCTGATACAAAGGTGGAAAGCAGAGGGAGGATGTGATTGGAGAAGCTGGGTAGTTGTTTAGAATTAAAACTCTCCAAAAATCACCTGTCACACTGTGCTGCCACCTGGGGAGGGTTCTTGGGATCAGCTGAGGCCACGGTAGGCTTCTGTCAATCAGTTTTTACTGTAACGGCCAAACAGCAATAGGAGGATTATTTATTTATTTATTGACAGACTCCACCATCAATAAATAATGAGAACGGAGAGCAGTCGTGACTAGCTCTGCACGCATCTAGGAACTCATACCACTCAGCTTTAAAAACAGGCTCATAGCTTCAGAACAGCACTGCATTTAGGGAGAAAAAAACCTGCTCCCAACAAGAAAGGTTTCATTTCTGATTTACTGTCTTCACAATTTCACCACAAAAAGAAGAAAGCAAAACAGGGTCAGGTCGCATCTCAACTGCTCATCATATCGGCAGAAAATCTATTTGAAAAAGAGGCTGAAAACTCCTCTGAAGTTAGACTGACTCAAATTCCAATTGTTCCTCTTCTGGTCTGACTTCTCTCTGCTTGTTAGCGTGTCATTCCCCTTGGCAGCCACAGGGGGCGCACTGGTTCTGCTCACAGTGCTTGGCAGGAATGGCTGGCTCCGAGCCTTTTTTCTGCAGGCAGGCAGAGGGATAGCATTAACACTTGGAGCAGTGACAGTACCTACCTCAGACATACAAATGATAATACTTGGAAATACAGCTACCGTATGATGTATCCACAGAGCAGTAACTCAATCAATATCTATGCACCCTTCTTCATTTTTAATAAGTAAAAGGAACATCAAGGTCAAGGTCATAGCCACGCCTTACAAAGAGATGTTGAGATACATGTCCTGTTGTCACTGTGCCACTGGGTGTCAGTGTGGTGACATTCTGATAAAGACCATCAAGCATGAGTTGAACAGAGTGTAATCACTTTTTATCAGCGTTCCCCACCCGTCACTCATTCTTTTTTTTTTTATCTCCCAGCTCTATTCACCTGGGTCTGTCTACGAGCAGGCCTCACAGGTTGGTTGTCAGGGTGGTTAGGTGCCCACGGACCCAGGCTCTGATTGGAGTAGAAGTCCATGGGGTAGACTTCCTTCCAGCCTACCTCTTGTAAAGCAACAGCTGCCTGAAAGATACCAAGAAATACAGATGGCGAGACAGTGACAAATCAGAACCAAATCGAAAAAGGACAAGAAACGATGAGTAAAAGGTGCAATAATGGCACCCTCCAAGGTGTTATGGTACATGATTCCGCTGATTTTCACTGTCACCTAGTACTGTATCTGCAGTTTTCAGCGTTTTGGACAAACAAGCAGCAGGAAACCAAAGAGTGATGAGAAGACACAACAGACTGACTATACCGACAAGACAGGTGTCATAATAATAAGCTTGGATAACAGGCAGAGTTGTCATGTTATCCCTATGCAGCTGCACTGAACGCTACAACAGCTGTTAGAGAGGAACAACAACAGTGGCATGACAGAGCTGTGACTTAAGTGAAGACTGCTCCATATGGAAGAGAAATGCCTGTGAATACTGATTCCGAACGAAAGAAAAAGCATACATAACAAGCGTTCTGAATGAAAGAACAAATCATTTGACTGTTCATTTATTCATTTATCCGAGTACTCGTTCATCTTTCAAGCTGTTTAGATGCCAAGACCTAACTTCAGCTTTGAACTATTTGGAATAATTCCGATGATGTATGGAATTATGATGAGAAAACAAGTCATAGAAATTTTATAAAACTCCAAATACACCCGTTAGAGAATTTAGTTCAAAGGAGACATGAAAAATTCAGCTTCAAAGTGATGAAATCTTTCTTCTAGTGCGACATAATTCATCACTGTTGCGCAGCTTGTGACTGTCGTTCGTTAGTATAGCGCGCACCCAAACCGACAAGACAGTGTTCTGTTCTCTTACGCAAAGGCTGAAGTTTCCTGAATAAAACCAGAAGTAAAAACACTGTTTTTCTTTAAAAGAAAGTACTGGAAACTTAATAAAGCTTCTTTCTCTTTTACGATATAATTGCATCCCAGTTATGTTAACCTGTTGTAAAAAAAAAAAATCTCCTAAATATATGTTTTTCAGGCAAAATAACTTTCTTCATATCCAGATTTTAAAACACAATCTAACAGAAAATAAAAACACCACAGAGTAACCATCCCTTCCTTTCTCCAGGCAGCCTTCTACCAGAGTCTCCTCCTCTCGTCTACCCCTTATTCAATCACTTCTCTCTCTTTTCCCCACTGCTCTCGTTCCCCTCTCACACCAACTGCCTCTCTCTGTGGAAGCTAGCTTCTCTTGCTAATCCCTGCTCTGACAGGAGAGCCAAGTGTGTCTTATTGACTATAAATATAACATGAGACGCACTGAAAATAAATCTCCTTGCTCACTTCACCCTCCCATCTCGTTCCTCTTCATCTTCCTCCTAAATGCCACAGTGAAAAGCATAGCGCACCGAGACGTGTAACACTCATAGGTATGAGATGCGGGTGAATTAAGACTTATCACAAGCGCACATATACAGACACAAGAGCAGCACCAAATTATTTAAATGCACAAACATCGTTCCCAAATAGCTGGCGGGGAGAGCAAAGCAAACTGTAGCACAAAGGGCTTAAGAAAACAGATTGCTGCTTTCCTCATTACAGCAGGGCGAATTTCCGTCTTCGCACGTGCCGTTATAGACCTCAGTCAAAAACAATGCAAAATAACCATTACTTCTTCTTCTAAGGTGAATGCTATCATTATTCTTAATGGCCCCGTTCTGAAATGTAAGTGCTTTCACGTTGTGTGCGGCGCACAAAGATGCGTAGTCTGAATATAACAGCAACCATTTCAAATCACAATCCAATATTCAAGACAGCAATTCCCCTTGCAGCCATTTCAGTATTCAAATCAGTGGCATACATCTGAGGGGGAAAAAAAAACGTTGAACGAATTAATAGTTGACTTCCAAGTGCTAACCAGTGAGGTCACATAAAAGCATAATGTGACATAACTGCCAAGCTCATCACAAAACAAGCCTGCTTTTTTTTTTTTTGCTACAACAGCTGCAGACAAACAAACACATGTTTTGAAATGGATCTTTATGGGATGCTGTCCGATCCATTTCTCTCCCTTTAGAAAAACAAGCTGAAAGGGGTGGGGAGTGTCTATATGGTTCTGCAGCCAGCAGGGGGGGCTAGTCTGCTACTGATGGTGTTTTATATGCGTGTGAGGGTGTGCTTTATGGCAGGGAGAGGAAGAGGGAGGAAGAACTAGACATAATTCTTCATCTCCAGCACAAGCAAGGCCTTGATGAGTCTTATACAACGTGAAAAATCACTTAACAATGTAACTTTCTCCTTCTGCACTTTGATGAAAGCTTCAACACGACATCAGTCAGGTTATGTGCAGACAGGAAGGTCTGTGTGTGTGAAATGTGTGACACTTGTATGAAAAGCGATTAGCGGCTTGTTGAGAGGCTGTAAGGTTGATGCTTACCTCATATGGAGAGAGAAGGGGTTTGGAGAAGGCAGTGCCCCAGTCGATAGAAAGGCGTGGACAAGCGATCTGAACCCACCTGTAAGGAGTGGGTGCAAATTTTAGCTCAAACGTACACCTCGGAATCAGTGCAAATGCGAGTGTAACAGTTAAGCAATAACGTTGAGAGACTAAGATCCTATTAGACAGGCAGAGCACATCTACAACTGCACACTGCATGTGGGTACGTGATGCAGTGGGTTAGTGCGAGGAGACTCCCTCCACCTGACCTCCAGCATCTGTTGGAGAGATCTGTCCTGATTTGCAACAGTTCTAAAGACAGCCATGCTACACCATCTGAATGCATAGTCAGAGGGAGGCTGAAAAGACAGGGATGAAGGTTTCAAGTGGTCTAGTGGTGCCGACTGGTTGCAAGAGGCAAAAACAGAGAGGAAAATAAAATACTGCAAAAGATGCAAACAGGGGTAAAAAGAAATGCTGTGAAAGAAAAGAGGAAGAGGTTAGGTGAGTGTGAATAAAAAAGCCGCACCAGCCGGTCTCCACGGAGGTAGCCTACATTGCTCGCAGACAGGGTGGCGGAGGGATGGGGTGGGGTGGGCGTAGGTTTAGTGGTGAAGCGGCTGTGTATTAAAGAGATGGGGAGGGGGGTGGGAAAAAAAAGAGAGAGAAGGACACAGATACAGAGCGATAGGGAGAATGAGCAATGAAGATGAAAAACCGGAGGGGGGGTTGAAGAGGCGCAGGCAAGAAGAGAAGACAGAAGTGAAGCAGAAGAGAGGAAGAAGACAGGCAGGGAGGAACGTGTTTACTCTGGAAAATGCATGGGAGTAGGATGAGGAGGGTGTGTGGAAGTAAACAGCTGCAGGGAAAACTGAACAATGGGAAAATGGAGACGGAAAGTGGCTGGGGCTACGGGGGGTTAGCTTTCACAGATCAATGCTATTCACAGCTCCGTCTCTACTGAGGAAGCATAACATTCCCTGTCCCTAATCCTTATGATGAAGATCCATCAGAATGATTGAGAAATACAAAATGAACTGCAGTGTATATAAAGACTAATGCTAGGTAAACGTCAATAAGGACACACCAGTTTGAGATTTAGTTTGCGAGTGCTTGACTACTTTCAAATATATGGTACTGCGTCAAATTTCCTTTCTGTCTTTCCCTCATTTTCCAACTTTCACACAGTTTCTCAGCTGCAGAATTGATTGCACCGCTGACGCTCACTCCACTCTGCTTTCTGTCACAGAAATATTCCACCCCCTCTGGGCAAATGCATGGCATTTTCTCATTTTCAACTAACACTTAAAAAAAAAAAGAAAGGAAAAAAAGGCTCCCCCCAAAGAGTGAATTCTGATTCATCCTCCTAATTTGAGAGCCAGCTGAGTCAGAGACATTTCAACCAAGCACCAATCTCCTCAGTCCTAAGTTGGCCAAGTTTAGATGGAGATTGGAATCTGAAATGTGACCTTTAGGTCTATCAGCCGCTATTCAGAACCAGAGCCTCTAAACAGACAAACACTGCACGTGCATCAAAGCGACCTTAGTGCAGGAAAACAGTGGGGAAAAGGGCTAAATATAGGAGAAAAACCAACAGTTTGTATATGTGTGTTTTTATATGCAACATGTTTTTGAATATGCAAATTTGCAGTGCAAGATTAAAGAAGAACACTGGAAGTGATAAAAAAAAAAAGAGGGAGGGTGATTAATAAGCAAAGAGTAAATCCTCAGGGCTAACTCAGAGTAGAGAGGGAAGCAAGACAAAAAGCATGAAAAGGGAAGGAAGAAAGGATTCGTCCTTCATAGGGAGAAGATAGCTGATTGGCACATGAACTGAGGCGGGACTTAAAAGTGTTAGCAATGAGATTTTCTGAATGTTGCAGTGTGATAAGGTGCATAGTGCCACTGTATTGTTCCTTAAAAGCAGTGGAAACAGTATTTGTAGCCGCTATCTTTGAAATCATTTTAGCAAGTGTGGAAGAGAACTGGTATCATCATGACGTACAGTAAAACACAAAGACTTTAAAAAACAGGAGAGTTACACAGACACTGGAAGAGGTGGGCTGTTGTCTCATTTGAGCCTTGTTTCACAATTTGCTCGCAAACCAAGAAAAAAAACAAAAACCAAACAAACAGTGGAACAGACTGTGGGCGGGGTGTGGTTTGTAGCTCAGCTGCACCGGAGGGGTGGAGCAGTGTGTTTAGGGTGTGGTGTCAGGGGAGGCTGACCTACAACGCTGTTTTCCCATCACCTGGTCATGCCTTCCCTATTTTAGTAGGATGCAGGGACCTGACAAGAGAGCTGTGTGCTGTAAGGGGACAAGGCAGCGCGAAAGTTGCGCAAGAAAAGGAAGTATGGCAAATAAAAGCACCCATGTTGTGTGCCTTGGGTACTTCATACCACAATGGGGCCAAAACCCAGTCCGGTGAAGGATGATGGACCAGCGTCTGGCGCAGCCATTGGAGGGGCTGGCCCATATGGTGGTGAAGCTAGCTGCCATGCATATGGAGCAGGCGACGGTGCACTGGAAACAGTTTGACCAGTTGCAGCACCTGGCCGAGCACTGGACCAGAGTGTTGGAGGATCTGGTACCACAGTGGCCAGCAAGGTACATGTGGCAGCGCTGAGCCTCCCCACAACGGTGAAGGTCAGCTTCCAGTGTGTTCGCCAGGCGATAGTGGATTGGCTGGAGCTCGCACCGGAAGACCATTGCTGCCATTTCCAGGGAGACCTGATGAGGCTAGCAGATCTGCCCTCGCCAGGTGGCTGCAGCCTGGCTCAACCAAAGGAGAGGCATCGCTGAGGGATATGATCATGCTCTAGCATTTCATGAACAGGCCCCCGGTGGACACAGCAGAGTGGGTCCGCTACCACCGACCAGTCGGCCTGGTGCGATGACGCATGTGGAGGACCACCTGTCTGGGCAGCTGAGAGGATTGGTGGGGCAGCTGCAACCAGCAGTGAGTAGTTGGCTGGTCCCGGCTCCATGGAGGCAGCTGTGGAATGCATCACCATCGAGGCCAACACCAGCATCATCTACCCTTCGCACCTGTCTGTCTCTTTGCAGGTCCCACCAGCTAAAGACGGCACACCTCACTCACCGGGAGCTGCATGAGGATCAGGGCAGGACTGCTGGAAGTGTTCCGTGTCGCCGGCCCTCCAACACACTCCCTCGGCCAGGCTATGGTGGACTCAGGCTACATACAGGACCTGGTCAACCAAACCCTAGTTTGGCCCGGGGCTTTGCTGGAGGCAAAGTGGGTGGAGGTTAGGTGTTTGCATGGGACATGCACAAATATCCCATAGAGCCACTTCAAATTAAATAGCAGGGCAAAACACAGAGTAAAGGCTGGAGTTAGCTCGCGACTGTTGCATCCCTTAATTCTGGGGACAGGTTGACCCGGGGTTTAATAACCGTTTGGCATAGCGTGCGAGGATGCGTTTAAGGCCTTTAGCAGAGTGTAATGTCTTTGACCAAGTGATAAAAACTGATGATTACATGGGGCACCCTGAAGCAGCGCTGACCTACCCGCATTTTGTATTGATTAAGCATAGGCTTTATCGAGTTAGTCGTGACACCCTCACGGAAGAGGAACACACCCAGTTGTTGGTGCCTAAAAGTCACCGGGAAATTACTTTCCAGGAGGAAAGTGCTTTGAGTCTTTCATACTACACAGACTTTTGTGGACAGTTGTTTAGTCAGCCTCTCTCAAAATGATCTGTGTGCTCTAAAAAACACAATGCTTTCATCACAACACAACATATAAAGTTTAGAGGAGCAGCATGCAAGTGATGTATAAAGGTAAAACTGCCTGACATTTAAATCTGGATATGCTATGTGAGCTCCAGCCTGAGTTCACTGCATTACCCACTGTGGCCCATTACACCCCAGCCTCCCTCCACCTGTGTGGCTCTGCTTCAATTACACTCACAAACTTGACCTGCCAAGAGCAAGAACAATTAACCTTTCAGAACTCCAAGGAGAGAACAATTTCTTCACCTTTGATTGCAAACTAGCTAATTGAATTAAAATAAACAATTTCTTTTTTTTGTGGAGCCCCCCCTCCCAGACCCCAAAAATATTCGAACAGAGATAAAAGGCTGAAATGTAGTGAATGGCATTTGCTGTCTGGCTGAGATAAGTGTGTGTGCTGTGCAGATGTCTGCACAACAGTTTAAAACCTGCTTGGGGACAGCCTAATTACACTCTTAAGAGCATATGTTAATGGTGCCTCTCACTTTATATGAGTGAGTATGTGTGTGTCTAATGACAAAGAAAGCCTGAGGGTGGGATCTGTACAGTGTGCTATGTTGGTTAGTGCTGAGCAGGAGTGAGTCTTTTACCGCCTCACCATCTATCTTTCAATCTCCCTCGCTTTGTCTCTCTCTTTAATTCCTCTTTTAACACAAGCAGATCTGACACAGCTTCAAACACTTGGTGAATTGTATTGTCTATAATTGTCTCACAAACTATTTGGAGGAGCAAAGTGAAAAAATACTAGAGGTGAACAAACTAATGGTTTGATAAATAAATAAATGTCAAAATTATCATCAGAAGAATTCTACTTAAAGTTATCACCCCCAATAAATATTTATCACCAGTAATATGGACAATGTTGGTAGCAAGTCATCTTCAAATGTCAAATTTTTTAGGCTTGTTAAGGAACTATTTTATGATTACAGACAAAGCCACATTATTAAAAATGAAGGAAATGGCTCTAAATAGCCTACAATCATGCATCAGTCCTGTTTTTGTTCTTTTGCACTTGCTGAAATGCATCTGCAGCAACAAGTGTCCATAAAAAGCCTCCTAGTACAGCGGTCCAATCCCCGGCCCAGGGAAACCATCAAGCCTAAAACCCTCCACGACTACCAACCGGGTGAACTCCAGCTTCTACCAGAAATGAGTCTGACTTATTATTGGTGAATAAATGTCAGCAAACCATGCTGATGTGACAGGGTGTACAGGGAAGGAATAGCCCATAACCACCGGCCCAATAGTAACTTGAACTATTTAACCAAACATGAACTTTTTTTCTAGACAAGATTCTCGGATACCTTTTATGACCAGCACAGAAACTCAGGTTTTGTGTTGGCTCCAGCACTCTGAAATGATAAACAGCCCTAGTCTTCAATAGTACAAAGGCAGACTACTCCAGCACTATTTTCTGATGTATATACACTCCATGGACAGCTTATTAGGTGCACCTAGATAAAACTATTACAAACCAATAAAACAGCATAGCAATAAATCATCACCCTGTAGGTTAATAATATTCTGGTTTTGTCTCTAGTTCCAGACCTGCTGTAGTATGGCGCTAATTCAACTTCATGGTCACTTTGGGTAATAACATGAATTTGTCATCTATTTAAAACAGTTTTTTTTTTTAATAATTAAAGGAAAATAAAATCTAGGGTTTACTGATGGGATAAAAAATTGGTGTAAAACCATACAATAAATTCCTACCTGAGATACATGTGCAGATTGGGCTTTAGTTTTAATGTTAGTGAAACAGATCTTGCTGGAAACCTTTTTGTCTGTAATGAGGGTTTGTTTTGGTTCAGTGAATCGTGCCTGAATTACATAATGTTTGAGTTGTACTCATACGTCAGTCTGAAGACAAGAGCCAAAAAAACAAATAAAAAAATAATATTTTTACCGTGATCGCTCGCTTTCCAAACACAGCCCCCTCAACTACCTCTGCATCTCTCTCTCTCTCTCTCCCCAACTCTCTCTCAGACCTTCTGTCCCTTTCTCACCCACTCCTCCCTCACACATCACACCTCTCATTACTCCACAGTGAGAGGCCAATCTGAGAGAGTGTGAGTGCTGTGCCTGTGCGAATGTGATTGGCGCTGCTGCACATCAGTGTTTCACTAACCCCTTATCCATCTTCAACTCTGCTCTTCTGGTTGGAAGTCAGATAAATCAGACAAACTGAACCTTGGAGCCAGAGTACTTGATATTTCATTGAATAAAACGTGAGGAGTCCATGTCTAAAAGACACCTGTAAGTTGCTGGACTGGGTTACAGTGCTACACAGCAGAAAATATTTCAGGACCTACCACTACACATATCAAGATGTAAAAGCCAAGATCTTAGTGTATGAGAGAATGAGAATGTCTTTATCAAGTTGCTTCAGGTTTCTTGCTTCAGAAGTAAAATTCTTACATAAACAGAAGTAAAACCTAAAGAAAAAACCCTGAATCTTCATCAAGGGCAAGGTTGATGTACTTTCTACTTTAACTTTACTGCAAAACAGACTAAAAGTATGCACTTCAATGTATGATTTGTGTATAAAGATCCCTTTTCAATGCACTTTGTGCCAAAGCTTAAATTTTATGACTCGTTCAAGTTCATTACATTGGACTGTTTGCTTTTATGCCATATGCAAAATCATGGACTCTTCCCAGGACTTGAATTTCAATTTTGTGTATAAAGCTATAAACTCTGTTTGTCAGCTCCCTGTTATAGCACCCACTTGCAAATTATGCTGACTACCCAATTAAGTGTGCAGTGATGCTTACAGAATACATTTCAAATGCTGTTGATTGCAAATTTTAGGTGACTACTAGCTGCTGAACACTGGATTTCTGGCAGGGTCCTTGATGTGAAAGATAAATTACCCAGCCTTTATATCAGAGAGACACAGCAGTGATAAAGAATTGGCAAATGAAGAACACAAAGAGCCAAAGGAGGAGTTTTAGGGATGTGTGCAGGTTAATTAATTTTCGGATTTAATGTTGCTGTATGGCATAGCACACGAACAAGGAAAAACAGAGCACAAAACAGAATGAAAAACAGTGCAAGAGAATCTGAGAAATCATTTTGCTTCATCTGCTTTGGCTCAGCATTTCTAACTAAATAAAAGAACGCTTTAATTAGGGCACGCATTAGCGCATGTGTAAATAAGTCCATATTTATATTTGTTGCAACGCATATTCAGGAATTTGGGTTTAAAGGGCAGAGTTTCAGATTTAATTTGAGAAGTTTACCCACAACACCACAGTGAGAAATTAATGGCTGTTTCATACAGACTCCCCTATTTTCAGGGACTCAATATACCAATGAATAAGCTTGAATGCTTATTTTTCATACTGTGTTTCTAGAGTGGTATGCATTCCCTTGATCATATATAAGTCTTTAATATGTCTGGGCAAAAAAAATAATTATTTCTTTTAAAAATGTGACAGTGTCAAACAAACCATCAAATGAATAACATTTTGAAAAAAAAAAACTGTGTGTATGCATTATAATACTCACGCATCTACATCTGGTATCAGAGCCAGTTTGCTGGGAAAGATCTCCGAGAGAAGCACTCGAGTGAAGGACTTGCCCAAGGACTGGAGCTTTGACTCCAGGTGCTGAAAGAAAAAGAGATGACAACATTTTGCCTTCTAGACATAAAATAGGCTGTGAAACTCAGCCACATATAATAAGGTCTAGGTCACATGATTCATGGCATTAACATGTGCTGATAATCACTCCAGAGGTTTCGTGCTTTCACAGTTTCAGCTTGACTAGACTTTTTCATCTGAACATCAAGCTTTGAACTATCGCATCTCCGCCTATTTATTTTTTCTGCTAATGCACATTTACACATTGGAAACAACATCTTACACTCCCTCCAGTATAATGTGATTCTTCCCTTCAATCTCTTTCCAATTAGCTCTGGCCTCAACACCTCAACAGGGAAGCTTACAGATTAGACCCCCAAACTATGTTCAGCGCTAAGTGCCTAGTGTACTATTCCAGCCTCTATACAGACAATCAATCTCTTCATCCTTTTGCCATGTGTCCAGGCACACTGTAAAGATAATTCTTTATTGGGCACTTACAACTGAAATCCCATTCTCGCAATCTCCACCTAGAGCTTAAAGCTGTAGGAGAGGGCAGGAATTTAGATTGAGCATTTGTGCCTCAGATTGGCTCATTTAAATGTTTTGTACAGTGTATGCATTCCTGTGGTGGATTAACTAACTCATCTGTCAATCTAATATTTTATGGTCACTATAAAAAAAAAAAAAGACCATATGATCCCACTCCTTTGATTAGTAATAAAATTAATTACCATCCCCAAATCCAGTGCTTTCAGGCAGAGTATTACATCGTCAGACATGGAAGTGTGTAATCTCGCAATCACTTCAGGCTTGGCAGTAAACTGTTAGATCGGGTGCTGAACAGTCTGATGAAACCTACACAATTACATCACCAGCAAAGCTGCAGTTCTAATGTGCCTGGTTTCTCTCCACTCTTTAAGTCCACCTGAAGATTCTGTCCATAGATTTGACAGAACAAAGGTTTAAAACAATAAAACAAATAAATAAATCAGCCCAGCTACAACTCAGAACACACTTTACTTGGTGAGGTACACAATAGTTTTGAGCTTTTTCTGCATGGAAAGTTTCCAACACAGTTAGCAACTGAATCATCAGTGTCCCCCACACCCATCTGGTAAAATTCACTTTGGCAGTTCTGGAAAAGGGCAGTCTAGCCAGAAGTTACAAAACATTATACCATTATAAAGACATTTTTCACAACAGAAAACTGACAGACAAGCGATACAAAGACAGCGTGACTGGCGAGTAGCGGTCTCACGTGTGGCTATCATTCCTCAGGGTCAGTGAATAAGGCCTGATGGGCACAAGCCCAGTCACCAGACCTTATAAAACATGTCATTAAATTAAACTGTTTAGCCTTTTTCTCACTCTGTCTTTTTAGTTGTGGGTAGCGGACTGAGGCCTTACTTGGGAATCCAAAAGGCAGACAAACCAGAAGATATCCCATAAATCCTTCTTTGATGAGATATAGGCAAAATGTGACTGTTATCCGCTGTCCTTGGGAGTATCTTGCAACATTTAGATCACTGTGCTCTTATCAGATAGTTCTGCCCCCTTACTTGAGAGGTTATCTGACACTACACTTCCTAATCTTAAAAGATCTCTGGTGAGTTTGTATTCAAATCCCTTTTTTTTAAATCCACCCCCGAATGCAACACAAAGATTAAACTTTTCATTCTAGTTGACATTTATACATCAGTGCTAACATAATCTCTTGAGTCTGGATATTTGCGAACAAGTCAAGTCTATGGATGTACACTCGCTGAGGAAGTATTAAACCATTTACATCTAGCATTTAGATGGAGGCTCCAGTTTTTCATACAGCAATCCATACAGCACTGAATTATTACTGATTAAATTATGATTTAATTAGTAATAAGTAAAATTCAAAACAGTAGGGAAAAGAAGGGGAAACAAAACAAAGAAAAAGGAACAAACAGGAGAAAAACAAACTGGCAATTGAAGAGAGGGCAAAGCAGGAGGACCAGCTGCAAGTTAAGAGTGACTAGAGACCTTCACGCATGCTAATACATAATATCACATAATATCTTGTACTTGCACAGACTGAGCTTCTCATTTATGAGTCTGCACCAAATATACCAGCCTTTGACTGTGTGCACTTACTATACTATTTATGAATTCTCATGCCAATAGTTCTAAGCAAGGTTTGTCTTACCTACAAAGTGTGATGAGAGCATTAAACAGTTACCGATAGATAATTTAAAATCATTTATGTATAAAAATACCCCACATTTCACTGAATTATTACAATTAACCAGTTGAATACTGCTTAGAAATGCTTGCTGAACAAGAACGTGAGCTGCATTTCTAAGTGGCTGAATTTTCCAGAGTTAATTTATGCAAATAATGTGATGGGACTGTGCTGCAAAAGCTTTCACCGAGGAAAAGTATAGACTGTTCTTTATGCTTTGAGATGTTTATTTGTAGTTGTTTATTTAATGTTTGTATTGTGGAAGCAATAACAGAAAACGCTCAAAATCATACATCACTAGTAACACTCCAACACAGTCATGCTTGAAGCCAGCAGCGAGATCAAGGATAAGATTTTCTATGGCTGTTTGGCTGCATCATCCTAAATTTGAAATAACAAGCTCCCAGTGTGACGACTTCTTGTCTTATTACTACTTCATGTCACCAAATCACTTGTCAAAAAAACTCGCGCTAAGAAATATTACAAGCCGTTGCACAAGTGGCCTCGGGACATGTAGAGTGTTGAAATGAGGATGCAAACTCACCTCCAGGACTTTAGGGCTGCCCTGTCGGCCAAGCGTGCCCAAGATCAGTCCCCATCTCTGGGCCAGTCGAGCCTTGTCAATAGCCTGGAGCCTTATAGCGCGCATGGCCTCGTGGTCGTAGTATTCCCTGGAGAACACCTTACTGTAGGGGTCGTATCTACAAGCATAGCCAGGCAGAAAAAGGCTGAAAATCACAGATGTGAACAGGACGTGTCGATACTTTTGAAAGAATGAACCTGATTACACATATTACAATCCATTGTTCTGGGATCAATCTCAAGGACAGAAATGCACCAAAAAAAAAAAAAAAAAAGAAAAGAAAAGAAAAAAAAAAGGTGAAAAATCCAATCACAAAAAGTCATCAAACACAACAGGAGTTAGTGTATCTGAGGGAAAAATAGATGTATTTTTGAGCATCTAATCTCCTTTTCTCTGGTACAAGGGGTACACTTGAGATTAGAATCTTGTTTATGAGAGAGACCTGTGATCTGTGCAGCAGTGCATATGTCTATAACAACACAATTTCACTTTGCATGCAAGCAAGCCTTATCAAAACAGAACTTGAGCTTCACATAATGTTATCATGCCACTGCGATAAGGTGAATAATCAGGACTGCAAGCAGTTTTTAAATTTAAACAGCACTAAAAAGCATCATAAGATTCTGAGCCTAGAACATAAAAATTGAGGATCCAAAAAGGTGATTATGAATGTTGATCGCTTCCGTACTTAAAAAAATGTTTTACTTTTTTCATTGCAATTATTACAAAAAGTTTATTTGACATCATTTGCCCCCAAATGATCAAACTAACACTAGTTCTATAATAAACACTATTTTGTATCATATAAAGAGAGATATACATGAAATATGTGACAATACCTGTAGGCAGGAATGTCTGGGTTTGCAATCATGATTGATTCCAGGTGAAATCTTCCATCTCCAAGATAACTGTAGAAAGATACCAATCAATTCAATGTTTGAGGTGAATGAAACGAGAGGAAAAATAAAGTGTGCAAAGAAAATTCCCTGAAGATGATTAAAATTCATTGTGCAGCCATAAGAAATGCTGACCTATTCTCTTATTCTCTCCATCAGCGTTTTCTCTCTGTTTTGTTTTTTTTAACATTGTCTTTTAATTTATGTCTGCAGCCTCTTAACAGAAGACCAAAGTGTTTTCGGGCAGAAGCCTTACGGCTTGGGTGGAGGGTCTGCCCACTTCTGCTGTTTGGGAATGTGACCTCAACGAGCGGAGCACGCTGTTTACAGAGAATACAAGCTTTTCCAATTAACCCAGGGTCTGGTGCTGGGGATTCGCCAGAGCGCAAGCAAACGTGGAGTTCACAAACCGCAAACACTGAGTGACATGGAGGTGTCTAAAAATGCAAGGTCTCTTACATAAATTCCCCTTGGGGTCAGGCTGAGAACAATCCTGTTGTTAGTGTGAGGGGGACTCAGGTCAGTACCCTTACTTATTACTTAGCAGGGGTCTCAAAAGGCCTACTGTGCCAGGACGTGCAATTAAACCCACTAATTGGTCAGTGTTTAGAGTGGCTCAAAGCAGGCTGTGGGTGGTTTGCCATACAGGCTACCAAGAGACACGACTAGCCGAGGCTCTATTTGTTAGCAAGTGCATGATTGTGTGTAAGCACGTTTGTCTCTGTTTGCATCTGTGTAATAACACTGAACACAAAATGAACTCAAGGAGAGCCTCTGTTGCACTGCCTCTCTTTGCTTAGAAACATCCAAGGCCCTCGTATAATTATGTTCCCAACAATAAGCCTGCTGCATTTCAGTCACGGTTGTCCTCAGCACTCTTCGGCTCTAAAAGGTTGGTGTGCTTTAACGCTCCCTATGACCACAGTCCTTCTATCTATATTCTTTATTTTTCAAAAGTGCTCTCACTAGAATGGCAGAATGCTGTGTGTCTGTGCGTTACGCAACTGCCTATTTTCACATTCACATCTTCATATTGTTCTATTATGAGTGAGAGCTAGAGGTGGCAGCTCGAAATGGGCGAATGGCCATTTCAATACACTTTAAAAATACTTTTCATTATGGAAATGACAGAGACTAAGACCTTTTAGAGCTTCAAAATCACCCTTAAAGACTAATGCATCACTATTCATTCTCCATATTGCTCAAGCGGGTCAAAACTTTGATAAAATGCAAATACAGTTTGAGCACACACCACTTTTTGCGGGAACTTGCTCATTTTGAATTCATATAGGATGACTTGATATTAAATATTCATTTATTGCTATAATACAGGTGCTGAACAAGACCATGCACTGTAAAAAAGAAATCATATTAAGAGCAGATCTGCTCTGCTTTCGTTAGTGACAGTGAACAATCAAAGCGCCATTACTCGAATAATTCATTAAAGTAAAAAGGAGACTGATCAGCAGAGGGAAACCATTTCGCTGTAGCTGTACTTCTGATATAGCTGTCACATCAAAATAAAATGTTTCAGCTATATATTTTTAGACTGAAATTTAACACTAGGGGATGGTGCTACCAGTGAGGTTAAAGTCCTCATGTGTTCAATGTAACACGTGTGGATTAAATGAGAAAGAGAGCAACATACATCCCTCAGGTAGGCTAATCGATTTTCTCTCCCAGCACACCTCTGCACAAGCCAGCTGACACATCAAAGACAATGCACATTGGATTAGAAGGTGAAACACACTCTGACCCTTCCACAGCTTTCACGCATACAAAGAGACACACTGAAACAGACACACAGTACACATCACTTTTGTATCCACTTATGCATATAGCAAAGCCTGTCCTTGTGCAGCTGTTACGCACTGGGAGATTTTAATCGCATGGACAAACATTAGATGTGTGCAGATCAGACATATGGGGCTGTGCACCTCAGCATAATTATATCAAGGGAAAATCATCTCACTGTGCACTACAAAGCATAAGATTTATCTACTGCAGACAAGCACCAGATGTATAGACACACAGTAGCTGCGGAGGTGTTGTTTGTTAGTTGGACCTGTTACTTTGCCAAGCGTTTTCCTCCCTGCAGCACAGGCAAAATAAGCATCACTTTGACACATCGCACATGAAGGGTGTTTTTGTGAAAATACACAGGAAGTAGTCTTTTAGGGTACATGCAGCTCCTGACTGGATGCATCATCTTTTTTTTTCTGATTAAGATTAAATAAATGGGGAAAATAAGAAATTAAAACGGGCAATCAGACAAGCTGAAACTAATATATCAAGGAAACCTTTCAATCCTTACTATGGCAACGTATAGTAGGTGTCATATTTTGCTAAAGCGTTTCCTTAAATCTAAACTATAAAACATGTGAATATGTTGACTCTGGCTTGAAACAAGCCAAAGGTGTCTGAATACATACAATTCAAGCTATTCAAGGTGGCCGTTTCTGGCTGCTTATAGCTCACAGATATGGCTGGTTATCACAGCCAGCTCTGTCTGGTGTAACAGGCATTATGGCATACAGATTATTACTCATGCCACATGGGTGGGCATGGCAATAGCAGGCTTTACTATGGAAGGAAAGGAGAGAGAAGACAATGGCTGGATGAGTCAATGCTGGATCTCTACAGCTATCTAATCTGTGCTAACTAAAAAAAAAGGAACTGGGCAGACACTGTAAGGTGGGAGACAGGAGGAATAAGATTTCTTACACAATGGCATTGACATGGCGCTCCAAGCGAGGGGAGGTGCAGCCTAAAATTTCTCCCGGTGACAGAGGGCGACACTGTGGGACAAGCACATCATACTCTGTCTTGAGGGCTGCACTCACAGCCTAGAATATGGAGGAAGGAGAAGAGATTATATTCTCTGTGCACATATTTAATCAGGTTCTTCACTTTTGATGGTTCATTTTTACATTTTTAATAACGGAAAGATAACAAGAGATGCATCGAATATGAATGTGGCTAAGTCTGAACCTACAGAAAACATACAGACCAAACATTTTTCTTCATCTTCCATCAGACTCTGTGCTGTAGGACATTTAAGTAAAACAAAACAATAGATATTACATTAAAGCCAAGTCTGCCTTTTAATGGGTTTCAAGGTTTGCATTGCAATTTTACATTTGATGTAAATCAAGTGATATTAATGCAGAGACCTGCACTTTAATGTAGTGCCCATTGTTTTATTTTAAATTGAACATGCTAAAGATATGAACCAGAGGAATAAAAACGTGCAACTGTCTGTGGTCTCGATTCAATGTATGCAAAAGGGAAAAACAGAATTAAAAGTCAGAAGATAGGGGATTACCACTATTACCACTGGTGCAAATATATAGAATATTATAATAATATAATATTTTTAAAAGACTGAAAATGTCAACTTCAAGTGATACTGAAAGGGTCATGAATGATTTTCTGCCAGAAGTGTAACTCTTAACACACAACTGGTGTTTAAATCCTCATGCTTCTGCAAAGCACCAAAAAAAGAGTGCTTTCATTTTTAGAAAAATGAACTAGTTCATGTGTACTCATTTAGATGAAAACAGAAAACGAGTGAACAATTATTATAAGAAAAAAAAGAAAAAAGAAAAAGTGTGTGTGTTCTGAGGATAAACAAAGGATTTAAGGCTAATTTAAGGCAGTCCACAGGGAATACGGGTGAACTTCTCCCGCCCGTACTGTGTGACCCCAACAAGCCTACACACATAAGACACGAGTGAGATTGGAGCAAGCATGCATACAAAACATAGAGACTTATGCAGACATATACACATAGGCGGACTCAAACATCCCATCATATAATGTGACCTGTTAGGGTAGAGCTTGATTTAAAAATAGTAGTGGTTGCATTAGTAAAGGTCCAAAGTGGCACTGGTTCAACACAGCATATGAAAGCAGCAAAATGCATTATAGAAAAGGGAGGCAGCCAGCCTGAAAGAAGGCTGCTCGAGCTTAATACTATAGCTGCTGCCACTGCTTACATAAAGAGCACTACTGAGCACGATGCTGAACCGAGCGGCCTTCCGAGTTCATTGCACCTTTCAAATCCAAAATAACTGCTGCCGGATTTGTCAAACCCACACTTGAACTGAGCTTTAAGAGCGGCGTGTGAGCTTGTTCATAAAAGCCAGGAACTGCAAAAAAAAGTATACTGTACAAATGCAGAGATGTGTGTGTATTCCTGTACTGTACAGAAAAATATACTCTTTATGTAATATGGAAAATACAAGTGACAATAACTGTGTGCGTCAGCTCTCTCCGACGCGAGAATCACACACAAATGCACACAAAGTCTGACAGAACCGGCGCTTAATCACCTGCAGCGCCGCCACAAACTGAATAGTGCTGACGAGTGCAAGAGACTGTCCAGGAGAGAAGTTGAACTTGATTGTGTCCAGGAAGTGTGCATTGTCCATCTGGATATCCACAAACACATACAGCATCTTGATACCTGCAGTCGAGTCTATGGGGACTGCAGCAAGACAAAGACAAAAGAAAGACAGATGAATACTTCAGTCCTGCTTCTTTAGACTGCTGTATATGGAACATCAGAACATAAACATATATACACAGCAATACAGCTACACAAATAAACCGTATGTGAGCATACTGCAAATATAAAGATCCTACGGTACGCACCTATGTGACATAACTGAAACATGAGTGAGAGTCTAGCACGTGCAGGAACTGATGCAAAGACCTCAATTATTTAGGGAAGGAGAAGGACACACGCGATTACTATTAATGCCATTAATTTCACAGACCATTTACTACGCGCCCGGGCCTGTGAGACGTAGCGACAGACATGCTGAGTTAGATGCTGAATAAAGCAGGGGAGAGTCCAAGAAACAATGGGGGAAAGGGTCTAGATAAGAACAAAGAATTATTGTTTGTGTTGATCATTATAATCGGTCTTCCTCTCGTGCTACAGTTAATTTGCAGATCAGAAGCGAGGGGACTTTTTTTTGTTACAATTAAGCAAATGGCCCATTATGGTTGAAATGCTTTATGAACAAGTGCAGCTCACTTGATGGCCTAGATTAAAGCAACACTTAGAGAGAGAGCGATATGGGAGCAAGGCTCAACAATGTGCAGATAATAGGGAGTGAATAAAGAGGGGATAGTGGGAAAACATAAGAGCCGTCTTAACAAAGGACTGAAGGCAGCTGTGATGGAAATGGGAGAAGAATGAAACATTCCCATGAAAGTAGGCTGGAAAATAGAGAAATTTAATTTGGGGGTGTGGGCAGATGATTTTATAATAAACTGTATAAAGAGCAAATGCTTTGGAATGGGAGGCAGGAGTGGAAAAAGTAACAGGATACCGAGTATGTGTGTTATGGGTATTTAGTTTGAGTGTGAAGGGTAGGTTGTCAATTAACTGGGAACAGAGGTGATGAATGGGCTCACATTTCAGCACCGAGTAAAGGAGAACAGATGGATAGATATTTAAAACAGTGGGGTTTGCTGCAGGCCACACGCTGAGTGAGAAACCAAGGAGTTAAATACATCATGAGGGGGAGATAGGTAAAAATCTAGACTGAGACCAACAACCGTCTGTTGCTTGTTTATAGACACTCCCAAAACATAAAAGGGCAGAGGAAAGTGACATCGATCTGTGTTCACATTAGCATGGTAGCCTGAGAGCACTTAGGTGCTGCAATCAGAGACACAGTCAATGAGACAGACACGACTCACTTGCACCATCACTGGTTTTATCCTTTTCATGGCAATAAGCTCACTTAGCACAGCTGCTTATTAATGCCCATGAAAACAAACACAAATGCACACTCAAATTGAACAAAAGGGTGGACATAGTGCTATACTGGCTTGGTTACAAATGGTCTGTTAAAAATCAATATGTAAAAACAAAATCTATTCTGATATTGTACCTCTGTATAATTCATGAACAATAAGCCAATCGTTTGGCATATTGAAAATGTGGTCCTGAAATAATCTGTATTATCTATGTGGGGAAATGTGATAGCATTTAACTTGGATTGGAGAATGGATTTAGCATTTATATAATGAAATAAGAGATGCTTGCTATGCTATTATGGTTTAATAAGATATGACATTTATTTGACCCAAAAGTTGGTGAATTACATTGTTAAAGTAGCCAAAACACAAAAAGCAACGTAGCTTGATAAAATAAATAACTGAGAATGGCACAAAATACACAAACGAGCTCAATTTAACAAGAAAACGGATGTGAGTGAAGAGGGCAATATATAAAAACAGAAATGTAATACAATATGCTACTGTGGCGTTGTAGAGGGCAGTCAAGGTTATACGTTTATTAAATTTATTATCTAAAGCTATTCACCATAGCCACAATCATCTGAAGACTTGTCTATTACCTGATGGAGCAATCCAAACAGTGTATTGATTCACAATGAATTCAAACATTAACAGCAGGACATGAGAGGATTCTCACTTAAAGTTAATGTCATAAGCTGATACTGCTGACAACATTTCAACTGCTCAAAACAATCAATACAGTCGTATACAATAAAAATCCCACAGCAAGTGTCTACAGATGGGAACTGTTACCTGGGCCTTTATAAAAATTATAAAACTGTTATCCAGTACCACACAAATACGACTAGCTACTCTAAAATCAGTGCCATGGCCATGTTCTGAAATGACTTTAATAGTGAGGATCTACTCATGATGTTTAAGGAAGACCAGTAAAACTTTCCTGGCATTATCGGAGGAGAGCTTCTATCTCCTGACAGTTTTCCTTCCTGGAGTTCAATTTTGGATTCTATATTTTGATTCCAGTATGTTCCCCAGTTTATCTCAGGCTGTTCTGTTCCAACTACTATGGTATTCAGGTTAAACATCAACAAAAAAGTCCCCAAACTCATATCTGCAAGCAATGTTAGAACTTTAAAACACGGTTTTATGATGTTGCCCATATTGTCCGGCTCAAACTGGAGGTGCTTTATGATGAGGAAATATGAGAGGACACCACTACTCTCAAAAGCAGATACTGCAGAGGAAATGAAAGGGAAATGAATGAATGCGGGAGAGAGAGTTCCTCTGTGAGTCAGACAAAACACCGTGTCTTTCATCTCCCACAGGTGGCTGACATCTTGGGGAAACAGTGCAGTGATGTCCTCACGACTGAGAGATGAAGGTCAGGAACGGATGCACGACACCACCATTACATTTGCATTCTCTCAGGATCTGCAGTCCATTTGGGTTTGTTTGTTTTTTTAATCTCTTCCATCAATTAATATCTGATCTCCATCCCAACCCGCAAAGACTTTAACGCCTTTATCCTTGCATTTGCTGGGCTGCTCTCAGCAGAAACAGGTACATATCTTATCTTTTGTAAACATACATGCCTGCATACATAATTGCTCCATGATAATCAAATTATAAATATGCCAACAGCACATACACAAAAACTAACACAATGAACACAATAAAGCCAAAAGAGAAACAGAGAGCGAAAGAGAGAGTTTTCCAGTAGTATTAAAATTCTGTTGGTCATTTCTGGTATTTGGGATAGGTGAGGTCATTCTGGCAGAGATATATCAAAACTATTGATTTAACATTTCCTCCCATGTTCTGCGAAAGGCAGACAGTGGGGGCGAGGGTGAAGGTCCTCGAGAACTGCTTGAGGTTTTCAAAGAACGGCTCTAATGCATGTCCTCCATTGATCTGCTGAGTAAATGTGATGCCCAGGCTCCAAACATCTGATATGCTTTCCAAACTAGAGTTGGGAAGAATGCACCAACTAGTAACATTTTCCATTGATCGATGGCTTTGTCTGTGAGTCTGTCGATGTTGGTATGTCTATGTTCTGAAGCTTCTTTTTTTTTTTTAATGCAACCCACTCTTAGTAAGTGGGTGTCTTCGATGCTAGATCACTTGACATTCTCTACACGAAGAGTCATGAAGAGAGAAAAAAAACAGAGACTCACTTAGGCAACTGTGGCCATAGTGCACCATGAAATCTGCTCCCAGGGCTCGAGCAGTGAAGTCGTCCACACAGCAGGCGCCGTACGTCACATCCCCCATCACAAATGTATCTGCATCTGTGAACCTGGAATTTGGGCAGAGGCTCTAATCACTGTTGTTACAGACCATATATGCTGTTGCTTGTTACCATAGCGAATAACACACATAGCATCCAAGGCATGGTGTGATTATGAGCGAGCTGAGTAAGATCAACTATCCACTTGCTGCCGATAGAGTAGACTATATAGCATCTGACAAAGCTACCAGTCAATGACTGACTCACAGTACATCAGGGTGACACACTGCTATTCTTTTGCTCCTTATAACTGGGAGCCAGCGGCCAAAGTACAGTACAAGCTGTCTGATAGTTAAAGCCCTGCCAGACGAGGGTTAATGGGTCATCAGTTAGCCTGGCCACAGACAGAACGCTAGACGAAGAGGAGAAGCACAAAAGGAAATGTATGACTGTTACAAATAGATTAGAGTTTGCAGAGGTCTTTAACAATCTATTTCCCAGATTTGCTGTGAAGGCTGTGAAATACACAGACCATGTGGGCCCTAATGTTCCACTTTGCAGATGTAAAAGGGCAAAATAAACATGGCCTTCTTGAAAGGAACACTAACAAATTACACAGGCATCTGTGGACTCAGTACTGTTAAAAATAATTGCAGATTGTGCTACTGAAAAACAAGTGCCTACACATATCACCCTTTATGGGCAAATAAAATGCTAAGTAAACCCATAAAGACTAAGTAAAATGAATAAAAGCGGGGAGTAACAGCAAAAAAGAGCTAATGAACAGAAGCTTGAGGCATTGTAAGGGAGGGAAGATGGGTAGACAAGGGGGCGTTTGTAAAAGGAAGTTGTTGCCAGGTATTCGTGGCTGTATTCTGACAGATTTAGGCTAGACAGAAGAAGTAGAACTGAGACGAGAAGAAGGTCTTGGGGAAAGGAGAGGAAAGTGATAAACAGAAATGGCTGCACACAGAACAACATCTGTAGAAACCCACAGATTCTTAGTAATATGTCTCCTGCTGCCCAGTCTTTCAACCAACATCTACTCTGTTTATTCCTCGCTCTGCACCTCGCCAGGGGCTTCACACAAAGTTTCTATTTAGCCTTTCCTCCCTCAATTTCTCTCATGTAATCTCTAGTTTGTGCTCTCTATAGGCCCCTCATCATTGTCCCCTGGATTTCTACGTAGTTCCTCTCCAAATGTCCCTGTCCCTTCTCCTATAATAGCAGCTCTCAAGTGAAAGGAGTACAGGCCAGCTGAGCCCAGGAAAACACAGACAGAGCAACTCATCTGATAAATAAATATTTGCATTCAAAGGTTTGAATCAGTGGCTCTCTCTCTTTCTCTGGGTTTTGATTTTGTCTGCATCCATCTGTTTGTGCACCATTGGATGTCTAGCCAATAGCAGGAAGGTAATTAAGGATCACTAAAAATGATACAATAACAGGGATCATTTAAGGTTTCTCACTCACTGGAAAGATTATTTTTCATAAACGTGCAACAACCTTTCAGCTAAAAATACTGTCCACCAGAAAAAAAAAAAAGATTTCCCCTGCAATTCACTGCAGACCACGCAAAACCATCTACAATGCAAAACACAGCACTACAGAAGATTATTGTATCTAATCAGCCATCTATCTGCCAGAAATATCATTACTACACTGGCAGTGCAAGCTGTATCTAGTTATTTCCAGGGTAAGTACATTGAAATTTTATGGTAATAAATGCTAAGAATCTGTTTAAGAGGCTGATATGAGATGTGTAATGCTACTGGGACATGGACAGAGTAATTACTGGGCAACATATAGTCCCATATCCCAATGGGAGAGCGAAACAGAACAAAGACGCATGATGAGAAAAAACAGAGAGAGGACAACAACTTGAAATGTGTATCAGTGTAAATCACAATCACATTATCTCAACACAGGACACTACTGTACAGACATAGACCCATTTCTGTAATATACTCACATATCTATATTATTGCTAATATATATTGTAATATATCTATATCACTAAAGCACTTCTGGATGGATGCAAACTGCATTTCGTTGCCCTGTACCTGTGCATGTGCAATGACAATAAAGTTGAATTCTATTCTATTCTATTCTAAAGCCAAAATGTCCTTCGATCCATCCCTATTTAGATTTTTTCCACTTTCACATCCTCAACTATCACTCCTCTCCTCTATTGCTTCGCATACTGGTGTCCCGTGTCTTGCACAGTTCCGATTTCTCTCTGCATATCAGCAGTGGTTTTGCCTCATCTTGTGGTACTCAGTTCAGCCATTCCAACTGAAATGTCATTAAGATCTAATTAAGATGTCAGAGGAGCTTGTGAACTCTATAACAGCCCTTGTTAATTAGCTCTTTAGCATACAGCTCAATATGTGTGAGAAATTGCCAACTGATTTGAATCTCCGTTACAAAAACCACTGTGCTGGTGTGTGCTACAAAAACAAGCTTGAGTCTGCAGCAAGAATGGAATACATGCATCCAAGTACACATGTGCACATGCGCGCACACGGTGTAAAAGTATTGCCAGCTGATTGTATCACCACTTATCAACAGTTTAAACAACTGATGTGTTTTTACATAAATGGCATTTTTCTTCACTGCATCATTGTCCTAATGCAGTTGAGTAAGCATAAAAGTAAATGCATCTTTCTGTTCTGTGCTCTGATGCCAATTTCCTTTTCCTGACTTTGACAGGAATTTCTTCTGATGTCACAATAAAGCAGAGAACTTGTTGGTACCAGTGCATTACACCTCAAAGATGTTGCAGCAGACAAAGAGAATGCAAAACTTCTCTCGTCTCTGAACAATTCGATTGCGCCACACAAAGCCATTCTGTCACAGATGACACTTATCTGTTCATGAAAATTACCAGACTAAATTAAACTAACAGGCTTCCACCATCTGTCTAGATAACATTTGATTTAAGGTTCTGAGTATTTTGCAATGTGTTAAGTTGCAGATATATTTCATTGACAGTTTTACTATTGGGCCCATTAGCCTGAGAGAAAAAACAAACGACTGTTTAAAAATGATATATAAACAACTTTCCATTATAAAACTCCATTGTACCACAGCTAATATGTCAATGACATATTTAAACTCTGAGCAAGCTGAAAACTATGATTACATTATACATTTTATAGTATTAACACTGCTTGCTCTGGTAGCGCGTGTTAATTTCTATTTGTGTCTGTGCAGCAGATAAAGTATTGAACCCATCACCAATTTTCAGTGTAAATGTAATTCTAAAAGGTGCTATCAATATGAAATTTTCACCAGATGTTGGCAACAAACCATTCAATCCACATATGTAAAGAAATCAAACCATTGATGTCCATAGATTCAGTTATGTGTAATGATGAGAAATGACAAAAGGGAAAAAACTATTGAATACCTGAATAAAGGGAGGTTTAAAAAGGCATGGGAAGTCACAGCACCAGCTGAAATCTATCAGTAACTAGACAAAGTTGCATTTCCTGCGAAAATGCAGTGTGAATGCCGTGCAGTGGAATCTGAAAACAGCAGGAGAACTATCTGCTGAAAACACTTTGTAGAAACTGAAGTCTTTGCTGAAAACTGTTGTACTTGAAAGGGTACACTGAACAATGTCAATAAAGCACACTGAGTGCAAGCAGAGAAGAAGTGTGACAACCGCCACAGGTAGGATTCAAACCTGCACCACCAGGCCTCACGGCAGCTGCTCATCTCACTGAGCCAAACTAGTTCTTGTCCCAAAGACAGATATGGTGAGAGAAAAATGTGAAGGGTCCGTTAGAAGCTGAATCGTGCTGAAAAGAGGTGAAAAAGCTGAAATTTATTCTGAAAAGTGTTAAAAAAAAAAAGTTAAAGTGTTTACTGAAAAAAATGTTGCCATAAGTAGGATTCGAACCCCGGCCTCCTGCTCTGAAAACGGCTGCTCATCTCACTGAGCTAAAACACGGCTCAGCCTGGCAAGCTAAACTGGTGATCACACTGATAATGTGGTTCCAGTCATTAAAATGGGCCCAAAAAAATGGCATAAAAAGCTTAATTTTTCAAAAAGTATAAAAGTTATCAGCACCACAACATATAGCTGACATTAGCAGAATGAGCAGAACAGCTTAAAATTTGAATGGTGAAAACCGGATGAAAACTGAGGGAGTACTTAAGCGGCAAAGACACTAGAATAAGGTAGAAGAATAAAGTTTAAAGAGAAACAGGAACACAAATAAAAAGCAATCCTGCCGCATAGTGCAAATTAATATCAGCTGGGTCAGTCCCAACTGATGGCTTAAAAGAAGTGCCTCGTTACCAAGGTATCAGACAAGAAACATCTTATTGTGGGTAAAACCAATGAGCTCTCTCAAGACCTCATTGTTGAAAAACATAATGATGGCAATAGTTATGGAAGAATTTCAGACAGTGATCACTGTCAGGACCGTAATCTGGAAGTGCTTCCCGCAAGATTTCAGACAGAGGAGTCCCAATCCGGTCGTTAAGTGATAACGTGACGAATCCTACTTCCGGGCCTAAAGTAGTCTGCGTTTAATATGGCTTTTGTGTTGTTAACATGTTTAATGTTTTGTATTTTCTTCTATTTAATCTCAAAAAGCTCCTAAAACAGTCAGTGATCACTGTTGACCTCCCTCGGCTTTTATTACCGCTAATCATTTATTTGAGCTCAGTTTTTAAAACCTTAGGATGTAACTACAGCCCAGCCCATGCAGCAGTATATGAATGACTAACCTCGTATTGTGGATGGATTATCTCAGTTGTTCTCCTGGATGAAGTTTGGTCCTTTTACAGCATCCTGCCATGCGATTACATTTGTTCCTGACCACCGAGAACACTCACGTTAACTTTTATCGAGTGGAAAAAAAGTAACCCTACAAACGTCACTGCTGTTTAGTTTTCTGTCTTCATTTATGTTGGAAATGATAACAGAGCTGTGCGTTTTAATTTGTTTCCAAAACCCCGCAGTCAGGACATGCTATATTGTATTTAGATAGAAGCTAGCGAGCTAACTTCCTGCTAACTTCTAACTCCGTTAAATGTCATAAATTCCGTTTTCATGGATGCCTGGATGTTAAACTCAATTGTTACACCTGGTAGAGCAGAACGCTGATCATTTTATTAAAGATGAAAGACTTTAGACAGTTTTTCAACTCTCAGTAATGCCATAGTGATCGTTTGATATATGGACCTGCAGCGGAGTTTAGGCCCAGACACGGCTAGTGACGTCAGACTTAACGACCGGATTCGTGCTAGTTAATCTTTTCTAGGGACACCTTGGGCCCCTCAGTATCAATTTAGAATCATTTAAAAGCAACAACCTACCTGAATATTGGTGACAACTATGTCCATATATAACCATATTTATAACCCATTTTCTGATGTCTGTTTTCAACAGAGTAACACATCATACCACAAAATGGGAGAAATGGGAGTTTCCTCATGGGTGTAGAGTAACTGTGCCATCCTGTTCAATATGTACTAAAGTCTTTGAGGAAAATTTCTACCTTGTTGAATTTATGCCAATAAAAACTAAAGCAATTCAGAAGTGAAAACAGGGTCTAACACGCTAACATCAACATGTACCTATTTAAAGCAGCTGGGGAGTCTAACTACAAAATTATAGCGTTTTCTATTATATTCTTTTTTTTTTAATGTATTGTATTGTGATTGTATTGTATTGTTATCCTATATATTATCCATGTGCCCTAACTGTATCGCTAACTAACATCATTACTTTTCTGTTTTGAGAAACCAGTAAATTTAAAGGTAAAATAAACAAAAAAAATTGAAATTTGACCCAGGAATAATTAATTAAAATGCTTATCTGCCAAACCCACATTTTCCAACTGACCAAGCCTGTTTCACTAGAATAACATGTATTCCATGAATTACTCAGCAAGTGTGGGAACTGTCAACTAGACTGTCAGATCTTTTTTTTTTTTAAGGGTGATAATGTCCATATTGTGTGTATGTGGGTGGGGTGCAGTAGAGTGGAGTGGGCTGAGGGTGGTTAACCGCTGAATTTTTCACAGTCATCCATGATCATCAGGTGGGCTAATCCAATTTACAAATTTGCATGCCTCCTTATTTCCCTGCTGATGTAAATGAATTTGTTCAGCAGTAGCTTTACAAGAAGAGCAAAATGAGTAAGAACATAATGAAAGTTTGTCCAAAATTGCAAGGTTTTAAATGTTACATATTTTGTAGTAAAACATCAGTAAACAACAGTTTTTAATGCTACAGAAAGGTTTCTTTCATTATTTTATTTTTAAATACAGCTCATTGATTTAATTTAAATGGTATTATGACAGTGAACATCAGCAACCCAAAACCTGTTACTTTGGCAGGAGAGTTTAATAGTTAGCAAGGTCCTTTTGCAAAATAGAGTTCTATTTTTAATCTTCAGCCAAAGCCCTTGCTATAATAGGTGTGCATTCTCTCCTGGTGGGTGTGTGGGTTTCCTCCAGGGTCGCTGAATTTCTTTTACTCCAGAGAAATGCAAATAGATTTTGACTCTAAATTGCCAAGCGGAACTGTGAATATGTTGACCCTGATGTATTGGATATCTGTCCAGACTGTCTCACTGCCTTTCACTCGGTGCTTCCTGCGCTGGACTCAATGGGATCCTCTAGACTGTGGTTTTCAGAAAACCAAGTATTACTATATGTTCTTTTGTCAAGGTGACCAATATACGAGTCTTGTGGTTTTCTATATTAGGATGCATTACAATACACTGCAAGCTGTACCATTTTCAGAAAAGCACTATAGAGGAATATCTTGGAGAGTAATATCTTTGCCACACTGAAACTCATCAGCAGCGTCTGGCAACTTTGTTTTCTTTGGCATGCACGTACTGAGCATTAACAGTACAACAAATACTTAATTGTTATTGAAAATAAACAGCTAGGCGGTTACTGATACAGAAGGATATTAAACAAGATTATTGATTGATCTTAAAGAACTATAAAGGGCAGGTAAGGCTTAATGGCAGTGCTTTTCATTTTGCATCAGAATGGTAATCCTAATTTATAACCTTATAAACTGAAACTTGTTCATTTTCGAGAATTGATATCCATTATCTCTAAGGGATAGCGGTGGCTATTTCTCAGCAGTATAACTATGCATGCATATTTCAATATTAATAGTATAATAACTTATCAACCAATATCAATAAGTGTCTAATTGATCAAAACACCCAACTGCTTCTCTGTTGTGTTTTCTTATACAGTGTCACTAAACATATTGTAATGCCCATGGTAATGAAAAAGCTGTTGCAGCAAAAGCTGAAGGAGAGAACTTTTTTTTAGCTTATCACAATGAATTATAATGTGCATCCAACTGAAGTCTTGTCCTTACATTGGTTATTATCCCAATAGAGCACATGTGGTTCCTAGAGTAGAACAGTAGGAAGGCCTATCAGCTATCAGGCTGCTCATCCTATGGAACCAGGTCCCAGTTTGGATTAAGGAGACGGACACACTCTCTAGTTTATAAAGATCAGGACTGAAAAACTTTCCTTTTGATGACGTATGTACTTACAGCTAGATCGGTGACCCTGAGCCATTTATTAATTATGCTGGCATATGCTCAGGTTACATGGGGTTACTTCCCAAGATGCACTTAGCCATTCCTTTCCATTCCTAATGCATTTACATGTCGCTACTGCATGTCAAGTTTTTCCTACAGTTTGCATTTTGTCCTTGTATTTATTTATTGTACTTGTCTTTCCCTTTCCATCACACCTCAACCGATTGCTCCAGATCGCTGCCCCTCTCTGATCTTGGTTATTCTGGAAGTGTCTCCTAGTTAAAACAGAGTTCTTTCTTTTCACTATCGCCAAGTGCTTGCTCACAATGAATTCTCTAATTGTTGGATTTTTCCTCCCAAATTCTTGGGTACTTACTCTTGCAATATGAAGCACTCTGAGACTACCAGCACTGTATTAGGAAAGTTGAACTGAATTGAATTTTACAACGTTTTTTTTGTCAGGTTCACCTTATGGTATGAAGACCAGCATAAAACCCTGCCTGTCTGTATTTACTAAAGCGGCTGAGTGTCAATTTTGCAACTGATGTGTGGAAATGGGATTTTTCCAGCAGGCCTTGGCATACATATCTGTAAACATTTCCCTGTCAAAGCACACAATATGGTGAAAATATGATTAAAATAAATTATAAAAACATAATTTACTAATGTCTGCACCAGACAACTTTCCACAAATTATGCATAATGCTAAGAAAAAAAAGGCTGTAACAGCTTCCACTACAGGTGTAATTTCTTTGAAAGCCAGAGGAAGAAGTTTTGAGAATAAGCAGATAAATGAATGGGTGGATGGCTCAAAGCTTTGAAGTCCTGACCCTGAGTATAGCCAAAACTCCTATATGGTTTTCTACAATACTAGTATTTTGATGAAGCAGAACTTAACTGAAGTTAACAACAGAGGGAAGTGGGTAATTCCAATACAAAATTCATACATGTTTTAACTTAGATGTCTGACATGCCCATTACATTACATTAAGTTACATTTTACAGTGAGAGATGATCTTGTAGTGTTTCTATGTTTCAGTCAAACAAAGTGATTCTGATTTACTTGCCTCTCCTGGATCTGAACTGTCATGCTGTTACCGAAGGGAAACATATGCTTAAAATCAGCACTTACACTCTATTATTTCTGATAGTAGATTAACATTCTCCCTCATTATATCTCCTTGTTGTTGTCCTGCTAATTTGAACTGCTTTTATTTGAATGTGTCAGTCATGGCTGAAATAAACTGCCTGTGTCTTTGTCAGTGAACCACCCACAGATCTTTCCTCTCCCATCAACCCAATTCTAAAAACTGTATCCTAAAGCTAATGTGGCCTCATTAGTAAATCTGGCCCATGATCTATGCAAGGTGTGCAGAGGCACTTAGCTTATACCTTCATCTGCTATTTTCCATATAAACAGTAGGGTCAGAAGGCTACTCTGAATTAGCTGGCTCAACTCATAATAAAATAAATGCCTCAATAAATTGTGTTTGAACTATATTGCTGGTTAAAAATGAAAGCAATGAGTGGCTGCATTTTACTGAATTTTATGCAAGACACTCTTACACATACTAATAAATCCTTCTTAAATGGTTCAAGGCTTACCTGCCAGAGTTATTAGAGCTTTGTATTTTCTACTTAGATTCTATTTTGTAATTCAGTTTAGTTTCAATTACTTTCCAGAATGGATTTTGTTATTTCTGTTTTTCTGAATTTCTCAGATTGTGGACTTCATAAGTTTTGGTAAATAATAAAAATAAAACACTCAGAGATTCTGGTGAAATCTAGAAAGACAAGAGGAAGATCAATTGTTTGACTATCAAGAATTTGAAAATGCACATCACTGATCTTCATAATTCCCCCAAAAGAGCTCAAAACCTGAATCAAGCAAGAGTTGGAATATTTAAGTACAGATAATAAAACATCTTTAAAGCATTTTAAAGTATTAATCACAAAGTTTTAACATAAGCTTTAAAGTATTATAGTATAATCCATAGCACAAAGGCATAGCTACCCTTACACGTGTTTGTGTTAACACATCTGAGCGATACAGCAGAATTAATCATTATGTAGCATGAAGAAAATAAAAGAGCTGAGGGTTGAAAAGGGCAAAGTGGCATTTTATTGGTTCTTGACAAACCTGTGCATTCCAAGTAAATGCATCAAAGAGGTCGGTGTAGCATAACATGCATTAATTAAATAGGGTTTGGCTAAAGCATAAACACAGAACTTGCTCCAGACAGGATAGTCTGTATTGTTATAGTCTACCCTTGGAAACACTACAGTGCAGCTGCAGAATACAACACAGTAAGTGTCCATAGGGCTGTCCTTATGACTGTGTTACCATCGACATTTTAACATCTGAAATCTAATAATAGCAAAGGCAGCACATTGGCCTCATAGGAAACAAAGTGACAAGCAGGTTGGCAAGGTGGGTACAGGTGCAGTAACACTGCTCTTACACAGTTGCCACTGAGGGCAGACAGCACAAATGAGCATATGTGGTGTGTTTGCATCCCAAGACAAAACACACGCAAGCTAACATGTGTATTAGGACACAAACTTGACTTTCCTATACACAAAAAACACGTGCATTATTTCCTATGTCTGGAAAAAGTGCATCGTTTAATTACATTACATTTCAGATATCTGCCCCCATTAGCCCATTGTTACTGTGTGAGTAAGCTTTGGCAAGGGGAAAAACAGACTGGCCCAGGAAAAGAAGCTTTTCCCCAAAGGCAGCAGGGGGGTTAACTAGAGATGAACCTCCATTATTTCTTAGTTCATTTTAGGCAAATGATGACAAACACGTGTGTTGAAAGGCAGAACGAGAGAACAGGAGTTCTTGCCACAAAGCACCAAGAGAGCGCAGGTCACAAAAGATGAAAATGATGATACTGACAAAGAGGAGATGACAGTCTATGTAAGACAGATGAGCCGTTTTCTGCTGGGCTCGTAATATTAGCAAATCTGATATCTATAATCTGCTTTCTGCACATATAACATAGATATCCTAACAAACTATTCCCTTCCAAAATAAATTTGGCATGGGGCTCTGAGCAAGAGGATTAAATGATTTCTACTCCTTTTGCTTGCAGTTGATGCCTCTCCCCTTACATATTTCACTTCATTTCAATGTCATATTGACACAGGAATCCTGGGCTGCCTGTCTTCCACAGAAAAAAAATAGGAGAGAAAAACCCCCAGTAAAATATGACAGTCTAACCAAAGTCATTGAACATCTGCCAGGAATGAGTAAATAGAGAGAAGGGCAACACAGCAAATATGGGATGATGCTTAGACAGATGTTTTCAGTAATGCTATTAGATAATCCTTTAACTCCCTGCAAAAAACAGCATCATTACCACTATTTCTGTGAGTGTATCTCATCTATTTGTCATGGCATTTATTCAAAAGCCTGAGCCATGGGTCATTATGGAAAAGCCTACAGCTTTATCAAGATAGAGCCCCCAAATCTATATAGCATAGCATTGCACAATTAAAGAGCTGCAATCCAATTTCATAAAAAGAAAAAAAAAATGGCAACAGCTATTGTAAGTGAGTGCTGTTGGGCTGGTATTGCTTAAGGAGGAAAGGAAAAAAATCTCAGGGCCAGGCCTATAACCAGGAATGCATCTAATCTCTAGGGATCTCAAAAGAAATAATACAGACAACTAAATTGAGTTTGATACAATGTTTATCAGATCTGCAGGGCATAAAGACAGGAATCAGTGTAAGTACTAAGGAGGACAGATAATAGGGGTATTAAATTCCACTGCACTATCACAGGAACACCAAAGCTTCCTTGAAGACACCGATTACTGCCTGGAACTATGCATTCATCTCTTCTTCTACCTAATGTAATTAATCCCACCAAAGGCATTCATGGGAAGCCCACATGTAAAAAAAAATGTGGGGACTAAATCAAAATATTTTTTTAAATGAACCATTTCTGAAAAACATGCAAAAACATGTTAGAAGGTTACAATTCTAAGAAAAAAATGGAAGAAATCCTCAATTTACCAAAACTGGATTCTTAAATATCTTTGGTTTTTTTACCCAGAAATTGTTGATTACAGAGCACTCTCACTGTGCTGTTCATAGTTGATTTTGGTTACAGTCCACTGAGCAAGTCCAGTAGGGTGAACACTGTGTATGACAACACAGGGATGTTCACTCAACACCTTTGCTAATCTAATTCAAAATTTAATAAATCACATCACGAGCAAATAAACTATAAACATCGTGAAACCAAGGCTGAACAACATGAGTAACATTCGAGGTAATTTCCACAAGGTTTTCTAGTGCAAGAACAAAACTTCAAGATTCCAACATTTAGAAGACAACACAAACTCACCAGCAAATGTGTCTGAAACTGTTGAATTTGTTCCAGTCAAAACTGGTTGTGATATAACAGCAAAAAGTGATCAAACAGTCAGCGAACATCTTCTCTGCCTGTGCAGACAAGTGTAAATTCTGTTTCATTCATTGCATGGTGAACGGGAAGCTCAGCTGAGTAAGAAATGGACAACAGAGCAAGAGTTAGCCCTCTCTTGTGGAGAAGTTTATGTTTAATTTTGTTAATATGTTGATATAATAATATAAAACACAACAATAATAATAATGTATACTTTATAGATCCCCGTGGGGAAATTACTTTCTCTGCATTTGACCCATTCACTCAGTGAAGCAGTGGGCCCGGGGCAGGCACCTGGGGAGCAGTGTTTAGGGACGGTACCTTGCTCAGGAGTACCTCAGGGTAGCCGTTGTGGATTCGAACCCCTGACCTTCCAATCATGGGGCGACCACTCTACCTACTGAGCTATCCCTGCCACTAAAACATTTAATGAATACAAAATTTCCCTTAATAGAGCTGGCACAGCTGGCATGCAAAGGGTTAACTTATGCCACAACCATAGCTGGACTGGACATCGGGCATATCGGGCATTTGTCCGTGGGCTGATGGTGATTTTTCGTTCTTATGATCTGACGGGGTTTTTTTTTTTTTGTTTGTTTGGTGTTTTTTTTTTTGGGGGGGGGGGGTAACAATATAAACAATGAAAGGTGGTGGATTGGCCAGATGGCCAACTCAGTTGTTTGGTGGTGGCTATGGCGGAGCTTCCACAGAGGCCAGCAGGTGGATGAGGGAAAGGGGAGGCAGGAGGAGAGACCCGAGCCGGCCGCCGTTCCGATTGTCAGGTGAACTGAACACTGAACTTCATAACAGGTAAGAAGTTATGAGCTGCAGTCTATCTGGGTCAGATATAAACCAAGTTTAGGTGTAGCTTATTTATCGCCCACGTTGTGCCAGAAAGAAGAAACCAGCAGAGGTCGCATTAAACAACAGCAGCACCTTTAAGCTTGATAAGCTGTTGTTAGAATTTATTTAAGCCACAACTGTAAAAGCTGCTGGCCATGATGTCAGCTGGTTATCTGGTGAGAGGGAAACATGAAGATGAAACCAGGAGATGTCCTTACTGAATCATCAGAGCTGAACAGGTGATGGAGAAACAGGTTTACCTTTTAGGTGACATGAATGAGTTGAAGGGAAGTTATAAACTGTTTCTGAGAGACAAATAACACCAGGATCCTTTTCTATGTAGCTGACAGCTGGTAACTGTGCAGGGGCGGGTCTACCAAAGTTTTGCCAGGGGGGCCAGGTAGGGCATTATCAAGGAAAGGGGGGCACAAAGAATTTAAAATGTCTAGCTTTTAATAAATAATTATCTGAACCTTACAACCAAAGTTTTCATCTGACGTAAAATGTATAGAAATCCTACATATACCAACAAGACAGTGTACATCAAGGCTTTATGGCTTTTCCTATAATACCTGGTTGACCGGTCTCTAGTCAAAATGCCCGGACGATTTTTTTGTCCCAGTCCAGCCCTGGGCACGACACGCAGTGAATTAATCTGAGAGGGTGCATTAAAAAATAAATGGCCGGGCCAGCGGTGCACATCGCAAATTAGCTCGCATAGTTGTGCCGCTTCTTAATGCCAGTACCTTAACTAACAACCCCAACTACCAGATTCAACTTGTAATTGGCTAAAAACAACTTAGCCTACCGGTGAGAGGGATGTTGCTAGCTGGCAGTTTTTTCAAGCGATGTTGAAATTTCCACATTACGACACTTCAAAAGCTTCAGGAGCTGTCTGCTCAGTGCCGCATTAGCACCGCAGAAATACACGGATACATCCGTAGACTCGAGACAGAATTCACAATGTGTTTTCGGGACTTTCAGGTGTGGACCAATATTTTCTTTCCTGATCAAACCAGACAGCTTTAATAAGCAGCTGGATTTACCTCACATTAACTGGCTAGACACAGAGGACATCGAAATACAGCTGATTGAACTGAAAAGCTCGACTCAAAGTTTGCAGAACTACGAATGCAGCTGGAATCCATAGCTGTGCGTGTTCATGGAGCTTGCCTTTTCACCTGCTGGACATCACTACCTCACAAGTTTAACTTGCCTTCAGAACATTGCACAGGCCTTATTGACAGTATTTGGCTCTACATATCTGTGTGAGCAGATTTTCTTTCACATGTCTGAATGCTGGAAACTCGGAGTGGGAGACCAGAGATCACATTAACATGTGTATCTCTGTATTAACAAACATGCCATATTGGCCAAGATTATTTTTCTTATCATTGTTGTGAGGAGACTATAAATAGCATTAGCATTTTCTGTTGTAAAGTTCATTTGCTGTTATGGATAAAAAGTGTCTTTTTTTTGTTTCAAAATAGCTGATAACTATTCGCTGATAGCTGCCAACATCTGCAAACAAATATAATTCTATAAAGTGGTTCTATATAGTGTGTAACTGTTCATATAGAGCGTTATTAAATTTATTGTTAATGTAATCATATGGCACACTGACTTCTGAGGAAATTTTAGATGGCACTCGTTATCAGAAAGGTTGCCGGCCCGTTTTAGAGGTTTTCCAGCCATGCTAAACTTGGGAAAGAGCCCAGGGTATAACCCAGAACCTACTGGAGAGATTATGTTCAGATATTTCAACTGGCCTGAGAAGGCCTCAGGATTCCCCAGGAGGAACTGGAAAGCCTGACTGGGAAAGGGGATGTCTAAAATATCCAGGTTAGCCTAGTGCCATCACAACCTCACTTTAGATAAGTGGGCGATGGATGGAATGCATGTCAATTTTTTAATTTGAAAATAGGAAACAAAATTGAGCTACTACTTTTCTATAGCAAATAGAAAAATATGCAAGACATTTTGTGTCCACCTGACTAGTCTATGTTCATTTAATGGGGATTTGAAATACTAAGTTGATCCCACAAAACTTTAAAATATATCTTTATACATTTTTTTATTCCTCCCAGTTTGCAGATTATGCAACCCCACTGTGTGCCCTTCAACTGCCACAGCAATGTCAGTGGCATTACTGTGAAAGGACATTTTAAAAGCATGTGTAATATTCTTCTGATACATTCTTTCTAGGGTGTGCATAATATTACACGGCTCTTTGTGAGTACAATTACATGGCACTGCCTGGGACTGCGCCATATGAAATGAGAATGATTATGGCCAGTCTGAGTGGTTATGTTGGGGAAAGAACAGCGGGACTGTAACCTTCAGCACTAGGCATTGCTTATCTCTCCTACACACTGGGGAAATGTGCTAATATAATTACTTTATAAGTATAAAGTATCCATGCTAAGATAATCCCAGTGGTCTCATCACTGTCCTCACCCATTACTATCTTCACATTTCATTCAACAGTCAAAGGTTAGATTTTAAAAATAAATACTCCAACATCCATCTGGCTTATCAAGTCTTGTCTAAGTCCAAAATGGCCACTTCTTTTCTTGCTCCATCTGCAGATGGAATCAATTGTACTTTCATGACAGCTAAGGCAATTTCCAAGGTGCTATCTTCGAAGATCTCATATTACACAGTGTAAGTGTGAGCACCTATCAGGATTTCCACTCTAGGACATGATGCCACCTCCACCGCACCAAAACCAGATGAGATGTGATTATGGTTAGAAAAGACAGAACCAGTAGTTTTTTAGGCTTTCGTGTGCGTGTGTGTGTGTGTGTCTTTGCCTCTAAGGATCACATGGACATCAGTGTGGGTCTTCTAGTTTACCTTACCCCATACACCAGGGGTTAAACTTGAGATAAGTAATGTTGCAGCTTGCTTTCTTCAAATACAACATAAAATATTCAAACCAAATGCCTGTTTTCACATACAAAAAGTAAGAAGAGGTACAGGGCGGGAGGTTTAGATTTTGCCGCCAGGATTATAAATTCCAAGTCTTTCTTTGCAGAGATGTCACAAGTACAGAAAGGTAGTGGACACTGAGATATTGTTAAAGCATATGTTTCGGGTAGTAAAGGTATAGATAGCAAGAGAGCTAATTAGACAGCACATGTCTTTATGGGGGGAGCTGCCAGCTAATTTATGAGAATCTCCTGTTTGAATATCTTATAAAGCTGAATAACAGGCAGAAGCTTGAATCACACAGAAACACAACCAGGGTGTGTGTATGCACAAAACCAGACAAATATGCAGATAAAAAAATAAAAAGTTCTGGCACATATACACATTCACTCACTCATCTATGCCCAGATCTGATGCTACAGCTCAGCTGTGCTGTGGGAGCTGTGAAGACTGTGACGATGTGAGGGCAAAAAGGCGTTGGAGGCTCCTACCAGGCTCCTTCCTAATGGTGGATTTGACATTTACCCTGGGAGGCTGTGGGCTGTGGCTGCTGCTCCCACAGAAATGATTCAACTTGTTGTGCAGCATGTAGAGCAATCTATTCTGATGGATGAAGATAGCTATGGTGAAGGAGCTAGAGATGTCTCAGGGCTCTGTGTGCCTACTGTACCTTGATTTACCAACAGACCACATCTGTCACAACTCTTACCTGAGCCATCTAACACCTATGTTGTCAGTTATCTACGTTAGTACATGATGGAGAAAGACAGAAAACATTCGAATCACGAGATAAGTGCCTTCCATCTCATGGGTTTATGCAACTTCTGCAGACAGCTCTACAATGAGCATCCCAGAACCAACTGTCACCACATCAGCTCCCCTAACTGGTCAGACCTGACTGAATCCTATTCTTGCTCAGACAGTACTGTTAGTGCACACTTTTTTCTGACATTTGTCTTTTGACTTCTTTACCTTTTCTGAAAAAAAGTTTTAAACACACGCATCTGGAAAAATCTATCCATGTAAGATGTGAAAATATATTCCATCTATATACCGTTTATAAAAAATAAATAAATTAAGTCAACGTCTTTTTAGAAATTTGACATGTTCACACACATAAGGAAACTGAAGGATGTGTGTGTGTCACCATGAGCTAAATACTTACATTGGCATGCTAGCATTCACACTGCATTAGTCATTTTCTGTGACATCACTTTCTTCTTCTTCTTCTTCTTCTTTTTTTTATGAGTTAGACACCATTTATTACGGTGCAGTGTTGTTACAAACTGCAAATCCCTGACTCATCACTGTATACTAAATGCCGTGGTTGGCCATTTTTGTCAATGCGTAGGCTCAGTCACCGTTCTATCTTTATTTCTTTTGCCACTTTTGGGAACGCTTCCTTCATACTCATGTTTCTATAAATATGGACCTCATTAAGAGGCACTATAAAAACCTGGAACATTTTTTCTGTCAATCTGCATAAAAACTTGAACCTGAGGTAATCATTTTAAGGCAACTGCCAGGTCCACTGGAAATGAACATTTTGGTTACTGCCAAGATTTTCTGTAAGATGACACTTATCTTTACTGATTCCTTGACCTAATTTTTGCCTGTCTGTTTTTCTTCTTCTTAAGCATTATGCACTCAATTGTTTTTAACAGATGTTGTGCTATATGTCATTCTTTACAGCATGGGGGGAAGGGGGAGATGATGTCATGTGATCAGTAGAGTGCAAATCCTGATATTGTCCACTACATTTAACTTCAAATTAGGGCTGGGCTGGGAAAAAAGCATGGCGGCAACGGAGAATGAGAAGGGCGAAAGCGGATCGTTGAATGAAACGGATGAACCAGAATTGGTTTGTAAAAATGCTGCAACTTCAGTGGTGTGGAACTGGTTTAGCTTTCGTCCGTCAGATACACAACAAAGCACTATTTTTGGTAGAGCATGCTAGCGGGCCGTTGTTATTACCGTGTTTTTTGGAAAATACGGCACACTTAAAATCAATCCTTTGATTTTTCTGAAAATCGACAGTGCTCCTTATAATCCCGTGTGCCTTATGTATGAATTCTGGTTATGTGGTACACGACGCTCGAAAATCTGTCAAATGTTTTAGTACGACTTTGCTAAGCTACGAACCCGCACCGCTTGATGATTCGGAGCATACGGCTATCGTAGCAGGAGCCTCGCGGAGTGATACGTACTGTGCTTCAACATAATATTACCGTATTGTGTGTGTATAACCTCTTTTTAAGTTTTGTGGATATTATACATGGTTATGCTGAGGATATGTCGGCCAGTTTCCACTGGAAATGCCTTTTGGTTAAACTGTCAGCGAGGAATTTGCATTTGCACTGTAAAATTTTTATATAACTTTAATGCACATAAAAAACAGCTGCTTGTTTAAGTGAAAATACCTTGGGGTTTTTTTGTTTTCTTGAACTAATAAAGTTGTGGAGTTGTAAATTGTTTTGTCTAGTGTCAATTATATCGTCAGTTATATCGTTGTCGCAAATTTTCAAATGTATATCATGATAAATATTTTTGGTCATATCGCCCTGCTCTACTTCAAATGTAAATAACGCAATTCTAGGCTTTCTTACATGAAGCACTGCAGAATCACACTGGTTAAAGACTAGTATGCATAATTTGGATTAGAACTTCCTATGCCAAAACCAGATTTTCAAATGCAGCACTAGAATAAATATAGTTAGACTCCTAAATATTTGGACAGAGACAACTTTTTTCTCATTTGGGTTCTATATTGAACCAAAATGTATTGTATTGTATTGAATTTTAAATGAAAGAACTCAGATATAGTTGACGTGCACAATCCCTTCATTTCAGGGACTCAAAGTTGGACAAATGAAATAACTGAAACTAAAATGTTAATTTCTAATACTTGGTTGAAAACCTTCTGCTGGCAATGACAGACTGAAGTCTTGAACTCATGGACATCACCAGATGATGGGTTTCCTTCTTTTTAATGCTCTGCCAGGCCTTTACTGCAGCAACTTTCAGTTGTTGTTATTTGTTTGTAGGCCTTTCTGTCTGAAGTTTAGTCTTGCTCAATTGAGTTAGGATCAAGTGACTGGCTTGGCCATTCAAAAATTATCCCACTTCTTTGCATGAATAAAGTCCTGGGTTGCTTTGGCTGTATGTTCTGGATCATTGTCCATCTGTATTATGGAACACCGCCCAAACAACTTGACTGCGATTAGCTGGATTTGAGCAGACAGTGTCTCTTAACACCAAAGTATTAATTTGGATTCTTCTGTCCTGTGTCATATCATCAATAAACACTAGTGTCCCAGTCCCGCTGGCAGCCATGCATGCCCAAGCCATCACACTGCCTCCACCGTGTTTTACATGTGGAATGCTTTGGATCATGAGCCGTTCCTGACCTTCTCCATACTTTTTTCTTGCCATCATTCTGGTAGAGGTTAATCTTGGTTATATCTGTCAGAAGGATGTTTTTCCAGAACTGTGCTGGCTTTTTTAAAATGTTTTTTGACAAAGTCTTAGTCTTTCTATTCTTGAGGCTTATGAGAGGCTTGCACCTTGCAGTGAACCCTTTTTATTTTCATGCGATCTTCTCTTTGTGGTAGACTTGGATTTCAATACACCTCCCTCCTGCAGAGCATTTTTCACTTGGTTGGCTGTTGTCAATGGGTTTCTCTTCACCATGAAAACAATTCTGCAATCATCCACCACTGTTGTCTTCTTAGGCATCCAGGTCTTTTTGGATTGCTGAGTTCACCAGCACTCTCTTTCTTTCTCACGATGTATCAAACTGTAGATTTTGCCACTCCTACTATTGTAGAGTGGCAAAAGAGAGAGAGAGAGAAAGAGAGAGCTGTGCATGAAGTGTGGTGGAAGGAAAACCGCAAAAGTCAGAGTGAATTCATGACAATGTTTTTGCGAAGCGTAGTTTGGATCTTCTTTTGCAGCTGGTTCGGTCAATAATGTTTGGAGAGAGATAAAACTAACAGCTTTAGAACCAGCGCAAAAAAGGCGTAAACACAAAGCTCGGACCCCCCGAAACATCAGAATCAGCGAGCTGTCGGCTTTCAGCCCCGACCGTGTCCATGCTGTCAGGTGAGAAAGGCGACATCTCACTGATTCTAATCCATCGGCGGGTCGCGCTTTGTGTTTACATCTTTGTGCAGAATCTGTGTACCTGCTCTCATTTACTGTTTTAGCTGTTTGGTGGTTCATCAAATTTTGTGAGGTTTAACCTGAGATTCTGGCGTTTCGGGCAAAATAAATTAATATTAAAAAATCGATTCAGGATTTTTAATGAATCGATATCACGTTATCCAAGCCAGAATCGATTTTAATCGATAAATTGATTATCAAAACCCACCCCTAGTTTAATTCAATTAATATCAATGAATTGAATGAATATTAATAAAAATCAAATATGTTTGTTGGATACAAAAAATAATAGAATTGTTCATTATTTCATCAGATTGAAGCACACACTTAAATACTGCTTTATCGGAAGACCTTTTTACAAATTAGGCACAAACAAAATTATATAATGGATGTGTTTGAATTGTTCTATTTTATATTTTGCGATTAATATATAGTATAAGAACCTTGTGTTCAGACACAAAAAACTGAATGTTTCATTTTTCACTTCAGCTGTTAACAACAGAAGCTGTGTGTAAATTCCATGTATAGGAGATACACATGCTTTTTCCTTGTCTCGTTATAGTCATACACTGTCAGAAAAGCAGCTGAAGTAAATAGTGTTTTAAGTTCATGAGAGTATGTTTAAAACCTAGAACGAGACAGCTGGCATACCGTCAAAGGCAAAAAAAACGCATTGAACTGTGACAGGACATACTTCACTGCTGCCTCTATACAAGTCTCTCTTTTGCTTTGAAAGCTTTTCTTTGCTCACTTCGCATCTGTGAATTCACATAGCTATGTCAACATTTGCAGAGTGTTGTAGGAAACTACAACGGGCTACTATTAAAGAGCTCTGTTGGTATCTGTAGAAAATAAAGTCAACATATGATTGGGATTAGCGTGGCCAAAAAATGTTGCATTCTGATAATAAAACCTAACTGATACACAATTTATACAGAGAGTTTTTTTTTTAAATTAATGACAATATATAATGATTTAAAAAATCTAATATATAAGCCCATATTTTCTTTTCTTTCAGACACACAAAACTTTAAAACAGACTTCCCTAATATTTGACATGTGAAGTCATTTATGAGTCCTTACTGAGATAATATTCCAATGTGGTTTAAAAGTTATGTGTTTTAAGGTCACAATGAGTTGTTAATTACTCGTTTATGCTCTGCTCCACTGGTTGTTGTGTTTGTGACGTTCCAAATACACGCTGCCAACAGGTATGCAGACTGCCCTATAGTGAACAAACTATGCAATATCAGTACTTGTAACATAGCTGAAGGGTGTTTCTAAGATCTCTTCTTTATTTTTAATATTTTCATTTATTGGTCATCATACATGTCAATATCAATATATTAGCAAATAACTAATATAAATAATATCTGTATATGTACAAAGACCTTTTAATTTTCTAACACCACCTTTTAAGATGTTCTGAATAAATTACATTACAAAATGCACATGAGGGAACAACAGTTTTCAGCCCTGAATAGTACAAGTTGGTTTCCTCTTAGGTTGATTACAACTCCAAGATCCTACGCCAAAGACAATGTGCCAATATATAGTCTATCTCAGCTTGTATAATGCCTTAGGTGAAACCTAGGGCAGTTAAAGTTCACAAATGACTTGGTACTCAAGGAAAGGTTAATTTCCTCGAGTGCATAATAACACTGAAGATGACTTGCATGAGTCACATTAACCACTCAGAGTATCATTTTGGCAGCTGGACAGTAAGAGGATAATGTTTAAATAGATTTTATTACTAGAGCCAAACGGAAACTCTAAACGTTGGAGGAGGGACAAAAATACCATTCTGAACATTAAGACGGATATGCCCACCAATCCCCAGTGGAAATTACACCACTGTTCATGGTACATATGAGACTGGCTGATCTGTTAACTCTATCAGAGAGCAGTGTGTCGTTCATTCATTAACATTTCTAGGTACAGGTCTCATCTAAGTTCTATTCATTCACTATTGTCTCCGATTTGTTGACTGTTGGGCTTTAATTCTTTTAAACCATTCAGAAACATGTAATATAGCAATATTTTTAAGGTGTTTTAGACACTGTAGTCTGTGGTGCTATGTCTATCTATCCATCCATCCATCCATCCATCTATGAATTGTCATGCTACTCTTTTACAGTCACAGTGGGGCAAGCTAAAAGTATGCATTAATACAGTTTTGGCCGAAGTCTATTAACTGTGCCATGGGAATGGCCATAATTCAGAGCAGCTTGTCCTCATTAAGACTTAGCAGTCCATCCAGCTGAAGCTTCTTACTCTGAGGGCAGCTTAGGCCTTTCATCCCCATTTTCATATGGACCTCAGCCCCGTCTCACGAGTACAGGGGTGATAGTGATGGTGATGGCAAAGCTGCCCTGTGAGACCTCTGGTAGCCTTTAGCATAAGCTGTGTGACATGAGGTCAGCTGCAAGCTGTGCAAACTTCTAAAGGTTCTTGTCATTCATCTAATTTTGTCCTAGATTCATCTTAGGATGCTTATGGTGATTTGCAGAATTCCGATCAATAAAACATTTGTCCCGAATTGTAATTGCTATAGAGGGATTTCAGGTTATATTGCAATTTTAAGACCTTTATCGTGACTGTACGTAATTGCTGGGCACAAGGTTGTTGCAGCAGTAAAAAGAGTTAAACCATGGCCACCTTACAAATGCTCCAATTACTATACAGAGTATCGACACACCAGGATCAAAGATTATACCCTAAGGAGCCCCCAGATGACAGTTCCTAGATCCAAAAAGCCTTGTGGCTATCACATAATTAAAACAAAGTATGTCTAAGAAGATTCTCAGTCTGCCAGATCAGGATATCGGCTATATAGGGAAGTGGACTTCTTGTCTGCTATTAAATGACTTCTGGGAATCACCAGTTTCCTATTTAGACATAGAAAAACTGACAGATTCATGGTGACTCTGTACTTATGAGTCAGCCACAGCTAAGCCCTGCCTCTCAGGGTGAGATGAGATATTAAAAAAGTCAGAGTTAAAAAACAAAACAAAACAGTACCTATTCTTCACAACTTTTCATGAATTCTGGTCATCGTTCTCAACATAAGCGAACATTTAACCCGAGTTTTGTAAATATGAAGATATCCATCATATTTACTCTACCTAACAGAAGAAGAAATGTGAAATGTAAATGTAAACTCATTGCAATGTGACATTAACAGCATGTCCAGCATGTGCACCAGAGGAATTTGTAGACTCGTAGTACCTGACCACTACAAATAATGGCCAAAAAAAAATAGAAGTCAAACTGCAATAACGTTGAAACCTAAGACAAAACCGCATTTTTGGGCTCCTTGTGACCAACATGAATGAGCATTGTTGAGAGCGTTTTTTTTTTTTTTAAGATTTTGCAGAGAAGACTATGTCAAAATAAGTCGATGCACTCAAATGATACTTGTCAACTTGTCAATCTGTTGGAAAGATGGCAGATACTCAGTACTTTGAACAGGCTCTGATGTTCATCCAGTAATCAAAGAACCCATCTGTTAAATCTGGAAAGTATGGAGCTGAAATTCCTACTAAGACAGCAGAGACAGAAGAAAAAGTCTCTGGAGGCAGGGAAACTATAGCGCAGAACCTAATGAAGGAAAACCGTGAGAACCATGTTGTACTCTGCAGCCTGGAAGACAAATGTGGATGGTGAGGAGGGGGTGAAAAATACACAGACATAAGAGATAGAGAACGAGGTAGAAGACAGCGAGAAAAGCAATTAGTGTCTTCTAATTGCTCTCATTAGAAGAAATGTGGCCGATTTGGTAGATTTATGATGAACAGTCATAACTTGAACATATAACTGTGGACTATATAGCTGTGTGGTTTAAATTTCATGAAGCACACAGTAGCAGCTCTCAGTCTGATAGCAATACGACTGATAAGATCAGATCCTATCATCAAAACTTCACTATCATCTTTCTTGTGATAAAAAAGTAAGAAACGTCTGTAAAGAGAATGACAGAAAGATAAAGCAGGAGTCTGGATAGAGGGAGAATGATACAGCAGGAGAAAAGATGAACAAAAATGATGGTGTCAGAAGAGAAAATGGAAACGACATAAAGCAGAAACACATTTTAGCAAAGAGTTTTTTGCAATAATAATATAAAGTATGTCTAATTATGAAAACCATAATAATGGTGCACCCTGCCTGAAAAATTTATGGTAAATCCTACAACTATTCTTTATCTTGCCCATCACATAATGAAGCTGCCACTGGCTAAATACATATGAAAGGAATCCACTCCAGGTGTTTAATCATAACAGTCATTTTCTTAAAGAAGACACTTATACTAACAAATTCCAAAGCAGTGCTCTCACTCGAGTGTGCTTTATGATTTGTGTTTTCCTAAACATTGCTAAATAACCAATTGGTTATTTAGCAGAGAGCAGGGTAAACCACAGGGTAGCTTCAAAGACAAACTATTAGGTCTAGTGGACATTATTGCTTAAGCACTGCTCACTGTGGGATGGAGGGGGGAAAAAAAGTTGTGGTGTCTGTGTGATTGAGTGCTGGTGTGTAATAGGGAATATGCAGGCTGAAACGCACTGTAATTAACAAGAATAATATCGCTTCCCTCCTTCGCTGTGGGCTATGAGCAAGGGAGGCTGTTATCTGCTCTGTCCTAAACCTGAGTAATGCCTTAGAATCTCTGATTGAGTCAAAGGTGGGGAATTATGATAAGGCTGTTGCTCTCCAAAACCAAGTGGTCATGATGCTGGTTTCTACACCAGCTGTAAGTGGAAGAGAATGTATGGATATTATCTTATAAAGTGGTTACAGTGGACCTCGATGCTGTGCTAACTTTGCATTCTAAAACTTTGATGTAGAGGAATAAGGAGTCACACAAAACAGAGTGTGAACATCTACACACTGGTGCATAAGTACTTTGACAACGACACTTGTTGTTTTGCCTCTCTGTATCAAACACGATATGACTGAAGTAGAGACTTTGACCTTTCTCCACCACCTAAACTACAATTACAGTCATGTTTATATGGTCCACCATCTACGAAATAGGACAAATTATAGACAAAAAAAAGCAATGGCTAACTGAAATTCCACCATCTTGATTATTCCATTTCAAGTCCACTGTGATGGTTTATCGAAGCACAATTTAGGTATTTATTCCCCAAAACCTATAGAGCTAACTTTAGGCTTTAAATAAGCTAACTGCAGCTTTCCAAACAAATCCATCTAAATTTGTTCTCTAATCTGACAGAAAGGTGAACACGGAAATTAGCTGCATGGGGCAAACAATTGCAAATTATAACAGTGCAAAGTTAGAATGGCTTTTAAAACCACAACACATTGGTGGGAAGTCTGAGATTGAAATTATCATTCAAGCAATCAAAGTATGAAATTACTTTTTTTTTTTTTTTAAATGCGGCTTACCGTTCAATGATGTCACTGATGATGCAGGCAAACATTTGCAGGCCCTCTGGAAGCTGCAAAGCAACTGGAGAGAGACCGGAGAAAGAAAACAAATAGAAAAGTTACATGCTTGCATTACAGGGATGACAACATGTTATTTGATACTTTCTCAACTGTACAGCTATACATAGCTGCTGCTTCTGGTTCAGAGTGCTCCACTGACAGCAAACAGTGACATTTCATAGGATTTGTCCTCTCTCCACAGTAGTGCTCTTGGTTTATTTTAGTGGGTGACAGGTTGTTGGAAATATAGTCCAAACCAATAACCACAGGTCTGTCTCTGCAGCTCAAGGCCTGCTACTAGATCTTTTCTTTTTTTTCCCCCCACAAGGTGGGTGGATATGACTGGTTGAAGAAAAGAAAAATCACTTTTCTACAGGTTGATGCTTGAACAGGTGTTGTGATAAATAACTCTTTTTAAGGCTTTTTTACTTACAAAGGCTCTCATTTTTACACAGCCTGAGGTTGTTTTTTTACCCCAGCAAAACAATATCTTTATGTTCACCTGCATTCCTTACTTGGATTCACTGTCTATGCCACAATCCTGTGTATTTGCTGTCTGCAAATATGTGTATGAGTTTGAAGGCTGACATATATAAAGGGGAAACTTGTGACACAAATGATCGGCAATTTGTTTTTGTGTTTTTAACCATTTCTTTTTTTTTTTAAAAAAGAGAGAGAGAAAGACTGGTGGAGTTTAATTTTTTTTTAATACTTTTAAGTCGAGTATTTGTTTGCACACATTAAATTAATTCCCAAATGCGAGCAAAACACTTGCACTCGCGAGCACTGAAGATAAAATGAATCAGTTAATTTGCACCGATACTTCTACTGATATGCTACACCACCTGAGATGATAGGGCAACATTTACCAAAGTGCCTAGTGTCTCATTTCAATCTCTGGGCTTTTTTTTTCTCCCCTCTTCTTAAACTGCTCTCTGGCTGCAATCAGTGAAATGAAACACATTCATGCATATTCATTTTAAAAAAAAATAAGAGAAATCAGTGTTATATGAAAGATTCTTAGCCACTAGAAAGCAGACACTTTTATTAAATGTACTCTGTCATAGGCAAGGAAATTTGAAGTGTTTTTTTGTTCTCTCAATAATGATGACTGGACATCATACTAGACACAAGTCCAAAGGGGACTGAAATAAATTAGCTTAAATGAACATTTTGTGAGCTTTTAAACAAGAAATATACCAAACCTAAGAAGCAAAAGCATAAAAATCAATAAAATGTCAATTGTATCTGTTTTTGTGACACTTTTTTAATGTTAAAAAACGATGACACCATTATACAAATTCTTATCATTTTTTTTCAACAACACAACATTTATATTCAAAATATATCCCAGCCACTTGCCAGCTATATTAGAAACAGTTGTGGACTGCGATTACTGGTTACAGGGCAAACATACTTGGATTTACTTGGAAAACAAAGTAACTACAAATTGAAACTGGGATTTCTTGACAAACAGGCTGTGGTGTTTTTGCAGTACATTTCCTACATAATTCACTAAGAATCCAATGATGTTCCAGTTACATTAATCCTATCATTTCCTCACAAAGCAAAAAAAGCTAACATGCTGACATCAGCAGAAGCAAACTCAAAGAGAAACTGTTTTCAGTGATTTAAAAAAAAATGAGTTGAGAAGCCGACAGTTTGTCTGGATAAAGGATGCAAACATTTAATCAGTTATCAAGATGCTTGGAAACCAATTTTCTATTTGCTGACCAGCCATCAACACTTGAATATTACAGCAAAGGCTGACTGTGATGCTGAAAGACTTGACTTGCGTATAGATATTCTAAAAATCAGGAAAAATGTGTACCTGTGATGGTAACAAAGGATTTTTTTGTGTGTGTGTTTGTTGTGTGTGAAAATTCTGAAACACAGGTGTTGGCTACAGTAGTTTGCTGTTTGGGATTATATTAGTCTACACTGTTTGTATACTAGCAATATCTCCTGTCAGTTGTTTTCTTTTTTATTTATACCTTTTGTGGAAGTTAATATTGCAGACATGCAGGCACAAGACTTCAACAGTTCAGTGTGAAGTCTCTGCCACCAAGTCTGACACACTGAGCGAGTACCTGGGAACAAAGGCGTTATTTCAATCAACCGTGACATTTTCTTCCCGTCAAACTCTGTCACACCTTAGTTCAATAAATCCATCAATGTCTCAGTGGAGAATTACAACTCGAAGACCTTGAATTCAGTGTAGAAATGTTTTCAGATGACTAGCCCTGAAACCATTTCAAGACTTCGGCGCCAGTGACGGCATTAAACAATAAAAGCTGGGACAAATAAAAGACTGAGGAGGCTGAAAGTGAATAGTCATGAGATGGAGAGATAGATAGAGCAGTTCTAAGGAGAAAGAGTCAGAGAAGTTCTTGCTGATGAAAGGTTAAGGGATCACCAAGTGTCATGCAGGCTGTGAGAGGCAGGTCATTACCCAGGAAAGGCCAAGTTTATTAACAGAGAAAGGTTTCAGACCACACCTCTGCCACAGCTGACAGAAACGAAGAGCTTTCTCCATCTACTCCATCAAATGAAAGGTGAGTCAGATAGAAGAGGTGTGTTAGGCTGTGTGAATGCATGTTGTTGTGTTACATAAAGATCCTGCCACTTTCCCTCTTGCTCTCGTTTGGACATTCTTGACCAAATAAGAGTAACAACCCAACCATATGGCCAATATAAGCGATCAAATAAGTATATTAAAAGGCTAAATAAAAATGCAGTTCATATATACATGCCCCTTTCTTAACTTTCTCAATAGGAAAGAAAGTAAACATCTGGTTTATGAGTGAAATGTCAATCAACAATCATCTAATTTTGTATACCTATTATTGCAACACTAATGGCTGCACAGGTAACTAAAAAGCTACACGTGGGATTATGTTAACAATCAAAAGTAGGAGGCAAACTGTGAAAGTGCTGGAAAGACCAATTTATCAGTGGATGGCAGAGAGAATGAACAAAGCCAAAGATTACATGAAGTTTTCACAACAACAAACCTGACCAGAAGGATAAAAACACACCATAGACTGGGTTTATCCCATAAAAAAAACCCCATTTTGTATGCATGTGATTATATGAGATGTCCCTGTGTTTCTATCTGTACAGTATAATGTTAAATTCCAAGATGAGTAGTATTAAAAATAGGAAACATAATAAAGTTTTTTCATGAGTTTTTATAACACATCTGACTTGCCCACTTCATATTGAAATAGCACTTTTACTGGTACAGTTTTACATATCTTAGATTAAGCTGAGGTATGTAAATCTTAGATTAAGCATAAAAAAATATTGTTGACTAATAGTATATACATAGCAAGTGATTAATCTGGTGACTGATTTGTGTGATCTGCCCTCTATTGGCGCTGCCATTAACGCAGTGGTCAGCAGTACTAAGAGTGTCTTCCATAGATGATTGATGATGAGGGAATGACTAACTATGTGGGTGTATGTGGGTATAAGGTTTGTCATAATTTGAGCAGCTATTCTTCACAATAAACAATTAATTTAAGTTTGTGCTACAACCCCAGCCCACAGAGAGCATCTTGGTTTTCACTTTGACTAGCTAAGCAGTGTTAATTTAGCAGATATTACCGGTTTACCATGACAACCCAAGCAGCTACATTGTAAGACGGAGTACTGTTAACCAGAACCTTGGGCACAATGGCATGGTCCTCTGCAAATGATATGGTTTCAGATTTATTAAAGCTGTAATTTCTTATACTATTGAGAGCTGTAAAGTCATTAAATTTATGTAAACTGTATTTAAAGTGCAACTCTTAAGACTGCTTATATTTTACTGCTGCTTTATTGTAGTGAGACACCACTGGAGTTGTAGTAGCAGAATGGTTTATTTTGCTGGGAATTCCCCAGATTCATTTATACCTACAGTGTAATAGGTGTGTGAATTGTCTAAGTGTGTGAAGAGTAAATGGAAGACAGAAAGAGACATTGAATTTGAACACAATGAGCACAATTCCTCTGTGTGAGAACTCTGTGTCATCCCTTCAATAAAGGCAAAAACTGTTCAGACAAAAGGAATGGACATCTTGTACTTTTTAAGTTGGCATTTATTTTGTATTTAGTATTAAAAAAAACATTTTTAATTGGGGAAGGAATTAAAAAAAAACTTTTAAACAAAAAATTAATTGCAAAATAATTCTCTAGAATTGAACTTGCCTACAGTCACAAAAAATAAGTATATCACCTTGATATTGTTGTCTACTTCAAAATATCTGGACCAAACAGTAACAAATATAAATATTTGATTTAGTCATTAATTCAACAATGATATCAACAGATCAAGTAAAAAAGAATATCTTTATCCTCCAAAGTCACTTCCAGCACAAATGGATTCATGCTGGTGTTTTATATAAATGTCCAGCAGCTTTTCTATTTCCCGGTATGCCTTGAATTCAATTTAACAGGGAAAATCTCTTTATGATTATGGGCTCATCCACTGTGACAACAACGGTTCCAAGCAAACCTGCAGATCCACTGATTAAATTTTGGATGTTTCTGAGACTTTTCCTCTCATCAAAACGCCCTGGACAAATTGTCAGTTATTTGAAATGTACACCACTTTTAGATGACTTCCTTACACTGAAATGATTTATTTCAAATACTTCTTTTTAAATCCCTTGTCAGATGTCAGACTCTTGGCTCGAGAGAAAATTTATACTCCTAAAAGATGAGAATTTTTGTGCAATTTTACAGCCAAAAATGACAAAATAAGTTGGTGTGACCTGTTTGATACCCTAGGGTATCAAACAGGTCACAAAGGGTTATTAACTTCCACAAAGGGTTAAACTCTTTAGACTTTTTATTCCTGCAACATTGTGAATTCTGGGAACATCTTGTGAAATTATTCTTCTTTTCTAGTCTGAACTACTGTAATTCATTGTTCTAATGATGACCAAAAGCTATTTGAGTGGCCTCTAATTAATCCAAAAATGCTGCAGCTGGAGTACTAAAAGAAACTACATAGAAAGATGAATCATATTTCTGCTATTTGTTTCCAGTTTCTTTGCTTCTTCTTTAAAAAACCAGGCCAGAAAGTCTTCATTGATCCATATTATTGCATTGGAGTTTTCAGTAGTACAATAAGAGGTGACTGCTTCAGCTATCAGGCCCCACTCCTGTTGAACCAGGTCCAGTTTAGGTTTGGAAAGCAAATACCAAATCATCAAGTTAAAAATCCTCTTTTTGATTAATCTTTTGCCTAGGCGTGGTTAAGATGGCCCTGAATTGTCCTGTACCTTTATGTTTATACCCTCAAGACTGCAAAGAGACCTCCAAGCCTCAATTTTCCGCTGTTTCACTCTCAATACATTCTCACATCACTATTGCAGCTCAGTTAATGTAGTTTGTTTGCAAACTTTTGTTCAAAAGTATTAAGTGTTTTTATTTGCAAACAATAAAAAAACTTAACCTTTATATTGAGCCGTAGCACAGACCACTGCTGTATAATGATGTGATTTAATTTTGCAATACACAAGCTTGGAAAATCAAGTTAAAACTGAAGATTATACTGTGTGTAAATTGGAAGATAAAGGGTTTGAGCTTTCACTTGAGAAAGCATTATGCCAAAAAAGAAGAAATTAGTTTAGACTTGAGAAAAAGAATTGTTCAAAAAGCAAGCAATGGACATACAAAGTTATCACAGCATATCCGAGTGTCAAGAACTGGAGTGAGAAGTAAAATCTTCAAAGAGAGCCACTTAGTATAGAAGAAGCCTGGTAGGAAAACTAGTGAGAGATGTGTCTAAAGACCTCAAAAAACTCCTTATATCAATACTGCAGCTTCCTGTGCCTGAACAGCAGACATTAATATAAGTGACTGCGTTATGATGTTGCAACAGTGCACAAAGCGACCAATGCGGACTGTATACTGGTGCTTTAAGGAGTTTCTGATCATTGACACCTAACAATGTGTTTTATAGTTGCCCATTTTCATAGATAAAGAAATACAAATGCTCACTATTGACTTCAATCACTACTACCCAACAACTTTCATGGAGAATGTAGAAAAAGGTGGACAGAGATGTTCAAAAAGAATTTTAAAGGCTTTTTGAATTTAGGCCTCATCTCGCTTTTGCAATTGTTGGTCCTTCAGCCAGCCACGGAAAAGACAACAGGTAAAACATACAAAGAGCTCAAGTTAAAACAATGCAAAATGTCTGCTGAAGTCTCTAAGCTTCTCACGCCGTTCTTGGATATCAGATTTTTTACATTTCTCTCTTTAGGTGGTGACCTATGCTCCTTTTGCTGCCCAGGCCCAGTTTTCAACCTGCTACGCTGCCCATCGCATAATTCCTGTTGGGTTAAGTGCTGTTGTCTTTCTGAAGGACTAGTTTACATACATATAATCCTTGTATCTGTGTAGGGAAATACAAATAGACATAAACACAGTACCATGAATTCCACATAAGTCCGAAGGTGAAGCTAACATTGTTTGTGATTATAAGTCAAAAATAATTCATAACCTAATTTTAAAGTTTAGAAAATTAATGACTGCAATGAAACCAGGATAGCTTTAAGATATTATCCTATTTTGCTTGATCGTGCCTCTAACTGCAACACGGAAGATTACTGTAGAAACTAAAAGATGGTGTTAAATGCTTCACTTAATTCTTGTAGCTCACACAAACATCAAAAAGAAAATGTCAAATGTACTCATTTAATTATCTCTGGCTTTTTTACATGTTTATTTACATGGAAACTAGTATTTTACCCCCATCAAAAAAAATCACATTTAACACAATGCAAAAATAATTACCAGGATCCACATACAGGAGTTAATTTATACTGAGCAATAAATCATCTGCTTCAATCCATTTCCTAATCAAAGTAAGAAAATGAACTATTCTTATCTATTTAATTGTATAAATATAATACTTGAAACTCAACACCAAGTTAATATTACCTGTTATTACTTTTTTGGGTCTTTATTTTAAGTGAACGGATGATGCAATCGCAACAGCAGAAGTTAAAGTTGCTGAAAAACTAAATTGTTCACTTGCCTTTGTTTTCATTGAATGTATGATGTAATTATGATAGAAGACAGCCAACAGCCAAAGTTGCTGAAGAACAAAAATGTTCTGAAAATTGCATAACAGTTTAGCTTTAAAAAAAAAAAAAAAAAAAAAGAGGCTGGGGAACCAAAATAAAATTTTATGGTATGATGCTCAGTTCTCAGTTTTAAAAGAACACTATGAGACCACTGCAGAGTTCAAAGGAGGACAAAGAAACAGATGGACACAAAGAGGAACAAAGTGAGACGGGGGTGATGAGGTGAGTTATGCCCTTTTCAGTTCAGAGACAGAAGCTCTGATAAAAAGAAGTCACTTAACAGAAAAAGCAAAGAAAGCAGGCTGCAATAAAACAAACACTCCCCACAGGGACAGAAAAAAATTATATCCTCTTGGCATGCCATCTGCATACTACTACCCAAGGCACGAAGGAGTAGAAAAAATACACATTTTGACATGTATATTAGTGAAGGATCTTTTTTTAAGGCTGGAAGCAAATACTGACACATCATTCCTATACCGCTGCACTAGAAAAACTGGCATCGGGAAAAGTCAGATTATACATGCAGCAATGCATGATGGTAAAAACACAAGTCTGCATGTGAAAGCATGTAAGAGAAAAAAGTATTGACATTTTTGACTTGCAATCTTAATCTCTAAATGTAAATTTGAATAGAGTACAATGCACACAAAGCACAATTTGCATTTTCAGGAAAACAAAAATTAAAAACCTTACCATTAGATTTGTTGCTAACCTACTAAGCACTGATAGAACTGAATGTATCTACAACTGCTGTTTATGAAAAGTTCAGACACCAGGTGAAATGCAAACAAACTACAATGTAATTTTTTGCAAGTTGTTTAAACCATATTCTTAATAGAAACTTAAATCCCTATATTTGATCCCAGCAACACTTTTCACACAGCATACATCTTTTATTAGCATGGACTTACAACATTACACTTTTATAACAGAATCAAGGGTAAAGATGGTCAGTAAGAAGTAAAATCAGAGGTGTAATATAAATATTTACATGATATAAAGGTGATATCAATGATATAGCAATGCCATGTGTCATGTTCTATAGTACACGACAACGACACTAACCAAGACACATCTAAGAGCGAGAGCTGTGTTTCAACCTCCAATAAAAACTTAGTAAACAGGGAACTACTTCATCAGCCTCCAACAGAGCACAGCGCTTTGCAAATTACTCCATATGACAGGAAGAGCAAATGTGGATGGAGATTACAGATTTGGTTACATGATGGAAAAGCAGGGCTTTAAGCAACTGGTTAAAAAGTTCAACCAAAGCTACAAAATCACAGGCAGAAAATATTTCTCAGTTTTATGATGTGACAATATTGTGCATTCTCCTAACAAGTTAATTACTTTAGTCATTGTGGAAGTGTTAAGCAGTTATACATTTACTTAAAATTTCCAGGGAAAACATGACCTAGGCTACTTTTGTTCTCATATTTGACTATGCTGCATCACCGCTGTCATGTAATGGGGCCATTATGCAGCTTTCGATTTTTGTAACCTTGCACTATGGCTGCCACAGCTAGGTGGAAGACACGAGTGTACGATCGTGTTTTTACTACCATTTTATTGATATCAGAAACATACAGACAGCCAAAGGGAGATAATGGAACAGTTTGAAAACTTTGCAAAAAACACTCAAAGTCTTGGTTTCTAGTTTTGATTACTTATATCAGCACTTATGTTGCGATATTATCCGAGTGGTGACACCTATCGTTCAAGAGAATACCGTAGCAGCTTCCTGCGCCTTATTAGCAGGTATAAATACAAGAGACTGTGAAACAAGGTTGCGCTGACCGATAAAAAAATAACACTGTTCAATATTTTTTTCCTATATCATCAGAAATATCACTGCTGCGAATTTCCTTCAAATATCTGATGTCATTTTGAGGCTATTGCATCCACCCATAAAAGACTCAATGAGACAGTCCAACTTAGGATCATAGGCTGGATGCTGTTCCAACTTAATTTTTATAATTTATACCAATACAGCCTGAATCTGCTGCCCACACATGAGAAGCTAAATGCAGCAGCATGTATATTACATCTGAAGGCATACGGACCTTGTGTTGATGTATTTTCTTCAGTTCCCTACACTGATGCTGATTTTAATGACAGTAACTGTGGATGATGAAGGGAACCTTTTTCGCTTGTCCCAAACCTGTATAAATCTTACACGTTAACAACTGAACAATAAAGTCTTCAAACTAGGTCAAAGCACAGATGCACCCAGGGACAACATTTTGAATGAAAGCATGCATGCATGGTATTTCTGTATATAAATGTTCAATGCTCTGCTTCCCACACGTTCTAAAAGCTTTCAAAACAGCAGTAAAGCAAAAGAAAATTCTTTGTGGAATTGTTTCATAAACAGTTAGGTAATATTAGTCGTATGTTAAGCTGACAATGAAATGAAACAGACATAAAACAAATATTTTTCAGTTAAAATAAAGGAGGGTGCAATGCACAGTTGCTCGTGTCAGGATATGGAACAGATATTGTTCAAGAAAAGCATCATTTCTGCTCACGCTGGCCAATAATTTGGGCTACATATTAGAACCGTTTCTCTTATGAAATCCCAGGCTGTGTAAAAGACAGCTACAGATCCTTTACTTCCAAATAACTTCATCCAAACTCTGACCCAATTCAGCAGTTAAATCAGAAGCCTGCCGTGCATTTTAAAAGCTTATAGCACAAGCAATTTAGGCATTTGTGAATCTGGGTGAGGGCACAGCTGTACTCAGACTGAATGTGAGAATTGTAACATTGTGGAATTCAACTACAGATTCTGTTTCCATTAAAAGCTTATGCAAAAAAACATTAAAAAAAACAAATAGGATGTAACAGAAACTCACCTCTCTTAGATTTTGCTTGTCTCACTCGCCAAACTGTCTTGTGGATCTCAAAGTTGTAATTCGCAGGCAGGGCTTTGATTGCCTCCTGTAACTCAGGGTCTTGGAGGATTTCATCTGGAATTTGATTGGCTACCCGCCGTGGTCCTCGAGCTAAAAAGAGAAAGTTAAATTATCGCCCTGTTAGCAATGCGGTGAACACAGTCTGAAGCATATATAATGTACCTAGGTCTGTATAGAAAGTTCACTAAAGTTATCACAAAACTAGACTTTAAGTGAAGCAATACGCCAGTTTTTGCCTTAAAAAGAAACTACAGGAGTCCGTCTCTACAGAGTATTTTTAATAAAAGCGATTCAACACAGCAGGAAACATGCCCTTCTCAAAAACTTCATTAAAAGTGTTGCTGGCAGTAATTAAAAATGTGCATATCTTAAATCTGATATCATATCTTTGTCCTGTTTTCTATTACATGGAGTATTTTAATTATTTTCAAATCATTGCATTTAGAATTTATTTTAATTTTAAACAGTGCTTTAACCTCCTAGGACCTGGCGTCCACATATGTGGACATCACATTTTGGGTTATTTAGATCAAAATACTCAATTTTACTCTACAAGGGCCTTACTCCACTTACGAGGACATTATACTGCCACTGTTCTATCGAAATTTTAAACAAACATCCTTATATAGGGCTCTCATTTTTCTCAGAAACAAAAATAAGGTTAAAAAAAATCTGGTAATTCTTTGTTTTTACATTCATCGGGTGCCAATATGCCCAAATATCAAAGAGAAATTAAAAATGCATGCTTTGGGAGAGTTTGGGTCTTAGGAGGTTAAAGAAGTTGCATTATGTGCTCTCTTATGTTTGGAATTTTTTCAGTTTAGTTTTCTATTACTCACTGAACTTGCAGAAACACTGAAAACTGGGGAAGTTTAGAGCCAGAATTACAGTCACAATGTCCAGTATCATCCGAAAGTTTTGAGCTGCCCTTCGCCTTCTTATAGTTTCTAGGAAAGTGTGACATTGGTGCAGCAATTTGTTTAAAATGTGCAAACATTTTTTAATAAATCACTGGAAATATTTCTAACAAGTTTGAGAGTCAATATTTGGTGTGACCAGCATTATTCTTCGACACAACCCAAACTCTTTTAGGTAAGCTTTCTTGTAATTTTTTAAGTAACCTTCAGGAATTCCTCTTCTTGCAGGACATAAAGCTCTTCTCGGATGTTGACTGCCTTTTCTTCAGTTCTCTTTCAAGATGATCTTACGGCGCTTCAATAATGTTGAGGTCCGGGCTCTGGGGAGACCAGTCCACCTCAGTCTTAAGAATGGCTTCTTGACAACCACACTTCCACTAATTCCATTTCTGATGAGGATCTTCGGTGAAGATGGATCAACTGAAAGGCTTTCAGATACTGTTCTTCTATTGTAGATGGTTTTTTAGGCTACATCTTCATTTTGTCCATTCATTTGAGTACACACTGTACTCCATGATGAGATATTCAAAGTCTTCAGCTAATCGTGCTTTTGGAACCACCTTGTTAATGCGAAAATATTATTTTATTTGTTTCGTGTTATATTTGACTTTTTGTTGTAGATTTAACTAAAGAAACTGGAACAAATGTGTTTTTGCGACAGGCTGCTAATAGCAAAGGCCCTAATAACAGAATTTAAAATATCTGTTATGTATAGACACAACACTGGCTCATCTCTTGAGTTTGGTGACCTTTTCATGCTTGAATGATTCAGAGGTCTTTGTTAAGTGGCTAAACAAAAGAGAAAAAAAAACATTCCTCTGAAAATCGACAGAAACAATGAATAAGCGAACAATATCCTAAACAAAAACTTTGAAAGACCTTCACAAAAACCTGGAGAACTATTGCTCAAGTCCACTTTAAAAATTTACAAAACAATATGGCTCCCTTACAGCAAAAACATAAAGAAATGATCACTGGCTCAAGACATACCACATTACCATATAATTATTCAACTTTGACACTGGCTATTACTTGTCCTTATACTAAAGAACACTTTATTTTCCTAAAATTTTTAACAATAGATTTGACATTGAGTTAGAAATGTGGCATATTTAAAAAAAAAAAAAAAAGCAAAAACCTTTTGCCTTAAAGTGATGAATTAGCTTTTTTTCCCCCATTCTGTAGGAACATTTTCCTGACATGCAATAGGCCAACTTATCTTCTTGAAGATAAAGGTCACAGCAAATCAATACAAAGCTACTCTGAGTGATCACCTTAGTGCTGGGATGAAACAGCTCTAAAATTTGTACAGTCATGCATCAACTTTTCATTTAAATCTGTCCCTTCAAGAAGAGGCAATTTCTTCTTGGCAAGATGAGTGACAAAACTTTTAAGGAAACACAACTTGATAACATCTAACCAAGTCAAGAACACTCTGAAAGAAGTAGGTGTACCATTGTCAAGGCCTACAAACACAAGGTGTAAACCGCTGGTTACAATAAAGAGCAGGGTTATTTGGAGAGGAGAGTGACTGCTGTTGGTTGAAAAGAGAGGTAAAAAAAAAAAAACTTCAGTGGTGTGGAAACATTATGGGTACGCGGAGTCAGACATGGCTCAAGTAGACACAGTGTGTAAACTTTGCTACGGTGTAGTAGCTGCACCACAGAGCAACACTGCAAAGTTCACTAAACATAGATGTTTACATTTTTCATGTATTTCTTATATTGCAAACATTTGCACTGTGAGCGACCATCTTTGAACAGAGGCGGTGGTTTACGACACCAACTCTCTGCCATCTATAATCCAGTTTTGAGATCCCTTCCCAGACGCCTTAACGCCCACTCACATCCTGGGCCATCTGATCTCAGGAATTCGCATAATAAGGTGGGGCCAGGTTTCACAATGAACTCACCTGAAACTCTGGCTGATTGGGACCCACACCCAGTTTCACACCTTGGCTCAGGCGATTAGAGGATCATCAGGGGGTCCTTTTGTCCCTCTGTGGGGGGAAACTCCCACTAGGTTTATATCTGGGACTCCCCACCATTTGACCTTAGAACTGAAGAAGCTTCTCGGATGAGAGGTGAAACGTCTTCAAGTAACTTAAAGAAGTCCAGACGCTTTTCTTTGCAAGCTCCTTTGACCACTGTTATCAGTATTTGCACACTATTTTATATTATTTTTTTAAAGTCATTATTCAATACATTGTTATTGTTAACCCTTTAAAGCCGGTCAGAGCAGCATGCTCCGTTTTGTGTAACTATTTTTAAATCCTTGTAGAACCTGAACCATGTAAGCTAGCGCAATAATATTTTTTGCATATGAAACCGGAGGAGTTGTACTTACATCTTATGCGATCAACTTGCCCTAGGTCACAGTTTCCTTCCACATAAAGCTTTGCAAAAATTGCATAAAAAACGCTTGCAGGAACAAAAACATAATATTCCAGAAACACGCTTTGCCGATCCGATCAGCTGTTCGTAACACTTCCCACATTGAAACAGACATCAGCCCGAACTATCGCATGTCCCCCATTTCCTGCCTGAAACCGGACGTGAAGTCATTTTCGCGGAAAATGTAGTTTTTTACGTGTAGGCCTTAAAAGCCTATACTGGTGTTTTTATAAGTCATGTTTGACTTTTCTGAATAGTTGCTGGGATGCTTAGAACTCGAATTGCACTGCTGGAAATAGTTTATTTTGATGCACATGCTGTTTTCTTTGCAAATTTGCATCATAGGATTGTTTTTTGTTTTTCCTGCAGTATATAAAAATTGCTGTATCTCCAAAGTAAACTATGAAGACACTCAAAATAAATTTCCCGTTGTAAACTATTTTTTGCAACTTTTTTGTATTTAAAGTTTTGAGGGATAAACCTCTTAAATTTCTCCAAGTAGAAATATATGTAAAAACAAAACAAAAACAATTTTCAATTTTTTTGTAGTTTATTGCACTTTTTTGCAATTAATGTAGTTACTATGGACTTAATGCATACATATTATTAAAATATGGGCCATAACAGTTGTATTGATGTATAGCAACTTGAAATGCTCCCACAAATGGCACTACAGCATGTAAAAAAATAATATAAGCTCTGGCGGACTTGGTTTTATGGTAGGTCTTAAAGGGTTAAATAAATATCGTCAAATAATCGAGATCTCAATTTCAGTGAAAATAATCGTGATTATCATTTTTGCCATAATCGAGCAGCCCTAACCAGAATGATGGAAAAAGAAAAATATAAAGGAGAGAAACTGTTTGGATGAGGAAGAATTTTGAAGTGTATACTCCCTGCTCAGTATTAGCCAAATGGTATTGTGACATTTGTGCTTCAGTCACAGAAAAAAATTATGAGGGCCGGATTTACAGTAGTTCCACTTTCCAGCTGGAAGAACATATTGAGTGGATAGGAGTAACTATTGTCAATGTGACAGGCATTTCATTTAACTGAAGCAGTCCTTCACACCCTTTAGTTTACCTCATGACACTTTCCATTGAGGACAGAGAAAAGTGAACAGTACCTAGGAGACATGAAGAATGGGAGTCGAGTTTTCTGGCCTATTCATTCGCAACCATGATCTAAATACTTCCAGCTGGCAGTAGACCAAACATAGCGGGTGCTGGAAGTTCAGCTTATGTTGGACAAAGGCGAGGACATCCAAAAACTTGTTGCCGTATTTCTATCCTTATTTAAGAGACCTTTCACTCGTCACACAAGTGCGACCAGTACAAATCCGAGCAGCTGACCCGAACATTTAACTATCTACATTTATTTCTAAGGGTAAAATCTGATACCGTGTGGTCTAAGGAGCTTGGAAAGAAAAGCGTCTGGACTTCTTTAAGTTGCTTGAAGACGTTTCACCTCTCATCCTGAAGGTGAAACGTCTTAAAGAAGTCCAAACTCCTTAGACTACGATGACCTGGATGACTGAGAACCTTCACAGACTGATACCGTGTGCAGCACCTATAAACCCAACGCATCACAAGGCATCAGAGAAATTTCTATATCTGAAATGTTTCTCTGCAGACACTCCGCAGCGATCTCAGGAAGTCACATCGACAAGTGTGAACGTGGATGGGATGCTTAGTGTTAATATACAAATGCTTTACCACGTAAATGTATAATGAACACCTCTTTTATCTACTTAACGTCGTACAAGCTGGACGCACTACTCACTTTCTTGTTTGTACCATAGCCATATCTGTGTTGCGGAAACCGGATGTCTACAAAAAACTCATAAGAAACAGAATTTCTTCTATATTAATTAATTTACAGACGAAATTAATGTTACCTGGGGGCTTTTTGGCAGGAACAACTTGCACTTCAGTCGAGGGCGCAGCCATCTTTCTTTTCCTCCAAAACACACACACACACGTGTGAGGAACAGAAAGGCGAAAGCAATCGAGTACAGAGAACAATGAGGAGAAGCGGAGCACCGATGCAACCGATTTAGCTGATCGGGACAAGAAGACAGGGTGACCAGACTTAATTGACCTGAAAACTTGTGTATAAAACTTTTCTATACTGCAGGTTAAACAGTAATAGCAAAGAGCAAGAGCCAATACTCGGAGTGGGAATAAAATCTAATGAAATAGAACTAATTTTATGGTCTATAACCTATTTCATAATAATAATAATAATAATAATAATAATAATAATAATAATAATAGTAATAATAATAATAATAATAATAATAATAATAATAATAATAATAATAATAATAATAATAATAATAATAATAATAACACAATAGAAGAAAATATACAATAGAAAATATAAATAGATCATATAGATATAATATAAATAAATAGAAAATAAATACAAGGCACAAAAAATACTCAAAGAAAATCGTTTAAACAATTATTTCAATATCTCAGCTCCAAACTGCTTTAAACTGACATTTAAAATCAAATAAAACCACGCATATGATTATAATCTGTGAGTACTTCGTGCACGTGTGTGTATATGTGTGTGCGTGAGAGTGAGAGAGGGGGGGTGGGGGATCGGTCTGTTATCTATAATATATACCGTTGGGTGGATGAATTTCTTTAGCAAATGAGTTTCTTTTATAGCATATCGCCTGGTTTTCCTGACATTTTGTATGCTGATTAAGATTATTGTCGGAGATTGAAGTTTTTGTTGTTGTTTTGGGGTTTTTTCTCTCCTTATGTCATTTCATATGTTTTACGAAGCCCGCTGGTGTCAGGGAGCAGTGTGTCTGACAGGGGCAGAGGCACTGAGAACGATGGAGCAGTGTGCTGCCCGGTGGAGGGAGGCTGAGGCGGTAACATACTTCTCCCTCCTTGAGCGCATCAGCAAGCCCTGAACCATAGGTAGAAAGCAGAGAGAGGGAGGGAGGGAGAGAGAGATATTCACAGACAAGATCACAGAAATGTAATAATTACGAGGGGAGAGCGGAAAAGTGGGGGATTTTAAGAAAAGCGACGCCATCAAAGTCTACACTATTAAGGAGGATTTGAAGAGTCTACGTTTATAGGCTAATCCGACATCAGAGGCGAAATGTGAATCCAAATAACTTATGTTAATTAGAGATTTTAAATATGGTGAGATTTGAACGGCACCGAAGCACCGAGAGAAGAATTTGAGATTGGCCACTTGAATTGAAATATCTGTGGGGTTTTTTAATCGGAGTCTTCCTGTGATCACCGTCGACTTGCCCCCCAGAACTGATTTGAAGCTTGCACGGTGATTCGGGTTTGAAAGGAGTTGGCTGTAAGGGGCTGTGTCGGACTGTACTGAGCGTTTGCGGTCATCACTCACATTGGAGTTAACATTATTTCGGACAGAGGGGGGACGCTTTTAGTTGGTCTGCTTTCCCGGTGATTTCTGCCTCATTTCCAGATCTGCCAGACTTTATGAAAAAGAAAACTGTTGTTTGTTAATATTTATCAATCCCGCGGCAGCCATCCTGCAACTACAACTCAATACAGTGGATCGCAAGAAAATCCAGAGGAGTGACAGCTAACACTCGCACGACGAGCCACGAAAGCTGTGGATCAACTTCAAAACTAAAAGGCACAAGTTCCAAGTCTGGAATATAAGAATAGATGATTCTCAGAGGACATAAGACGAAAAACACCTAGGCCTGCAAAAATGTTCAAAAGGGGTGAGTAAGTCTCAACTTTTGCCCCCCAAAATTAAGTCGTATTTTAACCACGACGAAGTCTGCTTTGTCGTAATGCCCCACGGTACGTGGATCTACAGCGTGCACTTAGCGTTATGAAACAGATGTTTAAATATGACACAATCATAATGCACCACACTGCCCCGCAGATGTATTATTACAGCCGATGCGCCATTCTAAGCGCATCTTTAATTTGCAAAACACGCACTGAAGGTTTCTGGCAATGAAATATTCATCTGTGTAAGGATACACGGGGACGAGTGTGTGATATTAATACAGCTGATGCCGCACTGCAGTTTATGAGTTGTACCCGGGTCACAGGGCTATCTCTCCGAGCACTTCCCTCGGTTGAAGGATTATTATTTTGCTCTGTGTCAGTACATTTAGATGTGATGGATCAAATCGTAGTTCACAAGGTTATTCTCCGCTGGCTACACACTATATGAGCACTCAAGACCTTTGGCACTTAATATAAAAAGGAAGAGCTCCTGAAACTTTTAATATCGAGATCCCCCCGGTAGATAGCTATCGTGCACTCTTGCTTTGTCCCTATCTTTGCTCCAAGGAATGGTTTCTTTCATTCAATGCTTCAACTGACCAATCAGCCGTATAGCTGTCTGCACTAGATGTGTAACAGTAGGGAGACTAAAACCTCTAATGAGAATGGATTAGAGCACTATGCTCCCACTGTGCTTTTATTGAGGGAGTGGAATAATAGTGAAATTAAACTGTTTCTCATTTTGCTGTGTCCCCTGGAGACCCTTTAGGGACCCCTGGAGACCTCTAGTCTCCACTTTTCCAGTCACTGCATTAGGATTTACTTTTCTCTGACTTTGCCATGGCATACAGCAAATGGCTTGTGTTGTATTTTTAGCTATTTGTTCTGTCTTGTGATAAACTGTCTGTTTAGAGGGTTTGTTTCTGTCATGTTCCTCCAGGGCAGAGAAAAACAACATGTTTTTTTAGCTGTCATCAGATCGATTATTGCTGTTCCAGCAGTTGAGATGAAACACACTGTGTTTATAGCTGCTTATAGCTCTGAGAAGAGGTTTAATGTCTAAGCCTGTATCCTGACAGTTTCCCATAACTGATGTGGCTCCACACGAAATAGACAGTTCATTCACAGCTTTTATGAGAAGTGTTACAGCTGGATATCTGGGAGAACTGGCGTGAGTCATGATGTAGGTTCTACAAGAAGCTCTTTTCCAGAAGAGAGTTTAACACATGCACAAATATGTCTCTCTCTGTTCTAACTAACAAGCACGCTGGTAAGTGCCGAAGTGATAACATGTAATTATAACGAGCAGATTCTCAACGAGAAGATTCCCCAGAGCACGCATTCATTTTTTTTCTCTTTCAGTGTATATGGCAAGGGTTAAATTAAGAACTGAACTGTACAGAGGTGATTGGCCTCTGAGGATTTGGTACTCATGCTACATTGTCACTTGTGAATCAGCTGTCCAGCCACTGCACAGTGGCGGACAGAAAATCACTTAATTCAAAACAAATGACTTGCCAACATGTCTGGGTCTACAATAGTGAAGCAGAGATGCGTCAGCTTTGGCAGGAACACTGCAGAAGTTCTGTGGTGAATTTGAATTTTTTTAACCTAAAATAACACATTCCAGGGAGCCTGTCTGATGCACCGGGAACAGCATTTACTGTTAGACACCCACCATTCACATACACATAGAAGGAAAACATCTTAGCTGACCCATGTTGAGAGTACACCTCAGGATGACTCCATATTGTAGTTTGCTGTGGCTAATTACCATCTTAATGGAATGGGCACTTAGAATTTACAATGTTGATCTCATAAGCTTCAGGCAATGATTTTGTACAGGTTGTTTATTGTTGCAGTGAGGTAATATTTGCTTGACTGTGCCCATACAAACAACAAACATGTCTGAAAATGTGCAGTTGTTATAGTGTATATTCAACTGAGACAACATAGTCCACATATCTTTGTTTGACTGATGTTTATGATTCTGCTTTGTGTCTTTTCTGTGACTTCAAACAACTTAGAGCAGCTATGAGGTTGAGTCTGTATCTGGGTTCAGTACGTGTCTGCTTTTACGTAGCCATGCAATACATGTCACTCCATCTCTGTCTTGACTCTTCTGTCTTTCTCACTTGCACCATCTTTCTTTTTCTTAAAACCAGTCAGCCATAGAGTGGACACAAGGGATGATCTGTCAGAACAGCTCTGAGATGGAAAGGACAAGATGTCCACTGAATATACCATGCCGCGGCATGCTGTAATTGCTGCTACATGTTATTCAGGATTATTGGAAGAGGCTCAGCTTAGGCTTTTTGAACTTGGGCATATAACAAATGATCCATGCAGACAGGCATAGAAAGGCATGCAACTTATGTACTTGCTGACTCACTTGCGAATTTTTTTTTTTTTTAAAAATCTACTCGCTGTAAAAGATAAAGATGCACATACCCTTGTCCTTTCATAATTACACAGCTAGATTTGTTTATGCTGCTTTAGCCCATTCATGATGCCGACCTGCATTTCATAGATTATTTCACTTCAGTAAGCAGCCATTGGTTCTGTTCATTTTGAGGTAGTATAAAAATCCATTTTCAATGGCTTGAACATTGTTGAGAATATCACAGGCAACATGAAATCACCTTTATTAATTAATCACACACATTAATTTTGCACTGTCATGCTTTTTCACACAGGGAACTGGATGGATGTGTTTTTTTCTTTTTCTTTTTTAAACTGGTTATCTATGGCCAGGAAACATAAACAAAAAGGCTCTGTTAATCCCCAGTGCTTGAAAGACAAAATTCAAATAGCAACAAGAATGCATTATCACATGACAGGTTTGATGCTTTAGAGCATGAATTCTGCAAAACTCTGCCTGCATATGAACAGGGAGAGATCAGTGCAGGCAATATGTATGGATAAATAAGATATTGACATACTTCCCATTTTATTATGGAAAGAAATGAAAGCAGTCTTTTAAATGCAAAAGAAAAGGGTGTCTCATTCACTTTCAGCATGCACTGATAATGCAAAACATAAGCGTATATAACTTAAAACAGAGCTTGTTTATAGTTTCTAGGAGTAGCTCTTCATCCTGTACTGAAAAGAATCACCTACAAACTTTGTCGTGCTTTGAAAACTGCTATGTTTTGGCTGTAATGAAGAAGAAAAACATGCAAAATCACTGATAAATATGATCACTGTAATAAGTCTGAGGCAGCAGTCATTTACCAAAAACGTATTAGAGAAACACAGAAAACACAGAAAAAATGTCTTCAAAATCTCCTACTTATGTGTTTACACAGAACACCAATCCCCTCCAGACACCTCCCATTAGATTGCTTCCACCATTATTCCCATTTAGTATTGCACAAGTTTCCACAAAGTGACATCCTTTTCCCATTAAAATATTCCCAGAGCAACGTTTGCTTCCCTGAAAGCTTCGTAATTTGCACAAGGAGTTGTTTTTCAGAGCAAAACACTCGGGTCAGCATGTACTTGGTTCAGCTTGTCGTTTGGACAGGTTTAACACATCTGATCTTTTCCTGCTGTTCACCTACTACATTTTGTTGCATCTGTCTCTCCCATAGTTTAGCCCAGCACACATAATAGCAAACTGCATGAGGAATGGATTATGTGTTTCCTTGGAAATTCTATAGCATAAGCAGCACAAGTTTTACCTCAGCACTGATACCTTATCTTTACGCTAATAATTCATGACCATATATTCATGTTCTAAATCTAAAACAGGATTTTCACTGTCTCCCGAAAACAGCTCTACATGTGTGCGCAAACACACTTGCAAACACTGAAAGTATGGTAAGGTTTCCTTTTTTGTGTCAGGCTTTCAAGATAAGACTACTTAGGAAATGCATTTGCACTGACTTCATTTAACATGATGAGCTTCTTTTTTTTTAAAATAGAATTTATCTCAAAAAGAACAAAGGGAACTGGAAGAACACCACAGTGCATGGAAGCTTTACGCTGGTGAGGACATGCATTCACATCAGCAATTATATGAATAGTAATTAAATGAACATTTGAACATGGTAAACTCATAATTGAAAACAACAACAGCACAGTGTCCTCTTTAATCTCCCAACTACAGTGATTGACAATATATAGAGGGATAATTGCTTTTTTGATATGCTGTAGCATTTAGTAATCATATTTGGAAAATCAGCTGCAACTACAAGCACTGACTTTAAAGTAGCACATGGCTCGTGTTATTTTCAGCACTACCTAGCTGGGCTGGAGGATTTGCTATTAATGATTGCAGCACAATGAATATAGTGTAAGGGGAACACCTGTGGCCTCCGCTCTTTAGCTTTCCAGCTCTGCTCACTTATGCAGGTTGTATCTTGTGGACCTGTGTCAGTGGAATCAGAAATGCTCTTTAGCCACAGCTCCAATAATGCCCTCCACAATATCAAATAACCACAGATGTCAAGGGGCTACTCTTTTTTTTTCTTTTGGCAGGAATTTTTTTAAATCAGAGCCTGGTATGACTCATAGACATCAAGTGCTATGCTGTTGATCATAAGGCAAAACATTAAAGGAAAAAGATGTCTTCTTGGCTTTTCCTGAATAAGAAACATGGGTTGTGCCCTTATCCATCACAAGTGATTTGAAATGTTTGCTCAGAAATGCCCATCCGTCATTGCTGCAAACTTGCAACCATCCTCAAGACTCAAAGATAGCTGAGAATAGATTCCTTGCTCACATTATCACCTTCCTAATCCGCTCACAGTGTCAGCCTTTTGCTATCACTCCTTGTCAGCTCTGCATTGTTGTACTTTTCAGCGTGACTTGTGTTTCTGTGCGGGTGTGAGGCAGTGCGGACTGATGTCTGAGGGTTTGGAGGAGAGCAGGTTTGAGAGAAGTGAAGAGGATAATGTAGAGAGGAGCAAAAATATAAACCTCAAACTGATCCTCTAAGTCTTTCTAAGCTGCCTGAAAAATAGAAAGCAAATCTGAGCGGAGGACGACATTTCTGGTTCTCTCTGACAGTTGTTTAAGGGTGTAAATTTTAAGACCTTCTACACATCTGTTTAAACTCGCAGGGTAATCAAAACATGAAGTAGATGCGTGAAAATGAAATAAACCGAGAGCAACTTATTTTTGTGCCGTTTTGCATAAGCTTTGGTGCAAGCTATGAAAGCAACGAAGAAAAAAAATCAATAAAATGGCCCATTGGTAGTCTTAAGACCTATTCTAGAAAACACAGAGTCTAGGGTAATTGACAGAGGAACATTACCAATTATTGGATAACTGAGTCACATTTATTATCCTGCCACAGTGCACCTCTGCATTCCAAATATCTGATTTAGCCAAAGGAGACTGCTCAAACCCAAAAGCCATTTATTTAGTGCCCAATACTCAGGAGTGCTTCCAAAAAAGAGTCTGGCACGTGACATCTAACAGAAGATGACAAATAATTAACAAGTGTTTATGTGTGTGTGTGTACGGTGCTGTGCCTGTTAAAGAATACAGCACTCGCTGGTGTGCATGACACTTCTTTGCTATGAATTGTTGTTGTTTTTTTTTTCTTTCTGGGAGCCATTTCACACTTCCCTGTCAACCATTTCACATTGAATTAGGTCATGAGGGCTCTGAGTTCAGAAGTGGATGCTGTGCTCTTACACAGCTGAGAACTCTCTTATTAATGCGGTCTGAAGCGACATCTGAACGATTAACTCCGCGCAACATTTTGACTTGGAATACGAGTCAAAATTACAGAGTGTGCAAAAAAACGTCTGTCCATCTCTGTTTGCCCTTTAAAAAGTCACCTGATTCTTGTGTGAACGCCATTTCCTCACTCTTTGTGGTGGAAATGAGATGCAAGGTTGGTCATTAGCGGATGATAATGAGGTGAAAGAGACAAACAACCTAAGCCCTGTTGGTTTTTCTAATATTAATAATTAATTTGTGATTAAGTGGCTAATTGGAGTTTAAAGGTCAATGTCGTTGAGAATGCCATGGATCTTCGAAGACAGGAGGGAGGTGGGGGAGAGACGGAGGGAGACAGTCCAAGAGACTGTTGACAGTAATCCCAGGTGCTCTCCTGTTACTGTGACAGCTCTCCCCCTTCCTGAGCTATCCTCCCCAGGCGACATTGCCTTTGTGTGCTGAGGACAGCAATTCAGTTACACCAGCACCTGGGCATCTGCCCTTTTGCCATTGAGAGTTAGCAAGTTCTCAAAATGGAGTGGCATATCATCAAGACACAGCAGAGGTTAACAAGAGGGGAGAGGGGGATGTCTATCGCACATGTCCGTTGTTCTTATCGGAAGAGGAACATATTTGTGTTTTGTGTGGTTGAGATTAGAAACTATACGTTGTAAATGGTCCATTAAGTGTTTGTAACATTGGCTTGTAGGTGAGCTCAGTATAATAAGCCTGTGGGGCGATCGTGGCTCAAGAGTTGGGAGTTCGCCTTGTAATCGGTTCAAGCCCCGGCTCTCGGTCGTTGTGTGCTTGGGCAAGACACTTCACCTGTTGTCTACCGGTGGTGGTCAGAGGGCCCGGTGGTGCCAGTGCGTCCCAGGGTGGCTGTAGCTACATTGTGGCTAAAATGTAGTTTGCCATCACCAGTGTGTGAATGTGTGTGTGAATGGGTGGATGACTGGTTGTGTAAAGCGCTTTGGGGTCCTTAGGGACTAGTAAAGCGCTATACAAATAAAGGCCAATAAAGCTACCTTGAGCAGGTCCTTTCTGATCGCCAGTCGGTTGCAGAGCTTCTTGTGTTACATAAAATAATCTAAGTCCTGGCATTGATTTATCACGCTTATTATGCCTCAGATTATTCTCACACTCCATCCATATCACAGTCAGAACTCATTTGTTTCAAGGTGCTTGACGTAAATACAATGGCTAATTCAGTTTCCCGAGTATGCAGGTTTGAAGATGCTTCCACATAAAGTTTCTGGCAACTAGGGAAAATTAAAACACTCGAAAGGGAATGAGATGAGGACAGTAACAACCGTCATCTTTTCATTTTTCTCCTCCTGCCTCCCGTCTCCGGCCCAGTAGCCATCTCCTGTAGATGTGGCCTGCTCATCGCTGGCATTAATGAGGCAGGTTACTGTCACAGTCACATCTGAGCTTAGTGCTTGTAATATCTGCCATGTCTGTGTTCTGGCTAATGTTATCTATGCTCGTAGGCCTGTCATGGCTAAGGCTGACTTTTAAGAACAGTCAGGGTTCAGGTAATTGCTGCAACGAATTAATTCAGGCCTGAAATGTGAATTCACACTGTGGCCTACAACTGCAGCACCACTTAAAGAACAGTCTCACGCTATCCAGTCACAGGATAATTTGGCTAATTATGGCTAATCTTGAAAGAAACTTAGCATGAACCTTTATTTTGATTCATCTACTTTCAAAAATTGGTATATATTTGACTCTTATTTGAAAGCACCATTTTCTTTTATTAAATATTTCAAGAGTGAATTGATGTGATACAGCCTGGTACAAGATGTTGTCTCATATAATCGCTTGAGGGGGACAAGAGGATTTACTATAGAATCCAAAAAATAGTTGAATAGGGAAATGTGCGAGCATTATTTAAAAGGCAGGACTGAGAGACAGATGGAGTTGTAGTAATTACAGAATATAGGCCAAGGTCTTTTCTACAATCGCACATCTTTTTATATGCAAATCCCTGACAATTGTCTTAGAATGGTCTTAAATTCAGTCATTTACAGCAGCATAACCATGTTTTGACCTTATTAAGGCTCATAGAAAGGGGATAAGAAAGGATTGGAATTACCAGATTCAATTTACCCTCCATTTTTTTTCATATTTGGCTAAATCTGAGTCAAAAATGTCCTACTGCTTTTGCAGCAACCTTACTCAAATTGAAATCTATTTCTGGTGCAGAAAGGACCTCTCTTATGCTCCCTCCTTATGTACTGGAGTCCTTGACATTTGTCGGCTTTCCTTCCCTAACAAACACTGTTCTTCTGAATTGGCCCTCACTCATAGAAATCACTGAAGCCAAAAAGTGCTTGCATCATAAACACTGGGCATCAAACTCACAATAGAGGAGCAAGGTGCCGTTTTGTGTGGCAGAGATAAGCGTTTTAATTATTCAAGTATTTGGTAAAGAGTATAGAGGACTAGCTAGATTTAAACGACACGCTGAGGTGGTTTGTGACACATAATGCATGCGGCGAATGCTTATAACATGTTAGTATTGATTAGATTAGATTAGATGAAACTTTATTAATCCCTCGGGTGGGTTCCTCCGGGAAATTCAGTTTCCAGTAGCAAAGCACCGAAAGAAGTTGCATGTTACAGATGCATTAAGGGGAATGAGAGTAAGGATATAAGCATAAATACACCATATATACACATATACACATATATAGATACAGAATATACAATATGGATAAATAGGATTGCTCATTTGAGTGAGTATATTGCACAGTGATTATTGCACAGTCAAATATAAGAAAGAGACAAAAAACAAAAAACAAATATTGCAAATATTGCACCGTGTAGAAAAGCCCCTACAACTCAGTTGTTCCCGCCCTCCCTTGTCCCCCTGTTTCTCCTCCCTCTCCCCTCCAGTGAGAAGTTAAACAGTCTGATGGCGTGTGGGACAAAGGAGTTTTTAAGTCTGTTGGTTTTTGACTTTGGGAGAAGCAGCCTGTCGTGCTGCATTGCAACTCCAGCCTGCTTAACTGTTGTTGCTGCGCCTTTTTTTTTGGCAGAGGTGTGGCTGGGAAGACTGTACTTCAGGATGGGGGAGTTGAAAGAGTACAGAGGACTTGTGAAATTGGGAGCAGGTTGTTTTACATTCCAATCACCTTGATCCTGCTGGAATTCAGTTGTGCATTTTAATGAAGCAGTTTCCTTTGCACGTGGCACCGGATAAAATCCAGGTGCCTTTCTGTTTAAGATGAAACTGATTTGAAACAAGCTGCTCTTGAAACATCTCTTTGCTGACCATCATTTTGACACATCAAAGGGACAAATATCACAACATTGCGTTCCATAAGCAAAGGCCATTTGTATAAAAACACTTTCAGATACGGATTTTTCTTTCTTTCTTTTTTTTTTTTTTTTTGCCTGGGCAGCGCAGAAGCATATTTTCTGTTGGGATTATAATGGTAAGCAAAAGGGGAAAGCTCAGAGCTGTTTTTATGAGGTTTCCACCCATCTGCTGTGGTTGGCAAGGGACCTTGAAGAAAAGGCTGCATCCTGCTTTGCCCGCAGTCAAAAAAAAAGAGAAGAAGCAATAAAAAAAACTGTCAGGCTAATAGAAAGCCACTACCATGTATGCTGTGTCTTGTAGATGCTGCTTCCAGTCAAGGCCTCAATCACACACTGCTCAATTCCCATGGGAGACCCGGGAACACAGAGATGCCACAGTCTGACAGTGAACACTGCAACTGCTGTGCCCCAACACCCCAGTATAACATCACTGTCTAAGCTGTGTGTGCACTTCTGACAGCTCCAGCTCTTGCTAAAACTACAAATCTCTTTATTCCCTTGAAGGCCAAGAACAGCCTATAGTTTGCCCTCAGCAATCATGCTAATATGTCCCCAGTCCGAATACACAGACACGCCTGACATTAACGTATTGTTTAGAAATAGAGCGTAATCTAAAGAGTAAATATAGCAGATGTCATCTGCTGCCAGCTCTCCGATGAAACAATAAACAGAACACGCTGGTGGAAAACGGACTTTTTCTGTTGCTGAGCTGGGGTTACATATGATTTATGAACCGCCACTGCGGTAACAATTCTATGTAGGGGGGATTGATAGCGTTTGGTACTAAAACTCCTCGGGCTGGGACATTAACTTAGCAGATTTGTCCCTGTCTTCACAAGCAGAGCCTTGTCAATTATTTAAAAGAGCAAAACAACAGCACAGAAAAGACAGCACTTGGTGTGTGGAGCTCATTTACACATCTCTATTCCCAGAAGTCTGCTCATGCGTTTAGGCCATAATAATTTGGTCTTTCATCCCTATGTGTCTATCTGCTAATTCACACCATTTCCAATGTGGGTCCCTTCGTCCCTCAAAGACGAGGGCATCAAGGGAAAACAAAGAGGTAGTGAGGAGAAGGTAAGAAAAAAAAACTATTATTAAAGACTTGTTTAGTTGCTCACTTCACAGGAGCAGAAAGAGGCAGACAACTTCATTATAGTAAGTGAGCGATCTAGGGCCAAAGAGAGAAGGAGAGAAAGCGCAAAGACAGGCATTAAGGTCCGTCAGGGCTCTAATGGAAGAAGCAGGTTTTTTGTGTCACAGCTGCACTCTCCAATGACGGATGGAGAGGTTAACAGTCACTATGAGTTAGGTAGCCCGGTGCACAACATCCTCAGGAGCTACATGACAGACAAATCCCTCTTAAAGCCAGCCAAACTGACACTTTAGGTTTTAACCCATTGTGATAATAAACTGTAGCCAGGACACTTTGCCCCCCATGGCATCTGTTATGCAGCAAAATATGCATTGTTTCAACATTTCTGAGAAATGTCATGCATTGTCTTTAAGAGACCTCAAAATTTACCAAAGCAGTCGAAGGTAGGTGCTTATATGCACTGGTAATAAAGCAGATCTCTAACCAAATACATTCACAGGTTGTGTTGTTGTGGGAGAAACAGAAGTTAATAGATTCAATGACATTGTCAAAAAAAGAACAAAAACAGCATAAAGAACTGATGGGATGGAGATTGGGTAGATGGAGGGAGTAAACCGGGGGGGGGGGGGGGGGGGGGGGGGGATATAGAAATGTCTAGGGGATTTTGTGAGCCTAAGATGGTATCATTGACATGAAAAAAACAGTTGACCCCTAAAACTGATGCGCATTTCCATGGACCAGGGCACGTGAGACTGTTCTACTGAAGACATTTATTACAAACATAGCCTTATATGCAACGCTAGAAACCAGGTAATACACATTCAACCCCATGCACTAAAAAATGCACACTGCTCAAAGACATTGAGATACATGTGTTAAAGTCATATGTAGAATATGTTATAATGGAGCATTTTGATGAGGTGTGTGAATACCTTTTTTAATTTCAGTCAAAAATTTTCACTTCAAACTTATTTATCTAAGCTCTATTGCCATTCATCTATCCATCCATGCATTTTGTGCCACTTATCCAGGTCCAAGTCATGGGGCAACAGTCTAAGCAAGGATACCCAGACCACCTTCTCCTCAGCCGCCATCTTTCAGCTAGCCTTTAGATGTTCCAAAATCAGTTTGGAGAATAATTTCTCTTGGATGTTGTGGGCCTCCACCTGGTAGCACAGAAACCAGAAACACCTTACCTGCACAGGAGGTGGAAAGGAGGCGTCCCAGCCAGATGCCCAGGTGTTTGTAGTAGTCTTTCCTCTGAGTTTATCAAATACATGCTGCTCTTATCACTCTATCACTAAAGCAGCAGAATAGGCACGAGTATATTCAAAGTTGAGAGAGCTCAGCGCATTTACAACAGCAGCAGTAACTTCATTATTTATAACTATTATTAATTATTGCCAGCACAAAGTCAGACCGGATCAAGCCCTATAAAAGGGGATCAAAGGCAACTATTGGCTTTAGTCTTTAGCGTGAAATGATTAAACTATAGGACAACCTTTTTGTTTATTTTAAATGTTTTTTTAATCAAATCTTCTGTTTTGCATATAGTTTTCTACACTTTTATGAAAACTAAGCACATGTCAAGAATTAGTATACAAATCAATTTAAAGCAAAAAAGAGCCGTTGGAGCATCACCTACTACGGAAGCTTAGAAGCTGTGGATATTACTGTCAGGCAAGGTGTTTCATTTAATTTCGCTTTGGTTATTTTGAGTAAAAAAGTACATTTTTAATACTCCACAATTTGATTTACTTGATGCATTAAGAGATTTACAAAATGCATTGCCATCATGCATAAACCTCAGGTAGCATTGTAAGAGTGATACCCATAAACAAAGGCAAAATAACTCTTAGTTATTCGAACTGGAAAATTAGATTTTGATTTCTTAGGGATCAAAGAACATAAAAAATATTTCCTAATCATCTTAATAATCATTTTCCAATTTTTATTTTTCTACAAGTAAGTTTGCTGCTTTCACGTTTACAAGAAAAATAAGTTCATATTAAAGTGATAACTTGAGCAAATAAATAATAAATAGAAAGCCACTGAAACTTTTTTAACTGCACTGGATGGATTGATTCATTTCAACCAAGTGAGTGTTGATTATTTGCTTTGTTGTATAAGAATAATAAGGACGTTATGGCACCTGAACTCTACTAATTTGTTTCTTTGATTAACCAGATGCTCACCTTTGCCATCCTCTGGATGTGACCAGAAAATAATGAAACAATGACAATGCTCTTTGTTTTTTAAGATTCATTTTGAGGCTTATCATAAGGATTTATGCACACAATGTTCGTAGCCAAAACAACTACTCTTAACAAGATTAAAAATGCTTTACATACCTTCAGCCCAGTTCTGTCGTTGCCTCTCTTCTTGCGTGCTCTTTCATTATTGCTTTTGTTGGCATACCCGATTTTTATGGAAGTCAACATAAGCTGGCACATCTAGTGTGTCCCTGTGTTTTTAGGCAGCTTTATTGTGCAGCTCTTTCTGCAGTTTTGCTTCTTTGGTATTCAGATTCATTCCCTGCAGAGAACTCTGCAGAGAATTATTAGTAAAAGTGGCATCCATTAAAAGAAAAATGATTTTTCTTATTTTTTTTATTGTTTTTCTTTTTTCTGCTTAATTAAACAGCACAGAAACAACGTGCTCTTTACAATAGTAATTTAATTTGTACGGAAGTAAATAGTGACAAAAAAAGCCTCTGAAAAGGGAGAAAGATTACCTTTCAGTAACCCCTCCCTTTTCTAGAAGGAGAGCACTCCATCAGACCTATGTTTATTTCCAAATTTCACACCTTGTTTATGATGTTAATATCATCCTTTTCCCAAAGTCTCCACGCAGGACTAGCAACATGATGTGGCAGTGAGAAGAAAGCGCACCCACATCCCAATCTGTCAGCGCCCCTCACAACAGGCCCTGCCACACACATGCACACACACAGCACTGCTTTGCATCTGTCTCTAAGAATGCATACATTTAGTTGGTTTCTCATCTGTGCATGGTGCCTCAGCTTATGAAACCATGAGATGATGGCGCTATTATCCTGTTGATCGGAACAGCTCTTGGCACTGTGTGGGAGAAGTTGGGCGATCTGGCTGCAGGTGTACACGCACATGCACGCACATGCATATGTACGCTCTCTGTCTTGCGCTCTCTGTTGGAGATTCACACTACTGTTGCTACATCCGTATATGTATGAGCCCTCTTCAGCTCTCTGCCTCCCACCTAGCAGGTGCAAGCACTTCTATAGAACTAAACAGCTCCAGTTTTTTTTCTCTCTACGGACTATTCATCTACTTATCGTGAACCACGTAGTCATCCTGAAGGATGTGATATTATCACGCATGTGGGAAACCAAACAGTTTGTACTATCAAGTTTGTGTGTGTGTGTGAGTATTCACAATTGAATGTATAACAGCACAACTTTTCTGTTTTTGTTCATGTTTTTGTTTTGCTGAAGACCCAAGAGCTGTAAAAAAAAGAAAGAAAAAAAAAAGCGTGCTTTAAGTACAGTTGGTGGTATGGTGGTTAGTACTGTTGCCTCACAGCAAGACGGTCCTGTGTTCAAATCCACTATCTGGCTGAGGTTTTCTCTTGTGGAGTTTGGAGTTCCCTCCAGGTACTCTGGCTTCCTCCCACCGTCCAAAGACTTGCACTTAGTGGTTAAATGGTGATTATAAATTGCCCATAGGTGCAAACAGCTGTCTCTTGCCAGCTGGAATAGGGATGGATGGACTGTTTTAGTAAAGAATTAGTAGACAATACAACTAGAACATAATCCTTTAAAAGCAAATATGTTACCTGAGATCATTTTGTTGTGGCAATATGTCTGTGAAGGTTCTCAGTCATCCAGGTCATCGTAGTCAAAGGAGCTTGGAAAGAAAAGCGTCTGGACTTCTTTAAGTTGCTTGAAGACGTTTCACCTCTCATCCGAGAAGCTTCTTCAGTTCTAAGGTCAAATGGTGGAGAGGTTTATATCTGGGACTCTCCACCATTGTGGCAAGTTGTCCTTAGCGTTCTGCCTTGTGACTCTAGTTTGTGGTATTAAAGATACAGAAAACCTCTTAATAATGGATTCTTGATTATTATAAGCTGAAATTCACATGGTAGAAAAATGAGAGACATTCTAGAAGTCAAAGGCATTGAAAACCAAATAATCCCGATACCTAATGGCAGTCAGGGTGCCGTTCCCTAGCCAGAAGAGGTCAGTGCATCCCTCAGTGGTAATGCCTTCCCAGACAATCATTGATCCACCACCAAAAACCAGTTATTCTGAACGATGTTACAGGCAGCATAACGTTCTCCAGAGTTTCTCCACAGTTTCTCCAGAACTCTTCATGTCCATCAGATGTGCTCAGGGTGACCCTGCTCTGAGCTGTGAGAAGAACAGTGGGCCAGTGATGGACCTGCCAATTTTGGTATTCTATGGCAAATGCCAATTGGGCACCACGGCGAAGGCCAGTGAGCATAGGGCCCATTACAAGACACTGGACCCTCAGGCCACCTGCATGAAGTCTTCTGATGCTGGTCTATAAAGCTCTGAATGGTTTAGGACCAAAATACATCAGTGACCTCCTGACCCAGTATGAACCTTCCAGATCTCTCAGGTCATCTGGATCCGGTCTTTTATCAGTTCCCAAAGTCAGAACCAGACACGGAGAAGCTGCATTCAGCTTTTATGCTCCTTATATCTGGAACAAACTCCCAGAAAGCCTCAGATCAGCTGAAACACTCAGTTTATTTAAATCCAGGTTGAAGACTCACCTGTTCTCAGCTGCATTTGAATAAAGCACCAAATCCACACTTTTAAGCTTAAATTTCAAAACTTACATTTTAACTACTGATTTTATCTATTGTTCTGATTTTATCTGTTTTAATTTTATATACTGTTTTGTTTGTTTGTTTGTTAATTAGTTTGTTTGTTTGCTTGTTTTAATCAATTTTAAATCATGCTTTTTATTTGTTTTTGTTTCTAATGTCTCTGTAAAGCACTTTGAATCACCTTGTTGTTGAATTGTGCTATACAAATAAACTTGCCTTGCCTTGCCTTGCCTATTTCTTATTGTTTTGTCAGAAACATTCAAACCTGTGGCCTGCTGGAGGTCATTTTGTAACTCTGGCAGTGCTCATCCTGTTGCTCCTTGCACAAAGGAGCAGATGCCTGCCCTGTTGATGGGTTAAGGACCTTTTACGGCCCTTTCCAGCTCTTCTAGAGTAACTGCCTGTCTCCTGGAATCTCCTCCATGCTCTTGAGACTATGCTGGGAGACAGAGCAAATCTTTTGGCAATGGCACATATTGATGTGTCATCCTGGAGGTGTTGGATTTCCTGAGCAACCTCGGTAGGGTCCAGGTATCACTTTATGTTACTAGTAGTGACATTAACCGTAGCCAAATACAAAATTAATTTGAAAGTAGTAAGCAAAGATCGGGAGGGAAAACCATTCCTGTTTAGAGTCTCATCCTTGCCCCTGTAGTGCAGCTGTTGTCAACACTATTTCATTAACACCAAAGCATTAACAACACTTAACTGACCAGATCAATGTCCCAGAGGTTTATTTGACTGGATGCTATACTCTGATTAAAAGGGTTCCTTTAATTGTTGTTGTTTTTTTTTGGAGGGGGGGGGGGGTATATTTTAAGACCTTGTGATGAAATACAGACAGAACCCAAGTTATCCAACTGAAAATAACAAACCCTGTTCTAGCGTCGTTTAAATGTTTTTTTTAACCCTGTGTCTGACATAAATCATAGCACATTTTTGTCAAACTGATTTCATAATTTACACTTCAGAAAACTTCATTCCATAATGATTGTTAGACTTTTTTATGAGTACAGCAGTTGTTGTAACTTAAGACAGAAGTAAGTAATGGACTTGTTCTATCCTTGTTTGTGCAAATTAGTCTCCTGTCTTGAGAAGCAACAAGTATGCAACATCTGTCTGGGTTGCTGATGATTCATTGCTCGGTCGGCTCCCTCGTTCTGCAGTCAGCTCAGTCCTGCTGTGTGTATTCGCTCCCTCTTCTTTGGCTTATGATTAATAGGACACGTCTAAGAAGTGTGCTTGTGTGTTAGCATTTGTGTTTTTAGACTTATGCTGGGCAAAGAAAGTGTTGTTCCCTGAAGAGTCTGTCGGAACATAAAGGCCATGACCTCTCAGCACCAGTTCTGTGACCCCCACATTTCAGCACGCTCAGCCCCTGCAGCCCTTTAAACACTCACAGATCCAGCTTATCTCCAGTCACAACAATAAACAAGGTATTGTTGAAAGAAGATAGAAGTATTAACAATGAGGCAGGCAAGGTGTTCTTCTTTTTCTTTTCTTTTTCTTGTCTGATCCTTGAAGAAAAGTGTTTTTTGTCTGATCCATCACCTCTTGCTGACTGCAAGAATTGCTGGCACTTTTTCATTCTGAATGCAGATACAAAGGAACAGACTAAACACGTAACAGAGGTCACGGAAATGTATTTTGTCACCACCGCACAAACCACACAAACATTATTACAAAAAGCATCCAAAAATTTGCTTTCTTTCTTTTGAATCTAGTTGTTGTTGTCCGATACACAAAGAGATAGCCTTTAACGCGCCATTACAATCTTATCCAGACAGCCAGCCATCAAAAGACAGGACAGCAGACATACCAAGTGGTGGTATTTGAAACAGGACAGCATCAAAACAAATGATCGGATCTCACCACAGCATTTCCTTTTTCCTTCTGGCAGGGATTGTGTGTGCCGCCTCAAAATGAATAATTAATGTAAATTGGAATTGTTAGCAAGAGTGGCAAAATCACAAGGGCTCTAACTAATTGGCAAATGTTTTTTCCACTCTCTACCTTCTTGCCAGTGGTAAGAAATTAAGAATACCGGGACGCAATGAGATGTTGTTTGGGCCAAGTTCGAGTGAAGTAGAGAAAAAAAAAATCAAATGGCCCAATTAATTCGACACAAACTTCATTTAGAATTTGACTTTGTACTTAAAGGAAATTCTTGTCTGATAAATTTCTTGTTCAAATTGAAAGATTAAACCACATTAATTGTAAAAGTTCTCAATTATAGTTTGGTGGCAAAATGTGTCCTTAGGCACAGACATTACATAGTCCATCACCCACAAAGAAAATAAATGCATATTTATACACTGATCTTTTTTTATTTGTAAAATGCAAAAATATAAACATTAATGAGCCAAGACCATATATACAGCTAAAAGATATTTCTATACTCTGACATAGTACTATAGCGTAACCATAAAGCAGTAATTTAGACATACTGCCCAGACTGCTAGTTTTTATACAGTGTTGGATTCTGTTTCTCCCTGTCATTTCTTTGGCTTCCTTGCTTGCTGCAGAATTTTTTCTCCTCTATTCATCCTGAATTATTAAAAGGTGTTGTGATTCCCAGTATGATTGTGAATCTGGGGCTGCAGCTCTCAACTGCGCAGTCACATTTGCTTGTTTTTCTCTCTCCTCACAGTGCTTTCCCCGTCTTTCCTCGTGCTTTCTCGCTTGGTTCACGAGCCAGAGCGCAATGATGCAGTCTCTACACCCCAAATCTCACCTTCAAGGGCAAAGGGGGAAGGGGGGGAATTTTAGATGATGAACACTCCGAAAGTCGTGTCAGCCCTCATCTATGGGGCAAGTGTTTTTCATCTGGATCTGTATTCAGGTCAGGGTGCTTTTCACAGGGTAGCGGAAAAGGAGGGAGGGATATTTTTCTTTCCCATCATGCACCAGCAGTAGGACCCAAATTGGCACAGGGGGTTGGACAGTTTCTCCAGGGATAAGCATGCTGTCTCTTGCCTGATTCCCTCTGAGGGAAATCTGCCAGGGATGTCCATTCACAGCAGCACACATGTCCGTTGTCTCCTCAAACCTAACCAAAGACCCAAGAGACCAACACGTTCTTCCTCCCACAGCTGACCTGTCACCATAGCCAGTGACCCCGCCTCTTTTTCTTTCTGTTTTTTTTATGCTCCTTCAGATTCCAGTTGCTGCCAGATTTGATGTGCCAGTGACTCTGGCACTGAGGAAAACCACAGTAGTTGCCCTGTGAAAAGGTTATGAAAACAGCTGCTGGCAAATGAAAGATTCATGCAGTGTTACCATATATTTGAGTATCCCTGCCTCATCCTCTTCCTCTGTCTCATTCTCCTTCTCTCTTTCTGGATGATGCACAGATGACACACCAGTCAGTACAGCACTTGGGTCTGTGGCTCTTTTGTCTCTGATCTGTGGGAGAATATTAATGTAGTGTGTGCTGTCTGAGATGGATCAAACTATTCAGTAAAAAAGGAGGGATCTTTATCTGAGTCCACAAGCACTGGGTTGTAGGGATTTTAATGTGGCACAGCCTGGATGTACACTCTAATAGGACAGTGTGGAAAACATGAGAGGAATCCTTAGAGAGCAAGTTAGAGGAAGATATGGAGAGAGTTAGATATGGATGGCTAAAGGAGCTTTTTCTATTGCTGAAAGCATTCCTAGCTAGTTGAGTTACTGAATTTGGAGCTTTTTCTTTTTCTTTCTTGCATTCAGTTCCTGGCTGTAGCTCAGGTAGTAGAGCTACCTGCTAATCGGAAGGTTGGTGGTTCAATGTTAGATAGAAAGCACTTATGTAGAAAGAGCACGAAAATAAAGTGCTTGTGTGAATGAGGCAAGTTGTATAAAGCGCTTTGAGTGCTCAGAGTAGTAAAGCGCTATATAAGAACCAGTCCATACCATCTGTGTTGCTCCCAGAGTAGATGCATGCAACTCCTCAGAAAATGTTGCACTGTAACGAATGTTCACCATTTAATGAGCTCAAGATGTATCTGGGAAGAACATAGAATAGCAACATAAAACACAGACAGCTTTGTAATACTGTGTGAGACAACCATCTAAAGTAAACTAATTGCTTAATTAAAATACTCAGCAAGCCCATGAGTATTAGATTGCAAAGTTCTGTAACGCACCAAAATGATTATATTGTGCTATTCTGTAAGTCTGACATGAACTAGCACCCTCTTCAAACAGACACTTGATCTTCAATCTCATGTGGTTTTCTTCATACAAATCCTGCCTCGGTCCTTGGAAGTAAGATTTCTTTGACATCAGAAATATCATTTTTTGAAGAAAGCACAAAAACAACTATTCCTCCAGCACGTTTTGTTTTTCTGTTGTTTTTTTGTAGACCACTGTCCCACGCTGAGGTTTATGAAGGAGTAAAGATGGCACTCAGGAATAAAAAAAAAAAGTGAAAATTAAAAGTTCACTGAAAAGAAATGTTAATTAAAAATTACCAATTAAAAATTATACTGCCAAATGTAACTTTAATTCTTTATAGCATTGATAATAATTAGTAAACAAATCTATTACCTTGACCCATGTGATTAAATTCCATCCATCCATCCGAGATAAGATAGGGTCTCTAAGAAAAGAGTATGGATGGATTCAGTATGTTTCAGTACACAGTATGCATGCATGCTTTCAGCGCTCTAAAGGCCACAAGCATGGTTTCGGCCTTAAAAGAAGTAGTGCCAATTTAAAATATAAATCACATATGCTTGCTCAAGTGCTCAATATTAAAGATATTTTACAAAAACGAAGAGGGAATAAAGTTAACATTAAAGGCCGCGGGGATTATTAATAGTGGTTTAATGAGGCAGTAGGTAGATATTGTGGGACTATGTAGCCCAGAGTGCCTCAGAGTGGAGTCCTTTTTTCCAATCAATGTATGGTAATGAGTGAGAAACAGAGTTTGTCCAGCAGAAGGATTGGAAAATGAGTACAGGGTTACAGGTTGTTAGGACTGCTACAGTAAGGAATTGGCAACATAATGATAATGATTGTAAAAGACCACTGAAAGACTGAGGCTCCTTGTAGTATGCACCTGTGGTATTACTTATAATGAAGTAGCAGGGGACTGGGCGATAGAGTAAGACAAAGGATGGTGTTTTTAGCTGTGATATGTCATGAAACGTTTCATTCTTGTAGTGGGAATTGCCTGTGGCTTAACTATTTTGAGTGATAATCAACAAGCTTCTCAGACACAGCCATGCATTTACTGTAGTCTTTCATAGCGACATTAGATAGCATCTATTCTCGCTAGCTGCCAAAGGCATATTAATGTGAATACATTCAGCCTCTGCGCACATAATCACACCCCGGGAGGAGCAGAGGCTACCGAGATAAATCATCAGAGGACCAGCGAAATCAGAGCTCTGCAATGAAATCCAGTGGTCTCTCCTCCCCAGAGCGTGCCTCCAGGCCTGGATGTGTCCACACCGAGACAGTCTGTGATCAGCTTCAGTGCAGAGAAGACTATGTGGTGGTTGGAGTGGAGGCAATTTCAGATGGACATAGTATAAAAGTGGTGCAGAATAGAAAGGCAACATATGAAACCCTCAGGTTTTTGCGCTTAAAAATTTCTGTATCACTCTGCACTGTAAAAGCATTTAAAAATGATATCTTTCTTTTTTATGGGTATTATTCAAGCTTCTCTCCATTGATCTACACTGTCTTAAGTTAGCTCCCTCTTCTCTGCCTACCACCATCTCAACCGCCCCTCTTTTTTTATTTTGTCTCCCACACTATCATCCACTGCACTTTTCAGAGTGGAGAAAACTCTTGTTTTGACAGCTATGATAGCTGACTAAATGTCATATGTCTGTTCGAAAAGGTTCTGTGTAACATTTGAATTTATTGCACTTAGTTTCATTCTTCCTCCTATGCTAGGTTTTTGTGTGTATAGGTCGGCTTAGTGTGTATATTTTGGCTACCGTTTTGTGTGCTTGTCCCTTGTCTCATCGTGAATACATGAACAATAATTTGTATCTTTGCATGTTTGAAGCTCAATTACAAATGGGTTCTTGCTTAGAAAGATGAATGGGGACTCTGTGATTTCTGCCTGCAGTGTTGCTGCACCCATTTTTGCTGTTTATTCACGAGTAAGTGTAACCTTGCCTACAAAATAAATCAATCAAAAGCAACTCTATTGTGTGCGTATCACACAATCAAGTTTAATGTAAGCACAATAGGCAGTTTAAATTCACACTCTTTGATGTGTCATGGGGGACAAGTTTAAAAGAAAAATAATATATAAACTATTTAGCTTGTGTAGAATTCATGGCAAATAAACATGTACTCACTGTTATTATAAACATAGCCACCCCTTTACTCATCAGGCCTTGAGGAAGCATTAGAGAATTATACCTACTGACATTAGTGAAGAGGAGGTATGTGTAATGTATGTCAGGAACAGCCTGAGTCTTTTTTAAAAATACTGAATACATTGTTATATAGTACATAAATATTAGATGATAGAAGGCATGTTTAAGTAAAATCAGCTCATTGCTCATGGTGTCTTTTTTTTCAGGCTTACAAGGCTGGAAGGTTGGAATATATATATATATATATATATATATATATATATGTATGTATATATGTATGTATATATATATATATATGTATATATATATATATGTATGTATATATATATATATATATATATATATATATATATATATATATATATATATATATAACAGTAAGCGCATCTGAGATGGATATATATATATATACATATATATATGTATATATATATATGTATGTATATATGTATGTATATATATATAACAGTAAGCGCATCCAAACTGGCATCCAAAGGCTCACCTCAGGTGTGTTTACTGCATCCAACAGTAGTCAGAGATGCAGAAAAGAAAAAAGTGGTCCTTGATGAGCCTACCCCCACACCACACACATTCCCCCATGCAGACTTGCTTTTCTTATTTGTGACACTGCATATTACTGAGTTAGGTGTCTCACTGTATGTTTTTACAAATTGGCAGATGACCTCTCTGCTGCTGGGCAATTGTAGAAACCTTTAGTTTAAAATATCTTTTAATAGGCAACATTTCATTATTAACTGTGGCCTATTCTTGCCCTGGAATAACACTGTTTAACACTGCATTTCTAAAAGGGGATTGAATGGGTTTTCAAATACAATTTTGGCAAAGCACTATTTTCACGCACATTTAGACACAGTATAAAAGCGTGTCCCTTTGGAGTATAAGTGGCTCCCACAATGCAATATAAGCAAAGCCAAACACATTTTATCAGTATCATCGGAGAACTTTACATTGCCCGTTCCCTGTAGAAAGCCTCTGTCTATGTTACTCGCAGGTAGTTGGAAGAATTCATAGAGGTGCCATCATATTATCACTGTGCAAAAACACTTTGAATCTATTTTTGAATCTGGCAGAACCTCCTGTGTTTAAAGTGTGCCTCTTCACAAAACAGATAAAAAGAGAGATGCTGCAAAAGCAGATGATAGGTAACATTTCTCCAGAGAGGGAAATCAAGCATAACCGTCATTTTCAGTCTTGCACTGGGTAGGGATATTAAAAACTTTTAGCTCTGTGAGATGAGTTGGGACTCTTTTGTGACTGGAATGCACAGTTGACTGGCACAAGAATAAATCTATTAGATATTTTTCCCTGACTCACTAACGGTCAAAGTTGAATCAGCATTTTTGTGTTTTACTTTGACAAAAGTGGTTAATTATAGCTCTTAACGTTCTCCCTGAATTTAGAGTTTGACCCAACTAATCACAACGTAACACTCGAGGGCTGTGCGGCGCAAAATGGAGAAGGAAGCAGGGATGTGTCACCCAAAACTGTGGATGGAGTGTGAGAGACACTAGAATAATGTGGCCTGATGCTGCAGCCTCCTCAAATGGCCTGGTCAGTTGTCTCTACAGTGATATATGTGAGATCAAGTACCCCCTCACAGCTGATAATATGACACTGGAGGACTACACAGGAACAAGAAGGAAGTCTGATGAAGAAAGGACGAAACTCTTATGCTGGTGTGTTACCATGACAACAACCATCAAGTGCGCTGTCAGTTGCATGTGTGCAAGGTAAAATACAGTAACTTAACAATTTTGTCTCTTCAAATTGTGTATCTGACTCACACAAGGCAGCAAGTTATGCGATCAGGTTGCTAGAGCATTATAATTTCCCCAAAGTCTCCTACGGCAACCTCAGACATTAATATGTGTTCAAGCTTTAGCTTGAACACATATTAATGAATTATTTGCATTACACAACAATGCAAGTTGCACACTCTTTTACCTTAAGTTACAGAATAATAAAGTCCTCTTAGTTTGAATATACTTTTGTCAGGTTTTGACAAAAAGTATAAATTTAGTTCTAGATTCTTTAGCCTACTGGTTCTGTTTCCCACCCTACATCAGGTTTTAGACACATTTGGTAACTCAGGAAAAATGTTCACACTACACAAACCCAACAGAGTTGTTGAGTTGTTTTCCCCTTCAGTGGAGGAAGAACTTGACCTTCTGTGTGTTCTACCAAAGCTGCTGAAGAGATCTTACAAAGCGTCTGGACTTCTTTAAGTTGCTTGAAGACGTTTCACCTCTCATCTGAGAAGCTTCTTCAGTTCTAAGGTCAAATGGTGGGGAGTCCCAGATTTAAGCTCTGTGGGAGTAACCCACCAAGAGGGACAATAGACCCCCTGATGATCCTCTACCTAATCACATGAGCCAAGGTGTGAAAACAGGTGTGGGTCACAATTAGCTAAAGTTTCGGGTGAGCTCATTGTGAAACCTGGCCCCACCCTATCATGTGATTTCCTGAGGTCAGATGGCCCAGGATGTGAGTGGGCGTTAGAGCGTCTGGGAAGGGAACTCAAAACTGGATTATAGATGGCAGACAGTTGGTGTTGTAAACCACCTCCTCTGTTCAAAGATGGTCGCTCACAGTGGACATAAATGGCTTCTTTCACTCCTCTTTCAAACCATCTGTCTTCTCTGTCCAAAATCTGAACATTGGCATCCTCGAAAGAGTGACCTTTGTCCTTTAGATGCAGATGGACCGCCGAGTCTTGTGGCGTGGAGGTGGCTCCATTGTCCATTGTCCCTCTTGGTGCAGGGCTCGCAAAATTTCAAAATCCCTGGTAGCCCTTCGGGCAGGGACTCTTCAGTTTTTGGTAGCCCGAATAAAAAAGAGAGCAATTTTTTGATTGATGTTTTGTTTCCTGTTTTGCTTCCTTTACAATATTATACTTTAATGTATAATATTGTAAAGGAAACAAAACATTAATCAAAAAATTGTTGAAACACAAATTACAACATTGTATAAAAATTACAATCATCAACTCAAATACTTGGTTTTAATTGAACAGACATTTCTATGAACTTGTAAGAACTGTGTAGGACATGAATCAGTCTGTGTCAGATCCTGAATTTGAAATTTCCACTGAAGTCACAGGTAAGAGGCAAGTGGAACCAAGATCTAGGCCATTTGCTTTTTGAAGTTTGCAAAGACTGCTAAATTGTGCCAGTGGTAGTTCACTCTTTGCAACATAGTACGCTGTTCTAAACAGATTTTTCAGGTTTATTTTTAGTATGTTATTTGCAATTGGTGTTTGTTCTGGGAAAGATATTGCAGACTGAGCAATAATGCATTTCTTGCATTTCTCATGGGTTCTAATGGGGGCCTTTCTTAAAATTACTGGTCCCAGTAACAAAGGCGCTTGTCGACTCAGAAATCGAGAGAAAACCAACAACACATCCGGCAGAACATTATGTTATTTACACGGGTGCACATAAGTGGTCCGCATGTGCGCATTCTCTGTCAAAATAAAAGACGCGCACCAGATAAGAAGTTGCAACGCGCGTTTGCGTCCATATAAAAAGCACTGTTTTTGTCCGCTAGAGTGGGATTTTCACGGCACATTCCGCACCACATCTCTGTGCGTTCATCATTTGTTTGAAGCCAGCTCACCTCCTGCAACTACTTTTCCGAGAATACGCGCTTCTTCTGTGGTTCGGACTCCTTCTGACATTTGTTTGGAGGTGGAGGAACATTACAGTAATTGCTTAAAGGAGCTTCTTCGACATCTTTAAGAGTTTTAAACAAATGTCTGTCCTCCTCCAGAAAACCTTATGTACGCAAACACGCGTTGCAACTTCTTATCTTGTGCGCGTTTTTTATTTTGACAGCGAATGCGCACCTGCGGACCACTTATGTGCAGCCCTGGTTATTTAGCTCGTCATATTGCAGCCACAGAAATTATTTTGTCCATGAAACCATAAAGCTGCACTTTCTTTTTGCCTTATAGTCTGATTTGTCATAACTTTTCCGTTTTGTGGTAAGCTTTTCTTTGGCTGTCACTTCTTCACCCTGACCTGTCTTATTTGGCTCAGCAGAACTAAAATATATATCCTGCTGCTTTTACACACGCACTCACATAACGCTCAGCGATTCTCTGCGCGATCAACCTCTCACATGTTTAAGCTTGCTGCGGGAGATTTCACTTGTCATGTTTGCATAGTAAGCTAACGATTGATAAGACGATGTCAGAGGAATTGGTGCGCAAATTATCATCACTCACCAATCAGTACTGTCGCTCTCTATACACAGTTTGCGCGATTGCAAAGTGAAAGCAAAAACAAGCGCAAATTCAAACGCAATTTCAATATGTCACATATTGACAGTGGCTCACCGATGCCAATGACATAATTACCCAGCTACATTTCCGAAAGAATGCAAAAGCATTGACATATATTTTTCCTTCCTATGATAGCCCGACGGGCAGGGCAGAGATAGATTTTGGTAGCCCGACTGGAAATTTTACGAGCCCTGCGGTGGGTTACTCCCACAGAGCTTAAATCTGGGACTCTCCACCATTTGACCCTAGAACTGAAGAAGCTTCTTGGATGAGAGGTGAAACCTCTTCAAGCAACTTAAAGAAGTCCAAACGCTTTTCTTTCCAAGCTCCTTAGACTACGATGACCTGAATGACTGAGAACCTTCACAGACATCTTACCATACTGTAGCAGCAACCCCACTCGAGATGTGGTTGTCTGTTTCCTCTCTGTTTAATTTGAATTGCATTGTTCAAGGTCTGAACTTGTCTGTTGATCCTGCTTTAATTTTACAATTTCTGTAGCCAACAATGAAAAAAAAAAATTTGAAAAGTTTGCTATGAAAAATTGAAATGTTTTCCTGCCAGCTGAAATGGTTTAATGGTTGACCCTGATGAGCGATTCGCTCTGTTGGATGTGACGGACCAGATGGCATATGTGGTGGCCTAGTCTTTGTCTGGCTGTAACGCCACAGGAGGTAATGTTTGGAGGATACCAGGAAGGAGAAAAAGGGTAGTGTCCATATTCAGGCATTGTGGAGATGAAACTTTCCAGCTGTGTTAAATAGACAGACAGGGATTTATTAAAAGGAAGAGTGGTAGGCAGCTGAGACAAGCAAGACAAAAAATGTCTCTTTGTCTTTGTCAATTTTCTTTTTACTTTTAAGTACAATCTCAGGGTCATTTTAACAAGATAAAAACAGACATAAAGATTGTAAGCAGTCATATCTATGTATAGTACAACTAAAGAATATCCTTAAGGGACATAGTTATAGATTTTCTGTGTAGAAGTTAAGATGGATGCAGCAGCTAAGAGGTGGATATAGCCACTGTACTGTACCTGCAGTGGAGTGGAGTGCTTTAATATGCTATAATTTAATACAATTACCAAAACAGTTGCTACTAGTATGTTGACTTTTACTAAAAAATCACTGATAAAAGAGCCTAACTGTAGATCTTATTTTCTCTAAGGAGCATTAGTTGATTACCTTTAAGCAGGTATTTTTAAAGAGTCTTACAAGGCAAAATAAATTTAAAACAACAGGAAGCAGAGCAGGCAGAGTTAAAGTTAGCAAGGCAGTGACATCTCTCTATAAAGTGTCTTCATAAAGCATTTTCCTGTAATTATCTTCTGTCACGGTCTTTGCATTTAATGGAACCAAGCAACAACAACCTCCCCCCCAACCCCACCCCACCCACCCACTGCTTGTAGCCTATTATTTTGCTGTGAAGTTGTACAGTGTGTGCAAGGATATAGAAAATCAGTATTTCATGAATTAGAGGGCAGCCTATCGACTATCTAAAGTAGGAGAGACGCTGCAGAGACACAGTGTTGCTTGTCAAAGTTTAATCAGACTGAACTGAACCGAGTCAGCAGCTCATAAGCATATCTGTCGCCTATTTATGTTAAAATATATTGGAACAAATTTAAGCCTGACCACCTGAATTGCGGTGTAAACACGCTCTGCAGTGCTCTTTAAGAGCAATTTTATTTTTGGTGTCGTTAAATATATAATAATATATTATAATTAGTTATTTGCAGACTGCGTGGCACTTCAGTTCGTTACTGATACTGGGTGAGTACGTAATGAAGATGTGCTAAAAGAAGAAATTAAAGAGTGGTGCTTTTTCTGTTGTCTAATCACTCCCTGCTTGTGTGTGAATGCACATCAAACACTGCCTTTTATTCTCTACATTCTCTCCTCCCATCTTGATTCACTCCTTCCTTTTCAACATGACAGCAAAGAAACAACAAGCGATTTTACCGAGCAAACCCTGAACCTGTTTACCCCTCAGTCCTCCAGGGCACTCCTACAGAGACTACAAAATTTCTGCTGATATATAGTTAGCATCCAAGCCATTCAGTTTAGAAATGTTGCCACGGCTCTCGTAAGAAGTGTGGGCAATAAGAGACCCACAACAGCTTGTGTGAAAAGGCCATACCAGTGTGGGTGATACATTACGGCTCCATATACTTTCCCCTCATGGAGTTCTGCCGTATGTGAATCTCTGTTTATGTATAGTAACATCCAAACCCATGCATCTAGATGATGTGCCCTTGTGAGCTATAGAGGAAGGAGACTGCACAGAAGTGAAATAAACCTGTGATAGCAAATTCATGATAGCAAATTCAGTCTGTTGTGGGAAAAACGTGGCCTCTTGTGACTCGGGGCCAACTAATAGGTTTTGAAGTATAAACAGAGTAAGGTTGGGAGCTGTTATGAGTGGTGGGACATCAGGGCAAAGATTGTCAAGAGGAAAGAAAAGCAATCATGACTAACATTAATAAGAAATGGCAGCGGCACTACAACAACAAAATAAACCTAGAATTGCAGCAACCATGTAAGTGTATGATATCAGCAGGAATAAGGGAAAAATAAACACGCAAAAAAACGTGTTTGTCAGAGCACACTAGTGAGCGAACACATGATACCTGGGGCAAATGATGGCGGGTTTGCTGGTGTAACAAATGCAAGGACGCACTGGCAGTTAAAACCCATGTTTTAAACAAATTGACACTCTCTTTTTTTATATGTGTAAATTTATTTTAATGCATTTTTATCTGACTGGTGGGATGTAATTTGCATCCATTACGAAAAGCGTTCCTTATAGCGTGCTCTTATTCATTCCTCTTGCTTTATCTCACCCAATTTCCAACCTTTTCACACTGTCTGTTCTAAGTGTCTCACCAACCACATATTCAATATTCTAACATATAATTCACAATCCATTTCAGAATCAGACAATATGACACACGGGCTCGGACTATCGAGAGGTTTTGTGATGGAAAAACCTTTGCACAGTAATTTTCCTGCAATCGCAGGAAATCAGCCAGGTTGGGTGCACAGAAAAGCTCACTGTCACTGCTATACTTGACCAAGCATCCAACGTGCTGTCTTTACATATTCTCTCTCCCCCCCCCCTCCCATTTTCTTTAGAAATGTTATATTCTGAAAAATTGTCTGCACCACGCTGACCCACCAGAGCCTTTGAACGCAGCCCTTCAACAAGATGCACTCAGGAATACTTCAGTTTTGAAGCCTCATTCAAAAAGTGTCTGTCATTTCCATTATTACCTTAGAATATTGCAGTCTTTTGTAAAGTGTTCAGTGGTTTTCCTTGCATGGAGCCCCTAGATTTTTTACTGAAAACTTGTGGTGTTGTTGATGGTACTTCGTTTTCAATTCTCTTGCTTTCATTTAACAAAGCTTGTGACCGACCAACCTGTTGTACCAGGGTGACAAATGGAGGTGTTCTTTCTGATAAGTCATGACACACTGGTTGTATAGATGCATAGTAGCCTCTCTTGGGAGCTTTGTGTTTTGCACTGTTTTTGTGAGTAGCTGATTAGTTTCCGTTCATCTTTTTTGTCACACTTGCTGGTCGGTTGCCAAAAACTACTCAGACAAGGTTAAAATGCACATGTCCACTATTCACTTTGGGAGTCAGGGGCCTTCTCATTACTGTACATGCACTGGCTTGTTAAGTAACTGTCAGTAGAATGAAACTAACACAAAGGGAGGAAGCAAATCTGTATAAAGTCCTATGGGACACGTGATCTTTGGAAAATGCAGTATACAGTACCTGCCAACTACACTGGCTGAACTGCAGATCCAAAAGATGGCAGAGACTCCGCTATGTTTTACTGATGGTTGTAGACACTCAACACACACTATTTCTCACCTCATTTTGTCTGTGCATGTTGATGATGTCACTGGTTTTAGTCTGATCTTGTAAATATAGCATATGTCAGCCTTTTCTTCTCGCTTCTCTTCGTTAACAATGGCTTCTTGCCAGCAACCCTTTCACTGAGACTCTTTGCGATGAAGCTTCAACAAACAGCCAAAAATCCAAATACATCTCTCAGTTCAGTGTTGGGTCTTTGAGTGATTTTTTTCCCCCTAATTCTTAACGACATGACTTTAACATGCTATTCGTCTACTGTTGATAATTTTTTAGGCTTGTCACTCCCTTGTTTATCCTCCACTTGCTTGTTTCTTCAGATTTTTTGGCACACTGCGCACGATGCTGAGGTATGCCAAGTTGAGCCATGCCAACTAAAGAAATTGGAGTAAATTATATCTTTTTGCGACAGGCAGCTAGTAACGAAGAGCTTAAAGTTGATACAATTTGTTAAGTTATGTGCAGATACAACACTGGTGCATCCTTTAACTTTAATCTTTTTAAATCTTGAATGATTCATATATCAGTGTTAGGCATTAAAAAAAAACAAAAAAAACAAAAACCTTTCCTCTGAAAACCTTCATCTAATAATGGTTAGGTACAAAAGCTAGAGTGGAAATGAGTGGAAAAAAACAGCCAAAGGTCAAAAGAAAAACATCAAAAAGAGCTATTGCTCTAGAGCACTTTAACAGATTACAACACAGTCTGGCTCATTGGAAATAAAATATAAAAGAATGAGTCTGAGCTCAAGACTTTTGCACAGTACTGTACATGTTTGTAGTTAACTTGCACAAAACAAACCAAAAGACTACATCATGCAACATCATGCAGTTTCATTTCAGGAAACAAAACAGATCCATTAGGAATCAGTTTTTGTGATCTGGTTCTGTAGATTAGGATTAAAACAACAATTAACAAGCAATGAGCACTTATGACAGCAGCAGACAGGCAATCAGCAGAAGGCACCAGATGGAGGAAAACACTGCAGTCATCATGAAATTCATTAATAACACTTTCACAATTATCCATGGCACATGATTAATGGCAGCAGAGTTGAAATTGTTTTGTGGCCAATGGTTTCACTAAAAAACACAAGTTGCCAGCAGCACACATCTGATTTAAGGCATTGATGCAGATACACGTACACACACCGACGCGAGCCTGCTATGTATTACACTCACAGACTTTGACTGTTCACAAGATCATTTTCTCACCATCTTATGATAAATATGCCACTCAGTAATGCCTGTAGCTCTGCAACTCAATGCTTGCAATCTCAGCTGGTCCTGTTTTTTTTTGTTTTTGTTTTTTCTTTCCTCTCTGATATATCCTTTTTTCCCAGATTTATCATTGTTCTCTTCCAGCCACCCATCCCTTATGACACTAAGTGGAAGAATAATGAACCCTCTGCCCTTTTTTTGCCCCTTACATTCAAGCTCCATGGCAGCCGCTCATTTGCATTTTCTCTGTTGTTGTTTGAGGAAAGGAAAGGAATTAATTTTAAGGAAAGCAATACAGGTTCTCAGATTCTTTATCTGTGCTCAAGTGATTGAATGAGTCTGGAACCCAGCTGAGCTGACCTCGAGACACTCTTATATTTGTGTCTTCTTTACTTCACTCTCTCACCTGCTCTTTACTCTTTAAATGGCCTCTTCATCTCTAAACCAAGGAAGTAATACTTTGTCAGTCTTTCTGAGAGAAGCCTAGTTAAGTAAAAGGAAGGGGAAAAGAAGTAAACACACAAAAGGTTAAAAAAAACCCAATTAGTAATAATAATACATCGTGCTGGTGCCAATGAGTTCTTAGTTTAGAATATTAAGCCTGTTTTCCTCTTGAAGAGTGTTGATGTGTAAATGCTTCACATTCATTCTCTTAATGCTTTTTGTGAGTATTATATAACAGAAAAACAGACAAATCCAAGCTTGAATTTTAAGTAAGAGCAATGCAAGCTTTTGCTGTTAGTGAATCACAGTGTCCAGAGGAAATGCCTTGATTTTAAACCCCATTGTGCACATTGTTAAACCCACACTTTCATTAAAATAGGAGTGCTATGGTACAGACTGCCTTTAGGGGTTGAGGGTGTGGGATGAAGCTCAGCTCTTTGTAATAGTGGGATCTGTGGTGTGTAGACTGTGGATGGCTGCCTTCCCTGCAACAGGCATCATTGTTTTTCCCTCTGAATTGGAGTCATGTGGTGCAAGCTTTCTTTTTCTTCCCCTCTTTCTATTATTTCCTTTAATTCTCTTTGTTTCTCCGTCTCCTTTTCTCTCCTTATATATCGCTATGCTATTAATAGAGAATTCAGCCTCTGGAGGACGTAAACAGGGTAGCATGGGAATAGAAGGAACAGTGGGTGTGTAAGGGTGAAAGTGAAGTGGTTGAAGAGACCAGAGCAAAGTGAAAAATGAGAGAGTTGAGAGTTGATGAAGTGAGGACAGTGAAAAGGACCATAGAGCTGGAATGAAGAGGAATAGCTGAGCTTAGCTTAAAAAAGGAGAAAAGCTACACAATGTTACACAGAAGAAACAAAAGAGACATAGATAAAGTGGAGTTAAAGCGTGTCATACGGGGGGGAAAAACAAAACAAGAGAACGAGAGTGAGGGAGAGGGGACACTTGAGAACTCTAAATCCATTTTCAGTTGTGTGCTGGCAGGCAAAAAGGAAAAAACAATGAATTCAGGTGGGACCTGTTTGTGAGGACAGACCAGTCCCAGTCTCCAGTGTCATTCTGTAACTTTAAGCATTTTGTTTTGGGCCCCTGATGTTTGTATTTTCACAATGACAGTCTCCAAAACAAGCTAAAGGAGACATTGGAATATCTTGCTAAATAAAAAGCATATTCATTTATTAACCTTTAGAGTGACACGTTCAAAAACATGTGGTTAGATTGGAAAATTTACAGAGACTACCCTTTTTCCTTTTATGCCTTATTTTCATGGCTTTCTGTTGGAGTGGAAGTAAGTGTGACATGTGTTTCTATCAGCCTTCTCTGCATTCAGTGTTTTTGCTTTTCTGTCACCTAAATAGAAACCCTTTTTACAGTATTTCATCTTCTTTTTATTATTATTTATCAGACACTGTTTCAGCTTTTTCCTCGTTTCCTCAAATTGAAAATGTGCACAAAACCAAGCTGATGGAAACATATCTGATCTTGTTATTATTATCTGAGTTTTGTCAGGTTTCACAATTTCAGTAGTGATTTTAGAGCCATCAGTGTTTGGGGTCCATTTTCCAAATGGAGAGATTTAAGCACATCAGCAGCCTTAACAAAAAAAAAAGAAAAAAAGCTCCTCCACTGCTCAATTTCACGGCATTCGAACACTTGGGTCTGCAGGTAATTGAAAATAGCCTGTTGTTTGACAAGCTATAAAACTATTCACAGTCATTACCCAGCCAATGAAAAGCATGTTTTCCCAATTAGGCTGCTGATAATAAAGTCACCTGGCTTGAGGTTCAGATTTCTTTGTGGTACTGAGGTAGGCAGGCAGGCCACATGTGAAGGCAGTGATTGTAGTCTGACCTCAGAGCCTTTGCTTCTCTCTGGGGCCACAGCTCCCACTGGGCCTTAATTACAATTGCGTGCAGCTCTCAAACATTGCCATATCTGATTCCAGATTAAACCACCTTGACACCCCTAATTGAAATGAGAATAGACTTTCTGTGAACATGCGCCTGGCTTAGGCTGACTGATGGTAATACCAGAAAATCACAATGGATATATGAATTAAACTGCTGATTGTAGACCTGAGATGCTTATTCTAGATGCCACAGTAGTTTAACCAATTACCTGCTGCATGTACGGTGGATCATATCATGATAACCTGGAGTCCCACAGCTAGAGTTTGTAGGTAAGTAACACAAAGTGAAGATAGAAGAGGTTACTGTGCGATTTTCTCTGTTAGGAACTCCAGCTGGGTGTGGGAACATCTGTGGTCAGTTAGCAGTGCTGTTTTTCTCATCAGACTGGCTCACAACAGGGACTTATTGGCAGTTTCGACCTTGTTGAGGTTTTTCTCCCTTAGTTGTTGACTATGCAAACCTTTCAGTGGGTGGATTCCTCCATCTTCCACCTTTTATTTCACAACAGTGAGACGTGACTCAGCTGTGTCGCAGTTGGATCAGTTGTGGAGATCCTGTGCTAAATAAAACAAGACAGACAATGTCAGCATGCAGCCTGGTACAAATTGCTTTACTACCGATCTTTGCATTCTTAACATAGCACCTGTAGCAGGTGCTATGTTAAGAATGTGTGTTGGACCACCAGGTTTTTTCTGAGCTGCAATTCACCCCTGCACTTGATTGGCTATTGATGACATGCTACATAGTATGTAGCTGAGGTTTATTGTTTGCTTTTGAATAGTAGCAGCAGATGAAATAAATATATTCTTCTTCTACAGAGTGTAAGTCTTCTATTGTCATCCTTCCTCTTTTAAATGACCTTGAAGAGGTTTGGACCTCTTGGATCGACGTAGAACCTCATCTACAGCGAGTTTATTTTATATGCAATGCAAAATATTAATATAAAACATTCTTTAGTGCCTAAGACCATCATTGTAAATGTGAGGTACTGTTAGAAAACCTACAGCACTATGCTACCTGTGCATTTCACATAATTTACCATAGTGATGTGTTCCTGGCACGACTGTGGAAGTGTGCAACTGTGACAAGTAAAATAAGGTATTTCAGCTTTAGCAGCAGACTCTTCTGGCCTCCCACAACCTCTTTTTTCTCAGGCTTTGTGTCGTTAGCTTGGTTTTCCTACAAATGAAATCAACATTCTTGAATCGTGACATTTAAAAGAAAAAATAGAAATCTTCTTATTCATCGTTGTAAAAATAGAAATAAAAAAAGCATCCAGGGTCTTTTTTCATCAATTTTAGCCATGTGCTTCTTTAACCATAACATTTTTGTGCTTATTTTCCCTAAATTGTGACTAAAATAAACTTTGTAAATCCTATTCTTCATGGATATTAGTTATTCTAATTTTTATTCATGCAAAACATCCATTTCAGAATGCTGTATTGAGTTAGTATTGAAAGTTTGCCCTGTATTAGCGCACAGCATTGTTTTGCTAAATTAGTAAAGGCCTGATGTTGCGCAGCACTTTGCTCCTACCTCTAGTTCCCTTTTGTATTGAGTTAAGATGGTTTGTGAAATGCTTTAACACCCTAGGAAAGACTGAGTATGCCTGTTCATTAAGAGATGAACTAGCTACCTAGGGAAAATATGGTGAATGGAAGAAATCCAAGATATTCATATGCAAATTACTGAATCCTTTTAGCCATGCACACTGGTTGAGCAGTTGTGGCACTGTCTTCCACTAATCACCAGTTAAAAATACTTTGTCGGTTTGGAGAAGATACTTTTTAAACTTTCAAAAATTACAATCAACCGAATTGTACGTTTTGAAAGGCCAGTTTGTCTGTATCTGAATAAAAGTAAAACCGACTCTGACTGGAAACGTTTCTCACATTCAGAACTTACATTAAAGAATATTTTTGCCTTGCTGAGTGAATGTGCAGCAGTGGGTGTGTTTTGGCCGAGGCTTCCAGTGTGTCTACTCAAAAAACTAATGAAAAACTAAAATAAAATGCCCTGCCCTTTCTAATGGCACAGTGAATGAGTATTCAAAGAGAAAAATAGAATAAGGAGAGCAAAAGATGATCCCTATTAAAACAAGATTTAAAACCACGAACCAAAGACAAACACAGAAAAAAAGTGAAGCTGGTGAAATAGTCACTGTTGAAACCGGCACACACAGATTCTGACAGTAATTAATGTACTTTTGGATTGCAAATGGTTTGCCTGCTCCTGCATTAACCTTCGTCAAGGCGGACACTGTACTAATCTCTTCTCCTCTCTGACATTCAGGCTGCTCCTGATGAATATAGGACACTGAGCTTGTCAGTCGGGCATAGACTGACAAGAGGGGGTCCATCCTCAGCCCTTTACTGCTCCACCCTTGTGCCATTGCTTCTATACTAACGCAGTAATTGAACAGCTAACGCTGTCTCATTTGTACTAGGAGAAACCAGGTAGTGGGGAGGTGTCGGCAGACCCCAGTGCATTGAGCTAAATGCAACCTAACAGTAAATTAAGTGATCCAGTAACTGTGAACTGAGTTTGTCTAAGTGATTGTTCAGACTCAGAGCAAATGGACAAATGGAGGCAATTCAGGCTGGGCATTTTGTGTTAATTCACCCTAAAAAAAAGTAATGTGCTCACTGTAAAGACAATAGCTCTACCTGCTAACCATCCCACACATTGAGTGTGCATTGAGTGACACCATCTGATCTTTTTCATTTCTTTCTATCATGTTTTTGTACATTATTTGTTGACATTGTAACATATGAGGATCCATCTTAATTCGACCTACTAGGTTTGACCTACTAGGCTGAATTCACAGATTTATATAATCCGTCTCACCTTTGAAATTCACTGCACATTCATGCTGGACACACCTAAATACAAAACAAAGACCAAAAAATACCCACTTTGACCAATTCACCTGAATGTTACAACATTTTTCCCCACTATAAACCTCTCCCCAGAAAAGACGTTTCTATTCCCATTGCACCATGTTGTACTTTTGTAGTTCAACCCTGTATCCTGTAAAGTACAGTGGTGTTTGCTTGAAATGTCTCTCTCTATCTCTATTTTTCTTCCTATTTTGTTTTTTTGAATCTTATTTTCTTCACATCGAACCTTATCAGCCCGATTTCACTTCCACTTTGTCCCATACTGACACTTGCTCAGGAACCTTAAGTGTTGCATTTTAAAGCACTGAATATCCCTTTGGTAGCATCATTTTGTCTTCATGGAGGATAGTTTAATTGATTTCGATAGATCCCTAAACATCTAAAAAACAGAAGCTAAGAACACACAGCAAGTAAACTCTGCCAGTGTCTCTGAATGCATCACTGGAGGAAATGGTGGAGAAACTTGTTACCCAAATGGGCAAAATACTGAATTTCGCATTGCTCCTGAGAGCAAGCGAGCACTTTGCATGGCAGTCAATAATGTGCGACTGTGTGTGTAAAGGGCTTTGTTGAACTGAAAAAAGCTAAAAAGCACCATATGTGAGTTCAGAACAGCTTACATTTTTTAAACCTAACCAAGAAGTTTTTAGTGCCTAGTCTTTTTGGTGCCCAAACAAAACAGCAGCAAAAAAAGAGGAGTCTAAAAGCACAAGTCCCGGGTGGGACTGCTGTGTTCGTGTTAGAAGTTCTGTGATTTATTGCATCCGTCACACCACCTACTTTCTTATGTGTACTTTTTGTCAGTTGTTATTCATTATCAGCCACAAAAAAAGGTATTCTGGACCAGTATACTGCATGTTGAATAATCACACTAAATAGGTACTCGGTGTGTTAAAATGTGAGAGGAAAGAGTCCTGACCATGCATCAGTATGTGACAAGTACAGGGAGAGAATGTGTTGTACCTTTTCATGTGGGGGAAGCAAAGCAGTAAAAAAAAATCTATTTTTTAAGGGTTGTTCAGCAGTTGTTGGGATGCTTGTGGATATAGGGATGTTGATGGAGAACAAAAATATTAACTTGTATCTCTCTGTGTGTATTTATGTGTGTAAAGGAAAGATCCATCCATTCGCCAACCCCTTGGGGCAATCAACGTGGCAAAAGTGCTTCAGGACTCACTTCCACAAAATCTATTTTCCTTTAAGAAGAGGTTGATGTGGCCTATGCATGTAAATACAACAATATGCGTGGATAAGGGAGGGGAAGGGGAGAGAGCTAGGCACGTCATTGGATTAGGGAGGGAGAGAAATGTTGAGAGGGATAACAGGGAAGAGAAGCATCAGTGAGAGAGAGCCCTTTCATCTCTTTCTGACGTCTTCAAAGACAATGAGCCTCTCCCACTGCACTCTCTGTTGACATTAACACATGCACACACGAGCACACACTATGTCAAACATCTGAAAGCACACACACAGTGCGGATACAGATGTATCTCTCCTCGTCTGCAAGCTACGTTACCACATGCCCTCTGCGTGCGTGAGTATCGCAGGTGACGCTGTAATTAACCCAAAGAGTCGTCGCACTGTTGCTCTCCCGCAAGTGCTGACAAAGATCTGTATGGCCGCACATGAGTGCAAGCAGTTGGCTTACAAGTGGCGAAGATTGTTAACATACGTGTCAGAGTCTCTCTTTCACTCTCTGTCACTCCAGCGCTAACTTCATTGATGGGCGAGTACATCAAAAGAGGAAATGTTTTGAAATAAACTCAGAATGTGGGCGGGAGGCAACACAAAAGCTGGCTCGAGGATGATATGACAGACATAAGAAGAATTATATCAGTTTAATATTGTTGTTTTCATTGTTTTCATTTTCACTAAAATGACACCATGTTAGCTGCTTGACTTTGTGTTAATAGACAATTTTACATAGTTGATGCAGTATTGCACCACAAACTGGACGCAGCTATTAGCGCTATTTCAGTTGTGGACCAATGGAACAATGAATCAGTAATGAATCAAAGCAGCAATCACACAACTATAACTTTGTAAAGATGCCAGAAACACAAAATATCATTAATTGTCTTTAATTTCCACAAATATCTGGGAAGAATATTTGTCTAAACCAGGGGTGTCAAATATAAGACCCGAGGGCCAGAATACTGTGGAAAAGGTCTCCAGTTCGACCCATTAGACATGTTTTTTACAATCAAGCAATTCCTACAACATCAAAGTAATTAAGTACTAAATAAACATTTTTTAACAGCGGGTTGTCAGGATGTTTATTTCTTAAAAGTTAAGCCTAAAGAGTCGTGCCGACAGATTTCTTTCATTTCTTTGTCATGTAGAAAAACTGAGCTGTAATGTCTTCAGAGTGACAGGCACTTAAGATCAAAGTGGGCTGCATGTGGCCCATGATGTAAAAAGAGTTTGACACTCCTGGGCACTCTTAATCCCTCAACACCTCACGATGAACAGCTGGAACCTAGTTTGAGGAGAGTTAAACACAATTGTCACTTTGGAAACTGTAAAATCAAGACAATGAGTTAAAACACAAACAACATATTGTAAAGCTAGCAATACCTCAAGAGTTGGCTGAATTAGAAACACAGTTAAATATCAAACTAATTTAAAAATTGAAATTCCAGAAACAGATGCAGGCAATAGAGGTGGTGAGTCTAACCTAGATTAAAGGCTTGGGCTAAGATCTTAATCGGTACCAGGTTACTTTACAATTTAATAATGGATTGCATTTATATAGCGCTTTATGAGAACCTCAAAGCGCTTTACAATTCCACTATTCATTCACTCTCACACACTGATGGAGGCAGCTACAGTTGTAGCCACAGCTGCCCTGGGGTAGACTGACAGAAGCGAGGCTGCCATATCGCGCCATCGGCCCCTCTGGCCATCACCAGTAGGCAGTAGGTGAAGTGTCTTGCCCAAGGACACAACGACTGAGACTGTCCGAGCCGGGGCTTGAACCGGCAACCTTCCAATTGACAAGACGAACTGCCAACTCTTGAGCCACGATCGCACAATCGATTTACAAAACCAGATTCAGCTACAGGCTTTATATTCTAGAAATTATATTATGGAATCATGTCATGTGAGATAATCCAGCTGCACACGGACCAGGTGCAGGCAAATGAACTCTCAACGTAGCGAATGCAAACCAATCTATGCGTGCTACGTAGAAGTGCAGCAACTCTATTTACTCAAATGCTGTACTACATCTGCATGAAATAATGCATATGTATCTCAACATTCAAGTGCAATTGTTTACGCCCCTCACCCACTTTTTTTTTCTTGTGGCTGCATTTGTGTATCTAGAATTTTATTTTCTGTGCAGTTAGAAGTACTCAGAGCTTGTTATTACGAGCAAAATGTCCTCTAGCTATATATGTCTCTCTGGTTGTCTCCCACTCTGTCTCTTCCTGTCTGTTTCTACTGCTGATGAAAAAGTTGAAGGGTGCAGGATACACATGTATTTATGTCTCCATGTGTTTTACTGCACATACACATCTTTAGAGGGTGCGTGTAGTTCATTTGACAGACAGAGAGTATTTTGTGGTGTTGTATTGGATGCGAGGAGATACGTGGATAGAAGAAAAAACACTCTGCTTTTTAAAGATTGTGTGTATCTTAAAAAAGAGCAAACACAGCGTTTGGTGATGTAAAGAAGAATTAGCCTGTATTTTTTTCAGTTGGGGTGGGAGGGTTCTTCTATCTGTCTGCAGACAGCTGGACTGCAGGTAGATAACTGCGGCACTGGACTGATTTTTCCTTTTAGGCATACTTACGCAGTGCTATGCAAAAATCTTGAGCTACCGGTCATTTTTCTATACTTTGCTTCCAATGAGCCAGACTTCCTAGCAATTTTGGATGTTTTCAAAACAGTAGTTCTCCAGGCTTCCTGAAGGTCTTTCAAAGTTTTTCCTCAACATTTGGCTGCTTTTTCATTCATTCCTTCCAGTCCTTGTATCTGGCCATTTTCAAAGGAATGTTTTGTTTGTTAAGCCACTTAACAGTGACCTATGAATCCTTCAAGCATAAGAAGGCACTTAATTCAAGGAATGAGCCATTAGAAAAGATCCAATTTAAATGGTGTCTTTAGCCACTTAGTTACTAGCAGCCTGTCACAAAAATGCATTCTATGTTCCCAATTCTTTACTCTATCTACAAAAACTGCCAAATCCCCCCCCCCCCCCCCAAAAAAAACAGTTTAACATGCATAAAATTATACGTTTGCTTCAACAAGGTGACAACTAAAGAGCTAAAACTTGGCATATTTCAGCATGCTGTACAGTCTGTGCTTAAAACATCTGCGAAAACTGGACAAGTAAAGGGCAAAAGAAATGTCAGGCTTAAAAAACTATCAACAGCAGATGAGCAGTGTCTGAAAGGTGTGTCCTTAAGAAAAAAGGAAAAAAATACAGTAAAGCTCTGACATAGAATCTTCAGTTGATCCATCTACTATTCACTGAAGTCTCATTAGAAATGATCCGCGTGGAAGGGTGGCTGTCAAGAAGCCATTCTTAACAAAGAAAAACGGGGAGAAAAGCCTGAGGTATGCCAAATTACACAAGAACTGGACTGAAAATCAATAGCAACAGGTCTCGTCCAAATTTAAAATTTCTGGTTCAAAGTCAATATATATGGAGACGGTCAGGAGAGAGGTAAAACAGTGAGCGCTTACGGCCATCTGTAAAATACAGTGGAGGCTCTGTCAAAGCTGATGGAATTATAAACACAGAAACGTGTAGTCAGATTTTGATGCACTTTGCAATACTATTTGGAAAGCATCTGATTGGCTTCATCTTTCAGCATGACAATCCCAAATGCACAGGTAGAAAAAAGACACAATGGAACACTATAACACCCCAGAGCCTGGACCTCAATATTACTGAAGGAGTGTGTGATCATCTTGACAGAGAAGAGAACAAAAGGCCATCAACAGTTTGTTTTTTTGTCATGTGGCTTAAACAGCTAGCAAAGGTATAAACTGACCCGACTTTAGCAATGTATAAATAAAGGGATGTTGTATTTATAGTTGGTCATAGAACAAAGAAGATATGGCAGATTTTACAGTAGAGGTTTACAGAAAAAATATTTAAACCGTGACTACCTTTTGTTTTTAGTTAAAGAGAACCAGACGAGCTTGTCTAATAAGATTCAATGGTAAGTCAAGGACTTACGAAATGTAATAAAAGTGCAGTATCAAATCAAGGCTACATGTGTGAAGACAATAGCAATATAAAACACATAATATTACCCTGATTAAGACATAACTGCAGATTGTGCAGCTGCATTCTGTCTACCAGAAGCATGATTTGCTTTTAAAAGTGATATATATGCTTTCCCATATTTGCTAGAGAGGTCTACCTTTGCTGTACAACCACATAAAGCCCACATTAGCATTTGAAGCAGTTATGATGGTATTGACAAAAACTCAAGTAAGTTGTGTAAGAGCTTCCCCAGCTGCACTGAAGTGTGCCCAGGGCTGATGGGCACACGCCAGCTCTTAGCCCTGTCAGTTGGCGTTGTGACTGGTGTGTGTGAGTTGGAGGTAACAAGGTGGCAGCAAAGGGACCTGGGTGAGCAATGAGCAGTGAGGCGCATGCAGGCCATCTGCAGTGAATACTGTGTTACTGCCCAGAGGTCAAAAGCAGAGAGGGATGGAGACCACAGAGCTGCTTTTATTTCTTTGGCCTAAGTGACCTGCAGTATTTCCTCTCATACAGGTCCACATATTCCACTGATGGCAGGATTATTTGTCTATGTGATCCTGCAAGTTATCGGCATCTCAGGGTCTGTGAAGACTAACTAAATTCTGTCTCTCAAAATGGACTCTGAGAGAGTCTCAGCTTACATATACGGACCCGTGGCTTAGCAGCAGCCTGAAAAAATATGGTAATATTTCAGAAAATCTAATGTACTCGTCCTCCTCTCTGAGAGGATGAAAAATAAACTGTTGTAGGTTTGATCTCTTTAAATGCACTTATCAATTTATAATAAACACTCTTTTGTACACACACCATGATGCGGATACACGGACACACACAACATGATGTTGATAAATGACTTTGATAACCAGGAGACAGTAATTCTCCAATTTCACTGTCATTTTAATCAATGCTTAGAGAGTTTTCTCCAGGTCTATTCCAGTGTAATAATCTCAGATATCTGTAATTGCTGATGGTAATGAACAGTGATGCTTGAGATCAGAGGGTTCACTATATAGAGTACAAGGAATTTGATACATAGCTGATGCAGTGGTAAATGACTGAGCTGCTGGTGATGTTTCAGGGAGGGATAGAGACAGTGATTATCTCTTGTAGAGGAATGCCAGGAGGTTAGCAGGATGGGGCAGATGCTGAAGATAGGGTGCCACCATCAAAGCAGAGATCTGTGACTGTTGTTGTCACAAGCAGGGTTCCAAAACCTTTCATCTGTCCATACCCATTCGTGTTGTCCCAGATGGGCCATGCCCCGGCTAAGTCTATTTGCTGTGCAAACCATCCGTACAAGCCATGTCAGACAAGAGGGACTTCAAAAGGTAAAAACTCAAATGCAGTTTTTATCTGATTCTGAAAGCCCACAGCTACAGTCCTACATTCTTTCCTGTGACCCCAAAGGAAAGGATGAGGAAACGCCAGAATTAACTGACATAAAACTGACTTTGTTCAGTAAATCAGAATAAAGGAAAACAAATAGCATACAGCGCATTATAACAATAGATGTAATGAGAGCTCCAGGTCGGCACTTGTGCCCACGTAGCTTTAGCTTTGCGTCAGCCCCCAGGAAAACAAAAGCCTTGTCTGGATCTAATGGGATATTCAGATTGACTACAAATTTCAGACCTCAGTCTGTATGGTGGAGAGTGTGACATACAGCATATTTCCCATTACCACTTTGAGTCCTGTAATTACCCGTTGTCCCTTCTGAGAGGCTGGCACACAACTGTGCACGCATAAAGCAGCCCCAGCAACCCCACTCAACTGTACTTCCACTCTTATCTGCCCTCCTTGGCACGCAGCATTGTTCATATCCCATGGAGAAGTACAGTATCTATGTGCTACATGATTGTTAATCTCAAGGAGGCCAAACCCAGTCATGTAAGGCACACAGTGGTCTGGAGAAAGTCTTATTACAAAATGCGATCGTGAGATCTCAGGAAATTCTTTGACAGCTATTCATCTGTCTGTGAGTTTGAAATGTTTGCCTCAGGAAACAGCGTGACAGGTTGGGCACAATTATCTTATGTTCACTTTGTCATCATTCAAACACAGCCTTCACCTCTCTTGTTTTCAACCAGCCCAGACGTTAATTTCTAGAGAGTATAACTCAACAAGACAAAGGCCTGTCTTTGCAAGCTCACATGACAATAGCCTAACGTTTTCTCTGATTAAAGGTCCAAATCAATACTAACCCTCTGGATGTTTATTATCTGAAGGTAGATGTAATATTCAGTTTCTTAAACAACAATCAATCTCAAGTGCTTTTGCAATCATATAGCAGGTTTAGCAGCCCCCCCCCATCCTCCCACAAAGAAATAAAACAAACAAAAAAAATCACAGAAGAGCTCTTAAGTAGCCTTCTTCCGACAGGTAGGAGAATGTGTGTTTCACTAACCGGCATTTAACTCCATATGGCTGAGTTTGAAATCTAGTTTGTCCTGGAGGAGGGTAAACAGAGCGGAACTGACCCCAAAATGGACTCATCATAAGTGTGATGGCAACAGATGAGGGAGTTTAGTCCACATGGCCTCCTTTTGCTCATTAAACAGACCTGCACCTGTGTTCCTGCTGCACAGCACATCTGTCAGCCATGCCCTGGCTCCTCCTTCACTGTTCTCACCACATGTTTCTCATGGGATCATGATGCACCCCATTCATGAATACTGACACACATATATTACTTTTAATCCTCTCTATCAGACTCTGGGTGTACCAGCTTCTCGTCAGCACCCGCCCAAGCATATAGCACTGATTATAATGATATACAGTATTGTGCAGACTCCAGTTCTTCATGCTAAAGGATAGACAGTCAACAAAATGTTTCATATCTCTAACACCGCAAGTTTCTTTATCACAGTGAGTCTCAGATCCTTCTTTTCAGATCTTTCTTACCTGGCCTCTTTCTATAATCTACACTCTGATGTGTATACACCAAGTGCCATTATCACTATAAAGCAATATAGTGCTGCATTTCCATAAAGGTGTTGCTAAAAGGGTACATCTTTACCCAAACACTAGGATTCACATTCAGTGCTTTTATAACCGTGATTGTGTCTTTGAATTCCACCGTTATGATCACATTAACTGACACTGTGACACTGTCCCTTCATGTTGATGATATGGCATGCTGAATTTAAAAAAACAGGAAACTACTGTGTGAGAAGTTGGAACTATTTGTTTAGAGCACACTGTGATTAACTGAGTCTGTGCTTCGAAGACACAGCTGCAGCTGCAGGGGAGAACTTTGTGACTAACCTGCACGTTGTAACCACATTTTCCATTTAGGGATGATTTTTTTTTATTTGTACAAGGAAGAAATGATTACTGAGATTAGCTTTATTTGATGTTATCTTGAGGAGTGATTCACAGTCTGTTTGGGGCTGTTAGAAGACATCCCATTTGTGTCGCACATGCCATCTCTGCTTATAAGAACAATGTCTATATAGGGCACAATGTTAAAATGTCATAAGGAGGAATATAGGAATAGGAATATTATACTTTTTTTCTCATGTGTTATTGTAATTGTTGCGATGTTGGGCTCTAAAAAGGAATACTCAGTATGTTCAAGTAATCAACATTGTTCATTTATCCACTATTATTAAAAAGCTCTTTGGTGTGGCCCCGTCTGCTCCTGTCTTACCATCTCTCTGAACTTAGACCTTTTACTCTAAGAAGAGAGCAATATGGTTCATAACTTAAATTAAATGCATGTCCAGCATTATTTCAAAGAATGACGTATTTGTAGTCCAGTTGGATATTCACATATCTGACTCAAAGTGAATGCTGTCTGGATGAGTCGTCTTCTTGTTGAGCAATAAAGATTTTTTTTCCCTTTTGTAGCATTGAAACTGGACCCCATCTTTCTTTATTTAATCCAATATGAACTGAACAATGCCAAACTATCTTAACTTTTTAAATTATACAATTTGAACTGTGTAATTCCTTCCAGACCTATAGTGGCGTGTTTTTCTGCAGTCTTTGTGTTTTCCACCTGCCCCTCTCGTCTGTATTTGTGTTGAGCTTACTTGCATTTGTTATGGATCCTTCTGTGTTTGGGTACACAGGATAGAGCTTTGCAGAAACATACGTGATCTGCAGGCAACTTCTTTTTGCATAACAGGAAACAAGCAAAAATTTATGGTTCAACTGTCATAATAATGTCAAGAGGAGCAATTTTTTCTTCCTATTCTGCTTATTTCCACTGGGCTTTGTAGTTGATGTGAGAACTATACTAAGACAGCCAGGCAGACATGTTTATTTTTCATTTATGCTGGCAACTCTTATCAAGGGCACCAAACAATGCAGTCTGCATTCCTCTGTTCTTTGTCTCACGTGGGCAGAGGAAGGGAGATACTAATGAGAGAAGAAAAATGCAACACAAAGACGATGGCTGCAGTTTGGCCTGTTAGAAATGTGCAGGTTTTTTAACATCATTAGCAGAAATACTGTGTATGAGAGTGTATAGAGACGTGGTGGTGGAGGTGGTAGCTATAATGGCTTGCCAGCGACAGTATTAAAAGTGCCTTATATTGTGTAGGTGTCCTATAGTAGCACAATGTGGCCTACCACTACACTGGACCTTTTTTGGCACATCCCGCAAATGCTGAATTACTTGGATTTGAGAAATTGTAAAGCCGGGTTAATGCCTCGGCTATATTGCTATGTTCCCTAAGCCTTTCCTGACAATTTCACGTGTGTGTGTATGTGGTGGGACACACTGTCCTGCATTAGGGGTGTGCTTGGTATCCAAGAGGGTTTAGGCGGCTGGTTGACGTGAATGCAAGGTTTCCTAGTAAAACACTGTTCAGTGTTATTGAGTTGACCTGTGTGTTAAATGCTGTGGCTGATAGGATTATGGTCATGTTGATGTGTGTTTGTGAGAAAGATAAAATTATGGAGAGTTAGAGAAAGAGCAAAGGCAAAGTAAGAGTAAGAGAGCCATTTCAGGATGTTGCAGTAGTGCAGTAGTGTACAATATTGCACAGTTGTGGCTTGTGGTAAAAACAGTAACATAAAACTTCTGAATCTGAACAGATGACACATGGAGCTGCTGAAATGAATTTTGTTGCCTGTTGGAGTGATGTGATTCGATATGAAATTAAACTTTGTTCGCTCAAAGGAAGAAACATGATTTTGGTATTAATATATAAATAAAATTCCTATGAATGTGACAGTGGGGAAAACGCTTGTAAAGTATGCTACAATTGTGTCAAGTCAATATTTATGTGCCAGAGCATTATTCTGTGTACTTGCTCCAGCTGACATTTAATAGTCCTGAAATGTGTGTTTAGGCAACTGAAGGATTGAGGAATGAGGGGAAAAAAAGGAAGATGGAGTCGGAGTAGCAGTAGAACAATCCAAGATGATGCAGTGTACACAGTTGCTTCTCAGACTCCATTAAGGCTGATGGTGCATCCATAAATCTGTGTTTTTCCTGCTTATGCTCTTTTCCTCATTCGATACACAAAGTGACGTTTGAACCTGACACATTTAGGCCATAGCTGGTTTAGGCTTTGATACACATATTTCTGTTGTGCACATATTTTTCTCAACACTGACTCACTGAAATAAAGCATTGCACTTCTTATTCAGCACTATGAAAGGACAGGACCCCAAATCCTCTGTGAAGCTGTCCAATAAAGACAGGGAAGCTCCTGCATGACTCTACAGCTTTTTTTGTTTGTTTTTCCCCCTCTTTCTGCAGCCATCGCTACACAATGTATTCATATTCTGCCAGGTTGAAGATAACTGTCGGACTAATAGTAAAAAAAAATTGAAGGGTCCTGATTTTCTCCTTTCTGTCTTACCCAACTTTGTTAGCAAAGAGTATCTAAGCCTGACAGTAGAATTTGCTTAACACATTACACTTAATATGCTGACACAAAGTCAATCACTCAGCATCAATACTTTTGCTTAAGGAAGCAAACTCTTTACAGGGGTTCAGCTTATGGATCTGTACACTAATGTCATTGTTTCAGTACAAGAGTGACCCCCAAACTGTGTTGAATCCAGACATTTAAAAAAATGTATTCTTTTTGTCCTACAAGCAGAACACAATACTAAAGCTAATACTGAACTTGACAATGAGTGATGGCCAAAAATAAAGGTAGCGTACATTCTATAGGGGAGCCGAGCATTCAGCAGAACAGGGGAAAAAAAGGGGCACAAGCAAGAAACAAAAGGATAAAAATATCCTTTGCCCTTGAGAAGAATGAATAAATAAAAAAAAAAGACAGATGGGCAAGAAATTTCTTTTAAAGATATTAGGATGGGACACAATAGCAGTAAGTAAATGTCAGAGGGAAGCAGAGTGCAGGAGATGAGCAGTGGTCCAATGGGACATGGCTAGATATTTACTGGATACAGTCGTTTGCGGTGTGCTTCGTTTGATGTTTTACAGGCTTTCAGGACTATAGTTTCAGTAGTGGTTATGGGCACCAATGGCAAGCATGGCAAATCTTGTTTATGTCTGTATTTATTTATTTAATTATTTATTTTTGCTGACAAATTACACTGTTTATCAAGAATGCAGAGAGAATAGACCATGTGTCGTTACTGGTGAAAATTGCTGACATTGTTTGAACTCTACAGGCTGCATCGAACATCCAGTTCATTACAAGTGTTACAGGTCACCATTAACAACATCACAATCTCACAGCAGAATGAGTGACCCTCCATAACGGATGTCCATTAGGTAGCCTTGCACTCTCTGGGGTAATGGAAGAGTGGACAGGGGACAGAAACATGTATTAACTCCCAGTGGATTGATTCTCAGTATAGGGGCAGTGGGAATGGGGTGGGCATTCCTGACATTTATAGCACCCTATGGATGAGGCAATAGGGGTGAGAGATGTAGTGGTACTTTGGTACAGGGTGATGATGAAGTGACCCTGGTGCGAACTGCCACTTCTTCTCCACGCTGCCCCTTTGCCACCCGCTGTAGCAAGGATTAATGAGTATGAACTGGTGAGGAGACACTGGGCTAGATTACAAACATACCACTTTGTCTTATGTGCAGCAGTTCCACAAAGTGTAGCACTGCTTCCCTTAATTGGTTGCAATCCCTCCAAAGCTCTCTGCACGACCAGCCCATGTTCTGTATTGTTCTGAGGGTGAAGGGTTGGAAGAAGTAGGAAAGAAGAAACCCTGAGTAGGAGAGTAAAGCGCATGTGAAAAAAACAAACAAAAAACCCCCCCAGTTTTCTCTTTATCGTTTTCTCACTGCTGGGCATGCGTGTTCATGTGTGTTTTCCAAAAGCTGAATATGAAACATTAAAACTTTGGATGGCCTAGATTCAATGTTTTTTTGCTGTTTTTATTTAAATTATTTTTAAGTCAGTCCAGAAACATGAAAGGTTGAGGAAAAACTGTTTAAATTCAGCTTGTTTCTTAGCGCTGGGCTTGATAAGACTATTTTTGTTGGTGATAGTGAAGGAGGAAGGATTGATTGTGTTTGCAAACTATTTGAATTACTGCAAACAGTTAACCACATCAAATGAGGATGAATAGGAAAGAAAGATTAGAGGAGAGGTGCTGGCATAGATTTTAATAATTCCTCCCTTCGAGTAGCAGGTGCAATTCATACACAGGTGCTCACTTTTATTAGATCTCAGTCTTGTATCCTAGCAACCTGGCTCTGGGAATAGGCGGGTGCCCCGCCCATGCCCCAGGGGCTGCTGGGATTGAGATTCTGATTAAGGCTTTAGGCCAGTCGGAGAGGGGATTGCAAATCATCAGTGCAGCTCTTAAGAGTTGTGGGAACCTGGCAGCCCTGAAGCCTTGAGGGTCCAAAACCAAACCCAGCAACGATTCGGGAGAAACCTTGATGACTCAGCAGGCTACATCCTTATTGCCTCGTGGCCTGATGATCATGCACTCTGTGGAGAATTCACAGAATCAGGCGAGGGAGCATGTTTGAGCATATTCATACACAGCAGGCAGGTTTAATTGTTGAAAGTCCATGAACTTGTGTTTGTTGAAAAGCCTTTGAGCATGAGGCTTTGTTTGTATATGAATGTATTCAGATTCTTTAGTGTGAGGCTATGCATGCAAGAGTGTACTCTCCTGTGAGCACTGTGCATTTATTATTTTTAATGCGATTCCTGAATCACAGTGGAAGGCTGCTAATGAAGCTCATTGGGTGTCTGGGCTTTAGTAACCTACTCCTGCTCTTTAGTAGCTGCCCCCACCCTTTTTCTCACTACTTTCTCCTTACTTTCTCAGTAAAACTACATGCTACAAAAATCTACAGAGATCTGGAGGAAAGTCAGAAGAAGAGGTATTCGAGTGGTAATAAAAGAAACAGAAAGGGACATGTTTGAGGAAAACACAGGTGGCTAAATTGGCTGAAATAAGAGAAGGGAAGGGGAAAACAAAGAAGCTGTGAGATACGTACTGAAAAAGACATCAGAGTGAGAGTTAGTGAAAGGGCTGCATGATGAGGAGTGTGAGATAGTGACTGAGAGAAGAGGCGAAGGAGGTAGATAATATGCTGACCCACTTTGCAGACACCACGCTGAGATGCTAACCAGTGCTGCAATAAATAACACACGGCAGGCCAGCAGAGCTTAACAGCTGCTTGGTGGCAGACTGTCCAACCACTGCCCCCTCGTCCCCTGCCGTTGTTGCCCTACAGCATCCACTCTTCCTCTCATACCAGCACCTATTATTTTCACCACTCACATTTTCATACTCTGAAGAACTGGGACATTTTGTGTATTTGTGTGAAAAACTGCAACATGCCCCAGGCATGTGAACTGATGTGCGTTAACTACATAACTATCAACATAACTATGATTAGTCTGTAATAAGCAGATGCTTGATCACTGAGAGTGATGTGCATGTTCAGCAAACCTCACTAACCTTTATAATTCACCATAAAAGAAAGCGATAAGGAAAAGGAAAGATAGTGCATATTGTATAAAGAGAGTTTATATTCCTGATTATACAAATCTTAGGTAAAATGTCAAATTGACAATAAAATAATATTGTGCTGATTGAAGTGGGAGAAAAACTGTTACTGCTTTACTTTAGCTCAGCGTTTTTGCAGAGGTTAGGAACTCATTGGCCAAATAAATTCTTCTTTAGTGTCAACAATGTTACCTTAGGGGATTATTGATTTGCAGTTTTTATGTACCCGAGTCTCCTGTGAACAGAAAGGTACGTTCATCAGCGACCGTGGCTGAAGAGCACTTGTTAGTTGAGGCACGTTATTTGCTTGAATTTACTGCAAAGTACAGCTGGCTGGAGATCTAGTGGATTTATTCTAAGTGATTACCTTTATCTTATGATGATGCATTTCTATCCTGATAGGAACTATCTCAGTGACAATGATGCCCTCATCCACGTTTGAGGACAATGGAAATTATGCAAATCATATGCTATAGCCATCATCGTCATCTGACCTCAATCAAACTGAACGTTTATGGAATGGAGTTCCATCACTCCATCAGGACTCCCAAATGTCTGTATTTATCAGTTTTGTAATATCATATCAATATCAAAGGCATATTAAAGATCTTTCAGCGTTATTTAGGGGGCCAGTGCCTTGTTGTTATGTTTTCCCTTTAATCCGATATTTTTCTCACATGTGTATTTAATGGAATACGCATAAAAAATCTCTAAAGTGTTTACTTTATGAAAATGTATGTAAAAGTAAAACTTGAACAAAGTATGTAGACACCGAAATCCAATTCTTTGAGATATACCATTACCACGGGAATTACTAAGCAGCCTACAGCCTTTTCAGAAGTTTCTGGAATCTTACTAATGTTACATACTTTAATTCAGCCAAAGAGTGCTAATGAGGTTGGCTGCTCAGGCTGGGAGATGTAGCTTTAAGTTGATCATAATGTGCTGGTTGTGAGTTGAGGTGAAGGCTCAATTATTGTATCTTAAATTATAATTGTATGCTTTAGCATTAGGATTTTCTATTAATAGACCTTAGCCCCCTCAATGAAATCCAGTAGGTTTATCAGCATCTTTTAACTCCCCCATAAAGGCTTATTCCAGTGCATTTTGGCATATGCCAAAATGCACTGGAATTTTTTTTTAGGTGAAATGTGACCGTGCCATGAAAATAAAAGCATTAAAAAACAAAAACAAAACATTATTTAAAAAGAGAGTGACTTAGAGTTCTTTGATGTTTAAGCTTATATACCAAAGAGCACCTCAAAGAAAAGCAAACTGAATCCAGGAAGCACTTCTTGTCAACTAACTGTTCAAGGGTTACCTACATACTTCATGTGCTCATCTGGATGCTTGCTGCAATTACATTAACACGTGTGCCCAGCAGCAGCAGTTAGCTCTGTCTCCATCAAACCTTCTTCAGTATAGAATGAGATTGTTTGCAGCTGCTCCTGTACTGAATTTGTCATCAAACACACACACACACACACACACAAAAAGCACAGTGTACTCAGAGGCCTGTTCAAAGCAAAAGCTCAAGGGACTTGTGTTTCTCTATCTGTGTGTGTGTGTGTGTGTGTGTGTGTGTGTGTGTGTGTGTGTGTGTGTGTGTTTTTTTTTATGTGTGTGTGTGTGTGTAGGGGCTTGTGAGCATGTGAAGCCACTTGTCCTTGGAAGGGGATTTAGCCCTGGTGCTGGCAATCAATCAATAAGTGGTGTTGGAGGAAGGGGTCATGGAGATATAGCCCTTCTCTCTCTCGCTCTCTCTCTCTCTCTCTACACACACACACACACACACACGCACGCACTTACCAATAGGAGGCTGGCTTTTTTGTACATCAAACAGAGGTGGTTCTGCAAATAGAAAAAAATTTGATTTACACAAGATCAGATGCATAGCCAAGTTCATTTCTAGCTAAATTCCGTGCTTGTGCTTGAATGGACACGTCAGATTATTTCTGATTCTCATAAGTAAAATCTTCTACATCACATGGAAATATTTTTTTCCTTTATTATTTAATCTAAATACCACACATAGAACCACATCTTCTTTTTTTTAAAGAAAAGGTTGAAAGTGAAGGAAAACCTTCTTTTTCCCCCCTCTGGAGTGGTTACTTTGAATGTTTATTCAACAGGATTAGCCTTTTAAGGAAAGTTCTGACATTGCGCACACTCTTAATAAGAAAGAAGATTTGCTGCCAAGAAACGCTGCCTTCCATATATACTATAAGTTAATTACTAACCTTTGTGATAACAATAACACAATACATGGGAATACAATAGGCAATCTGAGATATTGTTACGCTGAAGAGAAGTGCTGATGAAGATAATCTCTGTGTTATTAGATACTTTGTATTATTAGATTGGAAAAAGAGAAGTGAACAGAAGGAGAAAGAAGAGAACTGGAGTGATGCTTCTGTGAAATGTCAAGCATGAAAAAGCTGGTTGGGTGTGGGCCTTTAATTAATCCACTTTATAAGGAGAACTGTTGTCACTGACCCACACACAAGAGCGTCATCAAAGGCAAATCCACTCCGCACTCACTGAATTAATTGATTTAGTCACATAAACGCATAGTGTTAAATGAAAACAGTGTGTTAATTTGCTAAAAACTTTGCTGTACGACTCCTCACATAAAAGCTTAAACTAGCGAGCTAAAATAGGGCCTTTACTGCTTAGGTCTGAATTCTTGTCAGCTGTCGCCCCTGCTGTGATAGGATCTGATCACATTAAATTGATATCTTCTGATCTTAACTTCTTTTGTGAGTGTGCGTGTGTGTGTGTGAACAAGACAGAGAAACAGGAATTGCAGCTTTGTATTGCTTGCCATTGTGCTCTCTGGCAGTCCCCTGTTGGCAGCAGCCACAAAACATTAAAATTATTTTATCCAAACCAATGTGGCACCTCCTCTAATAAATGGCCATCTGGTTTTAAACGATGAAAAAAAGAAACTCAAGTCTTCAAGCTCACATTTTATATCGAGAACCATTTATTTTCTTGTGTTCCTAGTGGGGAGGATATGAAAAAAAAGAGCACAGCATCTCTTACTCTTCACAGCAGTGGTTGTGGAGACAACATAAATCACCCAGTGTGTCAACATCTTTGTGATGGATGACCAGATATAACATATGGCAGTCTACATCACTTTTGATCTGTACATTCACACTGAATCTAAAATAAAAAAAAAGAGTTATATATAGACATGATTCTTTCTCTAGTTTCCCTCCACTCTTATTATTCATTGAAGGAGATGCAGGTATTTTTGTTGCTGTTTATGCATTGTGACATTCTCTCCTGATGGGCTGGCTCAGGGGTGGAGATAAAGTGGATACAGATGACATGGCTGACTGTGCTGGAGGTGAAACACCGAGAGAAAGTGATGTAAGGTAACTTAAAGTCATCAGAAGGCCACGGCTCTGCAGAATGATAAACGATGCCATGCCACCTGTTTAATGCACCATCGTTTTTGGAGGGCTCTCGTTTGATTTATATGCTGCATTCCTTTTATGGCATTTTGTTCCTTTCATCACGTTCATAAAGGTGTTTAATGTCAACAACATGCATGCAGCATCTTCTGACAGTGCATAATGGTCCCAGCATGGTAGCCTATGATGCTACGTCGAAGTTTGCAGATCTGTACGTACATATTTAGCCATCTACTGCCACTTGGGGGCAGTGTCAAAAACATTTCAAACAAAGTGGGCAATTTTTCTTTATGTTTTAGCACATTGTTGGTCCTTTAGCGTTACTCTTCACTCAAAAGACAGAAGCAAGAAACTTTGTTGATTTGGAGTAAAAACAAGAGTTAAATTAAAACTCTCCACTCCACTTTCTATGTTTGATGTGTATTCGCTCTTCTTTCTTTGGTAGTAAACCCTGCTGTGGTCATTCCCTTTTCCCTATTCAAGCTGATTTTTTTCAGCCAGTCAGCATGGAGAACAGGATGCAAGCCCGTCTCTGTGTCCTACATGTTGCTTGAATACCCATAATCCTTCTCTGCGTAGGCTGAGATCTACGCAAACGGGCGCAAATGTAGGACCGTCAGTCCGTCTTAAGGTGGTTTTCTGTGAAAAGTACAGAAATGTGAGAGCCTAAGCTGAGAAAGATAAGTAACTTGGACTTATTTATTGTTTACCCTGAACAGCAGGCTCAGTCATCAGGAAGAGGTCTCATTATGTGATTTGGGTGTTGGGGTGATCGTGGCTCAAGAGTTGGGAGTTCGCCTTGTAATCGGAAGGTTGCCGGTTCGAGCCTGGCTTGGACAGTCTCGGTCATTGTGTCTTTGGGCACTTCACCCGTTGCCTACTGGTGGTGGTCAGAGGGCCCGGTGGCGCCAGTGTCCGGCAGCCTTGCCTCTGTCAGTGCTCCCCAGGGTGGCTGTGGCTACAATGTAGCTTGCCATCACCAGTGTGTGAATAGGTGGATGACTGGATATGTAAAGCGCTTTGGGGTCCTTAGGGACTAGTAAAGCGCTATATAAATACAGGCCATTTACCATTTGTGAAATGTTGACCTTTTACTATACACATCATTATATTTCTTTCCTCAAAATGCCAAAATTCGTTATACTACCACTTTTTTTTTTGTTTTATCAATATTTAAGTACTTAGTCTTAAGTTTAGGCCTGGCATTGTATTATTTTACTACTGTACTTTGTTTAATTTGTGAAGTAATACAGATACACGTATACACGTTACACATATTTAACAAATATTAGCTGACTATTGTAAGCGGGCATCTATCTTTTTTCCTTCCTTTTCTTATTTCCCTGTTGTACTGTAACTTTCAAACAGAGAAGTGAGCCTAACTGCTCTAACACATCTTCAAATGAGCTAAGATCTTATAATAATCTGAAGGTGGCACTGCTGATTGCGATCATGTATCTGGTAGTTCTATGTTTAATGAGGCAGGCCCAACTGGAGAGAAGGGAATCATCCGACAATACGTGTTTCTTTTGTGAAAAGCTTTTCTGTAGCAGTTGGTTTAAGTCATTCTGGGAAATCACAGACTGAAAAGGGAACAGATGATGCAAGTTGAAACTGCAAAAAAGAAAAGACAATTACAATGTGCTATTATAAATGAAACATCACAAATTGTTGATATATAACCATGCAAAGAGCAGACAATGATGGATTTTTACTTTGCTGTAAAATTGTGTGGCAATGAAAGGAGCAAGAGGAGTGACTAAATATATCATTGCCTCATTAGAATAATAAAAGAACTTTCTCTTTCTTTGTTTCTAGCAACCCATATAAACATATTAATAAATTATCTCCTCAACCACTGACCAGGGTCAGCTTAAATAATAGATATACTTGAATAAACCTTTAATGCCCTAAAACATGAGGAAAGAAAAGCATTACTGGTGAAATGATAAATGCAGCATAGACGACTGATCCAGAGGGGGAAGTAGTGTTGTTTATTTGTTAAGGCTCATGCCTGGTGCCTCGGGGGCTTCTGGCTCAAGCTTGGTTTTTCCTTCTCATACTGGAGGCTATTCACCCCCTCTCTGACTTTGGAGGTTACCTTTACAGGATCATTGTGGGTAGAGATTTTTTTTATCTCTTTAAATCAGATTTCCTGTATCAGTTGTTTTAAAAGTGATATAGCACTTCCATAGAGACGGTTCAAAACATGCCAAACAGCCTAATCTTTGGACTAGTGAAGCGGGCTTTCTTTTTGTGTAAAGAAGTAGAAATACATTCAGAAATGGTTCACATTTAGTCAGTCTACTGTCATCTCAAAGAATTTCATGTCAAAACTCATAGAAACACTTCAGAATGGCTACTTGGCTTAACCGCCTCATGCCTGTGTGGTGTGTGGTATCACTTGGGTAATGTCTTTGTCGGTAAGAACAGCAACGGTTCAAACCTCTAGCTCAAATTAAATTTACTGCTCAAGCAACCACTCTCACAACATGATCCATTCTTCCATTCTTAACAATTTGAAAGACAATGCTTCCTCCTGCAAAAAGAAAAACACAGAAAGAAAGACAGATATAGTTGGCACTCTTGATTTAAAATGTCTAGCAGTCTTGAGAGTTGGTAATAAAAAGCACCGCTCTATATACAGTAAACAATATGTGCCATGATTAATATTAACAAATATAAATCCACAAATGTTTTTACACAATCTGAAGCCACTGTTTTCTATCCTGCACATTTTATGTTACTTTCTTGTAAGCTGCAGTGTTTTTCTCTGAGCTCTTTCTGTTTCATTTTTGACAACATTGGAAGCCTCTGACTGGTAAGACTGCAGGCGAATAACATAACAGCATCTGACCATGGAAAATACAGTTTAACAGTAGCTTAGTTTTTTATGAGCAACAATAAATACAGGACAAAATCAAAGAGACGTTTTATTTTACCATTTGGCTATCACAAATTCTCTGTGCAGACAGCAGTCTATGTAGTGATAAGGTTATGCCTTATACGCGCTAGCTTGCAGTACAGGATATCATCAAGGGGTCCGTCATTGCACAACTTTGCACAAGCACTGGTAGACTTTATAGTCAGTGGGTTGTGAAGATCTTGAAAGCTTAAAGCTCTCTTCTGGGAACTAGAAGAAAAACCTGTGGTATCTACAATGCCCTTCTACTTTTGTAATGGACCAGACAGCCATCAGAGGTAAAGGAAAGTGCAGCTGAGTCTAAGGCTCCTTGTAGACCACTTAATGGCCTATCACCCATTGAGACCTTGAGATTTTTGTGGTGGATTTCTGCTTGGGCAATGGGCAAAGGTTGTAGCAGGTGATGCTCTGAGAGTTGATTGAGAATGCATGATGAGAAATGATACATAGTTATGGAATGGGTATAAGGGACAGAAACCACTGACGTCAGCATAAAAAAGAGTGAGAAAAGAAGAAGAAGGAAACTTTGTCACATCTCCAGCCATTAATGCTTTCTGTTGTTTTGGCTGAATGATAAAAGTAATGTGAGTCTTAATGAGAAACAGAAGGATAAAAAAAAGTAATGAATGTCTTATGTGACCTAGAAACAACCAAAACTGTGTGTTTTAAAATCCAAAATGATTAAATTATACAACATCGCTGCACATGCTGCCAAATGAGAAATGAAGTGGCCACACAGCTAGAGAGATGAACTAACAAAAAGAAGGTTAATGACCGTGACAAGCTAAAGGGGGAAGAATTGAATCAAACACATTGCTTTCTGCCATAGCAGAGACTGTTAATGACCCTTTGAGGAAAGCAGTGAACCCACTATTGCCTGAAAGTGGCACAGTGACTAATAGCGCCATGTGGGTCCCAGGTGGGTCCCTATGTGTAACTTTATGACATTTAGCAGGACAGTGCAGAGAACGGTGGGCATGCTGAGGGAACTTTTTCTGGGTGAGCAAATGGCAGTTTAAAAAAGTATGTTGAGAGTCAGTGTAGGCAAATTGTGGTGCATTAGAGTTTGCAGTTTTAAATGGACTGATTCTTAAATTGCACTTTTCTACCCCACTTGAGCACTTAAAAAGCTTTACACAATATGACCCATTCACAGAAAGTGCTTTGTATCTAACATTCACACTCCAATAAAAGCACTGGGAGCAACTCAGGGTACAGTATCTTGCCCAAATATACTTTGGTATGCAGAATGGAACATCCAGGCATCAAACCCCCAACCTTCTAATTAGCAGATGACCTGCTCTGTCTCCTGAGCCACAGCCGCCCCAAATTATATGCACGCTTTTCTTCGAGGGAGATTATCTGTTAACCTGAGATTTAAACGTGGTGTAAACTCAGCAACCAGCTAATTCTGCAAAATAACAACAAAGCGGTCATTAGATGTTTGCATCTTTCTACTACAAAAACAGCAGTAGCAGAGATCAAACCAAAGATAAAAGTCAGAGTGAGTAGTATACTTTGTTTCATCTGGTGGCCAGAAACACAGCTTCAAATGAATTATAATGTTCCTTACATTACAACTTTCAATTTTGCTGGCAAAAACAACAACAACATAAAAAGCTTTCACAACCTGAGTAAAAGAAGTCTTTTCTTCAAAGCAGCAGATGGTGTGTGTGTGTGTGTGTGTGTGTGTGTGTGTGTGTGTGTGTGTGTGTGTGTGTGTGTGTGTGTGTGTGTGTGTACTGGGTTAGGGGGTTTTGTCTAAATGTTATAATTGAACTGTACACCGGTTTTACACTCATGGTCAACACTTTTATTCAACATTTCTTCTTGCTTGTCAAATCCAGGGAAATACATTATCCACATTGATAAACAACCATAAACAGATTTGAGTGTGGTATGCGCTCTGAGTAAGTAACAGTATCAAAAAAGCAGCCTGGTGAAACAAGAAAAAAATGTTTGGGTTCATTTATTTAAAAGCATAAAGTACAAAAATATCTGCTATCCCTTTTCAGCATCTCAGTGTTAAACAGCTCTATTTGAGAATGAGAGACACTCTCGAGACTTATTATCAGCCTCTGTGGAGCTGTGATCTGAGGATATATTTAAACCTTTGATAAATAAACCAGTTATTTTCTGGCTTAGGTAAACACAACTTTCCAGTATACAATTACGTCATGAACAATAAAATAAAATGAGATCTGAGGTCTATAATGCAAACCCAAGTGGACCACGTGGATATCTGGATGTAAATATTTATATATCGTGTCCATGTGTTCATACATTTATGTATATATATATCCAAGGTCACTTGCAGGCCCAGCTAAAGCTGTTTGACTGAGCAGAAAGGATTCTGACAGCAGTATTTTGTAGCTTTAACTAATTCCAGCTCTACTGTCATGCTTAAATACCTTTTCCATGTACCTTCCCGTCATTCTGGAAACACTTCAGAGGGAAGAACAGAGAGCCATAGATGGAATACATTCAATTTTTTCTTTTTTCTTTCTCAGTCTGCTAATCTGAAGTGTTGCCCTCATATAATGCAGACTTTTTTTCTCTTTGACTGTACAAGTGTAAAAATAACACATATTTTCCGAGCTGTATTTTAATGTGGCTTCTTGCACATTCATATCCATTTGGGATTTGCCTTTCTATAGTTCTTTAAAAAAGAGGAATCTATTATTAAGTCATGATGGTACAGTGAATATCGCAAGTCGTTCTCTCTCTCACACACACACAAACACAATCAATTTTAAACTGCTAAAAAAAATCACTTTGAAGACTCTGAGTCCTTCTGAGCAAATTGTGGTTTGCAGGTTGTCCACCTTAGCTGGTGCTGTTCATAATGATGAAATATGAAAAACTAAATCCAAACCAATTTAAAGTTTCTTAATTAGAGTTGGAGCTAAGGCGTGGAACATCACTTTTTCAAAAGATATTCCTTTATTTGGGTTTTTGATGATGGTGGTAGAAAGTACTGTCTAATACACTTGTTCATGGTTGTTCACTAGGTTAGGATGTGGTGACTGTAAAAGCCACAGTGTAAAACCATTCAGTGACCCCTTGCTTACGTTGTTTTCCTGTGTTGGGGAATTGGTGTTCTTGACGTGACTACTGTTATCAGGAAAGAAATATTTCCATCTAGCCATCCATTTTCTTAACCTTTTATCCAATTTATGGTCATGCAGTAGCTGCAGCGTATCCCAACCGACAGACAGACAGTTTAGGATCACCAGTTAACCTGACATGCTTGTCTTTGAACTACTGGAGGAATCCACAGTACTGAAGAAAAGGGGACAGTGCTATTCCTCCTGCAGGATCAGCAGGAACATGGGTTTCTTCACTCTCCCTTTAATTTCTCAAGAGGATGGATGGATGGATTTTTAAGAAGCCATATATAGCCACCAGAGACAAATTCAGTCAATTCAGCTTTGGTCATATAAAACTTATGTGAATAAATGGGAGTTGATAAAAACCTCCTAACAGTTATGCGTGCTGCTTCAAACTCCACAAATCTAAATCTGGCTTTGTTTACACTGAGTGATAAGGACTCCCACAATCACAGTCATCATATAAGCTCATTCAGGTGAAATACCATGTTGTGGGGATGTTGCCAGAGCTTTTCCAGTCACATAGTGCATTGTTTGTTTTTTCATTTCTCATTGTCTCTGTGGAGGAAAGATCACTTCAAATCTGAGCGATGCCCCACTTCCCTATCAGACGCAGTTTTAACCGACTCCAGCATAGAGTCAGGATGACTTTAAGGGCTTAATTAGCAGTCCAGAGTAGTTATATAAGGAAATAAAATATGTGGCGTTGGTACGTTTCATTTGCTAAGAGCAAAATCTTTTCGCTCTTATCAAGGACTCTTCAATTCTAATAATGCAGCATCCAGAGCTCCTCAGTGCAGCTTTGTAACTACCAAGCTTTTCACTTTGTTCTTTCTCTTGTTTTTTTTATTTTTATTTTTTAGTTTGCCCACCTCCACCATTCATCCTTACTTTCACTTAGAGGTAGTTGGCATGGTGACCATCCATCTTTATTGTCTCCCCATCAAACAGGACTCCCCTGCAGGCCCCGGCTCTTTGTAGCTCAATGCCAGGCGCTGTGCCTGTTTTAGCTATTCTGATAGCTGAGTGGCCTTGCTGGAGCTGAACGTTCAGCCTCCCACCCCCTGGGCAGCTGCTGGCCCTGATGCACTACTGCGGGTTGGACTAAATCTAGATCTTAGTATGGATTCCCTCTCTGATCTTGCACACTGTAGTTGGAGTGTTTCTTAGTAGAGACACTTTTTTTTAAAAATTCCCAGCCTTAGACAAATTTTTAAAAATGGTGCTCAACTTGCATTCATGAAATACATGTGTTCACTCAGATCAGTATAACAGAATTTAGATTTTTCCTTAAAGTCTCTGTAGAAAAAACATGTGGATGTGTGTAAATATTGCAAAAGCAATTTAGTTTTCTTGTGAAAGTTCATTCTGTTGCTCTCTGACCTCCATTTCTCCTGGCATTTCCTTCCCTATGCGGCGAGAGCAGCCAAAACACTGAGCCAAGAAGACTCTGAATTAATGATGCAAAAATCTCTGACTGGTGCTGCAAGTTTGTTACACTGGCCACTGAATGGACAGACTCTCGTATGTAGCCCAGCCATGATATCCATGCAACTCATCATACACTGTCACATTTCATACCTCAGCTGTGAAGCCGTATGGCTTATCTGGCAATGCAGGCTTTTCATTTCATTGAATTAATTCCTCCATTTGCTTTGTTTTGCAGGGTGCTCACATATTCATTTATTCACAATGGGATGTGTATCGTGGTAAGCGGATGCCTCGTCATTGTCATTCAGCTAGAGACAGAGCACGTACTTAACAAGGAAAAGCTCGTTAGATTAATTTTGTTTTCCTTTTTTTCCAAGCACGCTACTCTCTCCCCATCCATTTGTGTAATGTGAACGCAGAATGACTCTGTGATGCACCATATCATGGCTTTTGAGCTGACACCATGTCACCAATAATAATGGCATTACACTAAAGATTAAGGAGTTGAGCCATTTGTTGCCACTGTAAAGCCCCTTTGCTGATGTTTTTCAGTCTTGCAGCAGCTATTGTGGAAGTGGTTTTGCAAATGTTTCCAGCTTATTTAGCTTTTTTCCATCCTGACATCCATTAATCCCTCCAGTCTGCCCAGTAATCTTACACTGCCACTGCTGTGCAGACTAAACATTACTTTCTCCACCAACTTCTATACTGCATATTATTCTCTTTATGTCCTCTCATATATATTTTTTCATTAAGAAAAAAGGCCAGGCAATCAGAGGAAAACCCAGCACTCTTATTTCATTTTTTTGATCCAGCCAAAATTGCATGACCATAGTCACAACCAGTGCCATCCAACAGCAAAGCTTTAAACTGTGGCCTTCACTTTCTTTCAGTGCTATATCCCAACATAACACCTACAATAAGTGCAGCTCACACCCCCCATTAATCCCATGATCCTTCTTACTGTCACACATGAGTAAGACTTTGAGGGCATGTTTTTCCCTCTCACATGGCCGAAGTAGCCAAAAAAACATTTTTTTTCTGGTGACAGACATAAAATGCAACACTATCCACTGAAGATCAAATTCAACATAAACCATAAAATCATCTGCAAACACAAACAAACAGAGAAACGAATGAAAAAACACCAAAAAATGTTTAGATTGCACTTAACCCTTTACAGTTACAGTTGCACCTCTCAACATCTAAAAACCCAGGGTCATACATGTGCTCCGAAGCAGAGGCGTATGAGAGGGTTTCTAATCCGATTCCTAAACTACCTCAATTAGTGCTTTTTTTATGGCTAAGGAGAAGTGGCTCTCACCTCGGCCCTCACTCTCTCCCTAAGGATGAATCTTATCCTCTCTGTATGTAAGAGGTAGAATGTAGATAAACCAGTAGACTTAGAACTTTGCCTTTAGGCTTTTCCTGTTGTTGTTGTTGTTTTTAACCTAAAACTTGCAGGTCATGATACTGGGTTTTGTACACAGTATTTTCTGTTATGGACCCAGTTTCCTGTTTCATATTTTCTGTTTGACGTTGTTGGAGTTTTCAGTTTGGATATTACCTTTGCCTAGATTATGTTTTCATTCTGATCTTGCATAGTCTGATTCTGTGATATCGCCCATGTTTAGTTAGCTTTCTCTTTGTGTTTGCTTTGCCATGTCTCAGTGTTCGTTTCCTATCTTATTTTGATAGTCTTTTGTCTTGTGCATTTTGTTCAGTTTTGCTTCCCTCCCTGCCTCCCTCATTAATTGATTCTGTTCACCTGTGCCTTTTTCCCCCCAGCTGTCTCTTTCCCTGATTACCTTGTGTGTATGTAATCCCTCACTTTTCCTTAGCTCTTTCTTGCATCATACTGTTTGTCTGCCTAAGTGTTTCCCTCGTGGATTACCTGCTTGGATTACTGTTGAACCCTGCTTCCTTCAGATGTTTTTTTGCTTGTTTGTTTGTTTATTAAATCCTGTCCTGGAGTCTGGATTTTGGGTCGAGATTTTGCATAACCATGACAGTTAGTAAATTATCCACGAGACCTTCACTTATTTTGGGGGAGCAAGACACCATTATATTTAAACTCTTCTTTGGCACCTTTATATAGAAATAGGGATTAAAGATAAAATCAAATGTCTTTTGCAGATTTTTGGTGTATCTTCCTTTAAAAGGTAAAACAGTGAGCTGATGATAAGGATTTCAAGCTCACCTAACTATACTTAACGCTGTTATGATCCATAATATAGAGGGGGTTCTGAGATTTCCCCACAGACGAAAGAGAGCTGAAGTGGATACTGATGTGCCCCGTAATTGAAATTAACAATCTCATACACATGGATCCTCCGAATCACGGCATAATTGCCTCCCTCATTAAAAAACATGTGTTGCGTCTTTGTGATCTGCACCAGGTTTCATATTAAACTGGATTATTGCCGCTACCACACACAGTAAATTATATCGTTCTTCTTCTGTCAGGTCATTTGGCAACTACATAGTGAGATAGCACTGTCTGGTGGCATAGTATATGCTTTAAGTGAATACGCTTTATTGCAGAGGTTTCGCTCTTCTGAACTTCAATTCCTCTCACTGTCCAATTGCCCCTTCATATAGAGCCTTGATCATTAGAAAATTTAATTAAAACTCTTGAAAAAGGGGGAAAAAGGAAGGAAGAAAATTTGAATCAGATGGATTATCCACAGTGGTGAATCTTTGTTCCAGAGTGGGGGGTGATTCCAGACCCATTAGCCAAGTCTATTTAATACTGTGCTGAAATATGGCTTCACAGTGATTCAGCAGCCATTATACTGCATTGCATTGTCACATGTAAGCATAGCAACCAAGCAAATATATCAGATAAATATATAGGCTTAAATCTGATCATTAAAAAAAGGCTGAAATATAAGACTAAAAGTACACGTAACCTGGTGTTGTATATCATTTTAATATTTTAAAGGTCTAAATGTAAATGTTTGATATGTAAACAACTGGACAGCCTTCTCTTAATCTAAAAGCAAAACGTTTTCATCACTGTTCTTGTGATGTCACTCGTCTGCATTAAACTCCTAAGACCTGAACTCTTCCACAGCATGCACTTTTAATTTCTCTTTGATATTTGGGACCTAATGAATGTAAAAACAAAGAATTACCAGATTTACTTTTTTTTACCTGATTTTTGTTTCTAAGAAAATTGAGAGCCACATATGAGAATATTCGTTTAAAATTTCGATAGAACAGTAGCAGTATAATGTCCTCGTAAGTGGATATCAGGCCCCTGTAGAGCAAAATTGACTATTTTCGTCTAAATAACCCAAAATGTGATGTCAATATATGTGGACGCCAGGTCCTAGGAGGTTAAAAATGAGAGTCAAAAGAAAATATTACTGTCCAGTATTGAGAATGTAAGTGGACTGGTTCTTATATAGCACTTTTCCACTTTACCTGAGTACCCAAAGCGCTTTATACAACTTGCCTCGCTTACTTTTTTCTACGCAAGTTCACACACATTCAGACTCCAATAGTTGCACTTCAGTGAATTTCGACTTGGGGTTAATATCTTCCACAAAGATATTTGGCGTGCAGACGAAAGCAGCCAGGGATCGAACCACCAACCTTCCGATCAATAGATGGCCCGCTCTACCTCCTAGATGTAATATCCTTGTTACAAATTCTTTATTGTGCAGGTGTGCACCTAAAGACTCAGGAAGTGAAAGATAAATGTTATTAATAATGCATGCTTTAGCTAAAGTGTTGAAAACAGGTGCCGAGAAGAAATGGGTCATCACCACTTATATGTGTTGATAGATTATCTCACTTTCATTCTTTTCTCCATCACAGTATGACTGCTCCATTTGAAAAGCTGCTCATTATTTAATAAAGCCACCTTAGATCTCAGTACTTATCTTACTAAGCTGTATATCAGTGGGAAATTGTCTTTTGTTGTGACAAACAAAAGTTGAACCACTTTAGTTTTATACTTCACACCCATTGCGAGTAATTCACATTTTATAGAGAATTTCACATTATAACCCCAGATTTTAAAATTGCTTTGATAAGTCAAGTTCACTTAAATTTATCATTTTGGAAAAGCTCGTCCCACCGCGCTAAGAAAAATCGCCTTCTGTTGACTCATTGGCAGTCTTCAGTATCCAAATAGTGACACAAATCAAGGAAATCCATTTTAAGAGCTTGGAGGAAGGATTTTAAAATCCTGCAGAATGACAAATCTGGCCTGTGACGATGAAGTTTAGCTCGAGGCACATAATCCATTTGTTCCCCAAATATTCTCTAGAAATGCTTTTTCATACTTACTCCAAAGTTATGCTGAAAGTCGACACAGTTGACAGCATCATTTACAGCCAAGTTGCCGAAAAAAGTGACAGGATTATCACAAAAACATTTACAAAGGGCTCAGGTGTCTAAGGATTTAAGATTTTAACATCTCATAGATAGTCTTTAACTTTGAAGATGTCTTTTCATATTAATATCTATATAGTTATTTTCAGTAGCATGTAGAGAGGGAACCGATACCTTGAAAATGTTTTTTTCTCATTTGTCAATAATAAATGCTGAGATGCAGTAAAGTGGAAATAGTTGCAATAACATGACATAAATGAGTGTGATACCATCTATAAGTAGTTTTTTCCCTTAATTTAAATATTTAATATTATGTTCACAGTTTTTTTGTTAATTAGCATTGTAGTAAATCCAAATCAAACGTGCTTCTAAAGCAGGCATATTGACTCTCAGCCGTTTGAGTATTTATAAACATGTCAAAACAGAAGTTATGACATAGAAACTTAAGAAAAAATATTTACCATTTGCCATGATTTCTTGTTAAGCAAATACATTTGAGCAAATTTGTCATAGTCACCATATTCATCTGTCATATGTCATCTTTCCATTCATTTTCTTAACCACTCATTTGACTAGAGGGGTTGGAGCATGCCCAAGATGACAGTGGGTGAGAGATGGGGTACACACTGGAAAGGTCACCAGTCTGCAAGGCAACTGACACAGATGGGAAGACAGCCATTCACACTTGCATCCTAAGGGTAACTCAGAATAATCAGTTATTGAACATGCATGTTTGAGCTGTGGGAGGAAACCAGAGTACCGAGAGAAAACCCACACAGGCACTGGGAGAGCATGCAAAACCATGTGCACTCATTTGAACAAAAGGTCAGATTTCCTTGAGTTGTAATCTCCCAGCTGAAGCTGAGTTCAAATGACTCAGATCGATTCAGTCTTTTTTATCAGAGAACCCTTCAAGTAAATCAGGCTGTAGCCATTGTTCTCCTGTAAAAGGTGCACAATGGCAAAAAAAAATGCTTATTGAGTAGCACTGATACTGACAGATTGTTATTTTAAACTGCTTGAGGGACTTTCTCGGCGTCAAATCACAGCAAGACTGAAGCAGGACAGTGCGTTGGACTCATTTGACCATAACTGCACCGTTTTTTTTCCAAAGCATGATCAGCCAGACCAAAAGTAACCACACCATCAAAAGATGTTCACTGAGAGACAGACATGCAACTTCATCAAAGATCCAAAATTGGCCAAAATACATAAATAAATACATAAATAAAAACACGACTGTGTTCAACAGAAGCTCTGTCACTTGGTGCTTTACAGGAAGAGAAACGAGACCTTGTGTGATCAAAGTTACACCAGCATTTAATAGTGGACGACTTCTGCTGTGAAGGATGGATAAAGATAGTGTTTGAAACCTTTGTGGAAATATGGTGGTGGGAATACTTATGTCTTTGGATGTTTTTTTAATTTACTTTTGATTATTCATCCATTGATCTGAGATCAACTTTTCACTTAAATGCTAAACTGATGTAATGTGAGATGATTATTTTTAATGGATTTTATTTAATAAATAAATAAAATAAAGAAATGCAAAAGGTTTGTCAATATGTTTCACCTCTTTATTGCTTTACTGCATCAACCATGAATCATGTGGCAGCATTATATCTTATCTTTTTTCCATCTTGCAGCCCATGGGCCTATGCACCCTTCCAGTTTTCTTTATGTATAGGTTCAGCTTAGTACAGTAGTATACTATCCCCTGTGCTTTCTCTTCTTCCTCACTTTATCTGTTACTCTGTGCATCCTGCTATTGAGATTCTGCTCACACTGGCCTGTCTAATTAGAGTGAGGCAGCGAGAAAGAAAAACAGAAGCTCTTCTTTTTGCCTCCTTCCACACATCCTCTACCTCCTTCCAGCGCCTCTAGTTTTCTCTGCCCCTCCCTCCCATTCTTCAGTTAGCTGGATGACTCGAAGATAGTGCTAATTGATTTGTTAAAAGCCACTCGGTTTCTAATTGCATCTGAAGGACTTCCCAGTGACAAAATGAAACAAGACGTTTTTTCAAAAAGTTTTTTAAAAAGTTACAGGACTTGTGTATTAATGCCGCTCCTCCATTTCAGTCGATACCTACAGGTGTAGGGTGCAGCTGTGCATGGTGGCAGACATTGTGAGATAGTAATGTGAATAATTCATTTGTTTGGAGTAGCCAGTCTAGCTGCTACATTTCCCTTTACAGGTCTGTGGTTCGCCAATCTGTTTATTTATTTAAAGTCATACTGCATATTGGGCCCGTCCACATATGAGCTGCCAGCTCTGAGAATAAATTATACACCACCTATTGACATTCTCAAAAATGATCAGTGTAGGGCTCAAAGTATAGGAAAGAAAACATGATGTGTACAGCCAGGAGATTTCGCTGAGAAACCTATTCCCTCATATCTGCATTACTTTGTTTCATCTATCTATCTTTGTGTCTGCATGCGCATGCTTCCTCTGCTGTGGAGAATGATCAATATTTCAGTGAAGTGTCATTTCGGTTCCAGGCCTGTTTATTTCCCCTGTCTCGTTCAGGGATTTGAGATAAGCTGCCTCTTGTGAGTTCATCCCTATAGAAGCATGTGCATACATGCGCCACAGTGGTCATATATGTATGAGCACACACTTCCATGCGACAGGAACATTTTTCCCACCTCAGCTAACACAGCTGGGCCAACAAATCGCACCACACAACTCTCCAAATTACCCAGCTGCCCCATGCGTGTTCCAGCTGCCCCAGCGTGCCATGCTCATTTATAACAGAACCTATGTGGCAGGCTCCAGCAAGGTCCATAGACACACACACAAATTCCACTCTACAGAAAAGCATGCATTTCTCCATATGTGTCTGTCCTGCTGGTGACTTCCCAGCAGCTAGGCTTCGTTTCAGCTGGGCTGGTTCTCCCTCACAGGCTGCCACCTGCTGCCACATACACATCCTGATCAGTCACTGTTAATAAGAAAATTCAATCAGCAGTTCATCACACATTTCTTACCACACTTTCTTACCATTTTCCCAAAGTCTGTGAAAAACAACAGCAACTAAAGAGTAAAGAGAGAAGGAGATTTTGTCATTAAATTCCACATTTTCAGGTCTGTACAGTCAGGTATCACCATCTTGAATTTAAAAATATCTTGGATCCATTCCCTCGATTATATGGATGCAAGCAAGCTGTCAAAGCCACGTAGCAGGCGCCGCAGATAGAATTGTGTTGTTTTGTTAAAGAGAACAGATTTAGCGATGTTCTTATCCTTGCCTTGTTTTTGTTGTACAGAGGCTTCTGCCTAATGATCTGCATCAGATTAGGAAGACAAATCATTAAACACAGCGGTTTGTTTCCATCCTTAAATTGACCTCCTTAGCCATGCAATGGAGTGGAAACCATGTTTTTGAAGCAGACACTTTTTAGATTGTATTCCTGATATAAACCTTTCCCCTTCACTAGGGGAATTTCCTATCCCCTGCCCTACCTTCCCCCCATTCGCATTAATTTTTATTGTCTCACCTCATTAAAGCCATTTTACACTCGTTGCTAAAAAAAAAGTGTTTTTCTCACTGTGTTTTATCATAGTTAATTTCAACCTTTAATGTCATCCATAATAACCTGTTCTGCTTCTGTATTGTGATTTGCATCTTTGTATCTTTTTTCAAAACATATTCTGACTGCAACTTTTTGCTGGATTGTAGCTGAGCGGTAAAAAAATCAGTCATCGTGGGCTTGTTTTTGGTGATAACATGGAGCAGGCGCTGTACTTTTTATGGCTAAGACACATTCTGCCATGGCAATTACCACTAGTTCATGAGCCTTCCTTAGTCATTTCTGCAGGACAAAGTGTGCAGGAAGAAAGACGAATTTATATCTCAGCAAATGACTGTACAAAACATTTTGAATGCTCTCTTTTTGCTTGATTGGGGATTTTCTTGAGCGTCTTCTCTCTATGTTGGAGCATGGCCCAGCTCACACGAGATATAAATGAAGCACTTTAAGAAGGTTTTTCCTTTTAAATTCCACTCTGCAGTTTCTAGTTAATATTTTAACTAGCTCCCCACATTTCAAGACTCACTGTGGCAACACCAGGATGTTTTATATTATGCCCGGCTAAGCCAAACACTTAGCAGCACTTGAGTCTTTGAAATGCCGAAATGGTTCAGGGATAAAATTAGGGCATGAAAGCAAAACAGGAGAAGCAAATAGTTATCAATAAACAGATCTGAAACAGCAGATGGGTCTCTTGGAGAGAAAGCGAGCAGAGATGAGTGACTGCCCGTTGCCACTAAGCGCATGTAGAAAGAGGGAATGATTTTCTTACCAAGTTTATGCTAGTTTTACATTAATATCTACACAGCAAAACATCATTTCTTATGACCAAAAGAGAATGATCCAATCTTGTTGTTAAAAGGCACTGAGAGCACAAATATAACTGAGGTTGTGGTCTCCCTGGCTGCACTGCAGTTGCCAGAAAATGGTCCTCTTATAATGGCAAGTGTTGTCATGATGGTGCAAAGCATTTCTGTGCAGCAGAAAGATAATAGTAGTTTGGAGTGCATCACTTGGCTGTGTGATCGGTTCAGTAATAAAGTTCATTCAAGAACCGTGAAGTTGTTGTTGTTGTTTTTCTGAGTTTTTAGCAAATTTTAGCTTTGCCTTTCAAGGCAGTTATTACACGCATTATTTGCAACCCTAATGTTGTTTTTGGCATAGAATTGAGTTGTCAATATGTTGGTGTTTTAGTGGAGTTTTAGAACAATGTATACACAGAGAGCTCTAACCAGAAGCTTGACCTCCTATTAAAAAACCCTTCTGACTTCAGGGACATGTAATGCTGTATATAAAAATGTACATTTGCTGAGAAATAACCACGATTAGCCATCAAAAACCATAAATTCCTTCTGTCTTTCTTCCTGATGTTGCACTTCTTTAGAGTTAGCAATTTAATACTTGGCTACATAATTGTTTTTAAAGCTTAAAGTAAATGACAATTATTATCCTTATGATTATAAGCAGAAAGTTATTTGGGTCTGACACCTAAAATTTGCCATGCTTAGTCACATTTAACATAGTAATTATCATAAAATAATTTATTTCACTGAGCCCTACATTTACATTGATGTTTATTCTTTAAAGGCACTTACACAGACAAATTACATAGACCTGAACCAAGGGCATTTCAATACGAGTGGGGGAAACAACCTGACAAATTTCTCCCTTTTTAAGCTGCAAATCCAATTCTAATCAGAAGAATTATTGACTCCTGCAAATAAACACTTGAAGTGAATTAGCTGGCTGGCAGGGCGAAGTCAAGTACATCCGCCAGACAATAATTATTGGATTAACAATGGATTCCAGTGTGTCTTCCAGTGCAATCATTAAAAAGGTTAATTGAAGCCACTCTGAAATGCAAAAAGCTTAATAGCACGTTGGATTGCTATTTCCATTTACCTTTGCAAAAACCACCAGATTGATGTAGAAAACCTTATTATCGAGATGCATTTTACATTATAATGGAAGAAGCCTTTTCAGTTAAATGTTGTAGTGTTGTTTCTAAAATCTATACATTCACACAAGTGGAGTTGTGCTTTGTAAGGCCAACACACTGCTTCTGTGAAACCAAACATCTTTTTGAGGATGATGATGATGAACACGTCCTAAAAAGAAAGTCTCAGATCGTTTATGTTCTGTGGCTGCCCACAATACTCTGAGTGTGCCCTAGGGATGCTCAACTCCATCAAACAGGAGAAACAAACAGAATCAGCAACAGACTGTCTGCTCCTGCTGTGTAGTAGAGTATGTCCTCGGCTGGTGGAGCTGAAGATTTGATGATGTGGGTGTTTGTGTGAGTGTGTGTCTTTGTGGAGTAAAAAGTGATGAATGAGAATTGATGCTCATTAGTTTTTCCTGACAGTAACATTGGAGGGTTACACCTGTAACATATTTCTGATGGAAAATAACATTCCTGTTTTCGAGGGGTGACCGGCTTTGAAAAAGAAAAGGCAACGTGCAGTCGTAGTGAATTCTCTGACAGCTGACAGACAGCCTGAGATAGTCTCACGGTTTGTGTGTGTTGGGTTAGATGAGTAAAACAGGATCAAAGAGCTGTGTGGTTTCACTGGCAGAGAGAAACACACTTTACCAGCGTGCTTCTCCAATCTCTACATTCCCTGTTGTTATTGAAGCAACCAACACACATGCATGCAATGACTGTGGCCAAATACTGGCTGTGCTGTGCTGGGCTATTTGGTTGCTGTGCAGAAAGACAAACAGGCTGAACTCCTCTGGTGTCCATCCACCAGACCAGAGCAAACCAACCAAGCCCAGCCGGCCGCTGCAGCATTTCTGTGCTTGTTTGGTCCCCCTCAGAATCTGCTTCATCTGGCAGTGACCCAGCACCAGAGCCACCTTGCCATCATAGGCAAATGTCCTAAAAGATTGATGAGCAGCATGAGCGTGCAGCCATCACGCAGGTGCAGGGACAAAGCTAATGAGCTCCTAGACATACAGAGACTAGACCTGTTTTGTCTTAAATCAACTGATTCAGATCTACTCTGCTCTATACAGGCTGCTCTCTTGCCAGCCTCACCTTCATAATAATTACTCTAACTTCAATCCACAGTCTCCTCAACTCCTTTAGGGATTTAAACAGATTTGAACTGTGATTAACCCTAATTCAACCACAGAAGGTCACTGCGCAGGGTGTGTGAGATGTCAGTCAGATCTCTTAAGTTGTTGTAATGTTCTAATTGTTGATACAGAAAAAAATATGGTTGAATGTAACAGTTAACCTTACATGGAACTGAGTTTTGATAGTGAATCTTGGTTATAGGTGCATGTTTTTCAGTTATATATCTTAAAATTGTTCAACTAGCAAAAAATACTTGTAAGCGTCTAACAATCCTTTTCAATGTTAAGCAATTACAACTTCATGCAAAAGGTGACTAAAGGGAGAAAAATAATTCAGGGTGTCCTTTTTGTGGGAAGCTTCTTCCCATTAAAGGCTATAGTATGATATCAAAAGACTGCCACATTTTAAGGTTTTTTTTATGATAATATAACTGTAACTGATAGCAAGTGCTCCCTGAAATAATGGAAAAAGCATGCCACATTACACACTGTTCCCACCTTGCAGAGTAATGGATGATGTAGGTCAACTTTTACCAGACTTGATTGAGTAAAAAACCAACCACCCATGTGGAACACGGGTACTATGCAAAGCTCAGTTAAATGAATTTCAATCTGCAACCCTGGCTCTTCAACCTCCCACCCACCTTTAAAATGGACCCAAAATGGCCAAAGGAAGTGTTACAGTGAAAAATCACAAGGCTGCCAGATACGGCAGTGAGTGATGGATTTCCTCATCAAAGCCTCGTCACACCATATGGCAAATCTCTATTTTGCATCTGACCTTCTACTGTTAAATACCTTGTTTCACTGCATCAAAGGTAAGCAGATAAAAACCTTCACTTACACTGCAGAAACTGCCATCAAACGCTTCTGGCGATGCACAACAATGTATATGCATAAAGTCAAAAAAGAGGGGAAAAAAGAAATACTTTACATTAAATCATTATACATCCTTGATCAGTGCTGTGCCAAGCTGTTGATGGTACTTGTGAACTATTCACCACTATGATACAGGGATTGACATGCATATTAAAATAGATATTGTAGATTGGACTATATTAAAAGCTACAGCAGGAAATGTTGATCTTTTGATTGTCTCCAAGCAGACTTCATCCTGGTATATTGGTCAGAGCTGAGCACTTTTTAATTCAAGATATAATCTTTTTTCATTAGAATAAATTATACCCTGAAGACATCAAACTAGGAGGAGGTCATTTACCAACTGAAATCTGAGAATGACCCCTCCTGGGTTCAAATGAAAACCCATTTAGGAAGATTTCACTAACAGTTTTGTTCTCCTTTCCTGCGGTTAAATGGGTCCAGTCTCTTAAAGTTCTTCCACGTCTACACTTTCTATAACAATATGTATTTTTGTATGAGGGAAATGGAGTGTAATGAATGAGGAAATTTGGTATATTGATTCACCAAAGTGTTCTTACGCACACCAGTTCTTAAAAAAGCATCTGAAAGACAAATAAGTCTTGAGTGTTGATAAGAACAAAACAACAACAACAAAAACCTCCTAAATGTTGTACTGGTAATTATTTGATATGAGATCAGGTACCAGAAATAAATCCCCGCACCCACCTACATGAATCCACCCCACATAACCTACACAGACTACTGGGGACCATGGCTGGACAGGCTGGGTGTGCATGGGTGGCTTTGGAGAAGTGGTGTTTACTAGAGTGGGCTTTGAGAGGAGGGATTAGTCCTTTTCCACTTAAGCAGTGGGCAGTGGTTTCTGGCTCTGCTGCTGGAGCAGCCAGCTCTCCACTCAGACAGATAAGGCAAGCAGAAATGGCTCCTGAAGCATCTTACTGCATATGCTAATGCATACTGGGATATACTCTTATAAACATATGTGCATAGGCAGAAAATGCAAGTATGCATATACGTATGCACCCAGTATGTATCCAGTTGTTTCAAATTGAATGAGGAAGCTTGTTTTTAAAAACTCTTGTTTCAAATATATATATTTGGGTACTCCTCAAATGCATGAGAAATAATTACAACACATACGTTGAAGCTCATAAACATGAATTAACTGGCTTACTTGTGGGAGGGATTAGAGACAAGTGGAGTCATAAATGGAGTAAGAACAAACAGATAAGGAAAGAGGAAGAAAGAAGAGTGGAGGCGCGAGACGTGTAAGGAAGGCAGAATAGAGTTCCCACAAAGTAATGTGAGAGCAGAGGAGGTTGTGAGAGGTATGATGCAAGGGACTGGATCTTTCTAACGGTAATCGCTTAGCTACCCAAAGGGGACAACTCCCTCTTTCCTGCTCTCTCTCTCTGCTCACTCCACTGTCAGCACGAAGACGAACAGGCGCTGGATTGAAATGTAAAAGAGGCAGAGGATCAGAGACAGGTGGAAAATGAGAGGAGCAAAGGGCAGAGTAGGGGAGAGATGAGGCAGAAATGGTGCCAGTTCCTCCACTTGCACAGCGTAGAAGCAGAGCAATTGTGGTTGTGTGGTTGTGTGTTCTCCTGCGTGCACATATGTCTACTCTTGTTTATGAGCAAGTCTCCAGAGACACGGTGTAGATTATTGTTAGAAAGGATCTATTCTATCGAATCACTCCACAAACCCCCTTCAGGAATTGTCACTCGTGAACATCTCCTGGGAAGACGGGAGAAGCAGGATGAGTGAAAAGTAGAATGATAGCCATCAGTAATATAAACAGCTGGGGGTAATGCTGCGACGAGGATGCATTCAGTGCTCTGACTCCCCTGCCAGTCAGCTCAAGGCTAAAGAGTGCTACACTATGCTCCTACTATGTGAATGTTATGCCCTTACACATAACAGACACAGCACACAAAGTGAAACTATGAAGTGACAGGAATTCGATCAAGATTTAAAATAATCATACAGATTACATAAAAGAGTGGTAACTATTGAAGCCATATTGTAGATAGATATTAATGGAAAGAAATATTTTAAGGCTAGAAGTGAGCTTATATTTACAAAATAAAACACGAAACTAATAGTATGACAGCTAAGTACTCATCTGTATAAGTGGAGGAATGTTGAGTTTATATTAAATTAAACACTGAGAGATTAATTCTACCATTTCTTTCGGAAATTGCCGGCCAGCTCTGCCTGGCTCCGTTTAAAAGGAAATCAAGCTGAAGCCCTGACAATCAGCAATCATTCTATTGTAAGGCAAATGGTGCATAAGGACACACTCCTCTTCTGTGGGCTTGATGCATGTATCATATGCAGGCATACATTTTTAAATGTTAACTAAATGAATTATTCATTGAGCTAATTACAGCCATGACTCATTAACATACATGTGGACTATGCCTGATGGTATTCAAAGAAAAAATGGCTATGAATCATGGATCGCCCACTGTGAACACACATCAATCAGCAATGCCTTGTTCAATAAATAGACAGTAATTGGGCCCAAAGAAAGTTAGTTATTTGCAGCCAGACCTTGTTAAATTTGGAAAAAAATGAAGATTTTAGTTGGTCCCCAACCGAAAGTGATGCTTTTTAAAGACTACATCAGAGTTTTGGCCTAATTCAAACAAATGAAAATATAAAATGCTTATTATTTTCTGCCTAAGTTTTAGCCTGATTTCCCATTTCCCAGGGAAGTCACTATACAATTTATAGTCTTCATGTCACAACATGCAACTTCCAAATACAGCTAAATACAACAACTTTGTATGCTGTCATATTGAAAAACAATTCTGTCTTTTCTTTTAATCAATGAAGATTTAACTAAGATTTTTTATGGAATACAGCATCACAGTAATATAACATAAACATCATCATCATTTAAATGTACAGTGAATCAACACTGTCTTGCAAAACTCTCTGAAACAACATTTAGAAACTGTCTTTGCTGTTGCACCCAGAAATTTAAAGCCTTACCGACTGACATCTGATATTTCAATTGTTTCTTACTAAGAGGAATCCTTTTTCTCTGTGCTCGAAAAGAGACTGCCTAAAAAAACAACACTCATAACTTAATGTGAGTTTTCTTAAATTCACCAGTGGCGCAGCTGTTAAAGATAGCCCCTGCACTTTTGTCACATAAAGAGTTACTAAACATGTTTTTTTCCACTGCCGTGGTCCCATCTGTTAATTCTGATTTTAACAGGAAACTAAAAACACAGTTGCTGTCTGAAAGATATAAATAATCAAGACTCAGAAACTCTGAAATTGATCACAATAATGTGAATTTTTCTAAGCATCGCTTTAACATTTTAGCAGAGACAGTTACCATAATGGGCCAATGTTCTCTTCATCTCTTTAACACTCTTGCTACCATCTTATACACATCTGGGGAGTGGAAAGAGGCTTCTCCTCCAGGCTCATCATTAGTGCCAAACATAGGGACTGGTTCAGTTGATCAGATTTTCCCTCTCTTCACTACACATGTTCTCACCCATCTCTTTTCTAGCATTTCCAGCACCAGACGTTTCTTGCCTGACAGCCACTGAACAAGGCAGTTCTATTTTCAGACGAATGCCTCTGAGAAGTCATCAGAAATAATGACAGGAACATTTAATAACATGAAGAGGAGGATGGCTATAATGCTTCATAGCAGCCTCAGGGAGATAATGTAACCCCAATCATAAGTCCAATGTAGCAAATAAACAAAAAGGAGCATGTGTAGATGTGTACATTGCGTGCAGAGGGCTCTTCCTGCTGTGTAATGCTTTTTCTTAAAGCGAGGGGGGTCTAATGAACAGGTGTGAAAAGTGTCAGTGTGTTTGTGACTATGTGTAAGTAGCCAGCATGCATTTTGGTATGCTTGCTCACATTTATTGATCAGTAGCCTTGGACTTCCTGAACCCTTTTAGCACTGACAGTCAGGTGGCTCACTCTCACCCAAACAGCCCCCAATGCTGATTGAATGTCAGTGTTGAGGTCGCGCAGCACTGCAGTTCTACTTGACTTACCATGGTAGCATATCTTGGAAGTATTTTATATTTTTAATTTTGTGTCTGTGTCATACACACCCATTCTGCACCACTGCATGAGGAAACACTTTAGCAGTGCCATCCAAGGCTGCCTTCATGCTCAATAAAATAAAACAGAGGAGATTAGAAAGCCAAATTGCACGTGTGCAGAGGTGGCAAAAGAACAGACATACTGCACTTAAATAGAAGTACAGATACTTGATTTTAAAATACTCTGGTAAAAGATCCACCACTGATTCAACTTCTCTAGTCAAGTGAAAGTGAAAGTTACTTAAGGAATAAAAGTTACCTGCAGCTGTTTGGAGAACATTTCTAGCAGCTATTTTTTGTGCAAAGCTAACTGAACCTCCACCTGCCATATTAATCTAATTACAAACATAAGTATTAATACAAGTGAATACAAGCTCTATTTCAACTTAAATTCTAATTCTAATGAATTTACACAGCTTGAACATCTGTTATGTTGAGCACAAGCAGAGGAGAATATTTTTAAATAAAAAGCTCTATTTGCTCTTGCCTACACTGTAGATGAGTGCCTTTGCCTGTAAACAGTAAAATGAATATATTTAGAGATTAAAGTGGGATTTTGAAAGTATTTTGTAGTGGCACAGAAGAGAAGACTTAAGAATAAGTCACAATTATTCCTATTGTGACTTGCAGTACAGTTTGTGTATAGACTGGAATCAGCTGACCTGTGCCTCTGGTGCTTTTTTGTGGACTTATGTAACTGAACTCAGTAAGATGCAACAAGATATTACACAAGCTATCGCGACAGATTTCCAGCCCATAGACAGTATAAAGTCAATATATAGTTACTTATATAAATGTCTGCTAACCTTGATGTTGACTATGAACACATACAGCTACTCTGCACTAGTCCAACATAGTGCACTACTGTAAAACTTCACTACAGTTAGCAGAAACTAGTCAGCTTTAAATATCCAGTTTATCAAATACCACTGAGCAGCCCTTACTATGAAAGGTAATCTGTTTTCTTCCACCCCTGCCCTGCCTTTATTACATCTTTCTCCATCTCTGAATTAATTATATTAATTTGGACTCTTTTGTCTTGCTGGGAAATACAGCAGCTGCACCTTCAGTTAGCAGATAAAACTGCACAGAAACAATTTGTGTGTCTGCTAAGATTTGGTAAGCTGACAGCAACATTGCATGTAAAGTTACTTACTCCCTTTACTTTCATTCCTCCTCTTTAGCACTAGCTAGATGCTATAGTACTACGACCACAAGCTCTGGATTGTTCCACCCCAATTTAATCTCTGAGTACAGAGGTTCAAACGATACATACATTTTATATGTTTTGCCTATTTTATCTTGACAAGTGCAATAAGTGCTGGTGATGGATACACCACCAGGACTGTTTAAGTTATTGATCCCTGCATTTAGGTTCAAATCGATTGAAATCAGTTGAATTCAGTTGATCGGGTATTGAAAATTTAAGGAGTAGAAAGCAGAGATATATGTGTAAAAGTGTGGGAAGTAAAAAAGTAAAACATCAGAGAAATAAATACTCAAGTAAAGCAACAATACCTCAAAATTCTGAAGTGCAGTAATGATGTATTGGGCTTTGTTACTTCCTACCTCTGTACATGTGACATTGCATTTCCCAGAATCTGATGCATTTCTCACTCTACCTGGGACTGCATAAGTCTAAGGTTGGCTCATGTTGCTCTCTCTTGCACTTTATGGTTGCCTTTTCTGTGTTGTTTTGAGCTTAACTGATTTATGGTCCCTGTCAGAAAATAAACTGTCACTATTTCCATGGCTTCCAGTCTTGTTTATTTAATTGGTCTTGATGGGCTGGCTTGGAAGCCCTATTTCCCACTGCTTGTGAGTGGAAGCCTACATGTTGAAAAGTAATTTTATTGCTAAGTTGCCATGAGCCTTCATTTCTAGAAGAGCTCATTTATATCTATCAGTAAAATAATTTCATTTATCATCTTTGAGAAACGATCAAGGAGGAAAAAGCAGTAAAGCTCCTAAGGTGTTAACTTATTATCAGATCATTTTCAAGCTAAATCAGTGCTAGCATTTTGTTGTAAATCATTTACGAATCATTACAGAATGAGCTGATTATCTCCCTTCTGTCTCGTGTTAATTTTCTATGCAGTATTACATGAAATTTCACATTTAACAAATTTTTATGAAACCGTTTAGAGTCATTTAGCTACATGTGTTACCTGGTAGATTTTAGCAGTGCTTAAATGCATCATATCCTCCCTATGATGAAACTTTGCAAGTGAGCGATGAAATGACTTCCAAACCTGAGGCAACATTTGCCACTCTATTAACTGTAGCTGGCAACTACACACCACAAACATCTCAGCCAACAAACTCTCTGGGATTCAAAGTGGGTCTTTTTTGTGTGTTTTTTTCTGAATCTTCAAAGTACTAACAAGCTTATCAGAACAATCTAGTCCAGATAAAAGTGAAAACTAACTGCATTCTTTCAAATTGATGCAACCCAATTCTGTCAGCTCAGACTTAGCTATGTCTGTGAATCATTTGAAACATATTCCACAACTATAGCATGCAGCAATCAACTGACACGCAACATAATTACAGATAGAGCTGAAAATAACCTGGTTGACTGACGTAAAATGTCTGATGGGAATGATGGGAAATTGGCAATCAAAAGTTTGTGTGCATGGCACATTTGCTTATGAGTGCAACCCTGGCAGACAGGGCAAAGAGCTACCCCTTTGGAGCCTGTTTCTGCTACTCAGGTCTTATCATTTCTTTGTCTGTTTCTCCCCTGTTCTGGTTTGATTCATCCATCCATCCATCCATTCGCTTCCGCTTATCCTTTTCAGGGTCGCAGGGGGCGCTGGAGCCTATCCCAGCTGTCATAGGGCGAGAGGCAGGGGTACACCCTGGACAGGTCGCCAGTCTGTCGCAGGGCCAACACACAGGGACAGAGTCTGTCTGGTTGTCTGTCCAACAGACAACCATTCGCACTCACATTCACACCTAGTGACAATTTGGATTATCCAATTAACCTATCCCCACAAGCTGCATGTCTTTGGACGGTGGGAGGAAGATTCACAAACTCCTAAATCATCAAAACTAATGAATTTGACTGCCCCATTAGCTTTATAAGAAAGTCCTTTAACAGACTTTAACGTACACAGTAGACCAATCTAACAGCCACGTTCAAAGTACAATGCTACTATGATGACCAAAAAGATGAGACATAGTGATTATTTAAGATTAAGGTTCTAATTAATCTACATTGTTTGTATCGTGTACCCCAGCACACACCAAGTATCAGCTGGGACTGGCTCTAGCACCCTGGCTGGACGATGGATGGATGGATTTCAGTAAATCAGTAATTTTTATATTCACAATATAATCATGCTAAGGCAACAAGATTAGCTCCCATCCGAAAGGCTTCTTCAGTACTGACTTCTGAGGAGTTTAAGGCATGTAACCTCACATCTGACCTCAACAGTTTTCAAAAAGCTAATAACCCCTGGGAGTACTTACCAAATAGTAGAGAGAAAGCTTTCAGTTTTCAAATTCAAGCAAGTCCAGCTGTCTCGGTGTAGTATTTAAATATGCTTACGTAATCGCGAGTACCAAAACTATTTACTTCAGGCTAAGTATTGCTTTGTCTATGTGTGCACTTTCTCAGCTCCACTGAGAGGTACTAAATCAGGTTTTACTGTCCCTGTGCAATGTCCAGTCTTTCTCCCCATGCCTCCTAGGGGATCCTTCGAATAGCTTAGACCTTTCAGGTTTAATTCTGTTTGGATGAGCAATGACATCAGGCCATTTCAGCAGCTGTGTCAGCCTCACTGGTGAAGACGACTGCAAAAGAGCCATTGGGAGAGGATGTTAAAGAGCTACACTTTATTTTTTCATATCTTGGAAACTCTTATGTACAAAGACACTCACACACAGCCTCTTGCACATACGGAAGGATGTTAGCCTAGCCCTAAGCTCGATGTCACACTAACCAGTTTGAATGAAAAAACCCCAAAAGAAAACGATAAGAGAACGTCCCCTGAATTTGCACCAAGGACAAAACTGTAAATTGCTTTGTATTCAGAGGAAAATGGTGGCTATACTGCCTATGAAGCTGTGTGTGTGTGTGTGAATGTTTGTGTAATTTATTTCAACTCTGACAGTCTCCAGACCTTGGAGGACATCAGCACACATACTGTACATGGTTTAAAGGTGTCCTTGCTTCAGTAATGTTGGGCATTATCAGTGCCAAACCAGCCACTGTTCCAGACCGTCTTCCCACCCAAAGCGCCAATCTGCCAACTTTTGCTGGCTGACTATACTGAATAAAGTCTGACAAAAAAGAAAAACAGCAAACAGATTTTTAGATGCACAGCCTTTGGTTTTGCATCCCCCTTTATCAGTAGGATGTTTGTGTTCATGGATGACTGCAGCAGAGGTCACAATCACACAGAGAAATAAAAAGCAGGAGGATGACTAGAGAGAGTAGAATTTGTTGTGCTGTGTGTTATATTGGCAGGCAGGTCATTTAAATATTAGGATTTACCTTGATAAAGACAAGCGCAGGAATTAACTGGGCGCGTAAGAACACAAATGGAGCAATTAAAAATGCAAACAGAACATGGGATGCAATTAATTCTATTAGGAGGACATTCCCAGAGGAGTCGCGATAAAGCCACTTACGGATGTGTCAACAGAGGCGTCAGCAGAAACAGGAAAGAGATACATTTGATTAGGGCCCAGCCTTGGTTAACCACACAAACACTTGATATTTAGTGAGGCGTCGAAACTGTCTGTTATCTTGCAGAATCAAACAATCGCAAGCTTTTTTTTTTTTTGTTAAGAAATATATGATGAGAAAGTTGTTTGATTTTATAGAAGATAAAATAAGCCTGAAGACAGTGACTGAGGTGCAGTTTGATAGCGCTGAAGGATACAACACTTTTTCCTCTGATCAAAGTGACGACAGCACAATGAGCGATTACTGTATAGCTCAGTGAACTAAGAAACTTATTGAAGAGCACTTCTTACAGTTCCTCGTTTGAAGTAATAATTGAATTATTATTTTCACAGTGTTCCATTTGCCTTCTTTTAATTTTTAACTTTACTATAATTTCTTTTTCTGCCATCTCTGTAAGTAAGGAGAGGAACTATAACACAGCAGGGAACTATAACATGAGAATTGGTTGTGTACAAAGGCCACATCTGTTTAAAAATAAATGTGCAGAACAACAGAGGGCTGAATTCTAGCAGGCTATCTGCATAGATGTCTTGTTCTGTATTGATCTTGATTTAGCAAATAGCCCTGTGGCTGTGAAGAGGTACAGTGAGAACTGTGGAAAACGGTACATTGATTACCACAACTAGTTTCAGTCAGTATAGATAAAGCAGTGGAATGCTAATAAATATCTGCATGAACTCTGCCTTTTACCATGGGAACGTCAAACAAGTTTTGTTTCTAAAACAGGGGCAGGTATATAATATAATTCTACGTCATGCAATATACCCTTTGTAGTGTGAGAAAATTAGCATTTCTTAATAGATGGACTTTTAAAATTACCCTCCATTTCTTCATCTGCTGACAGTCATGCACACTGATAGGAAGATGCATTTATTCAAGTACCACAAGCAAAATGTTAGAACCTGTAATTGCAGCTATCAAAGTTTAAATGTTATTGAAGTGAACTGTCCTGAAATTAAAATTTAAAACAGATGGAGAAACATGCCAAGTAAGTCTCCATAGGATGGTTTTGTACATAGAAAGAACATGGCCCTTAAAGCAGCAAGTCTGACTGGTAAGAAGAACAGAAGTACGATCAGGAACCTCATACTATCTGACCCTGCTCTTTGATCACTGGGTAGTGGCGGGTACTCTGTAAAATCTTCCAGCAAGGCGAAAGAAATAGCCCCTGTCAAATCCTCTGATATAGGCTGAGTTTGCACCTAGAAGAAGTCGGGGAATGATGAATGTTTTAGAAGCTAGCACTCCAGGAACTGGGATTTTACAGGCAATCAGCTCTGGGTTGAATTGAACCAGACAGTCACCAGGGAGACACCAATCTCAGGAGGAGCAAATCCAGACTACAGACAGAACAAGAGATGCAAGGCTCTGCTTGCGCCACAGTTGCCTTACCAATCTCAAGAGATTTCTCAAAGCAGAGAGTTGAGGCAATTATTAATTATTCCTCCTCTTTTAGAAGGAGAACTAAGAAAAAATGTTGACAAAATGTGTGATAGCAGAGAAGACTGAAGGAAACCATCTTGACTAAGCAGTTTTATTTTCAGTTTTAAGGCATAATCAACTGCAAAACTTTTGAATAACTCGACATATAAAGTTTTACTTATAGAGCAACCAGAGGAGAATATATATATATATATATTATATCTATATCTATATATATATCTATATATATATAGATATATATATATATATATATTTTTTTTTTTTTTTTTTTTTTTTTTTTTTTTATATTATATATATTCAGGTATTCACATAAAGTTTGACACATGTACTATTTTGTAAAATTTCAGCGTGTGCTACTCCCATTAGGTAGTGCCAAAAACAAACAAAAAACCGCCCAAAACAATATTTTTAGGTTGGCTCAGGTAGTGCTGTGCTTCCTGTGACTTGGCTCTAAATTTGTGTTGCTGAGCAGATAAGAGTTGTTACAGTAAGCTGAAACTTTTTCTCACTAGTTGATACCAGAGATTTCTCAGAATCAACCGTTTTTGACACAAATAATTGTGTTATCCTGTTAAAATTAACACCATTTATTATAAATTTACAGACAGGAAGGAATTATGTTTGCTGCCCAATGTTAATATTGCTGTTTTATTATTAGCCAGAGCCTCTACAGGGAGTGCAGAATTATTAGGCAAATGAGTATTTTGTCCACATCATCCTCTTCATGCATGTTGTCTTACTCCAAGCTGTATAGGCTCGAAAGCCTACTACCAACTAAGCATATTAGGTGATGTGCATCGCTGTAATGAGAAGGGGTGTGGTCTAATAACATCAACACCCTATATCAGGTGTGCATAATTATTAGGCAACGTCCTTTCCTTTGGCAAAATGGGTCAAAAGAAGGACTTGACGGGCTCAGAAAAGTCAAAAATAGTGAGATATCTTGCAGAGGGATGCAGCAGTCTCAAAATTGCAAAGCTTCTGAAGCGTGATCATCGAACAATCAAGCGTTTCATTCAAAATAGTCAACAGGGTCGCAAGAAGCGTGTGGAAAAACCAAGGCGCAAAATAACTGCCCATGAACTGAGAAAAGTCAAGCGTGCAGCTGCCAAGATGCCACTTGCCACCAGTTTGGCCATATTTCAGAGCTGCAACATCACTGGAGTGCCCAAAAGCACAAGGTGTGCAATACTCAGAGACATGGCCAAGGTAAGACAGGCTGAAAGACGACCACCACTGAACAAGACACACTAGCTGAAACGTCAAGACTGGGCCAAGAAATATCTCAAGACTGATTTTTCTAAGGTTTTATGGACTGATGAAATGAGAGTGAGTCTTGATGGGCCAGATGGATGGGCCCGTGGCTGGATTGGTAAAGGGCAGAGAGCTCCAGTCCGACTCAGACGTCAGCAAGGTGGAGGTGGAGTACTGGTTTGGGCTGGTATCATCAAAGATGAGCTTGTGGGGCATTTTCGGGTTGAGGATGGAGTCAAGCTCAACTCCCAGTCCTACTGCCAGTTTCTGGAAGACACCTTCTTCAAGCAGTGGTACAGGAAGAAGTCTGCATCCTTCAAGAAAAACATGATTTTCATGCAGGACAATGCTCCATCACACGCGTCCAAGTACTCCACAGCGTGGCTGGCAAGAAAGGGTATAAAAGAAGAAAAACTAATGACATGGCCACCTTGTTCACCTGATCTGAACCCCATTGAGAACCTGTGGTCCATCATCAAATGTGAGATTTACAAGGAGGGAAAACAGTACACCTCTCTGAACAGTGTCTGGGAGGCTGTGGTTGCTGCTGCACGCAATGTTGATGGTGAACAGATCAAAACACTGACAGAATCCATGGATGGCAGGCTTTTGAGTGTCCTTGCAAAGAAAGGTGGCTATATTGGTCGCTGATTTGTTTTTTTTTTGTTTTTGAATGTCAGAAATGTATATTTGTGAATGTGGAGATGTTATATTGGTTTCACTGGTAAAAATAAATAATTGAAATGGGTATATATTTGTTTTTTGTTAAGTTGCCTGATAATTATGCACAGTAATAGTCACCTGCACACACAGATATCCCCCTAAAATAGCTAAAACTAAAAACAAACTAAAAACTACTTCCAAAAACATTCAGCTTTGATATTAATGAGTTTTTTGGGTTCATTGAGAACATGGTTGTTGTTCAATAATAAAATTATTCCTCAAAAATACAACTTGCCTAATAATTCTGCACTCCCTGTACTTGTTACCTTAATATTAAAATAACAGATGGCAAACTTGCATTAACTTGCACATCAACCAATGTTCGAATTCAATATTGCCTTACTGACTTCTCAAAATTCCTCCTAAAGTGTTGCTTAGTGTTCTGAATGTCAACCGTTTCAGCTGCTATTGAGGGAAGGAGCTGTAAGCCTGCTTGTATGCAGCATTACTGCGTAGTGGCTATGTTGGTATTGATACTGTTGCAAAGGGGCATCTAATCCAATAATAGCTATTAGTATCTGGGAATCAATTTTTTCACAATTCTAATATAAAGTGCTGTGCAGTTGTTTTATATTGTCTCAGCATAATTTGATAAATCGATGTCTCAGTTAATACCACCTGCTTTTGTGACTAATACAAATATGTAAGGCATATTGCTGTGATTCATAGCTATTTGATTTAAAGTGTGAAATAGCTGTAAGAGGAAAAAGGAGGGAAAAAAAGGAATGACCTTGAGCAAGTCCTTGGTCTTGGATGTGTTTTCTTTTTCCTGGTGAAATTGCTCCACTGCACATCCGTCTTGAATTTTTCAGTAGGAGCAAGATTATGCTTGCCACATGTTCACTGAGTATATGCACTGCTCAGTACATCCATCCATGTTCCCTTTTTTAATAATTTCATAAACTCTGCATAAGTTAAGACATCCTTCTACCCTTAGGTTGTCTTTTGTCAGGAAGCCAAAACATGTGGACATGCTTGTCTTATTTACTATCTTTTCCCTGTCACTTAGGCACTGTTAACACAAACAAGTTTTAGTTTAAAAATGCACAATTTTTCCTTAGTTTAGCCAGATTTTCACTCTGCTTCTGAACTTCAAAATGTCTAAAATTGAGATTGTTTGAAACTACCAAATCTGTGTATGTTTGAAGACATCAGTACTGTGTTTTAGTCTTGAATAGATGAATTATTAGTAATAATGTCACAGACATGTATTTGCTGTCTGATTGGGTCTTAAGCCTTGATTACATGCCACTGTGGTCACGGACAGCTGAAGACCCAGTGGCCATAAAATCATTCCTGTTATACTTCTTTGAAGTCCATTGCCTGGGGCGCATGCGTAGTTGGTGCATTATAATGTGAATCCTTCTCAGACAAGCCCACGCGGTCACAAAAAACAGACAGGCACGTAGATATCCATATGGACCCTCACGCTCACCATTTGAGAAAAAATTTCATCACTGGCATACTCACAGACATACTCTCTTATGATTTGTCCCAGCAAATCCAGTCAAGTCACCGGCCTCATCTAGGATGTCACGCTTCTCTGTGACAAATTGAGACATCTTGCCTGTTCTGCAGGACGATGACAGTAGTAAGGTAGTGGCACTGGCCTGTAATGATGCCCAGTTCTTCCCACAGCTCACTGGCATCAGAGTTGGCAGTTGCTTGGTCCTGGAGCTCTGCTGAGTAGGCTAGCTGCAGCAGTAAGGCACTGAACGAGGCACTGGTGGTGATCAATTTATATGACTTACCCGCCAGGGAGGATTGTCAGCATTCGGCCTTGGAGGGCTGGAATTGACAAGAGGACATAGAGATTTTCTATGAAAACATTTGAGATGAGAGGCCACAATGTTTTTCACTGTGTAAATTTGGTAAATGCCTTTCTCTATCATCTCAACACAATCAAATGCTGTTGTTCCCTTCACAAGCTTGCGTGATGAAAATGGCAACGCTAGCAGTACATGACTTCATCCATGCACTCACTGAAAAACTGTAGCACCTGCTTCTTAGTGCATTTTTTCTTTTTGGAGCATCTTACACTCATTTTGTGAGGTGGAGATCTCAGTGTGTGCCATTGGATTGTTACCTTTCCAGCTGCATGTTTTGTAGCATTGAACAGCTCCACTAGGCTGCCACTAGGCTGTGTGTCACGATTATTTTTGATTGACCTGCTGCACTGCAGAAATGTCTTCTATAGGAGGCTAAGAAGGCGTTGTTCTCTTTGTCCAACGTGAGGTGTTCCCACGCTTCTTTGTAGAAAACGTTCATTAGCTCCTCATTATCCTCAGCATCAGCCATTAGCAGGAGGACCACATCCATCTCACACTAGGCCCCACTTGGTGCCTAGTGTGGCAATCTCAGTGTACTCAATTGGCACCTTGTCCGAGGACTTCATTGGGTCTTTTTTCAACAAGCCTGGTAGGCTAGCCTGTGATGAAGGCTTTTCAGAGTAAAAATGGGTGCAGAATCCACATGAGCACAGTACAGCAACAGCAGCTTAGCTGTGCTGCTACTCAAGAAAAAGCACATATCTAAGAAAAAGCATATCTAAATATCTGCAACAATGTTTATATGGATAGAGATTGTCATTCACATTTTTTTTTACATAGAAACAATAGCATGTATTGTATCACAGAAAATATGCCCATGCACTCAAACTGATACTGTGTTCTAGTGCTGCAGTTCTTTTAACTCAGCAGATTAAATATTTAAAACAAGATTTTTGGTCTTACTTAATTGCATGTCAACATGTCCTCCTCTATGACTCAAACTGGTTTGTGGGATCAAGAAGCAGGTCTGTCTTGGGTCAGTGATGTTTTTACAATGCCCAACAGACCCTGGAGATAGATGGGTTAAACATGAGAATATTAAGTGTGGGAGTTTCAGTCCTAACAACACTATTACTAATTCATTCACTGGGTTTTAACATACTGGGCTAAAGTTGCCCTTCAGATGCACTTTTACTTGAATTTCTATCCTAAAGGCATTCCTCACACATAATAGCATAATTCCAGCAGGACATTTTGCATGTGGTGTATTGATTGTTGAGCAGAGTGCCTGGAGGGGTGACATTCATCTGTTACAGTATATGTAGACTCAGGGGCTATGTAAAGGCTAAATCTTTGTATGTACGTCTGTTTGTTTGTGTATTTGTGGCTCCAAGGAAAACGACAATGCCCAGCTGTGCTGCATGCGTTACCCCAGGTGATTCATCGATCGGTGATATAGCAGAGCCTGGCTCAACAGTGAGTGTCTAGACATGACAAAGAGGTGAGGAATACAGAGATATAGAGAGACTGAATCAGAAGGGGGGAAACGCAGCAAACATGTGATGCTGCAGGTAAAGAGATGCATTTAGACACTCCAAATGTACTGCAAACTCAACATGCATTACTTAAACAGAGACTCAAAGACTGACACATGACTACATAATTATGCAGTGTCACCTGAATTTCTCACCTCCTACCATGAAGCTCTTTCTTACATAAGCTCATGCTGCTCTGCAAAAAAAAAATCCTAATGGCTACAAGGCCATGAAACACAAGTTAAACACATTAGAGTGCACCCAGGTCTACTAAAAAGGTCTGATCTGTAGGGGAAGAAAGAGGAGAGTAGAGCAGGATTTAATTTTTTAATGTATTAATTTACTTAATTGATTAATTTATTGCTCATAATGTTGGCTTAAAGCAGTAGTTCTTAAGGTTGTAATCACCAATTTAGGACAATTAAATGATTTTTGTAAATGTCGCCTACGCACATAACCACATTGGATTTTAAATCAAACAAGATGTGATTGAAGTGCTGACTTTCAGCTGTAATTCAAGGGGTTTAACTGAAGTATTGCTTTAAATCTTTAGGAATTACAGACATTTTTATACATAGCCCCCCATTTTTAAAAGCTCAGAAATAATTGGGTATGTGGAAATAATTTTAATAATAGGATTCCCATGATTTGGATCACAAGCTGTTCCTCTTCTTCCCCATACTTTTCTAATCATTCTGCTTCCATAGATTTTATATCCAGAACTGTGCAGGCTCTTTTAAACACTTTCTATCAATGTCTAATCAGCTCTTTTTGTTTATGAGTGTAATCAGTGTAATGTTTACACCTTATTGTAAACTGTGTCTTTATATTCAAGAAGGTGGCTCTTGAATGTAGACTTTGACATCCATCATATGGCATCTCTGTAATAGTGTTCTTGACTTGGCTAAATGTTGTGAAGGGGTTTTGCTTAACTGAAGAAAGAATTCTGCCATCATCCCCCAATAGTTATCTTCTGTAGTTTTCCAAGACTTTTGATGTTGCTGTCAGTTAATTTTTCTTTTTTACAATGTGCCACATTGTAGATTTCTCTGATAGGTTTATTTTGGGTTTTCATCATAATGATGGCCTCCTTCACTTGCATCGACATTTGTTTGGACCTCATAGCGAGAGTTTCAGACAGAGCCCAAATGAAGTTCATTTTTGGAATCGTTTCCAAAAGTATTATCTGCTAATTTGTAATAAAATAGGGGAACTGTCCCAACCTGGCCATGAAACTGCTTTTCAGTTAATCCTATCCATCCATCTATCCATTTTCTACCACTTATCTGTGTACAGGTAGCAGTCTAAAGCTTCCTTGAGCAAGGGCAGTGCAAAGGCAGTGTTTGTTGTCAGATGCAGGCAGTGTCAAAAACATGTAGTAGAACTGGACTGTGGGCTTCTCTTGCTTCTGCTATTGTTGGTCCATCAGCCAAATGTGGAGGATATCAAAAATTCCTGATGATTTTCACTGTTGCTCCTTTCCCTGTTTTGGCCCACTTGTCAACCAATAAGCGTTTTACCTAAGTATAGGTCATCCACGTCCAAAAATGTCCAGTTGGGATCATGGAAGACTACGGTAAACGGGATCACATTTATGGTGTGTTAAACGCCTTCTCCTTTTACTCTCTGAACAGAAACCATATGCAAACAGACACATTTGTGGGACCATAATTTACCCTTAAGAGGAGATTATCAGACCTCCCTTTTCCCTGCCACCTCTTCCAGCTCTTTCGGATACCAAGGTGTTCCCAAGCCATCCAAGAGATATATTTTCTTCCTTGTGTCCTTTGTCTGTCCAGAGCCTCCTAAACATTTAAAACATTTCTTTTGCTTATGCCTTGGATTAACACTCTTGAGTACTGATTGTGGTAACATACATAAGCAAAAGCACAAAAATTGGTATTTATGTGGTATTTAGGTCACTTTTTATGGACCTATCTGTGACTCTGTGAGTTCTCATAAGAAGAATGTGCACACAGAGAAGAAATTACTGTTTATAATGTGTTTGCTTTTTTTATTTATTTATTTATTTTTTGCTATCAGGTACCTTTTAAATTTCTCTAAACTATCTGTATTTGTCCATTTTTCTATGCTGTTGTGTTACAGTATGACATGAAATTTTAAGGAACTAAATGTACAGTAGTGCACTCTTTGCTTGACACATAAAATGGTACAAAGGTTCCCCATTGGCCTTGGGCTCCACTTTAAGAAACCTGGGCCTGGAGAAGTAGACTTGTTTAAAATACTATCCATAAGCCCATAAAATAGCCAATGGAATATGGTCAGCTATGGACTTGTCTAATGCACACATCAGATCATCACGTCCATGCATCATTCTGAACCATAGGCTATCCACTATCCATTCCCATTAGCCTCCTATATTAGATTTCCATTTGATTTGATGAGAGTTTTCTTTTTTTCTTCTTCTTCTTCTTCTTTTTTTTTTTTTAGAAGCGAAAGAGAGCCACTCTCCAAACACCAATTTAAAGAGGGATAGCAAAGTAATCAATTCACAAACCGGAGACTGCAAACTGAATTACCTGGATGGTGAGCCTGGTGGTGGTAGGGATCAGCAATGAGAGCCAGTTTCACACCTATCCATATCAAAGGCTTTAAGGGTAGGAGAAGAAGCTGTGAGTTCCTGAATAGTAGCAAGGGATCAGTGATGATTAAAGCTAACCTGAGCATAGCAAGAAGGCAATACAAAGAGGCTATGTGGAACTCACACTTATGTTCCTGATTGATTTTCCAGGCTTCAGGCTTTGTATGTCCACCTTCTTCTGTGGCCCTTTTAAAGGTGAAGCAAAATCTCATTTTGCTTCGCCTTGTTTTGACTAGCAGAGAAAGACTCTTTTCACTATCTTTTTTAATGTTTGTCATTCATGTTTGTTTCAATTACATTTTTTTTTATTTCAAAACTTCAACTATAGAGATATTATTCTACATTGGAAAAATTCTTAGGGGCCACTATGAGCTATGTAGTCGCAATCAGGATTCATTGTTAGATCAAATATCATAACACCACAAGAGAGATAAGAGAGAGTGGATAAAGGTTCAGCTGTAAAATATTGTGCTTTATTCTAACCAAGTACTTATAATCAACCTTAATAGAGACAGAAATAAAACTGGATCAGAGATGTACCCACTTTAAGCATTTACACTGTCAGAGAGTTTTTGGTTGGAAATAAAGCAGCACTTCATGTTTACATTAGTTACATTAGTGCTCTGTGATCAAATACAATCAGCGTGGTTGAGCAATTTTTGCCAAATGTCAATGTTTTCATGTGTTTTTTAATTTAGGATTTATTCATTTTAAACTGTACTTGCCTCACCCATCTGTGTGTGTGTACTGGGTTCTGATTTGTAATGAAATGGAAAAGATATATGTGCATGTCACTGGAATGCCTGCTGGAAGACCTCAAAGATCTTAATACCGTTTCCTTCATTGCCCTCTCTCTCTAGTTTTAGTTCGCTGCAGTGTGTAAGTTATCTATAATTTCAACCGTCCAGCTATAAATCTTCATTAGTGGTTAGAATAAAGAAAAGATTTATTTTTCTAGTTCTTCAGAGCAGTTTTGCCATGTAGAAGAATAGGGCTGAAGTCATGGGGCAAAAACTAATCTGCACCTTGCAACTGACTAAAGAGTATTATTGATGGCTTTTACTCTAACTTGGGTGGGGGAAGTGCATCCCCAACCCCTATTCATTTCTCTATGAGACATAGACATTCAGAGCTCGTTAGCAACCAGGGTAAGGTAGGTAAACAGACTCCAGATAATATCTCACTTTTCTCTGATTTCTCATTATATAGCACAATGGGCTGTTAGAAAGCTTTTTTGAGAATGCGCTGGATATATTTGCTTAGGTCCTAATAAGATAACAAGCATCGTCAAAGGTCCTGTTATGGATTTTATTACAGCTTATTTAAGTACTCAGGATAAAATGCTGTAAAAACAGATTCCACTTATATTCTTTTTTTTTTAATTTGGAGTATGAAAAAAAGCACTCTCTGACTGAAAGTGACATCCATCACTGCATATTTTAAAAGTCACAGCAAATTCTGTAAAAAAAAAAAAAAAAAAAAAAGAAAAGAAAAAAAGTTAGCCATGCATTAAAAGTGTCCAGTAGGTGCTTTAAAATAGACACACTCTGAATCATCCAATTGACACTCTTATCCCTCCAAGCTAGATAGAGCCGGGGCTGGATGTAGACATTTTAAAATGCCAGCCTATCTTTGTTTCCATCTTACAGAGTCCTTATTCAGACCGTACCACAGGAAGTCAATTGCCCAGTGATACCCACTGTGGATGTGTAGCCTATCACAGAAAATTATTTCAAGTTCACAATTCAAGAACTGGTGATGTATTGTGTCAGCACATTCCTTTCATACTGTATATCAATAAATTCCATCCCTGTAAGTTTCACTGTATCGCTCCTGAAACATTTAAAAGTGGAGACACTGCAGAAATAGCACCATACCAAATGATGTTTATCACAAGCGAGCATTTCAGCACACAATCTATATGGCCATTCTTTACAGTACTGTGTCTGTGTGTGTATGTGTGTGTGTGTGTGTGTGTGTGTGTGTGTGTGTGTGTGTGTGAGAGAGAGAGAGAGAGAGAGAGAGTGACTGAAAGAGAGACATTTCCCTCCCTTGAGTATCAGATTCATCTCATCTCTCTTCATTACCATTACACATCCATCCACTGTGAGCTGAACCCCTGGCTGTGGTACTTCACACAGTATTACTTCGCAGTCCCCCATGTGCCCTGGCAACTTCCCCATGCCACTCAGGCCCAATCTACCCATATTACTTCCCCTCAGGCTTCATCTAAGTGTGACTGATAGGGCCAAAACAGGAGAACAAACAGCAGGCCTAACTTCCAATAGGATTAGGAGCTGTGAAGCATCAGCACACTTCTTTCTCCCCCTCTATTCCTTCCACAACAATAGACCAGTCCATCCCATCTGCATGCATCAAGGAATAACTTTAGAAAAGTTGCTATAAATGAAATAGACTTAAGTCATTGTGGGCTGGAATGAAAGCCTTAGAGCCAAAGCAGATTTTATTAACTGGTCAACAACGCTACTCAACAAATGTAGTAAAACTGGAGAGAGAACCACTTTCTGAAGGCTCAGAGCCTGTCTTGCTTCTTTATTATTAACGCCCACCAGTGACGCCATGTTTCAGTGCAAGTGCATGCTGTTACAAAATGAGATCGGGGTTAGATTTCATGAGGCTCCTGAGTGCTCTTACTGTACAGCCCAGTGCTGCTCAGTTACGGGTCATTAGGAACGCCTGCTCCAGCCGTGCACCACACCAGCCCATTATCTGGCCGCCTGGTGCAGGGAGCTTGCTGGGCAAGGCTAAACATTGGTGAAGAGTTTCTGTCCTAGACAAGAAATTATAAGCTGAAGACATACTGTACAGCGAGGAGTAGTAAATTAGTATTATCTAAAAGTGTACAGAAAATATAGATGAAAGAGTTCACTTTTACTCTGTTTGACACTGTATACACATTTTCAAGTCCATGAATCGTAAGGAAAATCTCATCTGTAATACTCCACTGAATGTCTTAGTACAAATTAGCAGTTCAAAAAGATTTTAAGAGCTGGTAAGAATAGTTAGAAGCCATCTCAGCAGGGAGAGAATTTTAAAGAAGTAGCCTTAACTCTGTCTCAGTCTGGAGTTGCCCCTGGTGAGAGGCGGCGGGCTGGGGTGGGTATTCTTATATCCCCTCGGCTTGCTGCCGGTACGTTGGGGTTTTTCCCGGTGGACGAGAGGGTTTGCTCCCTGCGCCTTAGGGTCGGGGAACGGGTCCTGACTGTCATCTGCGCTTATGCGCCGGGTGGCAGTTCGGAGTACCCAGCCTTCTTAGAGTCCCTGGGGGGGGGTGCTGGAAGGTGCTCCACCTGGAGACTCTGTTGTCCTGCTGGGAGACTTCAATGCTCACGTGGGTAACGACAGCGAGACCTGGAGGGGCGTGATTGGGAGGAACGGCCTCCCTGATCTGAACCCGAGCGGTGCTTTGTTATTGGACTTCTGTGCTAATCACAGTTTGGCCATAACGAACACCCTGTTCGAACATAAGAGTGTTCATAAGTGCACGTGGCACCAGGATGCTCTAGGCCGTAGGTCGATGATCGATTTTGTAATCGTATCACCAGACCTGCGACCATATGTTCTGGACACTCGGGTAAAGAGAGGGGCTGAGCTGTCAACTGATCACCACCTGGTGGTGAGTTGGATCAGGTGGCGGGGGAGGACGCTGGACAGACCTGGTGCACCTAAACGCGTAGTGAGGGTGTGCTGGGAACGTCTAGCAGAGGCCCCAGTCCGCGAGATCTTCAACGCACACCTCCGGCAGAGCTTCAACAGCATTCCGAGGGAGACTGGGGACATTGAGTCCGAATGGACCATGTTCAGCGTCTCCATTGCCGAAGCTGCTGCATTGAGCTGCGGCCGCAAGGTGGTTGGTGCCTGCCGTGGTGGTAATCCCCGAACCAAATGGTGGACACCAGAGGTGAAGGGAGCCACCAGGCTGAAGAAGGAGGCCTATCGGGCTTGGTTAGCCTGTGGGACTCCGGAGGCAGCCGACAGGTATCGACAGGCCAAGCGGAATGCGGCTCGGGCAGTGGCTGAAGCAAAAACTCGGGTGTGGGAGGAGTTCGGAGAGGCCATGGAAAAAGACTTTCGGACTGCCTCGAAGAGATTCTGGCAAACCGTCAGGCGTCTCAGGAGGGGAAAGCGGTGCTCTACCTGCGCTGTGTATAGTGCTGGCGGAGCGCTGTTGACGTCGACTGAGAAAATTGTCGGGCGGTGGAAGGAATACTTCGAGGACCTCCTTAATCCCACTGACACGTCTTCCGAGGAGGAAGCAGAGTCTGGGGATGAGGGGTATGACCCGCCAATTTCCGGGGGCGAGGTCACTGAGGCAGTTAAACAACTCCTTGGTGGCAGAGCCCCTGGTGTTGATGAGGTCCGCCCCGAGTTCCTGAAGGCGCTGGACGTTGTAGGGCTGTCTTGGTTGACACGTCTCTGCAATGTTGCGTGGAGATCAGGGGCAGTGCCTGTGGACTGGCAGACCGGGGTGGTGGTCCCCATCTTTAAGAAGGGGGACCGGAGGGTGTGTTCCAACTACAGGGGGATCACACTCCTCAGCCTCCCTGGGAAAGTCTATGCCAGGGTGCTGGAGAGGAGAGTTCGTCCGCTAGTCGAACCTCGGATACAGGAGGAACAATGCGGTTTTCGTCCTGGTCGCGGAACACTGGACCAGCTCTTTATCCTCTCGAGGATACTTGAGGGTGCATGGGAGTTTGCCCAACCAGTCTACATGTGTTTTGTGGACCTGGAGAAGGCATTCGACCGTGTCCCTCGGGGTGTCCTGTGGGAGGTGTTGCGGGAGTATGGGGTGTCTGGCCCATTGCTACGGGCCATTCAATCCCTATACAACCGTTGCAAGAGCTTGGTTCGCATTGCCGGCAATAAGTCGGACTCGTTCCCGGTGGGTGATGGGCTCCGCCAGGGCTGCCCTTTGTCTCCGGTTCTGTTCATAATTTTTATGGACAGGATTTCTAGGCGCAGCCAAGTGGCGGAGGGCTTTCGCTTTGGTGGCCTCAGAATCTCATCTCTGATTTTTGCGGATGATGTGGTTCTGTTGGCTTCATCGGGTGAGGGCCTCCAGCTCGCACTGGAACGGTTCGCAGCCGAGTGTGACGCAGCGGGAATGAGGATCAGCACCTCCAAATCTGAGGCCATGGTTCTCAGCCGGAAAAGGGTGGAGTGCCCACTCCGGGTCGGGGATGAGTTCCTGCCCCAAGTGGAGGAGTTCAAGTATCTCGGGGTCTTGTTCGCGAGTGATGGGAGAAGGGAGCCGGAGATCGACAGACGGATTGGGGCTGCGGCTGCAGTAATGCGGACGCTGCACCGGTCAGTCGTGGTGAAGAGGGAGCTGAGTGTAAAAGCGAAGCTCTCAATTTACCGGTCGATCTACGTCCCTACCCTCACCTATGGCCACGAGCTGTGGGTAGTGACCGAAAGAACGAGATCGCGGATACAAGCGGCGGAAATGAGCTTCCTCCGAAGGGTGGCTGGCCTCTCCCTTAGAGATAGGGTGAGAAGTTCGGCCATCCGGGAGGGGCTCAGAGTAGAGCAGCTGCTGCTCCACATCGAAAGGAGCCAGCTGAGGTGGTTCGGGCATCTGGCAAGGATGCCCCCTGGGCGCCTCCTGGGCGGGGTGTTCCAGGCATGTCCCACCGGGAGGAGGCCCCGGGGCAGACCCAGGACACGCTGAAGAGATTATATCTCTCGGCTGGCCTGGGAACGCCTTGGTATTCCCCCGGACAAGCTGGAGGAGGTGGCTGGGGAGAGGGAGGTCTGGACCTCTTTGCTTAGGCTGCTACCCCCGCGACCCGACCTCGGATAAGCGGATGAAGATGGATGGATGGATGGATAGCCTTAACCTAGAACAAACAAATGCTATTTGTGATATCACTAAAGGGTCTTGAAACGGGCATTGTGCATGTCTTCGTCTTCTTCTTCTTCTTTTGGTTGCTGCCTTTAGAGGTTGACCAACTGCCTTGATCTCACACTATCCCTAACATCCTCTTCTGTCACACCAACCCTCTCCATGTCCTTCTTCACTACATCCATGAACCCCCTCTGTGGGCTTCTTTGCACATATCAAAAGCATCTTAGCTTTGCCTCTTTTGCTTGGCTTTAAACCATAAAAGTGCCGAATAGTGTGGTTCGCATAGACATTAAAAACATGTTTTCAGCACTGTGTGAAAAAGCTGTTTCAGACTCCATAATTAATTAAATCAATTTGCAACACTTAAAATCAACCATTTATTAAGTCTTGATAGGGCCTGGATTTTTTGATTTTTGATTTAGTGTAATTTATGTTTCCAAGAAAAACAACAACAACAACATGACAACAGACAAGATTCTAAGACACTGAGACTTTAAAATGAAGCTTTAAAATCCAGTGAGTGAAGTCATGGTGATCACATCTGTCTTTACTGGAGATAACTAAACAGATGTCTCTGTTATCTTATCAGTGATGATTGTCAGAGGATAGAATTTTGCCAGATGGTCAAGCGCGGATATAGTTGATAAAAAGAGATGGAAGAAGTGGATGAGGGTCACTGAGTTTCTCAGTCAAGGCTCTGAGATCTCTTTCTTCACTCTTTAAAGCTTTGATACATTTTCTTTCTGGTATATCCCCAAAATATCTATACGCTTTACTCTGACATAATCGTTACACAGTCAGTGTTCTTATATTGTAAATATCACTGGCTTTAGGGCTAGCATATTATTCAATTTTCATTTTTCTATACTATAATGATAAGATGACATTCCTATTAGAGCAGGGTTTTAAAGTCAAATACATTCTTTAATCAGGCAATTGCTCAATCATTAAGATCTTGTACACATTTGCATCGTATGCTATTTGACTTTTTTCAGCTCTCCATTGCTCTAAGTAATGGTCCCAGTATCACTGGTGTGTCTGCAGGGGAAGCACAGGCAGCAGGAATCTTTTGGCTATTTTTAGCATGATTATCTCATACTTCCTTTCTGTGAAACAACACAAGATGTAATAGGTGAATCTTTCCTCATATTTGAGATTCCTGGGTGTATTTGCCGGTGAAAAGGTTGTGTAATTGCAGAGAGCGCAAATGTATTGTGTGCTCAGGTGCAGCAGTAGGAGATTTGGCAATAGAAGTGTTATTTTGAATGCAGTATGGCACAATTTCAAAAATTATGTAAAAAAAAAAAATGTTTAAAATGTACAACTAACATCTGTCGTTTTAATGCCAGCAAACCAACCTATACAAGCAGGTAAGCATGCTGAGATTTATATTTATCATGAGCTGTGCAAAACCTACTTTACAGACAGTGCACAGGCAAAAATCATGCTCTATCAACTGCATGCAAATGAGCTCTCTCCACGGGAGCAACGTTAGTAAGTGTGGGTTTGAGGGCTCCATCTCTTCAGCACTGCTGAGTTCATGCGTGATTGAGAGTATTTTACTTCATGATGCTGTGGTTTCTATTCTCGTTAATGGGAGGACACATATCTAAAAAGACTAAGTATGTTTTGTCCTCTGAGACATCATAAAAAACTGGTGAGGACTTTATTCAGTACTTATCTTGTTTACATTAAGCAGTTAATTGCACTTGAAAGTTGTATATACATGTATACACAGTCTCTATACTATACTCTTTTATATATAGTTGTATGTAACTCACCCTTTAGCTGGTTCACACTCACATCACCACCATGACCAAGGATCTATACCCTATGCAAAATACACTTTTTAGATATCCACTGTAATACTTTGCATGAATTGTTTTTCCATCCGAATGACCTGCGCAAACATACTTTTGGCCAGAGAGGATTCTGAACTGATGACAACAAACCATCCATTTGAGATCAGCAAGCAGGAAATGACCTAATAATAACATCATTCAAATGCAGCTTTATAGTTAATGCACTGGTTAGGCTGCTCAATGCTTTTTATTAACATCACTCTATTTATCAATAATTTATTAGATGTTGCATTTAAAAATCAATGCTTGAACTGTAAACTGTAACAAAATGCTACGAGAATGACAGAAACTATTTTTAGCAAGCTAAAACAAATTCCCCACAGATTTTTAGAGGTTGAAACACAAAACTCGCGGTGGATGTTACCGAGATATGTCACTAAGGATTATAAAATTTAATTCAAAGCACAATTATGCGTAAGCGATACCGATGCTATTTCACTTGGATTAGCTCATCATAGTTGACTACAAGGTATAAAAGATGACTGGTTACGAGAAGCTCACAAAGATGACAGCCTGTTTCTCTGTCCTGATGGTAGTAAGATATACTCACTATAAGAGCATGTCATACATCACTGAGGATCTCTCTCTCTTTTTCCACCACTCGGGATGCACTAAATTGTAATGCAATGCAATCTCTTCTGGATACTGATATAGTTCCATACTTTAGCAAGAACTAATTTTAAAAGAGATCTTCCAATTCAGTTTTTAGAAGAGTGGAGTAAAAAAAGTGTATACAAACATTCACATACACACAAACACACCCCAAAAGAGCAAAGAAAGCCCCCAAAACAGATGCTTCTTTGAAACTCATTCAAAAATCTGCAAAAATCATTCACTGACTCAGAAACTGCAATATAAAGACGCTAACACTTCAGCTGAGGCTGTGCTGTAAACAATGGGTCATTAGAGGCAATTATGACCAGCCTGTCTTCTCATCACCAAATTATATTATTGTATCTTTGATGGGTGGTTGAATGGATAGACAAATAGGGAGGGTGGGGGATTGTGTGGCATGTTGTGGCTGCATGTCTGTAGAGTGAGTTCTCGTGTTTCTCTTTCATTTAGGCCTTTAAAAATATATATCTATCTATAAGAAAATGTTCTGCTTGTGTCTGCAACACATGCTGCTAAGAGCATCTCTGTGCTGACCTGCATTACGCAGTTATATTTTAAGGTCTTTACTCTACCTCAACTCTTGACCGGCAAACTGCATTCCTGCACTGGTCTTCATACTGGGGACCTCAATTTGAAAGGGGAATTTGAGGATTATCTCCTTAGCTGTTATACAGTGAGGCTAGATATTAAGTGGGTTTATGAGATTCATGAATCTCATGCATCTTCTCATTAAAGTGATGTTAAAGTGCAGAGGTTTCAGCATCACTTTGTCAGATAACAAGAGAACGTAAAGTATGAAATACTTGTCAAATGCTGAATTACTATTTGTCCATCTTTGCATTTTAATATCATGTACAGTATATTTCAACAAGAGAAGTGATTAAACTCGACATTGCACATGTGCCAAAGGTTATGAGAAAATTCTGTCTGATTTAACGAAAGTAGGAATTTAAAAAAAAATCCAATAAAGCTTAGCCGTGCCCCAGAAAGAGAAGATGTTAAACCGAGGCTGGTTTTTCATTTAGACTTTACCTCTTTCTCTCCCTCCCTTTTCCTGTTCCCTTATTACCCTGCAGCTCGGAGAGGAAGGGAAATTATTTTGGTTGAGCCAGCACTGTAGTAAGGACAGACTGACTGAAACCTGTAGCAAGGGGCTGTGTCTATGTTTGAGACTGAGCTGGAATAGAAAGGTCTAAAATGGAGAGAAATATTATTTCAAGCATCTCTCTGACCTCAAATTCGACTGCAGCATCGCTGTACATCGCTGTTTCATTCATGAAGATGTTGCCATATGTGTGTGAATGCATGCATTGGAGTGCTTGACCTCACATGTGCACACTGCAGTGGATGCTTGGAAATGTCCTGTCCCTTGCGGGTGATGTGGGGACTGTTCACAGATGGCTGCCAGTGAAACTCAGTCTTAATTGTGGTCCACACCTGTCCTCTCAGGGGTAATGACAGCGTCTCACTTCGCTCTCTACCATTTGATGTGTCCTTCCGCTATTTTCCACACCTCTGTCCTCAGTCACTCCCGATGATTTTCTCTTCCCCAAGTGGAGCAGGTGAGCTTTTTTGGCTTTCACCGCAACCTCAACATCCCCACAGGCATCTCTTCTTTCCTGGTATGACAAGAACAACAGCCATGTCTATTCATCACCTTATTAACACTGACATAAAACTACTTGTTTCCAAGTTGTATCTTCTTATAGCATCCTAATTATGTGAATGAAAATGACACGCAGCATGGGTGTTGCTATTGAAAATACTGCACCTTCAGAAAGACATTATTATAGGTGTGAAATGAGAACAGTCTCCTAAAGGTGACAAATATCACAAGCAGGTTTTTCCCAAAGAATCCAAAGTTTAATTACACACAGATATAAATATCCCTTTCTCTCTAGCAACTCACAATCGACTCTGTACTTAGGCTCAATTTATGCACAACCAAAGCAACAAAAACTGATGGTGCTGCATTAAACACTGGGTGTATCAGTCCCATTGTTCTGAGTCATTTTTCAGTTTTAGATTCCTGGTTTTCACAATGATTCTGGTCATGTTAAGTTTCAGTACTGTTTTTGAATGGTTCTTGATTTTATTTTCATTCTGCTAGTGCCAAGTGTCAGTTTTTATGATTTGGGGTTTGTGATCTGGTGAAGTTTTTGAGTTGTGGTTCTGATTAAATGTCCCCAGTGTTTATGGCTTGTTAATGGCTTATTGCAAATTCATTTGTGCATTCAATGCAGTGGTAGCAAGCCTTTTGTGTGTGGGACACTCACTGGAATAACAGTTCAAGTGGCTTTATAATTCTATGAACAGTGTTAGTCAAGTTACTTGAAAAAAGTAATCAGTAACTAATTACTGATTACTTCCCCAAAAAAGTAATCCCGTTACTTTACTGATTACTTATTTTCAAAAGTAATTAATTACTTAGTTACTTAGTTACTTTTAAAAACACGATTTACAACCTGAATAGGTAATAAAGCAATAGATCTGTCAGCCCAATTCTACTTTTTCTGCATAATCCATCATACAAAATGTAATCAAATGGAAAAGTCTCTTTTTTTTAAACTTGTTTTATCCGTTTTAATCTTTTAACTTTATGCATCAAGCAAAAATTAAATTATATGCACCATTCTCTGACTTGAAGAAATTAGTTTAACATTTAAACCTATTTTCTGCACATTCCAGCACATAAAATAAAATATTTTTTGTGTTTACACTCAGTCTTTCAAATAGATGCAAGTAAAACACAGCAGAAAGTAAATAAAATCAAAGACTAGCAGTCCTGTTGCTCTATTTTCACCTGTAAAGCAGGAGTGGGGTAGGCGGAGGTGTGCTCTGGTGCAGGTGTGGTGCAGCGGTCAGTGGAAGAATCCGCGAGTTTCTCTGTGAATTTCCCATTACGTGGTTGCGCACTCGGAGCTTGTTTAGGGTTTTTTTCGGAGTAAAAAGAAGTTTTCTTCCCACGCACAACGGACACTAATGTTTTTGTCACTTTTTATGGAATCAAACTTAAAGTAAGGTCAGTACTTCCAAGCTTTAAATGCTGCATGCTCATACTCTCTCCCACACTCGATATATGATCCATTGTTGATCTGCAGACAGCTGTTGTCACGAACGTCGCACTCGCTTACGTCACTGTTTTCACGGTTTTAGTAACGCAGTAACGCAGCGTTCCTACGGGAAAGTAACGGTAATCTAATTACCGTTTTTGCAATAGTAATCCCTTGCTTTACTCGTTACTTGAAAAAGTAATCAGATTACATCTCTGCCTATGAATAGGGATCATATTAAACTTTTCTGTTTTGGCTTTGCTGACAAATAAACAACTGTTTGGCATCCTGAATTGTTCTGTGCTGCTTGCCTTTTCTTGGGAGTGGAAGAAGTGGGGAGTCGCACCTCACGTTATATATAAGCAATCCCTAGATGGGGGCATGCCAACTTCCCAAACCCCTGTTTGAGTTCTGTTTTAAACACCGTTAGCTTATCTCAGTTCGAGCAGAATAAAATATTTAATTTTTTAAATTTATAGATTATTTAGTTACATTAGAGGCAAAGATCTTTTGTCTGTCTTGTATCTCAATATTTCACAGTTTCACAATTGCTCAGCGATCCTTCAAAGACCAGCAGGAGCTGCAGGAACCTGGACAAATATGGGGAGTACACAAGCAATTCTTTTGATAGTGTCAGGGTCCCCCTTGTATAAAAGGATACTAGCAGCAGCCAGTAGAACCTCTCAACCACCCAGTAATGCACCTATGATCTGAATTTTAAAATCCTACAGTGTGTTGTTTTTCTTCTTGTCACCTGGTAGGGTGACAACAATAACCCATCAGTCTTTTACTGGTGAGGGGTAAAAATACACACAAGTGTTGCACATATACTCATATATTCCCTAAAACCATAATTTTCCTTGATTTAACCCAAACTCTTGGATATTAAATCCATCTCATCAGATACAGGTCAACTCGAACCAGGAGTGGCATCAATGTACAAACATGTGAAGCATCTGAAAAACAGTTTAAAGTTTTAAAATATTCTATTTTTTTGTATTTGGCTCACTTTAGAAAAATTAGTAGTATTTTTAGTATTTTTACTGCTCTCAAATGTCAAATCTGGTCAAATTTGACCCAGACAGTATGTAAGGATTAAACCTGCCTACATGTGCTGTATGCGGGTCCTCTCAACAACCAACACATAGTGCTGGGAGCCTTTTAGTTTATCAGCAGTATAATTCACAAATACCAAAACTTTTTTGTGCTCTTTGCCTGAAGCGCATCAACTGATAAAATTAAATCTCTGACAAACTGTATACTATATATATATATATATATATATATATATATATATATATATATATATATATATATATATATAATGGAAATGATGGAACAAATTACTGATTTAAATGCAGAATAAAGACGTTTTAAAGGTTTAGCAAAAATGTTGAAGTAAATGTTAGTTGTAAAGTAATTTTATTACTACATTAATTATTGTATTATATCAAGCCAAAACATTCTGTTTTGGCTTGATATAATACAAAAAATGAAATTAATAGTTAAAAGAGTTTCATTTTTAGACAGCCTGTAGTATTCAAATGACTCATTATGTATTTATTTAATTCTACTGTGATTCACCAACATGGTTTTAGTGAAAAATTTAGTAAGTTTGGGATTGCATAAATCTCACAAGGGACACTTTTTTTAAAGCCAGACTGCACAGCTATTTATAAGACACTCCTTTTTTTATTTTCCTTGTATAGGTTCTTTGTGCAATGGCTGTTTCCTGTGAAGATGTCCATTTTCCATGGTAATTTCCGCTCCATTTACATTTAATAATCAGGTTTCCATTATAATCAAAGGTAATCCCTTCTTCCCACATGTAACTGTATCATCTGCCTGGGGACGTGAGCAGAAATCCAATTACCCTAGGAGCTATACATAGTTTATTTAACCAATTCTGACATATCTTTGAGGTCATGGTGTAAATCAAAGTGGTTAATAGCATGACAATATTGGCTGATTCCTTTTTAAATGTGCTCCAAATGAACTGGTGCATTTGGGTAATTTGCTAAGGAGAAAAGGCCTGGTTAATGCTAATAGGTGCAGTAGCTCCTGCTGTCTGGGCAGTGGTTATAAAACGTCTGTGTCCTCTGTGGTGCTGCTTGAATTACTGAGTATAAGTGTGACTACTATATCGACAGAAAGGAGAACAAACTAATGTTAGTCTTGCCATGTCTTGCCACAGCGCTGCCTAAAAGTCAGAAAGAAAATTAACGGCTGTTTATTATTTGCAAGGGATTTAATAAGCTCCCATGAGCAATATCGACACCCCTTTGCTTTAGACTGTATCTGGCCAAAACAATGTGACTGGCCTTCATCTCATATAAACAAGCTGTGTTTAATAGTATTAATAAGCCAAGAGTAAAATGCCATCTGTAAAGTAGCCATTTGTAAGGCTGTCAGCTCCAGTCCAGCGGGCGTACACCAGCCATAGTTTAAATGTCATCTGTTGGCTGTATACACAGCCAGGGCAAGCTGAATAAAACTTCAGTCAGTCCAATAAACGGATAGTATGATATGGCCTCTGACACGGCAATCAATAGACCCTGTCTGTTGAGGGAATACTGTGTTCCTCTTGGCACCTAGGTGGGTTGGGCATTGCCGTAACCAGAACCCCATGCCAAGCAGGGTGGATTACAGTAGGCAGGTTGGGAAGAAGGCATGACAGAAGCTGAGACCATACTGAGTCACAGCTTACAGAAACAGCGTGGCCCGATATGGCCTGTCTAGCTTTTACTCTCTGCCTTTGCAGACCTCACACCCATAATGCTGACACATGTATGCAGGGATTTCCAGGCATAATCTACCCTGCTTTCTGCAGCGCTTCACAAGTCACATCTTTTCTGGTTTCACCACCACCCCCCCCACACACACACGCCAGGCCTGTACAGATACAAAGAAACACAAATGTGCAGCCATAAACAAACATATGCATGCTCATGTTCATGCTATCGTTCCAACTCTTTCATCACTAGGTTTATCCCTTGCTGGTGTTTTTTAGCCAGTGTCGCTGCTCATAGCTGTTGCTCCAGCTGGGACCCATCCATCCCGACTATCCCTCCCATCCATCTCAGCCTCTGACTACAAGCCAAGAGGGAAGAGCTGCCTGTCAGCACAGGGCTTCGTACAGGGATTCATAACCTCTTCAATGCCCTCTCAGTTTCCCCTCAATGTCTTTTTCCAGACAGGCCTTCTAAAGTTTCTGTCAGAGGTCCATGGCCAAAGTACAGTCATAGTGAAAGAGGCTGTCAACGAGAGGGACTAGGTCTCTTGGCTCAGACACAGTAAGACAAAAAGATGGACAGACATACACAGAGACAGCTCATCTCGATAGATAGTTCCCAAGAGAAAGAAAAAGCATAGGGACTCATTGAAGATAGAAGGTGGGGGTGACTGAGATAAAAGTGTTGCAGCGGTGCAGGAAGGAGCAAGGAGGCAGGTGGAACAGAGAATGGGAGGCAGGATGGAGATGAATAGAGACAAGGCAAGTAAACAGACAGAGGCAGATGAAAATATCATGATAGATGATGGACAGCAAGACAGGAGAGAAAGAAAACCTGCCCTGTACTAGCCTGTCTCAGCCCTGTCTGAGAGGGTTAATGTACGCTGCTCACCAGCACTTGCCGTGGAGTTAAAATGGATAAAAACATAAAAGATGAATCACTCTGTCATAGAAGCTGACTACAGTATGTATGAGTATACATGTAAGTGAAGACATACATGTATATTATTGCAGAAACAATAATCTGAATATCACAGTATTTGTGCTGTAAAATCAAGTTCCTCTCTGAGATCTCAGACTGACATATAGGCATAATAAAGTCAGCTTTGAGGGTGCTGATAAATAGCAAATGTAACATAACATTGACTAAAGCTAGAGCTGTCAGTGGTGAGGCATGAGGCCTTGGCACAGCCTGTCAAAAACAATTCACAGCAACAAAGAAAAATCTCAATCAAGGCAGTCTTTGGTTATGGCAAACACAAGCCACTTCCATGCTGTGTCATCAATCTTGACAGAATGCAGAGTCATTAATAAAAATATAAATGTAAAAAGGGAAAAAAACACATGTAAGCTACAATCTCACACATGCATACATTTGCACACACACACAGAGGCACTTCAGCACGCTGAGTCTACAGCCTCAGTGGTCTCTCAGTTCAATTAGTTGAGCTAAATCCATCTCTTGTTCAATCCCAGTACCCACGTCAATCTCACAGTCAGGACCTGTCACTGCCCTGCTTTCAGCCTGTCAGTCCCAGTACACACATATATTCACTCACATGAAAGCCAGAAGCACACATATACATCTGCATAACCATTCCTTCCCCCATCACACACACTGAGCACCGGAAAACTTTGGATATTTCTCCAAAATCATTAAAGTGAGGAAGTATTTCTATGGCATGTATGATGAGTGTGTGTGCAGTAAATACATGTTGAGGATAAAGAAGTGCAGCATGAGTGAGGAAACCACACTAGAATTGGTGCTGGTGCGGAAATATGGCAAAAAGTCCCTTCGAAGATGCAGCATTGCATCATAAGAATACATGGTTTTATGCTAAGATAAGATAAGTTAACCTGGTGTTGACTTTAAACAGAGTGACATAAATCCAGTGCTTGCTTTACTGTGGTGGGACGTTGTTTGTGGCACAGCTGGAGGGAAGGCTGACACACTGGAGGTCCATTAGCACATCACGGCTGTGTGTGAGACGAACAGCAACTGGAATAAAAAGGTTAAAAGAACAAACGATGTGGTTGGGTCCGTCATTCGTGCCACACTTACCGATTTGTGAACATGTACATTTTCTCTTGGCTAGATACAGCTTTAATCACCATCAAACAACTTATAATAAAAGCAACAACTAGTGCCAGTCCCTCTCTTTGGGTTACTTATGACTATGGTTGCCAGCTTTTTAACTATCAAATAAGGGACACTCTGGCATTGAACAATGCACAACCAGCTGGGCATAGTGTAAATATTCACTGTATGTGACATTAGTAGAATAAGCGGCAAACCAATTTTGCTAATTTTACGAGATGTTCCAGCTAAAACGGGACACTTGGCAACCCTACTTATGACTTTCGAACCCTCAAACTCACAGTTCATAAATTTGTCATATTTACTCGATATAGAGGGAAAGTCATAAGTGAGAGAGATGGAGAGCCTTGGAAGTGATTTTCTGTTCTATTTTTTTTCCTCTCATATGACCCTTTTTCAGCAACTGCAAAAGATATAAAAGCAAAGTATCTGCAGATAAAACCCAAGAGTTCAGAGGGACATATTTGATATAGAATAAACTGCATGGTGGCTGTAAATGTTATTGTGCCATTAATCAAAGTGACAGCCCTCGTGCCCATCACACATACGAGAATCGTCTTTGGTGACATAAGTAGGTGGAACAGACATAGAATGAGCAACTCCTTTCAGTGGATGACAAAAGTGCAACTGACCCCTTGCTTCTCATCTATTTCAGGAAGTGCCGGTCGGGCCCGCGAGCTGTAATTTAGCCAGAGTAATGCATCTGCAATTTCATGCTGGCTTCGCTATATTTTGAGGACAATGGAGGCAGCGTGTAAAAAATTAAATAGATAGACTCCTGTGTCATCATGGATTTGTATGGGGTTGTCGCTGTAGTTAGAAGCTATTCAGGAGGATTGTGTTTAACAATTCTGCATAAGCCCTCTGCTGTTTTTGCTGAGAAAGGAGTTGACAGAAAATCAATCAAGGGAAGCATGACTACAAATAAATATTTTCGATGAGAGACAATCTTTCTGCATAAACACTACTTAATGCCCCAGAAGCAGAAGGCAGGCATTATTTATTCCTAAATTACCTTTCCAATTGTGCAGACAGGAATAATGTTAGGCATCTGCTGGCCAGTGTCATCTATTTGGATGTTAATATGTATATTTTTGACAGTTCTGAAGTTATGATGACAACATTGTGAGTAAAGAGCCGTTAAAATTATCAGATAAGTTGATTTTGATAATTACATAAAGTAACCAATTAACAGTTGAGATGGCTTTAAATTAGCTGGTGTCAAACTAGTCAGGTCTTCACATTAGTGCGATTCCATGATTGTTGTGGGAAAGTCATGCAGTCAATTTTCTAAATGGCTAAATCCTCAAGGGATTCACTAAACACTAACATCATTCATCAAGAGGCCTAGTGAACAGAGAAAAGCACATTTATGAGCAGAGCTACGACAACCCCACAGTAACTCAACGGAGTGACCTTCTGTCAAAAATCAGCATCCCTTTCAACAAATCTTATTCTACTCCTTTTCTATTCCATTTTGTTTTCTTATCAATTCTGCAGCTCCTTCATCTGCTACCAAAGATTGTATGGTCATTGTCCCTCCTGAGGAGGGGTTTGAAGAGCCTTTCTGTCTGCTTTGGGAGCTATCTGGTTCCCTATAGGAGCACCCTGTTATTTTGGCTCCTTCTGCTTTTATTGTGCCACCATGCAACAAACAAAAAGATCAAATATCGATCAGCCACAATGACAAACCACCTGCTCCGGCAGTAATACAAAAAAACCTATGCACTGCACAGCTTTCTAATAAAAGAGCTTGATTACTAGAGCAGACTTTTACACATGCACAAACACACAAACATGCACTCTCACTCGGTCACATAAACAAACCAGAACACAAGACAGATGAGCTTTTGAGAAATACCTATATAGGATTATCTTCTACATTAGGTGGCATAAGTAATGCAAAGAAGCAAGAAAAAGAAAGTGAATTATTGATGTTCTAATGCAAATTATTGAAAGATTTAGAAAAAATAAGAGCTGAATCTGTGCTTCTTCTAGTGAAGACTTTACATTATAAACAATTACATACAGTGAATGCAGTCTAATGAGTCTAGTGATAAATGTGGGTAGCATGCTCAGCCCACAAATCTGGTATATCCGCTGATGAAAGCTGATCTTCATGCCACGCTGCACCAGCTAATGGCTCCGCTGATCTTCTACACTGCTTTTCTCCAGGTGTATCGTCTTTGTTAGGTTATTTGATTACTCTAAATTGCTCTTATGTGCAAATGGACGAGTGTGTGGTTGTATTTCTCTGTGCGGGATAGGATGCATCAATGAAACTTCACCAAGCTGTTCATGTATCAGGGTCCGGAGAGTGACTCAGACACAGTGTTTAACTTTAAAAAATATATATCACCAGGGTTCTAATACTAGAATTTCATCAGTGAAGCTGAACCACTTTAAATTTTAGAATTAAATTGTTTCCCAAAAAGATGTTATTTGGGTGGATAAAGATAGAATGAATCCTTGAAGAACCCGAGTATGTATATAGATCTTCTCAAAGACATTCTGCAAGTCATGTTGTTGCTACATAAAGTGTTTTAATTTTCTCAACTATATATGTCAATCTATTACAACTTCCATTAGCATTCATATCTTTTGCATGAGAAGCACATAATCGTTTCCCTTTTCTACTACCAAAACTAAAAATAGATATTTGCAAAACACACAGTGTCTGGGGCAGAAGTCTGTTAGTAACACTAGCTTCTCAAGGTGACATGAATTCCTGCATTTTTACCTCTCACTCTTCCTGAAGGCTCAAGTATAATTGGACCAGCCAGCCCTGCCCATCCAGTCTACTCTTATGCTGGCTATAACTTCAGTTTTACACTCCTTGCACCTCTCACACATACTTTCCCATTATTGCTTCAAGTTATCTCAACCTTGTATTATGCTTCATGTATCCATAAACAGTGAGCCATTTCAGCAAACAATATTGTGCTGGATTTCAGTTGCCTATTTACAAGTATTAGCAATAATATGAAGTGTATTAGGAATAGAAACGTGGAGATGAAGGTGGGTTTATTACTGTTATTCCCTGAACTCTTGCCAGGTAAATCTCTATAGTGTGACAGATTGAATGGAAAGGATGAGCACTGAGAATTTCTATGAGGTAGAGTAATTAGAAATCAGGAAAGATCCATCTGGCGCATGTGGATCTGTAGGTTTATGCAGCTTGGATAAAATAAACTGAACCTGCATTGTGCTTTTGTTTAAGTGGGTCTAGTGCTAGACACTGATGAAAAGGTGACTGTTATCAAATGCCACTGTGCAGGATAGCTTCAAGTTTGGTAATCCTTATTGGGATACAGCCTCTCTTAGGGGTTCATCTGAATCCAGTCCTGTCTTTAAGGCATATCAGAGTAGGGCAGGTCTCTATCTCACAAACTTATCACCTGCAAAGTCCCAAATCCTCATTCTAACAAAAAATAATCTGGCAAAATATCTTTCATGCCTTTAGGAGCATTAGGATTACATATTTAATCTATAATTATCTTGTAGTTAAATCAGTCACAATCTCATTATGGGACAAAAATGCCCTGCTTTTCAGCAGCCAGTTTCCCTAGGAGCTTGAGTCTTTCTGTATTCAGGTCCCACACTCATAGAAAGGCTGAGTAGTAGCTCTGATTTAAATCCTGACAACTCACTTTGGATAACTGCACCTTGCCAATGAACAAGTATTTGAGACAATGGGATAAGCATGAAAAACCCAGTATAAATCCCAGTAACAATCCACCCAAGGTCTGCCCCTGACAAATATGATATTTGTTATACAAACAACAAATAATAAGAAGGTGAGATAAGAGTTGAATGCATATGTTCAAATATGTTAAAGTTACTTCATGTAAGTTTTGATGACCAGCAGAGCTATGAAGCTATTTTTTATAAAACTGAGCTCCTGTCGCAGTTATGCACAACGCAATTTTAGAGTAGTCTGCATCAGTGCCAGTAGAATTACATAATTCAATTTGATACCAAAACAAAGCGATTATCCCGTGTACTTAAATGTAAACTCCTTTATTAAAAAGTCATTTTAAATCCCTGACACGGTGATGGAATTTTAACATTATATTTTGTTGATACTGAGCCTTGCTAATAACTATTGCCGTGATGGCTGTAATGCCAAGCCCCAAGGAATAAACAAACAAAAAGGACCCAAATGTATTCAAATACTGATGATGGTGAGGAAACAAAAAACCCTGAAATACAAAAAAAAGAAAAAAAGAAAACAAAGAAACTTATGTTGCCTTAACTTTTTTTATACCAGAGGTTTGGTATATATGTAAAATACAATACAATAAACTTAAATAAAATAGTTTCATGTTTATTGAATCTATTATCTTCCTAACTTGTGTAGATACTTTGTCAGGACCCAATTGTAATTCTATTATCACTTGTCAACCTGCATGGGTGTAGAGTACAAAGTGTACTAGGGTTAAATAGGAGTACTTTAACATCTGAAATAAACATGCCTACACAGCAAACATGCCCACAGTACGATCACTAGTAAATGGGCCATGGTAAACCCATAACTATGTTTACCAAGGACATGTAATAATGGCAATGATACATTGTAAAAAGTTGTATTTCAACCCAACCCATTTTTCCCCACCTAAATCTGACCAAATGAGTTTAGTCCCTAAACCTGTCCAAGTAGTTTGATGTCTCATTAAAAACTAATCAAACAGCAACCAAAAAGGTTGAGTCAAAAAGCTGCAATTAAAGTGTCCCTAGACAGAAATCTAAGGTTGGAGGTTGTGTCATTTATGTGTTTCTTCAAATTAGATGCTAAATTGGTATCCCAAGGTCTGTGAAATATGATAGCAATGGGTCTCTGACCCAGCTTCACTATGCAAGGAGTGAGAATGTGTCGGTTTATTCTTTTAGAATTTCCCACAGCCTTCATTTGCGTAAACTACTGAATAAATGATTCCCCTACACTAATCTGTGTTTCTGAACTTCTCAGCTAATCACATCTCAGTTTTTGGCATTAGGAGAGCTGCAGCAATGACGTGACGTGTGGTCACAAGAAAGCTTTGCTTTGTTTTGAAGCAGTCGCAAAACAATAAAAATCACATTTAATTAAGAGAAAGAAGAACAGCACTTAATATGAAAAAATGCGACAAACCACTACAGGTTAGAGATGAAAAAAAGTGGTTTGTGGAGCTTCTCTGACTTGATTTAGTGTTCTCATATTTATCAAATAAACATTTTTCTTGCTATGTCTTTTTGATGTGACATCCCTTTCCTTTGTAGAGTTGTTTTTTCAAGTCCTCCTAAGCTTTCAGTGTGCGGTGATGGTACAAATTTCCCGAAGGAGCATGAAAAATGATTCACCCACTATTCCTGAATCATTCATCACACAATAGTTTCATCAATATAGTTTATCATCACCACTGTTTGCTGAAGGGCGGTAAGGCTAGAGAGACAGAGTTGGTACACCAGCAGAATATATTGCGACAGAACGTTTAGGATGCAAAGTAAATTTTGAATATGTTAATACAGACACATACAGCATAGGGATTATTATAGGCATATTCTGTATTCCTGTACATTTCTAGGCCTGCTAACGCTCAAATAAGTGCTTTAAAAAAGATGAAATTCTTTGTAATAAGGGTCTTTAGATTTGAGGACTTTGTTGTGCAAAATGTAGATCATTTGAGCTTGATATCATTCATTAAGTGTAGAGCTATGCGATCAACATGATTGGAGTCTAACGAAAAATTCATTTCAATGCTAGCTGTAAGGAACAGCACTCAAATTTGTATCTGGACAGAAATTCCTCACATTCATCGCATCTGCCATCACTATAAGGATAAATTTGGCAAATGTGGATTGTGACTCAAAAAGCCTTCATTTTTTTCAGGTCTGTTCACATTAGTAAAAGGTTATATTTTATTTTTGTATTTATTTTATGCGTGCATGTGTGCCCCATTCTGAATGTGGTCAGTGCTTGAAGCTGTGAGAAGGGAGGATTGAGGAGCAACAACAGTGCTATCAAGAACCAATCTCAGTTAGATGAATCTAGGCCACACAAAAAAGGCTGGATAACAAATACTTGTCTGGTAAGTCTGCTGTTATACATGCATGGATTCAAATGTGTTTTACCTCATTGTCAATTACTCCTTTACACATGGTTCACTGGTGCCAGTAATGATTTGATTGCTAGTAACAATTTCTACTATACTATATTAAATAAATGTATAATAGGGCTGCTTTTCACCACAGGTTGCTGCAAACCATTTGTTTCTTCGTTTTTATGGCATTTATGAGGTGACTTTGAGTCCTGGATATAGGTTCTACAGTTGCAGTGGGCAATTTTGGTATAATAAAATACTAAACTGCAATTCAATGTCAGTGAGAATGGCACTTAATATTCCCAAACACTTCATTACATTTCTGTCAGTCTTCATTCTTTACCAACTCTGAGTCTGGGTATCAAGGTCACTGTGTTCAGCTCATTCAATGCAATGTTGCTGGCAGAGCACAAGTCCACAGATCGGAGCTAGCCCATTTATCAGTGATAGAGTACGGTGGCACTGCTACTGGATGGAAACCTCTCGGTGTAAATCTTCTTGTTACAATGATAACTGGCCGACTTGTATATTGGAAATGTAAATGTAGGCATTACTGTATTTCTTGTACTTATTTTAATAACACCAGAAGACAGAAGGACTGTTTAATCTGATGTAATATGATAAAAAATAATGATGCCCTGTTTTGAAGCCAGTGTCGCAGAGAAGCTATCTGAAATTTATGGTAATGTTTAAGGCAGCCATTCATCTTTGGTGGCATTAAACTGTTATATGTTGAACCAGTGGTACAATGTAACAAAGCAGATCTACAAATTGTCTGGTTGTTTTGAAGTACTGACATTTTATTTTCTTCCACACTATATCTTATACGGTGTGTATTCAATTTTAGTTGTTTTTAGGGCATACCATAGGAACTGCAATTTTTTAGGTTTTTAATGTTCTTCTCTTAGCAACTGGCTTGGTCAACACACTGAACTGGGTTATGTTCTTGTACTCCTACCATTTTTATTCTATACACCGCTGCATGATACATTTAAAGTACAAAGAAAGTTTTTTACATTACAAAATTTCAGCCACAGATACCATTTATATTGAAAAATCTTTTCTATAACTTCAGTTAGTTAAACACCCGAGACATGTGCGTATTGGCCACTAAATACTTTTACATTTCAACAAAAAGTATTTTTACATAGTCTACATTACCTATATTACTGGGCTGCTGTGATCTAACAATATTAACCAACATATTATTTCAGTTTTTTCTTTTTTCAACTAGGAAAAATGTAAAATATGCTTATTATCTAGGCTAGAGTGTTAGAACATTGAATAATGAATTCAGTTATCTACCTTGTGATTTCTGTGGTGTGCTATTCTCATGCCAACAGTACAACAAATCATGTGAAACTTTTGGCTGATTAAAAAATGCCGCCTCTAAATTCATCTCAGTAGTTTAAATCCCTTATTTTAGTAATTTTAAGTTAGTTATAAACTATACAGCTAACCGTAGTTTTAGCTAACAGCTAATGTAATCTGAGATCCTCGGAGAGGTCTCTTCTGGCCTTTCAATGTGTTTAAATGTGTTGTTTAGCTCTGAGAGACATGAACCAAAATATACTTTACATATGAAAAGGCAGATAATTGCCCCATATCATCTGTTGTGTGAGCCAAGCTATAAATTAACATTCCACAGCGTGTGAATTAGTGCAGATTTTATTTCAGATTTAGCAAAGTCGGTGGGGATTAGAGGGTAAACGAAATGGAATAAAGACAGCATAATGCAGCTTTTAGACAATAAATTAATATAATATCGTAAAACAACTTCATTAGAATTGGCTGATGACTTGATAAAAAATAGATCTCCATATTTCTCAAGCTTTTGTTAGCATAAGAATTATAGTAATATAGTTATGTCTCTATAGAACTATCACTATTTAATATATACACATACAACATCCAGCACATTCTCCTACACTTCTGTAAAGTCAAATAAAGATGATCATATTTTACATTAGCACATGATATGCATAAACAAAATGGGATTACAGACCTGGCTTGCTGCAAGTGGCAGCTGCCAGCTGAGAAAGCATTTGACAGCTTGCCCCAATGTTACCTAATTAAAGAAAAGTTGCTCTTGAATTATTATGTTACGTTCTCTTTTCACTTAGTTCATGATGTGATCACATCAGCCTTTACTTTCTCAAATGCATTTGTTTAATCAAATAAATACAAACTTGTTGACAACAGAAAGCCCATTTTCAAATATTGTTCTTTTTAGCAAGTGTGTATGTTTTTTTTAAATTTAGCAATATCTCTTAAATTGGAAACACCCTGTCTCAGAGTAATGCTGAAAAAGTTGTTTATGCATTTGTTACCTCTAGACTGCATTTCTGTAATTCATTATTATCAGGTCGTCCTAAAAACTCCATGAAAAGCCTTCAGCTGATCAATGCTGCAACAAGAGTACTGACAGGGACTAGAAAGAGAGAGCATAGTTCTCCTATATTTGCTTCTCTTCACTGCCCCCCTGTTAAATCCAGAATTATCTCTTCTCCTCACATACAAGGTCTTGAATAATCAGGCCCCATCTTATCTTAGAGCTCAGTAGCATGTCACCCCAGTAGAGCATTTCGCTCTACGACTTGTGATTAGGATATTTAAAAGTAGAATGGGAGGCAGAGCCTTCAGCTTTCAGGGCCATCTTCTGTCTGACCTGCTCCCAGCTTGGATTCAGGAGACAGACACCCTCTCTACTTTTAAGATTAGGCTTAAAACTTTCCTTTTTGACAAAGCTTATAGTCAGGGTTGGATCAGATACCTGAATACACCCTTCCAATGATGTACTGAGCGTTTCTTCTTCTCTCGCCCCTTTTCCTAACTATGTGTTTACACACCACCGTGCATTTAATTATGAGCTAGTATTAATTTCTGGCTCTCTTCCACAGCATGTCTGTTGTCCTGTCTCACTCCCCTCACCCTCAGCCAGTTATGGCAGATGGCTGCACCTCCCTGAGCCTCGTTCTGCAGGAGGTTTCTTCCTGTTAAAAGGGAGTTTTTCCTTCCCACTGGCGCCAAAGTGCTTGCTCATAAGGGGTTGTCTGATTAATGAGGTTTCTCTGTATTATTGTTGTGCCTTGACCTTACAATACTGAGTGCCTTAAGGCCCGGGTGTTGTGATTTGGCACTATATAAATAAAACTGAATTGAATTGAACTGATTTATAAGAGTGAATTTGGGCTCAACACTGTACCTTACTGTAACAGCTCCAGACATGCTTTCGATTGTGCTGGCGATTAACTAGTAACATGTAATTTATCTGCATGATGAATAAATTACAAATCACATGTTATTGCCAATAATTGTAATCATCACAGTAACTGATAAAAATTTCATTATTGTTAATAATAATATGTTGAAAGGTTTGTAATGTATTTGGCAAATATATTCTTAGATGGGAGAAGTGGGGGCTTACAAGTTAGAATTAACATTCATTCTGCTGCTCTGATTATTTTTGCCTTCGAGTAATGCCACTTTTGGCATTTTTCCCAACAGCAAAGCTGTACTCAATTTTTGAGGATTAATTACTGTAATTGGATCCATTTCTTTATAATTTGAGCCCCCTCTGATACAAATCATATCACATGTCACATTGCTCAAAATAACTAAAATTTAAATTCTGATATAGTCATATGAAAAGGAAGTTTTCAAAGCCACACCCACCTGTGGAAAATTAAGTACACCTCATAATTCAGCAGCAATAACTTGAAGTCTTCATTTTCTGTATGACTTGATCAGTTTCACGTCTTTATTGAGGAGTTTTGGCCCACTCGTCATTCCAGTGTTGCTTCAGTTCATTGAGGTTTGTGGGCATTCATTTATGCACAGTTCTCTTAAGGTCACACCACAGCATTTTCATTGGACTGTGGTCTGGACTTTGACTGGGATCAATTTCTTTTTTCAGTCATTCTGTTATAGATTTTCTGCTGTTTTGGGGGTCATTGTCCTGTTGCATGACCCAACTTCAGCCTAGCCTTAGCAGTCGGGTCTCCCATTTGACTGTGGAATAATTTAGTATACAACAGAGTTCACTGTCAACTCAATGACTGAAAGTTGCCAGGGTCGGTCCTGTGGCTGCAACAGAAGCCCAAATCATCACCCCTTCACCACCATGCTGACAGTTTCTATGAGTAGTTTGTGCTGATGTGCTATGTATTTCGGCTGAGCATCTTCACTCTGGTCTTGTATGTCCAAATGACATTGTTCCAGAAGTCTTGCAGTTACTGGCAATAATTCAAAACAAGCAATAGTTATTTTCTAATTCTACTGTCACGAACAATAACATTTAACATGCTGAGGCCTTTAGGACTGACATGTAGCTCTTGGGTTTTTGCAGTTCCTTTGAGCATGTCATTGATTTGACCTTGGGTTGAATTTGGGGTGACATCCACTAAAAAGATTTGTGTTAACACACTTGAATGTTCCAGACCACTAAACTGCCAAAACTTCTGCACAAACTACTCATACTTCACACTTGCTGGTGATGAACTAATCAAAGGAATTAGTTTTCAACATGACTGTAAGAAAGAAGCTCAGTCCAGAGTGTAAGGCTTTTTTTTGTAAAAATGCTGTTAGCAAATTCTCAGTGTCGAATCTTACCAAATTAAAAAACTGTCTGAAATCATTATTAGATAATTTGGAGGTTTGCACTGCCTGCTTTGTGTTTTTATCTTCTTTTTTCAGCTGAGTTTCAAGTGTTTGTTGGAAAAATAACCAAAACGTAATCAGATGTAATAAGTTACATTATCTTGATGAAGCAATTCGTTTGGGCACATTATTGTAATTGTGATGGGAAAACCAGTAATCTTTCAAATGCTGCCAACTACATTATTATTTAACAACTCTGCAGTTATTACCTACAAACTCACACATAGTGCTTGCAAACTGCTGAGATAGACTGACTTTGATTTGAGCGTGTCAGAAAACACTTCTCTACAATCTGACACTTTGCATCAGACATGTTTTAGCTAGCACATAATCTTGCATCATTTCAACTCGTTAACTCACAGACATGTTACATGCTGCATTCACACACTTCCTTAAGTGAAGGTGTAGATGCTGTATGCTGCAGTGCAACAGCTTTCTATTTCATCGTTTTTTCGAGGTCTTTAAAGGCTCTTTCAGGCCTCTCTGCATGGAGCAGCAGCAGGCAGAGCCAGTACTGTGAAATGTGATGTGAAAGCTATTGTGAAGCCATGCAAGTTATATTAATCATTATAATGATACATTATGAAAAGAAGCAATTACTCTTTGAAGAGCGTTAACCATATTCCTTTCGGAAAGTCCGGAATTTTTACCTCCGTATTCGTATTTCTATCAGTGCTTAAATCAAACACAGACACCAGAACCATAATCCTGGGTTAACAGCTGTCTTGTGTGCATCAGTTATTGCTGCTGCTTTTTATATTGCTGCTGACCCCAGCATTCGTGTCTGGGGAAATGAAATCACAAATCAATGCAATCCTTGCTTTCCCTTGGGAAGTTGAACCAGGGAGAAATAAAATGATTGAATGATTTTATTTGATAAATTGTAAATACTTTCATCAAATGTACAAACCAAAGCTTCTGGACGCTAAAAATCATCACAGGGCTTATATATAGATATATATTTACAGGAATCAGCGAAAATAAGAAGATGAGCCATTGTCAGTTGTTTCTCACTATTAGAATTTTTTTTTTAAGTGTGCAGACTGCTGGGTATTTTGCAATAATGTGTTTAAGCTGACACTTAAAATCGTCATAATGTTTCCACACTTTTAAAACATTTAAAAACGTTTGCTACTTTTAGCTATTGTTTAAAGGTCAAACAGATTTTTTTGCAGCTCAAGGAAAGAAAAGTGGGAAATGGCATGGTTAAAAAGGAAATACAGTGCTCTTTGGCAAGTGGTTCTTTTTTCTTGATATCAAGGTAATTGTGATATTGAATTTTTAAAAATAAAAAATAAAAAAATAAAAAAACAGAACTTCAAGTAAAAACTTTGAGTGCCCACACAAGTTCATGCATTTGTGTGCTTGTGTATTTCCTTTTGTGTGTGATTGTATGCTGTGCTCCAGGAGGCTGGCTTCCAGCTGTCAGGAAGTGCAGCCTGCAGTCAGTCAGGGAGAACAGGTCTGTGTAAGCTGCCAGTCAGGCCCAGCACTGCAACTGCTGTCCCCGCAGTAATGATGATGGGAGAGCACATCGACCACTACGGGAGCTCATTAAGGGGAAATAATTGGAGTTTGTTAAAAACAAAAGTCTTCGGGCTGGGGAGACAGGTGTTTGTCCACATTTGGAAAGAGTCACTTGCTTTCCTATTTTCACCTGCCAGCTACCAGAGATGTTGGATGAATGCATGGATGGGTGGATGGATGGATAGGTGGATGAATTGTTGCACACTATACCGAGAAGTCTGAGACCTTGGCAGCATTGTTTAGCTAAACATTCATGCCAATAAGCTATCTGGATTTGAACTTCAGTTTGAACAACCATAACAGTTCTCAACTGAAACTGTCATTGTGCTGCCCCATTCAGCCTCCAAGCTCTCATCGTCTAACAGAAATATCAATAAAAGAGAGAATACAGCCTCTCGTACACAAAATCCTGAAAGCCTCTTCTGATTCCCTGCTTTTACACTGACAATCATCATAATTATTACTGCTCTCACAAATAAGTGAGAGTTGGGAATCATTTAATGGTGAAATCTAAAATTAAACACAACACATGTAAACACTGCCATGGAAGGAAAAACATGTAATTATTGGTAATTATAGTGCCCGTTTCTACCACAGCAAATTCAGTCAACCTCCAGTGCTGAAGAGGAAGCTGCAGATTGCGAGAGCTTAGATCAAATACAATTTTTTTTTTCATCGCTGTAGTAATGCCAGCAAGTAAGTGTTGTATATGCCTTGGAGTTTTTGATATAAGAATCTCTGGGTTATTATTAATAATAATATTATTATTATTATCTTTTTTGATTTGATAAAACCACACAAAATTTCAGTCCCATGAAGATGCTTTTAAATTGGCATGAAGGACCGAAATTCTCTTTAATGTCTGGGAGAGGAAACTGCATATCATGCGGTGATTATGCTGCCTTCTCCTGTGTTTCCTATGTTCCCCCCTGAGCAGTAGGGGCTGTATCCTCTAGATGCATGACTCTTGGAATTTAAGCTTAAACTTTTTATTTGAATCAATGAAAAGCATTAGGCAGTAATATTTGTAACCATTGACAGACAATTTGATCTAATAGGAGAATACTAGAAGACAAATGCTACTGACTATAAAGATGAAGTCTTGATAAAAACTCTGTTAAACAGAATAGTCAGTCAAAGGTGTTTTTGTTGTAGGCAAAGGCTTGTTTTGGACCTGGGCCTGGACTGGACTGTAAAGATTTGGCTCTTAATCATTTCGGTTATAAAGTCACAAATGGATGCTGTCAACTTGTCTTTGAATGCAAGCTACTTGTGTGAAGTGTCAGCAGGGTCCATACCGGCGGGAGGTCTGTGGCCATCAGAGATCGCAAGAAAAGGGCAAATGAACTTGTTAAGTCCTGTATCTGCAGTTCTGTGCATCGCCAATTTTTCGTGCTGCTACTTTCGTCTGTGTAATTAGGACACTAGATAATGGTATTGTACAAAGTAAACATGAAAACACGCTGACAGATTTGATGTTACTGGTGTTTTTGCTCTGCTGCAAACATTTAAGCATTAAAGGGTTCGTGCGAGCACGTTTATATGATAAGCAATTTTGAAGATGAGCAGGGGATGTCATTGCACAGAATGCTTAGCTGTAATGGAGCATAGCAGCACTTCTGTCACTTTCTCAGCTCATAGCGCCTAATTTATAAAAGGAAATATAAATATAATGGTTTGAAGGCTACGAATGTAAAAATATTAAGGAGCAAAGGAGCAATGCATTTACAGACTTTCATGGGGGATATTAGAGCTGTTCCTTATGGTGATTGCCTCTGATAAGATTAAATGTCCAACCTCTGGCAAATGATCAGAGCTATGTGGCTGTAATTACTGCAGCAGTTTAGCTTTTAAGTGTTATGGGGATGTAAGAGGAGCCAGAGTTGGAAAAAAACAGGCTTTGTGTCCACTGAATTTTGACCAAATTATGTTCTAAAAAGGAATAAGCCTAGCTCAAAAAAGCTGCTGTCCGGAGATAATGATAGCCTGTCACATTTTAGGGCAGCAATTATGCAGATTTTATTCTGAAATGGCTTCCAGAGCAAAAAGTCACTCAATAACAGATTCTCACTCAAACATGACCAGATATTCCCTCCATCAGTAGTCTCTGATTGGTGGTTAGCACAGCAATATGGCACAGCATCACAAAGTGACTCACTATAATAGGCCTGGAAAATCAGCCACTCCATGATAAAGAGAAACTCAAAATTCCATCACAAGTACCTGTACCAACTCATGCATGGCATTACGACAGATGGTACATTTATATACATGTTATGAGTTCATTACCTCAATGTCATAGTGTTCTCTCCTCAAAGTGAGAACTGGCTGCGAGTGTATAGTATATTAAGAGCCACGTTTACTGGTTTATCAGGTGTAATTGGCTGATCTCAAGTGTTTTCAATAATCCAGCATGCCTAGAATTTTTTGAAAATAAAATTCTGGGTCGTTTTTTGTTTGTTTGTTGTTGGGGTTTTTTTTTTATTTTGGGGGGGGGGGGGGGGGGGGTGTTTTAACCTGCCAAGGGAGCTCACGCTTCAATTGCTGATTTCCAGACTGTCTTTCACCAGTTTTCCCAAAAAGAGAGAGTAGTGCTCAGCTCAGTCAAGTGCAGCAGCATCTATGGCAGAATTTTTTTCCAGTTGAGGAAATACGAGAGTCACATCTGTAACTCTAAAGGTGACATGTTTTGTGGCTGCATTTCAGTTTGCTTTTTTCAGGCTGCTGCTATGAAGAGTTTCGCATCTCCACCTCAACATATTTCTCTCTGCATGAGCCTTGAACATCGGTGCAAATGGTTATTCATGAAAGAATAATTCGCTATTTGACAGTTTGAGACTGAAACTGAAATGTTTATCAAACAATGTAGATATTCTGATGTCAAGCTCTGAACCCACTGATCAAATGCCACTCAGCAGTTTGGATTTTTCAGTTCTGAGAGTGTTTTATTCAGACTGCCATATTCTAACTTTTCCTTTTCATCATTCATATTTAGATTTAAAGTGAGCCCATATATTTTAGAATATGTATGTATTACCTGTTAAGGATTTAATTGTTTAACACTTTCACAAAAAGGTTTTATCTAAAAAAAAAATTCTACTTTTGCTCCTTTACATATCAGTGCAGGGTTTTTCTTATAGATCAGAGCATTCAGCAGCTAAACTACACCAAAGCAAAGTCTCCACTATGATCAGCTACATTATTAAATACTGTTTATGTATTAATGAATCACTATGAATTATTCAGTAGCTCATTATATAAGACATTACAACAATGCCAAGGACAATTTTGCTGCATTAAAGACTATATTGTTTATGTTTTGGAGGGCTATTTTGTACACTTTACTTCATTAAGTGCATTTTTAGCTTTGTGTTAAAACAAAATCGTTGGCATTTTTTACTAATAAGAAACAAATCTCAGTTAGCAGTGGGAGGTGAGGAGCAACCTTGCTGGCCCACCAGCCAGGTTTTTCATGTGATGAGGAGATGTGGCCTGTCATCAAAGCGCAGCATGAAAAAACTGACCATTTGAACTAAGCAAAGAAGCCAGTCATCTGAAAGCAAAGCTGAGGCAGATGTAATCATTGGGGAAAAGAAGGGGAAATATTTGGCAGTTATAAAGCCACTAAAAAGGAGAGGTTCTTCAGGTGGAGGCTAGTTAATGCTTAAAATTATATTTGGCAGTTCAAGGCAGATAAGTCACAACGTAATGAGATGGCTCACACACTCATATTTCCATGTTTTCCCAGCATACCTAATTTTACTGGAACTATTTCTGCAGCAGTTCACAGGGGGTCATTTTTATACCTACAGGTAACTTTCTTGCTCATCTGTGGTTTCAGAAAAAAAAATATGGAGTCCAAATATGGAGCAATGCTATCAACACTCACTAAAATGTCAAGGTCAGCGATTGCTTGTGTTTGCCATTTGTACATCACAGGGGTTGCTACAGTGCAAAAGAAAAACAAAAAAAAAACAGGTTATGCAGTTTGAATGTAGACGCCACGGGCAGTTAACTATGTTGCAACCAAAAAGGTAAGATAAAGTATGTGCTTTTGAGGTAGAGGGTTATCATCAGTGCAGTAATACATCAGTAAAGAGTTGCTGACATAGGATTTTCATTCAAAAATCACTTCGTCTACATGCTGTGAAAAGCAGAAGGTATATTTCTGGAAATAACTTGAGATTATATTAGAAAGACAAGAAGAACTAAGGGAAGGGTTAACTTTAACAATAACAAGCATTCGTTAAAGTTAACAAAATTGCCTTTCAGAGTTTAAACTGTCACATAAATTAGCGTCTTTACATATTCATCAATTAATGAAAAATGTAAGCAAAAGGCAAATGTCAGCAAAAGTTTATAAAAGGACAATCCAAATGAGTTGTTAAACGAAAAACACAGAGGATCAGATGTCAGTGTGGTATTTAAGAAGGATTAATTAACATGAACTCCACTAGCTACATGAATGATCTACTTTGCACAAATGCTGTGGACAAACAGAAGACTGACTGCGAGTCTGAGGAGATGCAGACAAGACATGAGTGATATAGCAGAGCAAATAGCAGTCACCGAAGAGAGAGAGATGCGACAGATGGCAACGTAGTCATAGCTCGGGCACTCAGGCAGGAAAAGACGACACTCTGGCAAGTCACGAAAGTATATAACAGCAGTGGGCAGCTGCATAACAGAGTATTTATAAGGCTAGATGGGACAGACTGTTTATCCAGCCTGACATGCACAGTTTTAGTCTTTAACACAGTCGGGTGTCACTTGGGCAAAGGGTAGTTGTTACATGGCACCTGATGACACACATTTGTGCGGTTAGGAACGTGATTTATGAGATGGCTACTAAGATGCTTCAGGCAAAGCAATAGCTATCAAATTACTTTTACATTACAAGTCATATTATATTACTCGCTCACTCACAACAGAGTCTATAAGCAAGAATATTAGTATATAAAACTAGTAGATGAACATAAAAAATGGGATTGCATGTTACAACTTAAATATCACAGAAGCAAGTTGATGAAGCTCACGTAAATAGTTTTTACCTACCAAAAAGCTATAATAAATCTTAAATCACAGTCAAAGTGAGATCTATGAAGAGCCAGTTCTTGTAGTTGTACTGAACATTAAGTAATTAAGTTTTTACAGTTCACTTTGTTCGTACCCTTTGCTAGTACAGATTTTGACACACTTCTAAATTCAGAACTGCGGTCATGTCTTCATGAACTCGATTCAACAAGGTGCTGAAAACATTCCTCTGAGATTTTGGTCCATCGACTTAATAGCATCACACAGTTGTTGATTTGATTTGTTGGCCATGATGTGAATCTCTCATTCCACCACATCCCAAAAGTGTTCTATTGGATTTAGATCTGGTGACTGTGGAGGCCATTTGAGTACAGTGAACTCACTGTCATGTTCAAGAAACCAATTTGAGATGATTTGAGCTTTGTGACCTGGCACATTATCCTGCTAGCAGCAGCCATCAAACAAAATGTTCTAAAGGGATGGACATGGTCAATAACAATACTCACGTAGGCTGTGGCGTTGTACTGATGCACAGTTTGTACTAAGGGACACAATGTGCCACAAAAATATCTTCCGTACTATTACATTAGCACCACCAGTCTTAACTGTTGGCACAAGGCACGGCGGAGCCATGCTTCATGTAGTTTACACCAAATTCTGACCCTACCATTCAAATATTGGAGCAGAAATTGACTCTACAAACAGTCTTCCATTATCCCAGATTTATTCGTTCCATGTGAATTGTAGCCTCCGTTTCCTGTCTTAGTTGCTGCGGTAAACATGTTCTTCCAGGTTTGATGTGGGAATTGAGAATGCTTTTCTGCATACCTTGATTGTTATTTAAGTTGCTGTTGCTTTCCTATCATCCTGGAGCAGCCACTAGTCAACAAGGCATTTTTACTGGATATTTTATCTTTTTTCGACCATTCTCTCTAAACCCTAGAGACGGTTCAGCGGGAAAATCTCAGTGGGTCAGCAGTTTCTGAAATACTCAGGCTAGTCTGTCTGGCATCAACAACCATGGCTCAAACAAAGTCACTTATATCACCTTTCTTCATCAAATGCTGTTTAGGGAAGGAGAGTTCATCTATTTTATTGTCTCATTGCATATTTGGTTTAACAAGCAACTGAGCATATGCAAAGTACCTAATCAAGTGAGTGTATGTGGAGTTTAGTGTACCCAGAGGCACAGATGGTATGCTTTTTAAAACATATAGTAATTCCACAGCTAGAAAATGATCCATAACATATTGGCCCTACAGGGAGATGAACAGAAGTCCCTCTGCTTTTTCAGCAGTGAACATGAATGTGTTCATGACTCTCACACACATCATCACCGATGACTGTGGAGCTGTTGGACTGTAAAAATGTAAAGTGCTCTGAAATGCCATTCAGGGCTCCACTCTATGTCCCACAACACATCAGCAGAATTCTTCTTACTCCACAGCCCCAGAACCATTATTTCTGTCAGAGAAATATTCTTCCAATTTCTGTTTTGTCATTTCTAACTAGAGCAATTCACTGAATGCATTCCCAAAGCACCAAAGAACACGTCATAAAGAGAAGCAGGGAGAAAGAGGGGACGTATACAACAAAAATAGAAAATTAAGAAAAAAATCTCCACAACTTAACAGGAAATAATTCTTCTTGACTGAAAAGCATTTGCTCCACAAGTTTTTCACCATCACTATTTCTCAAACTTCCCTGGTGTCATTAGTCTCTGTGCGAAGAAGGGAGGGGAGGCTCATTTTCTCTTTCCCTCCAAGTATAGGGCGCAGTGCATTATCTCTCTGCAGATTTACACTTTCAAACATGTTGGCTGTCGTTGGTGGAGGAGCAGCCTGGGGATAATAAAGTTTGGGTGGTGAAGGCAATGAAAGTAATGCCATTTGCTGCTCACTCACTCATTTGTCCAGTAACTGTGTACGTGTGTGTGAGCTAAAAATCCCAAAATTAGTACACCACTTTAATATTGCTTCTTTGACCATGCCCAGTTTCAAACTGGCATTGCATTTGCAATATGATATGCAAGCAGCAGCACAACAGTAGTGCAAACTTTTTGGGGTTTTGTTGTATTTAAACACAGAAAGAGATGTGAGAAACCACTTTTTTGTTGTATAGTGATGGAGGGCATGGGGGATCATTATTTCTTTCATTATCTCGTTCATTTTTTCGGTTTTAGCCATTTAACCACGTTCCATGGGTACTTTCTACACCATACTCTTATTTCTTTCGAAGCTACATTAACATCTCATTGTCATGCAGCTGTAAACAGAGAGAGCTCTGAAACTTGTCATGGTGCTCAGGGAAGCACTGGCATCTGATATTTGAGATTCTGTAGCTGAAAAGCATTGCTCGCAAGGGTTTTTTTCTTTTTTTTCCTTGTGAAACCAAACCTGGAGGACAAACAATGAGCAAACATGGCTGCTGCTGGAAGCATCATGTAAATTTAGAAAGTTCACTCTTGAGTTGTGCAGCCTGGTCTCCTAGTAGCACAGAGGCATACTGAGAGCTTTCAAACCATTTTGACACTACGTAAACACATGACAATTTAATACCTGTGGGTTACTGAAAGGCAGAAAGTCAAAGAAAAAAATTCAAGGTGTAGTCTGAATTAAATGGGCAAAATTCCTGACATGGTCCGTAAACAGTTTTAAAGGGGCATTCATGAGTCGAGTGAGAAAATAAATCTTTAAAAACTCCACCTGCTTGTCATTCAGCCTGGTGTACGACTGCATTAAGAAGCCAACTTCTTAAAAACATCTTCACCTGAATAAACACATCACATTCAAAGACACACAGTCTGGCACTTAGGGCAGCTCTCAACAGAACACAAACATCTTGGGATGTCGGATGGAATAGTATGAGAATTTTGAACTCAAGAACTTAAATAATAAATAAAAGTGAAAATGTGTCTAATGAATATCACTTGAAAGCAGTTGCAAAGTGAATGTGAGGAGGTGAACGGAGAAAGTATTTTACCTCATTTCAACCCGTTCATATTCATTCCTTCAGGCTTTCTATTTCAGGAAAGTGAGGTGTTCAGGTGACTCCATTAACAAGTCAAGCTGGGCAGATTGTGACAGAGTTTTTGTTGTGGTGTGGCACCAGATCACAAGCTGTGATTTGGTCTGGCACACTTACTGCATGTCTGCCAGTTCACTGTTAGCTAACAGTTGGCAGTTCGCAAACAATGAGGAAAAACAAAACTTTGTGTGAAAGTTTTTATTTCTCAGATTTTTTTGAATTCTACTTTGATATGCAAGTCATGAGCACTTGTACCAATGTTCACATTAGGAGTAGTTATATATTTATAGCTAGTAGCTTTAATTCAGTTCAGATAAACAAAGATTTTATTTAAAAAAATTTTTTTTTTATCTAGAATTTTTGGGATTCTTTGACTTGTTTGGGGTTTATCCTTTATTTTAGCACACTCTGTGGGTAATGCTCTATGCCACAGATGGTTCGTATTTAATTCAGACTTGTAATCTGTTTGTCAGGCCCCGATGAAGCCTTAGAGTCGATACATGTTTTTAAATGTACAAGGAATAAATAAAATGTATACTTTCACTTGAATTCTTGCGCTTTCATGGTATTCCATAGTCACTCGTGCACCGCGGGACTTCAGTCTACTGAAGAGCAGCCTGTCAGATCAGTCATCAGAGCTGCCTCCATCTCCATGTAAATATCTGAAGAAGACTGATTTCAAGCACTGTGCACCTTGTTTCTGGAAGGAGTTGCTGCTTTTGGTGTGAAAAAAGAGGTCATGCACGTCATTTCACCAATGAGGATTTAACAACATTATTACCTGACTGTGTACAGTTATGAGGTTGTTTGCATAAGCTGTCCTGTTGCTATTAATATCTTATCAAACTGAAACTGCATAGTCTTGAGGAGATAATTTTTTTAATTTAAAAAATAAGAAACATTTTACTATTGTGTGGTTATCTAATTAGAAGATAATATTTAATGGCACTGGGTTGATTAGATTAGTTTACATGCAGTATATGGGTTAGGTTAACCATGTAAAAAATAAGGGCCTGAAAAACTGTCAATTTCAGACACATCGGCTTCTGTTAAAGAAAATACTGTAAGCTGTGCTTTACTGTAGAGATTTCGAGACTGACACTCCAAACAAATAACCCAACTGTGCAAAGCATCTCAGCACACTGAATTTAGTGGAATTTGTCACAGACTTCCTAGCAGAAGACATCCACCTGCAGTACTTAATAGAGCGATCTAATAACTTGGTTTCATACTTCTGAAAAAAGAAAAGGAAGATAATATGTCGTTGTGTAGGAAGGATTCATTAAATCCATTGCAATGGTCAGAGTAAGACTGAAGTATGACAGATTTCAACTAATGGGGAAATGGAATTAATGTGCTGTATATGAATTATTGCATGCTGAAACTGATAGCTACTAATATAATCTACATTAAGTTTCATCATAATGCCAACTGCTACTAACAGTGGAACACATGGAAAAAGATTTTGCTGAAAGCAGATGCACATTTGGTAAAGCGCTTATTACTGCAAATGTGAGATGTGTCGTTTTAACTCTTGAGTGACTGAAATCAGTCAGTGAAATAGTGCAGCATAAAGTATGTAAATGTAATTTTAAGTATTTTATTTAATAAAAATGAAACTACAGTCTTTGTAGTTTGTGCATTGTGAAAAAGAAAACAAAATGCAAAAAATAAAACCACACAACAGAAAACACAATGTAATATTCATGCAATCATAAGAGACGTGCAAGCTAAATCAGAAAGCCAAAAGGCGAATGAGACTCCCTTAGAAGCAGAGGTTTAGTGTTGCACAGACATCCAGTGGCTCAGTGATTAATCCGGTACACAGTATATACCATATTTGCCTAAGAATAACTGACATGTTACAGTCTTTGATTAAACCTGCGATATTTGCTGCACACAGATCCTGCCAGCAGCATACTATAGTACACTAGTAAAACTTGGTTGTTTGATCATGATGCTGTATTTTTCCCTTTGAAAATACAGTCATGTTATTACACAGCAGTGTGCGATTGAAGTTATTAAGTCTCATCTTACAGAGTTAGATCCACAGTACAATATCATCAATATACAGGAGGAACTGGATGTACACATTTTCAGTTAACCCTGAAAAATGATCATTTATGCTAGTGTGAGCAGGGTATTTCCAATGAGTAGGAATAAAATGTGTTTTATTTCATTTTGTTTTTCTCTTATGGGAACCTAAAATTATCGCTTACATGTTTTCTTGATTTTCTCGACAAGATAACCACAAGGTGTATATTAATCAGCACCACGATCACTTGAGGCTACATAAACTCCCCACCTTTCTACCTTCAACCCACCTACTTACCCACCCACACATCCCCTTTTTAATGCAGCCAAATGTTGCTTTCTTTTACTCAGGAATCATCGCTATAAAGAATTGCGGGCAATTCCATAAGGGTTGCAAAAAAAAATAAAAATTCAACACTGGCTTGCATCTTGTCATGTTTGCAACCCTGAGAGATTTTAATGGCAGAACTCTGTCATTTTTATGTCCTTTTTTGTTCACTCTTCCTGCTATAAAAAATGTAACTCACAATCCTCACATGAAATTTACACAAAATAGTCAAATATTCCATGATTTTCTTAGTTTAATGAGCGTCATCACTTCATGGATGCCTCTAAAAAACAAAGAGGTTGATAGTCAGTTCATCAGCGCACATGGCAGAGTGAGTGTAGAGCATTCACATCCAAAATAAACTTTTATTGTTGGTGAAAAATTAAGCACAGATCTCAAATAAAAGACTTGCACATTCTATTGATATTTATTGCACTGTGAAGCTGTTCTATTGTGCAGATCTTTTGTCTGATTCTGACACTGAATTCTTTCCTTTTTTTGAAGCAGCAGATTGTTTCCTTGTAATAATGACATTGGGACAAAAAGCCCATGAATAAACCAAACAGACAACGTGTTATATTTGTCTCAAGTTGATGCATTTTGATTTGGATGGTGGCACTCAGCCTCAAGCTTATTCGTTATTGAAGGTATTTAAAACAGGTAACAAATATTGGACAGCTTGTTTTGAAAGAAAGAGGTAAGGGTCCTCAAAGAGCAAGGTGCTCGATTTTTGCCACACATTACTCAAACAGAAGTAAAAATGTAATTTGGGGAGTACTTTCAGATATGGATAAAGACACAATAGTTACTCTGCTGAGTCTTTACTGGAGCAGATAGGTATTTCGGATTCATTCAGAATGAACTGCAGTGTCAATATTTATGGTAATGAAGGAACACGGCGCTAGAGTGAAGCTAAACTGTGTGATTTTTATAGTGCTTGGGCAACAATAGAGGTCATGCCACAGAGGAACAAGCTACACAAACAATGTCCATTCATTGTTGTTTTCTGCTTTTTCAGGGAATTTATTTACAGTAAGAACTGTGGAAATATTGCAAGACTTACACTTTTAGTTGACTTACCCTCAGAAAGGACATGACAAGGTTTTGTTTTATTAAATTGTATTCATATTAAGACTGTTAAAATGCTATATTTAATCCAAGTGGTGAAATACTTTTGGCACGTAATGATTTTAGCTGTTGTTCCCTCTTTTGCAAAATGCATTTTAACTCTTTTAAAAGCACCTTACGTGCATCACATTTGCTATTTTTTCAGCATTGTGAGTTAAACAGAAAGAATCACTTTGGCAAACTCCGTCTATTTGAGTTTGGGCTTTTGCCATTACAGCTTTGCATGGCTGACTGGGGCCCAGTTTAACCTTTGAAACAGCCCTACCAACGATTCTGCTTCAGGGTAGAGCAAAATAGGTAGGTGAGAGGCAATGACATGGTGAGGAGCTAACATCTGTGGTGGTGAGGGCAGAGAGGTGTGAAGATAATAGCCCCAATGGGGAGATATGCAAGGCAGGGGTGCTTTATGAGGCTCGGTCAGTCTGCTGTGAAGGAGTCCTGCATTGCACACAAAAACCAAAAGAGTAATCTCTAACTTATTCCACAGAGGAGCCTTTGGATCACTATCTTACTTTCATTTCTTTCCTTTCCTACTGTCTCTTATCTTTTTCCATCTCAAATTCAATTTGCTTTACGTCCATGGCTATAATTAAATGCAATTATTCTTGCAGACTATATCAATTACAAGTGCATTTCTGTTAAACAAACAACACTTTTTTCAATTTAGCTTAACATCCTCTTCTGTCCTTCTTATGCTTTTCTGTTTTAGATTGTATGCAGATGCTTCTAAATACACAGTATGCAAGTAATCTGTAATTACTCGGAGAAAACCCACACATGCATACCAACACTCACAAAAGAATGCATTACAAAGAAACATGTTACTGTAATTATATTTTGCCTTTAACAGACGACGTTTGCAATATAACTTTGCAGTTGCTGATCAGTCACAGTAACAGTGACTTCCTGTATATGGAGGCAGTACTGCTGATGTTGCCTTTATTTTCTTAGACATGTGACTGAGGATCAGTTTTAGCCACAACAATTTTATGAAAACTGATCTTTGTGCTGGTTTTCACCAACATCCCAGTTAGCTTTCTGATAAAAGAGGTGGGCATACAATAAATATGAAGAGAGGAATATTTATAAGCATTTTCTATAACAACTCAACAATTATGTGGTAATAAGGTGGAAACACAAGATAGTAGTAGAGAAATAGCAAGTTATTACCACTTAATTACCAAGTAACTTATTATTATGCTATTGAAAAATTATCATATAGTATATAATATGGGTAAGGGGGTCAGAAATTGTGGGTAATAATGTGGAATCAAACATATTCCTATGAGGCAAAACAAATGAATAATAGTGCAGTAATGCTAACAATATTATAACTTGCTAGCATTAAAACAGCTGTGCATTAGAATTTCTATATGCGGACTTGTGGTAGTAACCTCATAATACTAAGGTTAAATTGGTTGATGGCACTATAGCCATTTCTTCTAAAAAGCACCAGGCAAATACTGTTATCAGATTTTGGAAAAACTGAATACCACACACAGGATAAGGTGCTTTATAATTGTTTTCCTCCTTTACAGCTCACTTAAAGGTGGCTTAATTCAACTTAGCATCCATAGGTTTCCCCTCCCTTCTTTCTCTGTCTTTACACTGTCTCATTGTCTTTCATTTTTTTCTGCCTTTTTTCCTTTCTTTGAAACTCCACCCTCACAATTTCTTGTGTAAACAAACCCCTCACTGGTTTTCTCTCTCTCTCTCTCTCTCTCTCTCTCTCTCTCTCTCTCTCTCTCTCTTCGTCCTTGACTTTAGTTTTCCTTATCCATCTTCAAGGAGAGATGGAGGGAAAGTGGCTGGAGGGAATCATGTTTCATCATCCACCCATATGAACTGAGACAGGGCCTGACATCTTCTTTTGCAGCTGTTCGTCTGAATATCATTGTTGTTTATAACTTGCTGCAATATTCAGTGGAAGGCTCTCTGTTTGGTCACATGTCAAAAGAGTTCAAGGGACCAAGTCATTACATGCAACAAAAATTAGTCTCTGGCCATCACAGTGGGGGTGGTGGGGGGGAATAAACCACTTATCTGTGGAACGTCTGCAGCAAAGCACTTGGCTTTATAAGGAGAGAGAGGATTGGGAGCACTCACTAGTGAGTGGTAGTTGCATGCAGACAAGCAGCTGAGAAGGAGGGGGAAGCACTCACAAAGCCGAGTGTGGTTTGCCTCCAGAGGGTTCAGGTTTACAATGGAGAGCAGGAAAGCAAAACAGAAACTTGAAATGGCAGAGTTGTGGCAAAAGCAGCAGCTCTCTTGACATGATGAAACACCAGCATGTTTTCTGAAAAGACGAGGCGATTTTTCATGATCCTCAGATTTCACTTCATACGCAACTGGCAAAGCAAATGGAGTCAAGAATGAATTATTGTGTTATATATTTTTTTAGGGTTTTGGCAATGGGACACTTTGAAGTGAATCTTTGGTTTGGTGTTGTGTTTTTTTTTTTTTCCTTTTTTAACTGGCTCACTAAATCCCATAAGCTGCTATAGTATCTCTAACAGCCAGACCGTGCTTTCTTTAATCATAACTAGACAGTGGCTGTGTTTTATCCAGCAAAGCCTCCTGCTTTGTAGTTTTGGGAAAGAACAACAGAATCAATTAAACAGCAAGGGGGACATGGCATGAGCAAGGAGGGGAGTAAATAATTGCAGAGACAGGTCGTGAAGAGGAACAGTAATTAACTATCCATTTATAAAAATGCAAGAGATAACATTCATGAGCTGTCACTGTTTACTCAGGACTGGAGGGACTTTATAACTGTCTCTCAGGAGCGAAGAATCCATAAACAGGCACAGGTACTGTATGTGTGCATTTGTTAAATGGAGACACACAAGTGACTCAAGGGCAACTCTAATACGCTGCAGAGAATGGAGCGAATGAAATGATAAGTTATCATGCTCAGCTGGAGCTAGACTATATGAAACCAAAGATGAACTGAATGAAGACAGAACAGTTTGAATAAAAAAGTGGAAAGACCAAGATAGAATCCAATCAGGAGAAAAACAGGTCTAAATGTGATTCGATGAAAACTGAACTCAACAAAGTCTTTTTCCCCTCTCATGAATCAAAAGTTACAGTAAATGCTGAGTGTGTTTGTTGGGGAAAAGTGTTGGGGGCCTTCAAGGTGATAAGGCCTGTAGAGGCCCAGTACATTAATGAATTGACATTACCCAAGGATCAATGGTGAAGCTCTCAGGATTTGAAAAACTACACTTAATGAAAAGGGATTACTCTCTTAAGATCAAGGTCCTCCACTTCACGTCTTCCCCTCGCTCCTCTTCTTTGGCTCTTTTGTATTCTGTTCCAAGCTCCCCCGCCCTTTCACAACAATAAACACAAAGACAGGCTCTCATTTGCATTATGACAGGGTTTCCCCAATCAACTGGTTTTAATGAAGACTTTTGCTAGAAATGTACCATTACTGCATCTCATCTTTGTTGCATTGCATTGCTGTATGAGCACACTTTGTTAATTATAGTTCAATTGAGTCTATATTGGAAGTAAAACAGATTTTATATTTTACCTGGTTTTTGCTCACTAGGATATGAAATGTGCTGAAAGTTTGTACTTTTTTGTTTTTCAGTGACAGTGTGTGCAGTCACCTTAATCACAGCGATGATCGATTCTAATAGCAGCTCAGAGCTAAGGAAAACAAATCATGCTAGAATATATGGAAATTAGCTCCAAAAATGGTTCTGAAGAATCTTTGGTGATTTATAACATAGGTTCCCAACACACATACAGTAGTTTCAGGACTTATTCTTTGCTATTGTATCACCTACGAAGCACATTAAACATTCGGGGGATTTTAGTGCATATTAATAGCAAGGTGAATTATTACAGTGCAGACGATCTTTGCAAGTTTTTGTGAATGTTTTGGTATATACATTCATAGCCATTGTTTTAGTAGTCGGTTGAACCCCTTTTGCCTTCAGAACTGACTTAATCCTTCATGGCGTAGACCCAACAAGATGCTGGAAACATTAACCTGAGATCGATGTGAATTGCCCATTTTACCACATCCTAAAGCTGCTCTTTTTAATTGGAATCTGGTGACTCTAAAAGCCATTTGTGTACAGAGAATTCACTATCATGTTCAAGAAACCAGTTACACTGTTTCGAGCTTTCTGACATGGTACCATATCCTGCTGGCAGCACACTAAAGAGATAGACATGGTCAGTAACAATACTCGGATAGACTGTGGCGTTTAAATGACGCTCAGTTGGTACTACGGGGACCAAAGTGTGCCACAAAAATATTGCCCACGCCATTACACCAACAGCAGGCTGAATTATCGATACAAAGCAGGATGGACCAAGCTTTCATGTTGTTTATTTCCAAATTTCTACGATCCACATGCTGCAGCAGAAGGTGAGATTTATCAGTCCAGGCAATGCTTTTCTAATGCTCCATTGTCTAATTTTGTTGAGCCCATATCAGTTGTAGCCTCACTTTCCTGTTCTTAGCAGACAGGAGCTGCACCCAGTGTGCTGTAGCACATCTGCTTTAACGTTCAGTGTTTGGGGCATCAGCTTCTTATCAGCTTTCTGGTCATCATGAAGACATTTTCACCCAAAGAACTGCCGCTCACTGGACATTTTTTTTTGTAAACCCTAGAGATGCCTGTATGTTACAATCTAAATACATCAGCAGGGTGTGAAAAACTCAGACATGCCTCTTTGGCACCAACAACCATGTCAAATTAACTAAAATCCTCTTGCTATCCCATTCTGGTACTTGAATTTAAACAGGGCACCTTGACCATGTCTACATGCTTAAACGCATTAAGCTGCAGCAATGGGATGCACTGATGCGCATTAATAAACAGTTGAGTAGGAGTACTTAATGAAGTGGCGAGTGAGTGTATTTATCTTATGGGTGGAAGGAACAAGCTATGGCTTACCTTTTAACAGTTTCTTTCTTTCTTTTTTTGTCCTTTTCTACATTTGCTTTTTTAATTAGATGGTGACTTTGACAGCGTCCTGTTTTTGGTATTTTAATGGTCACACCCACAAATATGTGAAATGTTGAGGAAAACCAAGGGTTTAAGCAGCTTTTTAGGACTTTCATTCTGCTGCTACAAGGCACTGGCTTTCTCTACTGAATTTTGGGTGTTTACAATTGTATTCGCTAACTTCTGAAACAGGCTGCTTTTCTAAACTCGCTCGCATTGAGCGTTTGGCACTCTAAATGCAGAATTTGAATGGAGTTTTCATTTGCTTACTTGCTCATTTGTTCATTTGTGTTAATTTGTAAACCTAACACAGTTGACCTGTATCAATTTATGTACTTCATGAGAGTGAGCACCTGCACATTCATTTGTACACTGTGTGTACACAGCACTTAATATAGTGTGCGGTACACTCATGCTTGTATTGCGTACCACGTCTGCCTCTAGATCGTCTTTCAGCTCTGACTTCCACCGTGTTTGTCCTCGCATCTGTTGGTCATCTTTTGAACATACGAACCACATTGAATTGTTGTTCCCTGTGCAGGCTTTTTTTTTTTTTTTTACTTTATTTCTATCTAAAGCTGTTAGCTAGTTAGTTAAGACTCATGAAACTTGGTGTGTGTGTGTGTGTGTGTGTGTGTGTGTGTGTGTGTGTGTGTGTGTGTGTGTGTGTGTGTGTGTGTGTGTGTGTGTGTGCCTCTATGTACATGGAGTACCAAACTCTCACCTGCTATGAATAATTGATCTGTTGAATCTAGGGCGCATGAGGTTTGTATGCAAGAAGGCAGCTGCTGCAGCGGGAAGGTACCTTACAGTTTGTTTTAAAAGAAACATGTAAGGGCTACCAGGATGTCGAGATTAGTGAACTAGAAAATGGCACGGTTGTCTGTAGACATGGATCTATACTGGCCTGATGACTCCAAAGCAGAGCTATGCAACTCTAAATCATTAATCAGAAAAAAAAAGCTTTTAGTGGCATGTACTGTAGCTGGAATGGGCTATGCAAAAATATAAAAGGAGAGGTATTGTCATTTCTACATGTGTCAGCATGGTGCAATCAATCACAACAATTGATGTAAAAAATCTGAAGGAAATTTTCAGGACTTGATTGTAGAACAAAGGTTCTTGACAATTGGGGGAAAATGTCTCGATATTTGTTTATAAATAGCAACACAATGACAATTTGATAGGTAAAAACAATCTGAATATTTGTCCGGTAAACACGAAATTATTCCTGTTAGTGTGACATTGTTAAGTCATCCAGTAAACTCACGTTACCTGTGCTAAGATTATAGTCTTTCAGCTGACAGGTATGTGAAATGAAGGGGAGTTTGATGTAAAACTCCAATCAGATTGAGGCAAATTGTAGGGTACATCACCGTGCTATTAGACTGATTGGAATGTTATAAATAATAGATTTTTATATTTTGTGTTGCTGTTTGAATTTGAAAATGAGAAAGAAATCACTTTTACTTTTGGCCCACACTGGTCATTCCGCTCTGCTTTTCTAAGCACTGTGTTAATTTATTAACTCCACGGGGAAATTTCAATACTTTGCATTCCCCTTCTAGAGAAACATCAAAGCACAGGGTCAGTTAAAGAGCATCAGCCCTGGAGCTGGTAATGATTCAATGCCTTGTTCAGTTTCTTCATTGGGGAGATGCTTGCTGACACAAGGCTTGTAAGCAAGTCCTCCGGTACATAGAGTAACTGCAAGTCCTGTAGACATGTTTTCCCATGTGCACTGGCACTCTTTAAAAACAACCTCCCACTTCTCCAATTACATCTTTCTTAAATTAGATGGAGTCGGCAGATTAACTTATTGTTCGAGACTCTTTTGTCATTTGCTCCTTCTCCGTCTGCCGGCTCACTGTCACACAGTATCACTACAGCTGAGTTGTCACTCTGACAAAGACATGCAATGATTGGCTATGCTGCACTCTGTCACTGACATACATGCGCATGATTGAACAAGACACAGCAACTGGACCAGCCAGGCTGACTGACATCCATCCAGTCAGCTGTTAGAAGCTATAAAGTCAGCAAAAAACTCTGCAAAGAATTATTAAGTGTGCGGCACAGGAAACTGGAAGGAGTGTTATAGAGCCTGTGTATGCTAAGCTTTAATTGCTTGGTGCATTTATTTTTAAAAAGCCAACTATTTTATCTATTTGTTTAATCAAAGAGAAATCATAATTTAAATTAATTTAGATCCACTCTTCCAACTCAAAATATACTTACGATAATGAACGAAAATTTGCAATAATGATATTTATGACAATGTTTTATCAGTGATTGCAGCTTGCAGCCTGCAGCATTGATTAGTGCAAACAAAATGAGGAGCGCTTTCCATCCTTCTTTTCCAATGAGCTGCTGTCATTGATGATGGACTACCCTTTTCAAAGTGAGAATCTACTGCCACGATTTGCCAGCGGCAGCATTATAGTGCAATTGTAGTGATACAGCATTTATACAGTGACACAGCATAAGCCAAATAACAAAAGTAGCCAAGGTTGTGTTTTCAGTGGAAATTTTAAGTAAACACATAACTGCTTAACACTTTACTTTAATGAGGACAAAAGTGACTTAAAATAGTTGCACGATCTTGTCACATAATAAAACTAAGAAATGATACATGTTGTGTTTTGGGTCAAAGTTTTTAACTAGTGCTCAAAGTGCTCCTTTATTATCATGTAACTACTTCAGTAATTTGCATCAACCTCCTTATTTCTCCAGCAAAGTTAGTAATTTATTTACTTTTGGATTGCACATCACCAGCTGTTAGTATCTCCTCAAATACCTTCATAGCCTGGTTGTTCTCAGTGCTGTGTATTATCCTCAAATAGTGAAACAAGTTTGTTGTTTTCACCTTTAGCAGGAATAGTTTTCTTGCATATGTTGCAAAGTATTGTTTTCTTTTGAGTAGCTCCGTTTTTAGGTACAAAGTCTGTATCGGAGACTGACATGTGGTTCTCGATCTCGATGTTCCTGGGTTTGTGTAGTTCCCTGTGGAACATAAGTACATAACGTCACAGTATCACCGCTAATGCTTTGGTTATGTTTGTTTGCTTGCCTTTAGGAAAAATGTTAGGGGTGATCAAAACGTTTTGAGAGAAGATCAACTAGAATAAAAAAAAACTTCAATTATTTCAGTTTGGCTGTTCTCACATTCAAGACCCTCTTCTTGGGCATGTCCAGACAACATCCAGTGCAACTGCTTTTCCAGATTGGTCCCACTGAGGCAAAATCAAAAATAGCATCCAGTCCGGAAGTTTATGAGAATGTCATTTTTAAATTGAGGAACACACAAACAAAACAATGTGAGATTGGAAAATGTAAATCCAGTAATGCTGTTGATTGTTATGAATCTCTTCCCCACTGGCATTCATCTAGTATTACTTTCTGATGTTCTTTTAATCATCCATTATATTATACCAAACTTCTCAGAGCTTTGTAAGACTGTTTTAGCTGATAAAATAACATAAGGTAAGAAGTACTACTTTAAGTAAACAAAAATATTTGATTCAGTTCACAGCAAATTTTACTTATATAGCACCAAATCACAACAACAGTTGTCTCAAGGCGCTGTTATATTATTCATTCTGTTATTACTAAAAACAAATTGCAATTGGCTTATTTACACATATTATCTCTGTGTGTTATTAAGAAAATTTTTGTTGTCTTATTAACAGTAAAAGCAATGGTGCAATATTTTTTGGTTTGGGTTTTTTGGTTATACTGGCTAACATCATTGTTTATGAAGACATGGTAAAGAAAGCTTCAAATTAATTAAAAAGGTCTTCTTCTCTGGGATCTCATATGTACAGCTATACTTTCATTCAGAAATAAAATTTCAGTATCTTGTGAAATAAGACTGAAGAGGTATAGATATCCATTCATATCCATTTATACTGCGAATCACACTGTAAAGATTTCTCTGCATTTGTAGCGTTAGAGGCTGTAAACACCTCTGAGAGCCAATATAAAGGATAATTATTAGCCACTCCACCAACGGGAATTGTGTTATAAATGCTATCACTTTAATAGAACTACATATGGATATGTTTTGGATGATTTATATAAGTTTGGCAGAACCATTAATTTAGTTTGGGCAGTGCAGTGCAATATCGCCACAGGGAGTGCAATATATTTGAATCATTTTGCTTTGTGCTGTCATGATAAATGAAAGTAGTTGGTGGCTGATAGTGTTGCTGTCAACAGTCGTGATTTTTGGCTAGTGTGCCTGTGTAAGAATACGCATGGATGGTGTGTACATGCTGTACGCATGCATAAGTGTATGTATGCATTTGCAGCTGTGCATACATGCATGATGTATGGCATCAGTGGATTTTTAAGAGAATAATCTGAAGGTGTGAAGTGTAAAAGAGCAGGAGGTACAGATGCTGTTTAGAGTCCAAGCGGAATTAACTCTTAAGTCAGTTAATTAACATGTTGGTATTAAACATCTGTGGATAGCTCAGCCATCAGCCTTGCTCCTCTTTGCCTGGCTTCTTCAGCATCTCCAAATTCCGTCTTTGAAATACACAAACTTTATATACTCAAACACTCTCCACAAATCTTTTCCGTTAGTCTATACATGCGCTGTAAGATGTCGCTTGTTTAGAGGAGTTATTTTTAGGACCTCTGAACTGAGAAACACTGTTGCCACTCGTACAATGTCTGCCTACTTTATGTTTAACTTCCCTCTGGTTTGTCTGATCCTTTTTTATGTGCTGGTGTGCTGTGTAGCATCTAACCAACATTCTCAGTTGCAACTGTCTGCAGCAGGGAGTAAAAGTAAGAGAGGCCTCTGTCATTGTTTTATAGATCTATCAAGGGCCACACAACTGACCTGCCAGTACTGTTAACAATACCAGACAGCCATAATATAGCACTTGGCAAGTTAGAAATATCAGTCAAGTGGGAAATACAATGGTCTGTATAACCCTGACATAACTTGGCAGCTTGTGCCAGCCTGCTATGTGACTGGGCTTCAGTTCTCACCTGCTCTCTATACTTTTACTGTTTTTCTCTCTTGGCAGGGATGTAATCAGAAACATGAAGCCATTCTGTCCCTTGAAAAGAAGCCAAGCAGACAGAAGAGTGATCAAATTATAATTAATGTGCAGGAAGTGGTCACACTGTGGAAGACTGTTGACAGCTTACAGCTTCACAGCACACACTGTGCTGATATGCATGGAACAAATCACAGGAATAAAACATGGAAAAGAACAACCAAATGTAAATCAACAGCAAGAGCCCTGCTGCTCTGAAAAACAACTTGTGGAATTTAACTTAATCCTCTGAATATTTTATGAAGATCCCGACACTCCTAAAGTCTCATTATATGAAGTGATGAGGTGAATTAAGGTAAAAACTAATTGATTTCCTGCATAAAATCTTATGCAGTTAATATTCTCCTCACACACACACGGGAAAAGATACCTCTCCACCAGAAGAATATCATGGCGATACTCTGCATTTCTGCAAAAAAAAAAAAACAATTATATTCTGCTACATTTCTAAAAGGTCTGCAGCATTGTCACTGTTCTCACCCATTTTTATTTCATTCACCAGAAGAATAGTCATGCAACCTTATGAGGCAATATTGCCTGTAGTGGGGTCGGGAAATGGCAAATGAGACAAAATCTATAACATTTTGCAGTCAACTGTAAAATAGAGAAAAAAAACAAATATTCCCCGGCAAGTGTTGTCGGTCACAGCTGTTGGCAGGGGCGTTCATGTGTGAGTTTGCTGTTCAGTCAGAGAATAATGGCAGTAATCAGTGCTTTTAACAAGTCAACAGAGAAATACTTTAAAAATGCTAATGAGAAAGAGCTTGAGTGAAAGTATAATTTTTGTGCCATTACGGCTGTTTCTTTTTCCTTGAACAGTAAATACTTGCATGTGTGCTTTTGTTCCAGCTTTGCTAATTAAAATAAATATGCAATCACTGACCCACACTGAAAATGTCAGGAGCTGACGTTCTGCTTGCTATGAAAGGCTTATGTAAGTTAATACGAACAGAAACGATTGAATGCAAAAACACAATTTAAAGAGGGTAAGTTTCACTGCGGCCTTGTGCCTTAAGACTCTTGTTAAAATTGTTTAATGTTTGCAATTCAAACCATCTAGGAAAAACACACACACATATATAAGAAGATGTGATCATTTATTCAACAGTCCAGTGCACTGACTTATAATTATTGACCACTGTATGCATGACCATGATTGCAAACATGTTTTGAGTGCTAAGTGAGCTGAGACATTATTTAGAACCAGCCAATAGTAGAGGCAAAAACACCAGAGAGCTTATCAGGGTCTTTGGAGAGACACAGGAAATTGAGTTTGTCCAGTCTAATGATGGGCAGAGTCTCACGGCTTTACAGACATACCATTTCTCTCCTATTAGCAAAGATGTGTTATTCATGAGGGCAAAGCTAGTGTGAACTACGTTTCATTGATATTCTACACAGTCACTTCTCATTGTCTGGCAAGGGACCCGTGCCATTCTGTTTTATTCATTCATTTATCTTTTTCTATTTCTAACCCTGAAAAAAAAAAAGGGGGGAACTTGGTGATGACGATGGTCAAGGGGTCAAAAGTGATTGTCTCTGTAAAGAGCTATGGATACCCTTTCTCATCAGTGGGAAACTTTATGGGAAAATTGGAAGGTGAAAGACCTGTGATGCAAAGTGAAGTGTTAATAGACGGGCCAGACTCCTACCAGAAATAGCTGTGCTTTTTCCTTTTCCAAAAACACATTATCTCTCTTTCAGAGCTTCGCCTTTTTTCTGCCAAATTCCAATAGGCACTATTGGCATATATATGCACTGTCATGCCCAAAAGCTATTTATATAATACAATATGAGCTGAAAGGCGTATTGTGTGAGCACACAATGCAGTTATGATAAACACTATTTTTTTTACATTTAACGTCAGCATTCCCACATAATGCTTATTTGTTCCTCTGTGCTGAAAACCAGTCTCCCTATTGAAAATCTCTATAAGCAAGAGTAATTCAGCCTTTTATGCTTGTCATGCTGACATGATCTGCCATGTCGCCGAACCGGCTACACGTGTTATGTGATGTGGCATTGTGTGAATCAGTCCCTGTGTGCAATTATATTTCCATCTGTATTTCACGTAGCGTTTAGTGGCGCAAGTACAATGCATGTAGAGATCACTGAGCTGGCAGGTATTAAAGTCTCCAGTGGAAATAGTGGAGATGCACGTTACGGCGGCTGCAAAACAAAGCACAAATGCCCTGAGCGTAACTGGAAACACTGAAAAAGGTGTTTGGAGCTCCCCAGAACCTAAATATGCATGGAGAACAGATTATGTCAGATTGTTTCACCATCAAAAGGGCATCCACATTATACAGTATGTTCATGTAATTTAAAGCCTCATCTGGGCTGACATTAAAACATTTTATTCATAGGGGAGGAATAAACATTGCACCTTTTTCTGCAAAGTGGTAAAGAAATAAAGAAACATCCATTTTAGGGCAGGGTAAAGAATCTATTACTTTGTCCTGACAAGCTGAGGAGAGTGAGAGGCGAGGAGGCGCATCCTTATGTGTCCAACATGATTAGCAGATTACTGATTCAAACTGTCTCCCTATCAAGGCAGCATCTACATTCTCATCCCCTCGCTTTCCCCGTGTATCAGACTTATCACTGTCTTTGGACTGCTCCGACAATTTAGCTGAAGACATGCATGAAGTAAGGTGTTAATGGAAATAGTTCAAGGCCTCAGAAAATAGTTATTTGAGTGATAAGATCGGTTTTATGAAAAATAGAATCCCTTGGATGAATTCCTGCAGCGAGCCTAGTGAAATAAGTATCTAATCTGAGAACGAATATAAAAGCATTAGAAGGATGACATTTGTTTTATTGTGTGCGTTCTTCCTCAAAATGTGTCTTCTGTAAAGGTCAATTTACTAATAAAATGTGACACCCATACCAAATGAAATGATTAGAAGGCCACATCTCAAGTTTGCGCTTGTTCCTGCGTAATGCAAATTTTCCTGAAAGCGTGGCTGGAGAATTTACTGTGTCTTGTCTTATTTGTCTGATAAATAAAGCAAACCTTTATGTTCCCAATGGTAATGCAAAACATTTCCACCTATTTACTCAGTCAGCGGGTGCCACGCTTGATACATGGCCACAGAAATGGAAAGTAGAGAGAAAAAATTGAGGTATAAAAAAAGCCTGCAGAGTGACAAATAAGTGGAACAGTTCTCTTGTTTGTTATTGATTGTGTTAAAAATCCGGTAGCCCTGATGCAGGTCATGACAGTAACATCACAAGTCTAAAAAAAGATTAGGTTTGTTGAAGTTATCTCACGGCATGTCTCGGTCTCTAAAATTATATTCACCTGTATACCAGCACACAGAAACACGCTCTTACACTCAACCTTTTTGACTGTGTTCAACTGTGAAGAATCACCTCATTTAGTGAGCACATTTCTGGTTCAGGAGGATGCATGCATTTCCATTGTTGCCCAGTGGCAGGGCTTAACAAATAGGATTAGATCCGTGCCCGAGAGAGCACACTTGTGTTCAGGTGACACACCGCTCCATGCTTCGGCTCTGCAACTAGACACAGAGAATTACTGTTAAAGGTCAGTGGAGTCAGACGCTGAATGTCACAGCTTAGCCACAGTTTGGCAAGAAAATACATTCAGATAAATAGCCCCTTCTCTTGGTAGAGAGTAATTCTGCCCCTGAATTTCCAGCATAAAAGACCCAGGATTATAGGGTGAGTTAAAAGGCAACAGAGGCATATCGATTAGAGGCAGTGAATCACAGCTCCACTATGCTGTGAATAATAAACTGGGTACAAGACAGCCAGGGGTTTTCAGATGGAACCTTCATGACAGGCTGTGAGTTGTGTTCATTTTAGATGAGACCTCAGATAAGTCACATCTCCCATCTCAAGGATTGCAGGAATCATGTCACTGATCACAAAGCGCCTCAGAGTAGCTTACTACAAGTTTAAATAAGCATTCCACACCCCATTTAACAACACAAAGTGACTGATCACAGCCTGCGCTCGATGCAAAGAAGTGCCAGTGGACTCAGCAAAGGGAGTGGACTCTTGATAGCATATCTCCCAAAGGTGGGAGAGAATTGGAAAGCGTCATTTCTGAAATAGCTGCATATGTGTCGAATCAGAGAAGTGTTGCACCAGAGATTCAGTCAGTTTCACTGAGGCATCTTGTGACTCAATGGAGCAGGTGTTATTGTTTGCCGTCTTTAATAGACTCCTCATTGCGGGCCTAAACAAACTTATCTGATTTGGGCTGCAAACTGTGAGCGAGAAGGTCCATATGCGTACACACTCAGTGCCACGAGTGAAGAAATCAGAGAGCTGATGTAAGCGCAGTGTTAAAACAAAGCACATAATGGACTTAGGATGAGCTACGCATGTCTTTGACTGGCACAGAAACAGATGATGAAACAGTGGAAAAATCACAGATTCTGTGTTATTTTTTCGTTGCCTGTGTTGTATAACTTCAATATGATGCTAATTTTTACCCAGAGAACTGGTGTGGATATAGAGATAGCAATTTTTGTCTGTTTGAACGACCAGCCTTTTGGTCCACGATGAAATATGACAAGCAATATGTTGTAGATTGCCAGCCATTTATTCTACAGATATATTAAAGGTCGAAATGGGACCTTAACTGTCTTGCTGAAAAATATAATGTGATTACAGTATTGCATTACTTTGTAATGGTTTACACCCAAAGCTGATGGTTTTATATGCAGTATTTAAGTTTTTTAAGTACTGAACTAAATACAGAGGTTCTAAGTCACAAGTTGCAGTTATTTAATTTTTCTTTGTTGTGTTTCTTTGTACGTGTGTGTGTTCAAACTGCAGGCTGTGGACTGGAGTTCCTGCTGGTTCTCTGTGGGCTTGAGTTTTCTTGGTCCTGCCCCCGTCACTGTATCTGCTACACTGCACCCAGCACCGTCTCCTGTCAAGCCCACAACTTCCTGTCGGTACCTGATGGAATTCCTCCCGACAGCGAGCGCATCTTCCTACAGAACAACAAGATCCATCGCTTACTACGAGGACACTTCAGCGCCAACACCGTCACTCTCTGGATCTACTCCAACAATATCACATACATTGAGCCATCGACCTTTCATGGCTTCACATTGCTGGAGGAGCTGGATCTAGGAGATAACCGCCACTTGCGGTCCTTGGCTGAAGACACTTTTCATGGGCTGAGTCGGCTCAACGCACTTCACTTGTACCGTTGTGGACTCGGTTCACTTCCAAATAACATTTTCCAAGGTCTCAGAAATCTTCAGTATCTCTACTTGCAGGTATACTTTGTACACAATTTGTCTTTTACATGTTCATTTCTTTATCACTAAGACTACTAATGCTGTTCATTTTATATAAATGCACTCAAACACAACCCACACAGAGTAATCATGCGATGTCAAGACTTTGATGAGTCAACTAAATGACAAGCTAATCTTGCATTGGTAGGGTTAGGAATGCTCTAATTGAGTAACAGGGGGCTTACTCTCTGAGACACTTGAAATTGAAAAGATGATAACAGATTGATGAAACTTCTTCATAAAGATTTTTATTTCCATGTGTCTTTCCAGGATAACCACCTGAAGTACCTGCAGGATGACACATTTATGGATCTCCACAACCTGAGCCACTTATTCCTGCATGGAAACCGTTTGTGGAGCCTTAACCAGAACACCTTCAGAGGTCTGCGAGCCTTGGACCGTTTGCTTCTGCACCAAAACCAGATAGAGTGGGTTGACCGTTTGGCCTTCCATGACCTAAAACGTCTCACCACCCTCTACCTGTTTAACAACTCCCTGATAGAGCTGTCTGGACAGTGCCTAGACACGCTGCCTGCCCTGGAATATCTACGTCTTAATGACAATCCTTGGTCATGCGACTGCAAGGCCTTGTCATTATGGGAGTGGTTAAAACGATTCAGAGGTTCAACATCTTCCGTTGGGTGCCAGTCACCAGTTGATATGGTTGGGAAAGACCTCAAGGAGCTCCGAAAGGAGGACTTCCCCAACTGTTCACCAACTGTTCCAAGCTCAGAATCCAGGGCCCAGACTAACAATTTATCTGGGACAGTGAATCCATCTATGAATCGTGGAGTAGCACTGGGTTCCGGAGGGCAGACCAACATAGTGCATCCCTCAAGACCTGGTCGTTCTCGAAACTGCACAAAGCCTCGTAACAGGGTGAGCAAAGGGAAAGGTGACAACGAGGTTCACCATTCAAAGGAGGTCATGGCAGACAAAGAAGATTCCTCCCCAGATTTCACAGAGGGGGGAAAACATGACCACACATCCCCAGATGGCACAGTCACAAGAAGAAAGCACAAGTGTACTCCCCGGACCACTGTTCGCCCCCCTAGTGGGGTTCAACAAGCCAACAATAGGGCAACCTTATCCCAGTCTTTACTACATGCCAACGCCCTCTTTGTGGCCTTGATAGTGACAAATACTGACTACATTCTCCGCTGACCTTCAGAGGGTTTAGGCAATGCTAATCACAAAAAATAAGTCCTCAGATCCTCTCTTGCTCCTGCACTACAAAGGCCTGAGTGTCTTTTTATGTATGTGTGTGAATTGATTATATGTGTAAACGTAGTGTAGGGAGCTTACCTGTTCAAACTGAAACAGGTATCAAAGCATCAAACATCAACAAGAGCAAAACTCACAGCACAAAAATGGGAGAGACTGAGAATGATAGGTGACATGACAGGTAAATGCAGACCAAGCTTGCACTGCCAACACCAATATGATTTAATCACTGTACGTATTTGTGTCTTATACATTTTAAGTTTCCTTTTAAGTAAGCTGGAGTTCTAACAACCACAATTTGGTGAAAAGAGAACAAAGAATACGGTGGAGCTTGCAGGGTAAAACTTGTTAGCTAGTTGGCTCTGAAATGGATAAGACAGGTCTTTAAGTGCCCCATTGAGCTTTATGTTTGAGTATAAATGCGAAGGCAATGAACCTGTAAAGCCTCCAGTGTAAGTTTTATCTCACTCTCATCCTATCTGACAAATGTGTTTTTCTGTTGCATCCTTCGCCAACAACAGGTCCAAACAATTCGATGTGTTTATCATAAACAAAGAGGTAAAGTGTAAGCATGGCAATAAATTGTGAGTCGATATGAAACACAGGGATTTGCCATTCTCACTACCAAGTGAAAATCTATAGCCACAGATGTTTTTATGGCCATAAAAAGTGCAACCAGTAAGCTCATACACAATACGAAGCCGTAACTAATTCTAAAAACTTCTCTCTACATAATGCTGGGTTTTTTTTCAGGTACTATACCTTCTGCCTAACATTTCTACACAACTCTTTCTGACACCTTAGTTTACACCACTTCTCTATTTTTGTGCAACTGAAGACTAAGCTGCTAATTGTTTCAAGATGATAAGGACTGCCATCCGCTGTTTTCATTCGCTTGGAAAGCACTGCGCGTCTCTGGGAGATCAAGCTGTGAATAATGAAGAGTTTGTCTATATCTTGTGTCAGATGTTGTTCATTTTATTTTATTTTTTCCTAAGACACGAAAAGGACCTAGAAATGGATCCCTGCTGCAGGGCCCACAGGAGCCTTTGAGGTCAAGGGTCAAATGGGGGCTTCTCTGTTTCCCAGTGAGGATGTGTTAAATGATCCCTCTTGAGTGAGGACATCCTTGCCTCATTGAGAATATGAGGAACACATTTTTTTGGAATCGCTTACCTTCAAAGGGACACAACACAACTCTGGAGAAAAAATGTATGCTTACATTAAACGACTCTTGCGATCAATAAGTGTTTAAAAAGAACAATTTGAATGGAGCATGGCGAAACTAGGATCATGCGGTGACTGATGCGATTGTTCATGGATGTAGAGAGCAAGACAATCGCGTCTGAAGTAACAAGAGGATGGAGTAAAACGCAGATTGGAGATGGACTACTACAGGACATGCTGTACCGCTGGAGCTGTTGTGCCTGCCTAAAAAAAAAAAAAGTACTGATAAGACAGTGTCCATATCAGTAATGTGAACTGTACCAGTAACAATGGAGACCGGAGGACTTCTCGCAGTGCTGATATTAATCATTTACTGTATTACTATGACAAAAAAAAAAAAAAAACAATATCAGTGACATCAATGATGATAACAGGGTTTCTCACTCCTCCTGTCAGGAGGAGTATTTACATTTTTTATTTTCTGGTGACTTGTTTATTTTTCATGGTATATTTTTAGAACCTCTTATTTGTTAATGCACAATTCCTCACCTCCTCTTTCTTGTTCTGCCGTATGTCTATTAATCATTCTTTTTTTCTTTCTTTGCCATAATTAAATTGTTCAGTAAGTTATCATCAAAGAACAACAGTACAAAAATGTTTATAAAGATATTAAAATCTATATCTTCTTATGTCTACCTCTGCAGTCTGCGCCTGTTTATTTATTTGCAGTTAAGACTTGGCTTGTTTGGATGAAGTTAATTTTATGCTTAATCCCCCTTTCTTGGCTTTTTCCTTTTAATTTGTTTAAAGCAGAAATTGATTGTGTCAGCAAATTTAGCGTTTTCCTCACCCCACTTACCACTCTGTCTATGCTGCGCTTTGCAATGTGTCTTCCTTGATCAGGCACTACTGGCTAAACTCTAGCTGCCTCTAACTACTAGCTCTCTTCTGTCTGTAAACACTAATGATTGATATACAGTATATGAATGTACAGAATAAATATTAACCTGTTATAGGATTGACAGGTGGAGGGAAAGTGTGGCTAACTTCCTGACAAAAGGAAAAAAAGAAAAATTCAGATATGACATTCAGGCTGTAATGTAATAGACTACAGTTCAATAAATCATATCAGAGCATTAGGGATATTAATGAAAGTGTCTCGTAGAATCTGTAGCTATTCCAGGTTATCATTATTATTAGTGGGCCTATAGAATAGAGCTTCTATTTCCTCTCACTGTGATAGAAATTGATCCACACGTGAGTAAATTTAACTTTTTTTTAAATTCCAGTTGAATTAAATTCCTGTTAAATGATAAATGAGTGCAGAATGAGTGGTTGTATGCATGAATGAGAGCGTTGTACAATTATATTTAAATTAATAGCAGGTCTGGTGTCTGGTTTTGATGCTCTTTTACCTTCCACTTCCACCACTTGTAACCTTCAGCTCATTTGAGCACCCACACATACTTAATAGGCACTCCTACTCTGCATCTTACAGTGAGTTTAATTCATTTAAATAACTCCATCTACATTTTGGTTTTATAAAGATTTTGCCAAAACACTGAAAATGAGATAAAGAAATTTGAATAATAGAGGTACACCAGATTTTAATCACACACAAAAACATGCACAATTTCGAGTTTTGGTCATGACATAAGAAGCAAAGGTATTATTAATCATCTAAATGTTCTCTTCAAATGAAACCAAAAGCATCCAGATGGACACTGTGCATTTTCTGGACTCCAAATCAAATGATAACAATCTAGTAGAAAGTCAGCCAAATTAATTTTTCTCTTTTCCATATTCATGTTTGAATGAACTAAACATGGTGAAAGATAAGCAGGAAAAATACGAGGGCTCCCTCTTTTCATTTGGAACTCTTGCTGAAGCCAATGGGCTGTGGACTGTCTAATAAGCTTCTTCTCATGCACACAAACAGCCACTAATGTTTAATTTGGTGATTGTACTAAAGAGAATTAAGCAAAGATGTGCATTTGTTTTATTATCTGCTGTGCTTCTAGCTTTGTTAACTGGAATATTTCTATTTTATAAACATTGTGTTGTAGCTTGTAACTGACTAGAGTTTGAATGAAAATGAGCTTTATATGGAAGCTGAATTTGCTGTTAGAATATCTGAAAATAGATTCATTCTATAAAGCAAATTGCTAACTATTTTTCAGGGTATCTGGTAAATTGGTATTTTTAAAAGTCGGATTTCATTCTTCACCTTTTTGGGTCTTTCTGCTATTTCGTGGATTATGGTCTGAACTACATATACAATTCTTCATAATTCAAATTAGGACACATAGTAAGACTAATGTTGAGCACCCAAAGTGACACAGATAGCATTTACCAAAACCTTAGAGAAAATGTTACCAGCTCTCAGTTTTACCAGTTTAAAGGCCACAAGGCTGAAATGTTAGCACATAGGTGTCAAACTCTGGCCCGCCGGCCAAATTTGGCCCGCAGCCTAATTACATTTGGCCCGCAAAGCCATACCAAATTACTATTAGAGCTGGCCTACTGGTATTATACAGCTAATATATATATATATCGTTTTGTATTAAGCTTTGCTTGTTCCATATTCAGTTTTTCAGCAAAACTTGTTTGAGTCCATAAGAAAAGATTCATTCTTATATCTGGAGGAAGATTTTTTTTTTCAATAAATATTAATGTTAGCCCGCGACTTTGTTCCAGTTTTGAATTTTGGCCCACTGTGTATCTGAGTTCGACACCCCTGTGTTAGCAGGTTTGTTGAGCTGTCCAAAGTAAACTAGTGAAATTGAGACATCTTAGCTGTTTGCCTCAAGTTTTGTTAAAATGCCACCTATTGACCTATTGGATATTAGATAGCAGAGTAATATGATTTTGTTTAGAACCACAGATAAATATATAGTTCTAATCAATGAAAAGGATGAGCATCGTGGAATTTTTCAAAATTTTGGGAACTAAAAGATGAATTAACAGATTTTCCATTCTTTATGTTAAGCTAAGGTTATTGACTATCGGCTATAAATTCACCATATGCACTTTTATTCTACATCTTTTATTCTAGCTCTTAGCAAGAATGTAAATTGGAGTATTTCCAAATTATCAAGATATTTAGTTTAGGTGTTTGAGACCTAGTGTAAGCGCTCACGCCTTCTGATTTGAAAACTCTCTCTAGATGGTCCAAACTACTGACAGCTGTCAGCAAAAACAGCTCAAAATATTAGCTGAGAAAGTTGTAAGAGCTGGGAAATGGTGCAGGCAATTATTGAACAGCAGCATTTTCATACAGAATCAGGCTGACAGAGATTACGTCATCTCCCACAGATCACCTGTTGTAGCATGTCTTATCGCAAAACTTAAATAATTTCCAGCCTCTAGCTCAGATGTTCTCATGTGATAATGTCTTAATTACGCATTTATTACATGAATATGCAGAACTCGTGGGTTAAACCACAACAGTTTTCAATCTTGGCACCCAATTTTCTAATTTCACCTACAAACCTGTGCGTGCATGCACATGCATGCATAAGATATTACATCAACAATATCTGTCCACAGACATGCAGACACAGGGGCAGACTGTAAAAACCTGCCACAGCAGTCAAAGCTGCTTTTGTGCTACTTCCTGCCAGGTGTCCAATGGATCATAGGATGCCATGATTAAAAACACGCACACACATACACAGAGCTACAAGGTGAAAACAATAGCAGCAATGCTGTTGCAGCTGGTAACTAGCTTAAAGCCCTAAAAAGAGTGGCTCTACAAAGGTTTTAAACCAGTGATATCAAAAACAAGACAAACCCTCATCACAACTTGGACTTAGGATGCCATTATTTGTCAAATCTAACTGTATTTATTTAGACTTATGACACAGATATTTTACTCTGATATGAGTGAAATAAGGTAAGTGTAATATTTTGATTCTCACTAAACATGCTAGTTGTATTAATTTCTTGCTCTATTTATTTAGCAGCCCTAAGTGCAGACAAAAGTCAAAGAATTAATGACACCAAAACCAGATAAGCACTGTGTGAGTTTTACATCAAATTGTTTGATTTTCTGCAACTTTGAGATAATTTTGTATCTGACTCACTCTCATCTGAGTTGACCCACTTATTTGGAAGGTGCATCAAAGACGCGTGAATAATTGTAATTGTCTCATTGCAGAGGAAATCTCAAAGCAATCATACAGTCAGTACCTAATTCAGCTGGAAGAGCCTCTGTATAAAAAAAAAAGGTAGGGCACCAACTGTAGCATTAGAAGCTGGGGCCAAAATGCTGCTGCATAATTAAAACACAAGATGAGGAGAAATAAGTTCTAAAATGTGGAATCATTAACAAAATGAGAGAAGCTTTGGGAAAGAGCAGGAGGCTACAGTACATCAGTAATTGAGCGGTTAGAGGGAGGGGAATTGGCTCAGATTCATGGGGGAGGAAGTGACACATGAAGGGAACACAACCAGACATGATATCACAGCAATGAAACAGAGAAGAAAGCAAGTGGGAAAAACAGAGAAACAGTGGAAAAAACAAATAAAAGAAGTGTGTGTTATTTCAAAGAAGCCCAAAAATCTTTTTTTCCAGTAAACACACACACAGATACAAACATAAGAAACACCAATCCCTTATCACACATCACCACAACACACTGCTGGCCCTAATATAGCGCCAGTATAAGAAATGTTCTCATCACTTATTCATGCAGGAAAGATGTTGCTTGTTGATTTATCCGTGTCGACAGTATTGTGTACACAACACAGAAAACAGGTCAGAAAAACCCGCACCCCCTTTAAAAAAATAACAACATCCTTTGACTATCTGTGCCCATTTCTTGGTTTTTAATTGACTCGCTGTCACTGCTGTGTGGCTTTAATTAAAACCATGCAATTAGAAAATTGAAAAGGAGATGAAGAAACTGGGTGAGCTGGAAAGAGAGACGGCACACTAGGGGATGTGATAATTAAGAGCCGGAAAACACCACAAAACGCCACAACACTTGCACCTTATGAGACTCTTCATTCCCCCGTCTCCTCCGAGTCCCACTCTCCCCGCTCAATCACAAAGCTAATGTCACCTCTTTCTCCATAAAAAAAAAGAGAGAGAAAAAAAACGTTTTTATTCTGGCTCTTTTATTTGGTCTATTTATTTAGCTTAAAATCCCCCCAGAGCAGTGGCGTGCTCCAATTCTCCAAACCAGCCAGCCTGCATACTAAACTAAGAGGACTTGAGCAGCCCAAGGCCACAGCACCACCTGCATGGATTTGAGGCTTGCTAATCCTCTCTTATTTGACCTCAAGTCAGATGGAATATGCAGAAAAATTACTGAAAGTCAGCATGACATGTTTCTCCATAACAATACATCTAGGTTAAATTATTTTCTGTTGCCAGGTAGGGGAGGGGCTGGTTGGGGGAGTGTTTCTTTTCATGAATCATATTCCCCTGGTGTTGATTTTACTGGGGTGAATTCTCTGTTGTGTACAGTTGTGCCCTAAAGTTACCCTGAATGTAGTTGCTTTCCAGCTGAACCGTGCATCATCACAGTTTAAATGTCCACTCTCAGAAGTGCGGCATCACGAAGAAGCCAGTTCTTTGGCAGCCACATTTCTCATGTGGTTTAAATTTGATGTGCTTCCACTTTATCTGACTGACTAAACTCAGTCTTTCTGTGAATGCAGTCTATATTTTTTACATATTGAATACAATGCACATTCAAAGGCCACTTCATTAGGTACACTAGATCAGCGGTCCCCACCCAACCTTTTTTGCGCCACGGACCGCTTTATGTCCAACAATATTTTCAGGGACCGGCCTTTAAGGTGTCGCGGATAAATACAACAAAATAAAACCAGTACTGGTATCCAAAATAAGGAAGATTTATTCATAACACACGGTAAAAAAAAAGCCCAGGAAAAACCGTGTTAACGATAAAAATGATTTTACAAAAATAACGACAAAATAATAACAATAAAAACCGATACAAATGCTGAAAACCACCAATTTCACACCCAAGCCTCAACTCTTGCGGCCGGTATCAAACAACTCACAGGGCCCAGGGGTTGGAGACTGCTGCACTAGATCACCTGGTGAAAATCATCAAATCAAATGTTAGCAACTCAGCAACAGTGTTGCCAACTCCTCAGTAAGGAAAATTGCTATTGGCTGTCCTAAAAGTCGCTAAATGACGTCATCGCCTAATTTGCATAATTGGTCATGCTAATGTAATTGTAACCTACATTGTTGGAGAGAGAAATAACCTCGTGGAAGAGACAGAGTGAGTAAAAACGTCTTAAATGAATTTAGAATTTATTTAGAACTACAAATTAAATTTCTTTTAGCAATTAAACCTTTTAATGTCACAATTCCAACCCTGCTCCTTTATTCGGGCCTGGACTGGCAAAAGTGACCCGAGATTGGCACTCTGGTGGAGTTAATTTGGGTGTGTGTGTGTTTATAAGTAGTTTTAAACCTTGTGATCCACAAAACAGCATAACAGTAAAGGAAGAACTGACTGCGTTACAGTCAGTGCGGGAGCAGCGGCTTCGCTCATGCGCGATTCATTTGCAGTTTGGACGCATAGGTGTGAACATCTCCTGCCTTGATAGCAGCGGGGGGAGGACTATCCTCCGCCCGTGAGCGCTTTGGCACGGGTGAGGTGCCCACAGCAGCACCGCTGCTTGTTGAGAGTAAAAGCGATACACGCTTTCACGTCAAAAAGTCGTCATAAATAAGTCTCCAGTAACACCAGGAAAAGTCGCCAGATTTGTCGCTAGTCGCTTTTTAGAAAAAAAGTCGCTAAGGGGGTCTGAAAACTCGCTAAATATAGCGACAAAGTCGCTAAGTTGGCAACACTGCTCAGCAAACATGACTAAGAAGAAGAACTCTCTGAATGTACAACACGTCAAACTTTGAAGCAGATGAGCTACAGCAGCAGAAGACCACACCTGGTACCACTCCTGTCAGCTAAGAACAGGAAAGTGAGGCTAAATTCCCACGACACCACCAAAACTGGACAATAATGTCAATGAATCTCACTTTCTCCTCTGACATTATTAGGTTCTGATGGTATAGTCAGAACTTGGTGTAAATGACATGCAAGCATGTCTGCATCCTGCTTTGTATCAACAGCTCAGGCTGGTGGTGGTATAACAGTGTGGAGAACATCTTGGCACACTTTGGGACCCGTACTATCAACTGAGCATTACATAAATGCCACAAAATACCTGAGTATTGTTGCTGACCATGTTCATCCCTTTATGGCCACAGTGTTCCCATCTTCTGATGGCTGCTGCCAGCAAAATAATGTGCCATGTCACAAGACTCAAATCAACTCAAACTGGTTTCTCGAACACTACAGCACGTTCACTGTGCTCAAATTGACTCCAGAGTCACCAGACTTCAATCCAGTAGAGCACCTTTGGGATTGGAAGATTCATATTAGGGATGTGAAGCTGTCAAATGTGCAACTTTGTGATGTTATTATTTCAATATGGACCAAAATCTATGAGTAATGTTTACAGCACCTTATTCAATTTGTACCATGAAAAATTAAGGAAGTTCAAAAGCCTAAACTGTGTGCAAAGTGGTACTAGCTAGGTGTAACTAATGAATTGTCAGATCAGTATATGTGCTCAACCTTTGGTTTGTTCTTCCTGCTTTCCATCTCATTTACAATTAACCACACACCATCGGTTGAGGAGGGCTGAGAACCAGAGACATGACACTTTGAGCATGAAGCAGCCGTGGAGCCTATCACTGCTATCACTCCTAGAGGAGTCCACAGTCAAAAGGCTAATGACACACACACACAATTAATCACTTCTTTAGCAGCTCTGACAGAAGGAAAGCTCCTCTTTACAGCCTCATTTTAATCTCTTCTGGTCTGCTGATGAGATGTCCTTTTGTGTATTGTACACTGAATACATGGAGATAATTGTAGCATTAGAAAATGCCAATTAAAATATTAGAATAAGCACAGTTTCTACATCTTAATGAAGTACAAAGGAACTTAAACATGCTGCTAAATGTTTTGAAGAAAATGTATAATTGTGTTTCCTAATTATAATTATTATTTCATCTAAAATGTTGGAAAGAACCATCAACCACTGACCAATTGAAGGTTTGTTATTAGAGCAAACAACCCATTCGACATACATGTACACCTATTGCCATTTTCATTTATACAGATTTGTACTTACTGGAAAAGCCATTCATGAGCTCAATCTGTGCATTTTTCTGTTTCTAAAATCCTGCGAAAAAATAGTTTTATGACAGTGATAAACCTGTAATCACAAGAGGGGAGAAAAGATACACAAAACAGAAGCAGGATAAGGCATGACTGATTTTCACAAAGTATAGAATGACATTTCTCAATTCCCAGAGATAAAACAGTGGAAAAAACAAAATCTTTCCTTAAGCAAGAATTTCAATTACATCATAACTCAGTTATCTGAAATATTAGCTCCGGAGTCCATAAACAAACAAAAAACTACTCATTTAAAAAAACAATTACACATATTATTTTCTGATATTTGTCGGCACTTACTGTAAAGAGATCTTTAATATCATTCCTGGCATCTTCTGGAGCCACTTACCCAGTTTGGGATTCACCATCCCGAGTACTCCGATTACCATTGGGACCACTGTTGCCTTCACCCTCCACGTCTTCTCAAGATGCTCTCTCACTTCTTATTATTTTTCGAACTTCCTTTCTTCCTTCTCCAAACTTCCTTCTTCCCGATGTTGCTATCACTTGTTATAGCAGCCGTCTTCCTCTGCTTGTCTACCACTACTATGTCCGGTTGGTTAGTCATCACCGGTTTGTCTGTCTGTATCTGGAAGTCCAATAGGATCTTAGCTCGGTCATTCTCGACCATCCCAAATGGCATATCCCATTTTGACTTTGGGACTTTTAGGCCCTACTGAACACAGATGTTTCTGTATGCTGTGCCAGCCATTTATTTATGGTGTTCCATATGCCCTGTCTGCTAGCATCTTGCTCCCTGCAATCTGCTAGATTGTCTCAGTGGCATCTTTGCACCTCTGCAGCTGAGGTATTGCCTGGTGTGGTATACCCCAGCCTCTATCGATTTTGTGGGCAAAGCTTGTTCCTGTGCTGCCGTGATTAGTTCCTCTCTGCTGTCTTTCAGTCCAGCTTTGTCCAGCCATCTGCTTTACTAAGCATGTGATCAGTTGTGGCCATCTTCCTGATGTACTGTGGATCTTTGTTTCATGCTGGATAGTGGTTCTGACACTCATTAGTCCTAGGCCTCCTTCCTTGCACTTAGTGAACAGTTAAAAATTTGAAAAGTAGGTTTGCTTTGTAAAAAAAAAAAAAAAAGGACAAGCACATTAGTCTGCCTCTGCCATGTTTATTTATTTAACACAAAATAAGTGAAAGCTAAATTGTGTGGGTTATTTGTTGGTTGGTTATTTGATGCTTGTGAACATCTGCACAAGATAAATGCATCTGGTTCAAAGAACTTTGCACTTTCCCTATAAAATATGGCAGGTATCATTATTGTCAGAAAAATTCCTAGAAAGGTAATGTCAACTAGGGGTGGGTTTTAATAATTGATTCATCGATTAAATCGATTCTGGCTTGGATAACGTGATATCGATTCATTAAAATCCTGAATCAGTTTTTTTATATAAATGTATTTTGCCCAAAATTCCAGAATCTCAGGTGAAACGTCACAAAATTTTGACAACCACCAAACATTTAAAACAGTAAATGAGAGCAGGAACACGGCTTCTGCACAAAGACGTAAACGCAAAGCGCGGACCCGCGGATCAGAATCAGTGAGGTGTCGCCTTTCTCACCCGACGACATGGACACGGTCGAGGCTGAAAGCCGACAGCTCGCTGATTCTGATGTTTCGGCGGGTCCGCGCTTTGTGTTTAAACCCTTTTTGCGCTGATTCTAAAGCTGTTAGTTTTATCTCTCTCCAAACAATATTGACCGAACCAGCAGCAAAAGAAGATCCAAACTAAGCTTGACATAAACATCGTCATGGACCCTCTCTTACTTTTGCAAACAAATTTAAACTTATATAATATAAGTTAAGTTATAAAATTATACAAAATGCAAAACGTTTAGCCGTGTCTCTAATAAAACCGCTGTAACTTCAGAGGCAATGTTCATAAGTTGATTAATGGTTTTCTTTCATTTCTGATGTACTGCAGAATATTTTTTATAAAATCCCAGGCCAGGAAAATCACCTTCATGTTTTTCTGTGTTTTATCTTCAGCTACTTTGACACAAAGGCATTTGCTGTGATGCTCACACCTTTGATAAAGTCTGGACAGTGTCAGCTTCCTTTTTATAGATACAAAAATATGTAAATGTATAATATTTCTGACTGTCTGAGGCAAAATTTCCCAGACTCAAATCGAATTGAATCGAATCGTGGATCGAATCGATTCTAGAAATCAGTGACGATACCCAGCCCTAATGTCAACGCTGGGCCCACACGACCCAAAGTGACTGCAACTGTATGATTTGTGATAGTTTTTTGTGTTAGTGTTTAATAACAATCAGTCGTCCTGCCTTTAGAAATAAATCGTTCATATTATTCAAATAAACATAAAGAATATCACATTATCTAGGTTTTAATTTTAGCAAGACCGCATTGTTTGTATATCATTGTGCATTATTGTGTTGCAGTATGTTATAATTTCAGCTCCTGGTGAACTGCAGGGCAACAACATATAGCTGCTTTCTTGACATCTGAGCAAAAAAAAAAAAAAGACAAATTACTGCTTTTTTCCCCACCATACATCCTGTGCCCTGATATCTCCCAGTTTTTAATTTGAATAAAACCCTGTTCTGATCTACTGACAAAGTGGCTCTCTGGCTCTTTAACCGCTGGGTACAAAGAGAATGAAATATGCTGATGTTGTAGTGATTTTGTCACTCACCTTGAGGCTAGCCAGTGACAGACCCTCCCAAACTCACTTAATCCTCTCTGCCTCTCTAAGTACTGAGAAATACCACGGTCTTACCAGAGAAGCCAGGGTGCTCCCCTGTGCTTTAACAAAGCAGTGTTTCATATGCAACGAAGGGTGGCAGTTGCAGCTGATGGACCAGATCACTGGGCCAACTGCAAAGTCTAATTATCGCTGCATATTCTGCACACATTCAATACAACACTGGCTAAAGTCCCAAAGCCAATACTTTGTGTGAAGCTGTGTGCTAATTATGTACAACAATATAATAGAGGTTAATAATCAAAGGGTGTTTTGCTTCTTTCACTCTGTCTTTAAAGACAACATTGCAGTTTGCGCAGATTCAAAAATGACAACAGACTGCAGCATCAACAATAACAAATATAACATACAGAAACAAAACCAAACCACCTCCTGTGTATCAATTAAGCCTCATTTTCAAAATACTAATGTAAAATAGGAAGTGCAGGAGCACATTAACTCTGTTAATCTGCAGAGGCTTTTCTGCTACCGTTCCAAGATTACATGTCACTAAGTTTTGCCACTCCAGCAAAAAAAAAAAAAAAAAAGACATGAAATGCTTGTCCCCTCAAATTCGCATGCTCCCACTCAGTGGGAGGCTGCAGGGGGGCATCTGAGGTTGACTTCAAGCTTGTCTCACTCCTTCGTTCTGTGCTCCTGCCCAGCGGCACAAGCATCACGCTGATAAGCACACACCCACACTAACACATAACACTGCACATTACAATAACACAAACATACACTTAACAGCACATATTATTACATGTGATGCTCATCGCCCTTCTCTCCCTGAGACACATATGCCAGCATACATGGGTGGTATCAGTATGCCTGTTTGGCTTCCAAGTAGGTTTGTACCACCCACACAAGTACCAGACCCCAGCTGTGTTTACAGAAAACAAACCCTGCTGATGAACTCAGTCTGTGGCCAAATGCCAGACTTTGTTGTGTACGAATACTATATCAAAATGTATACACAATATGTACAATTTTTGAAAGCAGTTGGTTTGGTTAATATTAAAAACTGCATGTGAAAGATAGATATACCTACTATATCAATCACTGCTACATTGCCATTTTTATTTGAAGAAACTAAATGTCATAAGCAATTGAGGGCAGTGCATGCTCATATAGTAATATAGTAGAGACTTCAGTATTCACTACAGCTGTAAAATTAATCCTTTGCATTCTAGCCAGAGAATAAATTGAAATGATAGCCTTTGGGTGTGAAAAATGAAACCAATGCCAAAGTACCTTAAAAAAAACGCTTGGATATTTGTGGCCTGTATATAAGGTCAGTATAAGTACATTTGTGGTCAGAAGTCTACATACACCCATCATGGGCATGAAAGTCATGGCACTTAGGGCCTTTTAATGTTTTCCTTGAACTGGTTTCTTTTTCCAGCGCTGAATGATTGTACAGCATACATCTTTATTTACTTTAAAAAACAGCGCAAAAGACTGAATGCATTTTATTTTCTCTAATCCATACAGGATCAAAAGTATACATACAGGCCCAACTATATACATACACTTCCACTAGTAAGTTGCACCCAAACTAGATGTTTTTAATCTGGTTGTTAAGTGATGACGTATGAACCCTGCTTCCGGGTCCAAACTACTCTGTGCTTATTAGGTTGTTGTGTTTTTAACATGTTTTAATTCTTTGTATCTTGTTCTATTTAATCTGAGCAAGCCCCGAAAAAAAGGCAGTGATCACTGTCGGCCTCTCTCGGTTTTTATTACCACTATTCATCGGCAGCACGCTTTAAAGCTCAGTTTTTAAAACCTTACAATGTAACTACAGCCCAGCCCATGCAGCGGTATATTAAGGACTAACCTCGTATTATTGATGGATTATCTTAGTTGTTTTCCTGACTTAAGTTTGGTCCGTTTACATCCTGCCATGCGATTGCAATTTTATTTTTAAGAAATCCCTCAGTCAGAACATTGTAAATCATCATTAGATGGAAACTAGCAAGCTAACTTCAAACTCTGTTAAACTTCATAAATTCTGTTTTCGTGGATGACTGGATGTTAAACATAATTGTTACACCTGGTAGAACACACTGATCATTTTATTAAAGATGAAAGAATTTAGACAGTTTGTAACTGTCAGTGATGCCGCAGTTGTTCGTTTGACTTTGGGACATGAAGCGGAGTTTGGACCCGGGAACAGCTAATGACATCAGACTTAAAGACCGGATAGCCATCAACAAGCTTCTGGCTGGGGATCACATCACTCATGAAATGATCAAGTTAATTGAAATTGACTGGTGTCCTGACGTGGACCTGCCTTTTAAACATTGCCCAAAAATTTTCATGAAAATTTGGGTTCATTAGATTCCAGGAAAGCTATTCCAGAAATGTCATGTTAGCCTGCTTTATCCATTTCAAAACCAGTTTTAGTGTGTGTTTGTGCTGGGACACTCAACTGTGTCCAAGTTTCGACCAGCTGTTGATTTGAGGTGACGTTGAAGATTTTGGTAGTCATCCTCCTTCATTATTCCAGCCACTTTGTGCAATGTACCAGTGCCAGTGGCAGGAAAACTGTTTACGGCAATATTTTTTCACCGTTTTGATGGTCACTGTAGTGGCTATATTAATTTCTTAAAGTTCTCTCTTTCTCTTATATTTAATATAACCACACTACGGACGGACAAGCGCCTGTTTTTATGCGTTGTCGTTAGCAACAACGACGGTAACAGCATCGCGTGTCCGCTTGTTTATGTTCCACATAAACCTTTCACAATAAAGCTCAAGATCCTGTTGAGACTTTTCAAAATAAACTGAATCACGTGAAAGAGCAGATTATTTACGGATGAGAAGCAAAAAAGAGCCGTCAGGTGCTAAAAAATAAACCTTAGACTCAAACGTTAGAACAGGCTTTTCCCCGCAGCACGTCATGTAATAAATACTCACAAAGAAAACGGCGGCTGTTACAACTTATGTCTAAAAATGTATAGTTTCATGCATCGGTTAAAACACTCGACTCCAGGTACATGACGCGCTAGCTGGAAACACTTCCCGCAAGTCGAGCTGCCCGAGAGTCACAGAATTTACAGAAAATGTTACATTTTTGTGATTTATATCGTTATCTGGACGATAGAATTCTTATATCGGGATATGAGATTTTGGTCATATCGCACAGCCCTAGCCTGTATGTTGTTTTTTTTTCTTGTGTGAATTAATTTGCTTATCCCCGACAGTACTTCAATACTTTTGTGTTTTGTATGCTGTTGTGTCCCATTCAGAATGCAGACAGAAGGTAAATGATGGTAAAGGAAAGAAAGACAGCACTTTGTTCGCACTATCTTAGGCACTGCTGCCTCTCACATTAGGGAAAAGATCTGTATTGATTTTCTGGCAAGTGAATCAGGTTCTGCTTTAATTGGATGTGTGCATTTGCAGTTCTTCAAGCTAATTACGCAAGGCTATGGCTTCTCAGGGTGAACTGCTGAGAATGGACCAGCATGATAGGTTTTACAGGCACTGAAATCTCTACCTTTGCGTAGAATAATCACTTTAGGTCTGCCAAAGAGGACAGACGTTGTTTTATCACTAGTGTGTCTCAGGTGTGACTACATTGGAATCCCAATATTATCCCTGGAGGCATGAGTTCTGGTCAATAGCTGATGAGTGATGTCAGAAAATCAGCCTGGTGGAAGTAGGCTGCTGCAGGTGCTAGAATTGATTACTTCAATTTTATGTATCATTAGCTCTGTTTAAAAGTGTGACGTCTTTTTTTTTTTTTTTTTGCACTTGTATTACCCATCCTCTTTTATTTTTTCCTACCATAAGTTTGCATTCATAAGCCCTGTTCTTGTTTTGTTTCTTCCTCCCTGCATTTGCAATGTAGCTTCCACATCTCTTCTTTATTGACTTTTCTGGCAAGTTGCTGATTTTGGCCAATAACTGTCCATCACTGCAATAGCATGTAACTATTTTCAGGAATTTGTCTGTATTTGTGTACATTCAAGAATTTTGAATGTGAGACATGCAGATCTTCACCTGAAAACAATAGCATTAATAGCATTGCCAGTGGTCAAAAACTCCAATGCAACACCCGTCCCATGTTCTATTGAGAGGGACCCTGGGTTCCTGTTGTTGCTTACTACTGATACTCCCTTTTTGATGCTTGTGACATCAATGTGCAATAAAATAGACTATATGGAAATGAACCACACACACAAGTTTGTCAATTATAAAATCAACTCCACTTTAGTGATAATTAGTTCCAATAACACAAAATAAATTAAGTAAAATTAATAAAGTTTGTTAAGCAATGGTAAAGTATTTAACATAAACTGAAACCAAATAATTAAATAATATTGTGGGCCCACACACACTCGCACCGACACACACACCTTAACTGCAACAGTATTTCTGTGTTAACAAAACACCTCGTTGCAGGCTTGAGTCGTGGCTCGGGTGCGCTGGGACCTTGTTGCCAAGCAGCAAAATAAAAGCACAAAAAAACAGTACTCAGGCCTTCAGGCAGTTCAAGGGGATAGTTGGGGCAACTGGGTCAAGGCCGCCAGCAGGGCGCGGCCCAGCACCCAGGACGATCTGATATCCTCGTGTTGGCGTTGTTCCCACATCATCATAATTAATGTTTTTCCAGGGTCCACATTACAAGTGACCAATCTTCTTGTGACGTCATACTTTTGCGACTTCGAAAAATACCCGCCTTCAAAAACAAATGTTCTTCGAGAAACCGCCTTTTGTCCGCGGATCCAGCAATTTGAATTCCACTCAAGATACTTTTCTTTAATAAACAGTAAGCATTATACATATATTTTCCTTGAAATGGATAGCTGTTTGTTTGCTAGTGATAGGCTACTTGCGAACCAGTGTTCTCCAGACAGAGAATTGCGTGTCAATGTATTATGATATATAATAAATGTACAGGTGAATATAGCTGTCATAAAAATGTTGTCAGGCAAAATTGCAGTAGCTTCCCTGATCATTTTACAAACCAACTAAAAGCATGACAGTTGGCATTTAGCTGGGTTAGTTGATTCTCCGTGATATTAGCATTTGCTAAATACATGAGTGCAGAGCAGGACATGAGCTAAGCAAACATGCTAGGCTAAGCTAGCGGCTAAGCTAGAGGCTAATCGCAGCTAGCCCATCTTACACGGTAACTTAAGACACAAGTTTCAAACACAATTCACAGATTCATATTTACCTCGCGGTAGGGCTACAACAGCTTTCACACTCCAGTTAACTGATCGTCATCCTGAAAATAAAAGTTTGTTGCTTGCCTATGAACTTTGCCTCCACTCACACTGTTGCTCATCTCTCCTCTCTCTCTTCCCGCAGAGTGCACACTCCCTACCCTCTACCTGAGACCGCTTGAGGGTTGGCCGGAGCTGTAGTACATACCAATAACTTTGCAGAAAATAATGACATACACCTCAAAATGCGAATAAGAAGGGTATGCATCTGATTGGCACACATCAGATACCTTACAGACGTTTGTGTACATTCTTAAACACTGAGAACATTTGCATTCAACCATCAAAATTAATGAACTATTTATATAGGCAGAGTTACATATGGTTTTAAAAAGGTTGAAAGGTTTGTGTAAAAATAAAGACTTTTACATGAGTCAGGAGAGACCTCAGTAGTGTTACCTTGAGAGTGAACTGGGTGAACATGATGTATAATTTTTATTAATTTTAAGAAACATGAAGTGGAGTTGCTTGATCCTTCTTGATACCTTTACTATACTATATATAAAGATTAAGATTAAGCCTGCTATATATTAAGACGTATATGCTTCCCCAGTATAATCACACCAAATCAGCTGTCTGCACTGCTGGCAGGGAAAGTAAATGTCATTTAGCGTCCTGATAAATCTCTCCATGTCAGATATAATTGATAATTACGAGTGATTAATGAAGTGACCTCTGTTACTCCATGAGATTTAAATGTGCACAACAGGCTTTAGAGATGAACATTGATTCTGCTGTTGTGTGCTGCTGCCAGGATTTAATAAACTCAGATGGAAGACTGTTAAGCTGCTGGAAGCAACAAACAAAACTTCAGCTCCTGCTGAAACTGGGCTTTGATAATGAATCCTGCATTTTGCTATAATGGGTTGTGAAGAGGAGTTAAATACCTGAATATCTTGGACAGCTCCCACAATCATAACTACTGTGTGAATGAGGTATTTACAGTGGTTGTCACACTTTATTATTTATAATTTGTACTGTTAAACAGCACCAGCTGTTTGATGTGTAGCGGTTTGGTAAATTTTGATGTGTTTTTGTAATGCTCACTATTTTGGATGTTAAGCTTAAGTTTCCCTCCTCTGTGGTGGGACAAAGGAACCCACTCAGGGTTAACAGTCACCTTTTAAATCTGTGCTCCCTGTAGCCCCTCATGGCACAGTGCAACCCCTACTGACCATGCCAATAATGTGCCTCTTAGCTTTGGAAGAGCACAGCTGGCAAAAGCAGGTGCACAACTAACATGTAAGGGAGTTCTCCATGCTCCCTGATGTCCATTAATGCACTAGTTTCTTCAGAGGAATTCCATTAGCCCAGTAGATTTCTAGCAATCCTCAGCGATGCTTACCTATGTCTAATATAAAAGACAGATAAGATTTTTTTTTCAAAATGTGACCCTTGAATATTTTTATAATTTTTATAATTTTTTAAAGATATAGTTTAATTCTCTAATGTGTTGTTATATGTTTAAAACTGAGTTATTTTTGCCTCTTTTTCATATTTACTGTAATTGTAAAAATGTTGTTTTTTATCACTGGAGGTTTCTCGTCTTTGTTTTTCTTTTAGTCACACAACTGTTTCACTATGGGGCAGATCAATTTAAAGTTCTCACTGCAGCAGGGTAAATTGATTTACTGGGAAGTGATTGATTTACTGGGGGCAGGTGGCTAACTGCCTAAAATGAAAACATGTAAAGAAAAACAATGAGGTAAGCGGTAGTGACAGGTAAATGGAACGAGTGATGGGAAGGTAGAGACAGCATAATGACTATGAACAATGGTGAGCATTTTCTCCAACATTCAATATAATTGGAAGGAATGGTGAAATAATGTTTGCGGAGTGTGTTGTATAAATGTACGTAGCAGAGTCCTTTGCTATCTCCCTCAGGGTTTGAGCTGGAAGATCAAGCTCCAGTGTCGCATCCCTAAAGCACTGACAACGAACGGTGAGGCAGCGCTGTGTGTGCCTCTCCATCACGGGGGACTAGTGGTACTGCTACTCATGTCAGCATGCCTTTTTCTCCTCACTGCTAAAAATAAGATGTTAAACCCTTTAAAAAAACTGCCTCCCATCTCACTTAGTTTTTTCTAAGTTGCTTCAACGCAGAGACTATAAAAGATTCAGTCTTTCCCATCAGCTTTGGAGCAACACTTCTCTACCCCACAAACACTGGGGAGGGAACTGTCAGATTCGAAAAAAGCTCTGTTACACATTGAAATGATTACCTCCGTAGAGTGCCACATCAGTCAGAATAGAAGGTGGTGAGCAGAAGAAATAACTTTTCAAGGTCTTTTCATGAAGGTGGGTTTCTGATCAAAGAATTCAAAACATTGCAGGATGACTGTGATGCCATGAATTTGTAAACCCAAACCAGAAGGAACACAGACTCCAATGAATACAGGTGGGGGGAGGGAGGTGTTTCTGCTCTCTTTGGTGACTAACAAAACATTTTCAGGTCCACCTAGGGGGTCTTTGGTTGCAGTCAAACTTGATTTCAAACATTTGCAACCCACACTGTATGGCTGACTGTTGCTACCGTTCAAAGTGAAATGTGCTACCCCACTCTATACCTACATCAGGCAGAATTGTCAACTGATTAAACTCTGTTTCCGTCTTCAGTCTGCCACTGCATCCAGTTTGGTAGATTTCCCATGGGGATTTAATTTTGGAATTATAGGGAAAGGTATCTGCTTGAGTATAAAGTCGTTTCAAGCTTGAGTTTTAAGAGATTAAAGAATTACAGTAAAGATAAAATACAATACCACGAAAAAATAAGGATACGTAATAGTGCTGCACCTTTGGTCCCCACTGTTATTGTTCCTGCTTTTTAGCTCTACTGCACAACACTTAACAAATGTGCCAATCCCAAGCATGATGCTTATTAGCCAACCGTCCTCCATCATCACTTACTGGGGGGGATTAAAATGGGCCGGAACCATCTAGAATGGTGTTCCGGTACTTTGAGTTAATGACTAATTACAGTGCAGTGAAAAAGTATTTTGTCCTCTTGCTGATTATTACTTTATTGCATATTTGTCACACTTATATGATTCAGATCATCAAACACATTTTATTTCCTAAGTAAATTAATTTTTAAAAAGCACTTTGAATTGATTTGTGTTATCTTTCTCTACATAGCTGGACTAGCCATCGGGCATACCGGGCATTTGCCCGGTGGGCCGCTGGCGATTTTTTGTTTTTATGGGCCGATAGATTTTTTTTTTTTTTTTTTTGGAAGGGTATAAATAATGAAAGGTGTTGGATTGGCCAATTGGTCATGATCGACTCTGGGCTGGACCAATTACAGCCGAGGAGGTCGGATGCACCCTCCCCCTTGTTTAGCAATCTTATAGACGAACTAAAGAAAATGGAGAACAAAAAAAGGAAAGGAGGTGCAGAAAAAATCAGGGCCAAAAAGAAACAAGCCCTTCAGGCAGACGCTGCCAAATGTGTAAAAATAACTGAATTGTTTGGTGGTAGCTATGGCATAGCTTCCACAGATTTAGCAACATCAGCAAGTGGTGGAGGCCAGCAGGTGGATAAGGGAAAGGGGAGGCAAGAGGAGGAGAGACCCGAGGCAGCCGCCAGTCATAGTGGCAGAGGAACTGAACTTCAGGTAAGAAGTTATGACCTGCTGTCTATCTGGGTCAGTTAAAAACCAAGTTTAGTTGTAGTTTGTTTTCGTTGTGCTGACTTTTTACAGTCGCTTAGAATAACTGGTACTGCGTACTAGCTAGCATGACGGAGTTTATATACTGCTGGGCGGGTGCTATGAAGTTACTGATAGTAAATTTTATTTTATGCTTAAGGTTAGTTTCTCAAACTCCTCAAAATCTTAACAAATTGTGCCAATCCTTACATGTTGCACCAGGCTGATTTATCATCAAAAGTGGAGAAGTCTGTGACAGAGGAGACAGATGAGCAGCAGAGAGAGATGGAGCAAGAGAGAGAAATAAAAGAGCAGGAGAGAGAGATGGAGAGATGACTTTATGTCATCCATGAGGGATGCATATGTTTTACATATTATAGCCCAACAAGTTACTTATAGCAATTTAAATACGAGCAATCAGTTTTTGGCAAATACCGGAAATCAGTTTTTGGCAGACAATCACTTTTTGGCCATTGTGTTATTTTTGGTCAGCAGTGGTGTTTGCCTTTTAACTCTCCCATGGATGCCATTTTTTTCCAAGTCTCTTTCTTACAGTTGAATCGTGAACACTAATCTTTACTCCAGCCTGTAGTTCTTTAGATGAAATATACAATGACTATTAATTGCCTTTGGTCTGGAGCTCCTTGCAAGATCTTGTCACATGCAGTTAGGGTGGTCATGAGAAAGGAGTTGGATAAGCAGATCTTGTTGATGATCCAAAGGCAGCTGGGACCAGAGCTACAAAGAACACCATTGGTAACACACATCATCAGCTGATATCTTGTAGGATCACAAAATCCCCCTGTTCAAGAAGCCACATGTACACACTTGTCTAAAAGTTGTTAGAGAACATTTAAATGATTCAGAGAGGTTTGGGGAGAAAGTGCAAACCAAAACTTTGCTCTTTTGCATCAACTCGGCCCGTGTGTTTGAAGGAAGAGAAATGATCCAAGGAATTACATCCCCACAGTCAAGCACGGAGATGGAAATATGCTTTGGAGTTTTTTTTCTGTGTCACAAGCAGACTTGACCCCACTGAAGAGAAAATGGATGGGGTGACGACCATAAAATCTTCAATGAGAACTTTTTCCCTCACCCAGAAATGAAGATGGGTTGTGGATGGGTCTTTCAGCATGACCATAACCTAAAACATACCACCAAGGCAACAAAGGAGTGGCTAAAGAAGAAGCACATTAAGGTCAATGAGTGGCCTAGCCAGTCTTCAGACCTCAATCTCAAATCTGTGGAGGGAGCTGAAGCTTTGAGCCAAAAAACAGATTTAGTGAGTTTCTGTAAGGAGCAGAGAGTTAAACTCCCTCTTGATATGTGTACAAACTGGTGACCAACTACAAGAAACGTTTTCTCTGTGCTTGCTAACAAGGGTTTTTCCACCAAGTACGAAGCCATATTCTGCTTGTCGATCAAATACTTATTTTACTCAGTGGCATGCAAATAAATTTTTATGTGATGCATTTTTCTGGATTATTGGTTGATTTTCTCTCTACTAAAATGAAGCTACCAAATCTCACTTTAATCCCTTCTGATAGGACTGAGTTGATTCTTCACTGCATTCATGTTACAACCAGTGTTGGAACATGTTCCAAAGTTATTGTAATCACATTGCATTTTTCAGTACGGTAATACATTACTGTATTAAATTTAGTAACTACAGGTAGAGTTATGTTGTTACTTGCTTTACAAAGGTTCTTTAATTATCTGCAGGATTGCATTTTGTTTGGACTTTGTGTTCATACTTAAACACCAAAAGAAAGATGGCGTCGATGTTCTCATCAGGAATCAGTAGGATCAATAAAGTTTTGATCCAAACAACTCTTCTTTCTCAGTATTATAAAAAAAAAAACTCATCAAAAACGTTCTTCATGTCCTCTCCAGACCCATCACATTTGATTCAATTTGAACTTGTCAGATCAAACGTGCTTACCCCTCCTTTCCTTCACACACACACACACACGCACGCACACACACACACGTAACAACACACGACAAGAACACAAGATAGAGAGGCATTGCCTTTAGTTCACGGTGTGGAGAAGAAAGCTGACATTTAAATACAAGTATCTGTCCTGCTCAGACATGCAGTGACGCAGATGCACATTGTCCACTCCACTCAATTAGCAACATACTCCTGTAAGACTTTCATCTGCTTTAAAGCCCGGACAAAGCAGCCGCTGTGGGCACACACGTTGCTGTACAATTCTTCCTCTTTTCAGAAATGTCTCACCTTCACCAGAATTAGTGAATTCATCTCCAACTCTGAGCTCTTCATGCTCGTATATCAGTGAGTCCTCGGTAACACACTCAGCCCAGATTTGCAAAATATGATCATCTTTCAATCTGAAAGACAAACACACTTGCCACTCACATGTCGCTGATTCTGGTCAGTAATTAAGGATGGAGCAAAAATCATAAATATCTCACAGCTGATGAACATTTATTGTGAAACTGTTTTGAGATCAAAGTTAATTGTTGCACATAATGACTCATCTGTTGTCTTGACAAGGCTAGAAGATGAAATCAGTAGACATCGAGAAGTTCAATAAAACCACGATTGCTTAAAGTGTTTCTGCCCAAATAAATAAATAAATAAAAATATCTGTTGTGAGTCGGCTCATTTTTCGACTTATAAACAGGGGCATTTATTAAATAAACAAATTAAATGTCATAGCAAGCAACTGGTAAACAACAAAAACACAACGTTATTAATGGAATGGGGTGCCTTCAGTGATATTGTTTTTCATATTAAATAAATAGTGATGGGCAGTTTCCATAAAATACGACAACAGGCAGTGATGAAAACAAAAAACAAATGCATTACAGGACAAAACAGAAGTCTCATTCACAGCTGTGTGATGTTAAAAACTGTAATAGTTTAGGTTTGACTTTATTGTCTACCACAGTTTATACCTGAGAGACATCAAGAGGTAATTTACTTTAGTGCCACACTCAGGTCAAATGTCTATTCTCATGAAGCATTAAGCTTTTTTCTCATCATGTGTCACCAGCACATACATTCAACATGACAGAGGCCACCAACCCAGAGGTGAGAGGTTTTCTCTCTGCCAATTATTAATCCAAATGTTCCCTATTCAAAATGTACGGGGTCAGAAGGGCATAATATCCATATGGAAAAGGAACAGAAAAAGGGTTTTCAAATTCACGTATTTTTCACATGGGTATTTATTTTACATATCCACCACCTGAAACTATGGACAGGACTGAAAACTGAAATAGATCAGAGGGCTGTACACTAACAATTTTACTATATTCCCAAATGCAAATGTAGCATTTTCTTTTCTTGGAAAAACAATATAATCAAAGAGTGAAAGACATTATTTAGTTTCATGTGGACCTTTCACAAAACACAGTATGAGTGTGATGTCCATTTATGCTGACTTTAGAGGCACCTACCCTTCCTGTACTTATTTCATGGACTCTTGACAGCAGAAAGCAAGGATTAAAAAATTCTCTTTCAGCAGTGGGGGAACTGGGGGGAGAAAAACAAAGCCTCTAATGTTTTTCATAGGAACTTTTTTTTAAGCTTCACCAGTTCTGCTGATTTATTTTTCCATGTTTTAAAATTCAGGAGCCTTTATTTTGTGGTTGTGTGTCATGAAAGTCACTAAGATGCAGTTTTCAGTACACTGTCAAACCTTTTGTTTTTTCTTTGTTTTGTTTTTACTTGTTTTTTGTCTTTTTGTGAAATTCCATCAACCAAAATTTTTGACTTTGAACTTACAACCTCTCTACTTTTACAAGTTTAATTCTAAATGATGTACTTTGCTGGAAATTAGCTAAATAATTGGATAGACACAAGTTGAGTCAAACAAATTAATTCTAATTTATTTTTTGAACCACAGAGATATCAGCAGGTGTGTTGTATTATATCTTTCCCTGTGCCATCATTGCACAGTCAAGTGAAGCAGTACTGACGCTCTCTATTGTTCTTCTCTACTCCTGCTGTACTCATATGTTTTAATTTGTTCCATCAAATGATTAAAACACAGGCCATCTAAATTTCACTACAAACCTATCGGTGCATGTATCTCTGCATGCTTGCTGTCACTTCCAGCATCAGTAAAATAACTTTTATGCTGGTCCACAAAAATGTATTGAAAGTCATATTTCTCCACATCATGAAAGAACATGACCACGTTTGCGATGATATTGTGAATTTTGTTAAATTATTTCCTCCCTCAACCGTTCAGAGAGGTTGAATTTTGTTCCACAACCCAGCTCCTTCTTTTTGCATGATTTTGAGAGCCGCATCCTGATCTGGAGGTTTTGAGGTCTACCTTAGGAGTGCATGTATACGGTCTTCTAGTTATTTTATCTTCAGGATCATTTTCATGCAAGCAACAGGTATCCAACAAGGTTAGTACGTAAGCCATAAAGGGTGCAAAGGTTGTGTGATGTTAGAATCACACCTAGTGTGTTAAATTAATTGCCAACATTAAAAAAAAGCATACATAAAAGGGTTAGTCTTGAGAAGTCAAAGACTAAAACACAAGCAGTTCAACAACTTAAATAAATCTCTTCTCAAAAATCAAACTGCAAAGAATTTGGAAAGTTTCATCGTCTATAGAAGGTAATATTAAAAATCCTGATCTTGATAAATCTGTGTATACAGGGGACAAGGACAAGGCAAAACTAATATTGAATGACTGTGATCTTCAGGCCTCGAGGTGACATTTCATTAAAAACAGTCACAGCAAATGTGTGGATAATTTCTTGTTGGAGGGGGAAAAGTTCTGCACACTGCTATCTGCAAATGATCACACACTGCAGTGGTTCCTATTTTAGGACAGCCTTTGTGCACTGGTACAAACAAGCAGAAATGTACTAAACTGTTTGTACATTCGAACAGAGGCACATCATGTTCTGTTCAATTAACTACAATTTGAATTCATTTAAATAAAAAAGAAACTAGGAACAATAATGTTTACGAAACTGTAATTGAAATTGAATGTGCTAAAGCATAGGACCTAATGAAAAATACTTACAGTATAGAGTGTATGTATTATAAAATGCTAAGTATATCAATATTAATTATATCTTAGTTACCTCTTTGTTAATGTGGCCACAAAACACATACACATGTGCATGAAAACATTAAATCCACTGAAAAATGACACAAAACAATCAATGGCTGCAATAATTAAGGGACGGCTTTTGGCAGCATTTTCCGAATCCTACAGTTAAATGCTTTGGTTAGTGAGGGAGGATTTACAGTAACAATACAGGTGCACCCAACCCAATCAAGCTGCCAAGTGGCTGCCAATAAACCCAGCCTGGGCTCAGCTCCCCATTGATCAGCAGAACTGGTCGGGTCACTGTGTGAGTACGCCTCATTACTAGAGGTGGCCTTTTATATTAGCTTTTTTGTAATCAAAGAGAAAGCAGAGAAAGGGAGCCAATGGAACAGCAAGGGCATTTACAAAGCATTTTATTCCTTAGCTCTCCCCATGTGACAACATCAACAAATATGTGTGATGAAATGCTGAAAAGCTTTTTTTTGCATTCATTCACTGTTTAAAAAGACACTAATAATTGACCCTTTTAGGGCTGTTCTTGTTAATAGTGGTCTCTGTCGGGTTTCATCTCACCCTCATCATTTAACTATTCCTTTGGACCCTCTTCACTTGCATCTTGGCATTGACATCCCTTTATTCAAACATAATAACCCATTATACATCTCAAGCCAATCATTCCATTTCTACTTATCCATTTATCCATGAGAAAGACATTTCAAGACATAATCAATTTTTGCCAAATCAATAACTTGAAGAGATGAAATGGGGACTATATTCTCACTGAGCTTTCATTATGACAGTTTGCATTACTTGTCGCCATCATCTGCTGCTTGATGGTATCCAGTCAACAAGTACAAACATGCAGAAGTATAAGATGCACAGTTAGCACAGTGCTCTGCCATATCGGTCTTTCAAGGCAAAAACCCTGATTTTAATTACACACCACCTCGAATGTTACAGCTCAGTGGAGCTGAGTTCGCTGCTCCAGTAAGCACAAGGTACCCTTTTGCAGAATCAACATTCCTTGAAACCCAATAAAAAAGTAATTTCCAATTATTTAATCATATCTACAAATGTTGACATTTGTCATTACAACTGCATTACCATGGCAAATACAAAATGCATTTGCATTTCGCTCTCAATGAGCGATGTAGCGTTACAGCTGGAGCTTTAGCCTCCCATTTCATGTGTCATCCTGTAAAACAGCTGAGCTTTAATTGGAACCGAGTCAAACAGCTTTGAGTGTTGTATTTACTAATGCAGTGTCTCGATGAAAGATAATGGTTCGGGCAATGTGAGTTAATAAAGGCTGCAGATGTGTTAAAGCCTGTAGAATTTAAACATTTTTTTAAAAAGAGCTACTCTAATAGGTGCTTCAAAAGAAACTCTCACATAAGAGCTTCTTTCCTAATTGCAATAATGGGTTGCAATAGTTACAGTAGGGGGCATATTAGCTCATTGCTAATACGGTACACAAAATACAAACAAAACTGCTAAACCTGTAGTTTGTCTGTGAAATGATACAGCAGACCTGTTCAATGTAAATATAGGTATTATGTTGGATATACTAGAAGTTTTGGCTCACTGTTATCATTAGCACAGCTAATGAAATATGCTACAAAATGTTGTACCCACAGCCCTCTAAGTCTCTTTAGCAGCATCTTCCAGAAAAATCTGTCATATGATTTGGTGAAGAGATGATGTCCCTATAGGCTCCCAAAGTCATCATTAAGGATTAGACAGCCTGACAGATATGTCAATATTTGTAAGGCCATTCAATTGCAAGAGGTGTTCCCATTTATCCTGAATGATGCTACATCAGCCCCATAAGACAAATCTTGAGTGACAGGTATTTATCACTGAAAGATGCAACTACTAATTCATCAGACTGGATTTAGAGCAGTTTGATTACAAGTAACATGTTCCCTGAAAGCAGTCCTTGATGGCTTGTGGATTTCCATGCGACCCGTAGAATGTAATTGCTCTTGGGTCCTCATATAAATCATTTTTCTTGGCTCTGTAGTAGCAGAATGAACTCTTTGTCATTTTTGAGGCTGTATTCTGCAGCAGTGTCGTGCTGGATGGCACTTCAATATGCCACGCTCAAACGTGTTCATGCATTTTGTCAACGTACATATAAAAAGGTGGATAAAACATTGAAAGACCTCCTCAAAAGACTTTTTTGCTGCTTTTCTGATTACTTCTTTTCATCAGGGTCAGTTCACCAAATCCAAAAAAGAAAAGAAGAAGAAACATTTTTCAGGTTACTCTTCGCAGTGCCTAACCATGCAGACACTCTTTCTTTTATTACACCCAGGTTTTAAGATGTTTACTGCTCAGATTTATGCTTCACCCTAGACTAATGGAGTTGAATGGAATTATGTTTGTGGTGCTCAAAAAAATGATTGTAAAATTCAAACTGAGCATCAGTGTGCAAAAACACTGTCTGGGTTACACTGTTTAATCTAGAGACCTCGCTGTGAACTGCTTTATTTTAAACCATTTTCTTTTGAATAACATTGTCTGTTCACTGCAAAGTCTGTCGATAGAGTGTCACAATAATAGGCCTGCACACTGTGCACATTCAAATTAGCTTTGAAGTAAGATTATTCTAGAGTTTAAAAGGTGCTTTTCTGCACCAGCTTCGAAATGAATTGCTGAAGCTCAGTTTGACATACTTGTACAGCATTACATCATAATAGTTTTCTTACATATACACCTAAATATGCAAAACGAATTACTGATTATTAGTAAGTTGCTAAAATAGATACATGCTATTTTTAAGAACAATAGCGAGGTGTGTCTGCTCATAATTTTTTGAAAAAGTATCTCTGGCTGAAACTTTAATGGCTTACTAACTTCATATCAGCATTACAGCTGGGTGTGATCAGAAAGGTGATTTACTGTGTTGTAAACACACCAAGTAGTGATGTCATCGTGTACCTGTACAACACTCCTGCAAGGTGAGAAGTAAACCACTGGAGATTTAACCTGACGCACCAGATGGTTTGTTTTTCAGAACCATCTGGCAAGTCATCCTTTTAAAATGTTTGGAAACTTGCACTGGCACTTCCATACTTGACATGCAATTGAATGAATCATTTGTATTTTTTCACCATAAACCAATAATAATACTATGTAGTTAGCATGTCGTTAGATGAATCTGGCTGTTATTTGACAAAGCATGCAGATAATGCCAAAGTTGGAGCCTCCTGGAATCATCTAGTCTTAAATATATATTTGCCTCACAATGTAAGAACAGTCACAATAAGAATAACAAAAGCAAGTTTTTCACGTCTTAGAGAGAACAATTGGAGTTGCAAAGTGGGTGGAGGTACTCCAGCTTCAACCCCATTTTACCATAGAAAATGTTACATGACTCACAGTGGGTGCGTTTTGGAATAAATGAACAAACTTCCCTAGCTGAATCAAAGTCCTTGAGGAAGCAAGACTTACCACTGGGCAGCTATTTTGAAGCTAAGTAATTTATTTCAATGGTCACTAGGACAAAATAGAAAATGCATGAACAAACTCACCAGTCCATCTAATAAAATACACTTTACTTTACTGAGCACTCAAAGTGCTTTCGGCTACACATGACATTTTAACCACACATTCATGCTGTGCTTTGATTCTGTACACTTCATCAAATTGATTTACCTTATATCCACGGGTAATTTATAATCCACAATTAACCTAACATGCATGTGTTTGGACTGTGGGTGGAAATCAAAGTACCTAGAATGAATCCACACAGGCACACGGAGACGCATACAAATTTCCCAACAGGAGGCCCCTGTTGGGATTTTAACCAAGAACTTTCTGACAATGAACCAACAGTGCTAAAGAGTGCATAAATTTATATTTCTGACACCATCTTTGCTGTAACAGAAAAAGGTTCATCTCAGGATTCTTCGAATGCGATGTCTTTGTCTGAATCATCTGTAAATCAGAATCAGGTAATCAAGTAATCATACTTGATTATTCCCTAAGGAAATTATGTGGTTACGGTTGCTCCATAGGATGTCCAAAAATGGTGCAACTACTGCACTGTGTACTGTGCATTATATGGAAGAGTTGTACAGGGAGATGGCCACAGACAGGAATGATTTCCTGTGTCGTTCATTTGGGTAACCTCAGTCTCTCACTGAACGTGCTCCTGTGACTGACCAGCATGTCATGAAATGGGTGGGAGGTATTATCCAGCATCATCCTTTTCTTAGACAACATCCACCTCTTGACACCTTAAGGGAGTCCAGCTCCATCTCCACAACATTACTGCCATTGCAGATCAGTTTATAAAGTCTGTTGGCATCTGCAACCCTCAACCTGCTACCCCAGCATGCAACAGCATAGAGGATGGCACTGGCCACAACAGAATCATAGAAAATTCTGAGCATTGTTAAAAGACCTCAGCAGCCTCAGAAAATAGAGATGACTCTGGCTCTTCCAGAGCTCAGTTTATTAATAATGTGTATTTCGAGGCATATATAGTTTTCAATAATGTCCACATCGACCCCCTGGATTGAAACGGGTCACAGGTTTCCTGAAGTCCACGGTCAGTTCTTTGGTCTTTGTCACGTTGAGCTGCTGATGATTCTGCTCACACAACATGTCATAGGAGTCACCCACAGCGTGGTACTCCACCTCATCACCCTGATGCATCCAACCACCGCAGAGTCATCAGAAAACTTCTGAAGATGGCAGGTCTCTGTGCAGTGGCTGAAGTCTGTGGTGCAGAGGGTGAAAAGGAAAGAGGAGAGGGTGGTCCCTTGTGGTGCCACCGTGTTGCTGATCACCTTGTCAGACACACAATGTTGAAGATGCACAATCGAGGACACAAGAGAGGTATCCACCTGCATCATTATCAGACTTAAAAGTTCAAGTTCCAATTTCAGATTTTGCTACACAAAAGCAAAAATAATACAATGCTGAGAAGACTAATTATATATAATGCCCTTAAAAAGATTCATTTTTGAAGTTAGTTGAATTCAGCAACTACAGCATGTGTTGTCAAGTGCAAGAACAAAAGACCTACAAAGTCCTGCTATAAAAGAAAATGTTTAGAAAATGAAGGGTGGCACAGTGGTACAGCGGTTACAGCAAGTTCAAATCCAGTCTGGGGCTCGTCTGAGAGGAGTTTGCATTTCCTCATGTGTGTGTGGATTCTGGGTATTCTGGCTTCCTCCCACAATCCAAAGACATGCGTGGGGGTTAGGTTAATTGCCAATTCTAAATTGATCGTGGGTGTTAATGCGATTGTGAATGGTTGTCTGTCTCTATATGTCTTAACCCTGGAGCAGATTGGCAGCCTGTCCAGGGTGTACCCCGCCTCTTGACCTATGACAGCTAAAATAGTCTCCAGACCCTCTGTGACGCTGAACTGTATAAGTGGAAGAGAATGGATGGATGGAAAATATGAAGACAGAATTTGACAATATAATAACTAACCAACCTTTTTACCAATACCATCTTAATTAAAATTCACATATATTGTATTATGCAGTACATAAAATGTTTTACAAAATACAAAATGTATTTCCCTCACAGTTGATTTTTTTTTCTTTGCTTCATTTTGACTTGCTTTTGGAAACTGTCCATCCTTCCCTCTGACATGAACCTTTTTTTTTTTTTTTTTACTGCACTGTTTAAACGGAAAGGCAGTCAAACAGAATCACCAGTGACTGAAGCATTTCTCCTGGTGGGCTTATTCTTTATCAGGATAACTCAGGTTATACAACATGGCAGGGGCCAGTGGCAGGCCCTCTGTCTTTATACACAGTGTAAACCCCCGTCTTAAGGGGTTGTTGTTGATTCCAGAACTGACAGGCATGAAAGAAGGGATTTAGATGTTGACCCAAACATCTCTCCACCTGACTTTGAAGCCTGTGAGTAAGGCCCAGTATCACACAATCCCGCCACATTGCTTTCTTCTGTAAAGCTTCCAGCACAGCTCCCAGTCAAAGATGTACCCGCAGGTTCCAATGTAACATTTCCCTCTGCTCATCTACTTTTGTTACATTCCCTGTGTGGCTCAGTGGTGCAGTGGCTGATGAGATAAACAGTCCAGATACTGCCCAGACACACAGACCATTAAATGTCCCCCAACGGATACCTCACCATGAAAGTCGAGCACCAGTAAGGAAACATATATGTTGCTGCTTGGCCAAATCAACACCTCAATTAGGCAAAAAACAATGACTGCTAGCTGAGGCTACTACTGGCCTGAGGAGATGTTCCCACCCACACAGCAGTGTTATCTACCACACTACAGACATGCATGCATGGCCTGGAGCTTCGCAGACAAGACACACAGTTGGCATTGGAAGTTCTTGTTTAATTATAGCTCTTCACAGTAATGCTGCACATTACCTTAATGTTTCCTCATTAATGGTTGTCATAAAGCATCCCATTGCTTCTCTTGTAACCCATATTTTCAGTTTGTTGATTTTATTAGTCAAACACAAGGCACAATGGCTTGTAAGTAATGATGTGAAATGATAGCTGCAGGGTATTTGCTGAATTAAAGCCACCGACTTGGCAGGGCAGAAAGTGAAACACCTTGACAGCTGGGTGGTGTGTGTGTGCAGTTCAGTATCTTCTCTTTTTTTCCCCCACACATGATAATGTGATGCTCAGCCACAGAAAGAGCGGACTACACTTCCAAAGTCCCCTGCCAGAAACACAAACAAGAGTCACTGATCTTGTCAAGACCTCTAAATTATCAGCTCTGCTTCTTCTGCATTGATCTCTCTTTGACAAAAGAGCTGACGCCACAGTATGTGACACAGAAATGTTTCTTTTTTTGTGCGTCCTTCACAAATGAATATTACAAGGATCTCACAGTAAAAAGATTATTTCACCAAACTAGTTTCTCAGTGTCTCTTTGTAGAGGTCTATTTGTTAAGTCTGCACGATATGGTGTGGCATTTCACTTCACTAACTGCGAAGACATGTATCCTCTCGATAATAAGCTCAAGACAGCACATTTTTGTAGGAATGCTTTAAATGAGACAGTCATAAACAGAACAACACATTTTAAAGAAAAGGAGCAAAAACTGTGATTTTCAAGAGGATTTGCCTTATTCATTTAACTCAAGCCTTCATTCATTGCCAACGCTCCTTTTCCATCGCTTTCACATAGTAAAGGGTTTCTCCAGTTTCAGCCTTGTCTTCAAGGGGGTTGTAAATAGATGTCAAAATATCATCTCCTGCAGGAAGTGTGCAAAGCTGCCTGTGCAGGCATTCTGTCAGCTCCTGAGACAGCACAGTCGCTCTCCCTGACTCCTACTTTTTTCATCTTATCCCAGAAACAGGAGAAGGCTCCACTGACAAGTAAGTAAGTAAATAAGCCAATTTTGCCTTGCTTTCTAGTTGTCCCTCCAACTGTGTCCCTCTGGCTGATCCAGTTTAGCATCTGCCAACAACAAAGAGATTTGCAAAAATGGAGCACAGTGCAGATACAGGAGAAAAATTACTGTCACCACGGTGCATCACCCTGAGCATCCAGAGGGACAGACTACCGAGACATATTGTAGCAGGGCCCGAGGCTACGGCCTCCACTCAACGGGTCCGTTTGGCCTAGCCTACTTGACATGGAGATATAATCTGCATCCCGGAGAGACACAGAGGAGCAAGCAAATTTTGTTTTCCCAACAAGCATCAAACAAACATCTTTGAATGCATGAGTTCCACTTGGACTCCCACTGCACTGAGGCGATAATGTGACCAAGGACAGATATTGAGAAAAGATAACAATGTAAGAGAAAATAAAAAAAATGAAAAAAATAGAAAAATAAAAAAATAAAAACAGGAAATGCTAAAAGTGAATCTCCACACTGAGGAATTCTATAAATATAGAAAGTACAGAGATGAGGAAAGAAGCATAGAGGATGGGACTGAGTGAGTTTGAAGTCGTGTAGAATCCCCTTTCTCCAGCTTGCGTGTCCTCAAAGCACATGCAGACGCACACAAAGGGACAGAGTAGAGGTCACACACTCAAGCCTGAAGGCAGCAGCATTTCTTAACAATTAAAGTCCCAGTGCATGAAAGAGTGAAAATTAGAGAGAAGAAAAGAAAGGAAGGGAAAGTGAGGCACAAAAGCAGCATAAGGAGGAACCAGTTACGTAACTAAAAGGCCTGTCCAATTCCTACTCCACAGGGACATGTCCCTGTATAGAAGCTGGAAAGGATGGAAAATGGAAGCAGAGAGAGATGGAGAAAAGGGGCTGAATGGAGAAGGTGGATGTAGTGATGACGTATAAGTATCCAAGAACTGGACTTTACAGTACTGGCATCACAGTAAATTACTGTTTACAATGCCATCGGAGTTTATTCAAGGAGACAAGTGTTTCCAGAGGGAAGACAACAGACCCACACGCAGTACGTTCTCACTGCGGTTAGACAGCCTCTGACAGGCTCCAACACTTCTCCTTGGCCTGTCTAATCACTTGTTATCTTGACACTTCAATGAACTCGAAGATGATACCACTCCTCGATATTCACTGATGAGAAGCCCTTATTCAAAGTAGTGGGTCATCCAATTAAAGAGAGCCGAGACAAGGTCACCAGCACCTGTACATACAGAATGAAGACCAGTGCATGGCATGTCAGTTCCTTTGTGAGTTTTACAAAAGAGCAACATGAAACTTCAAAGTTATTTTGAAACTGGAAACCATACTAGAATAGTAATTCCAGTGACGTTCAGAGTCTTTGATGTATTTTTCTTTTATTTATTTATTTTTCCTTTTTTCCTGTTTCAATGTAATGAGTAGATGGAAAATATACTGGCATGATTCAAAATGCCCCTGTGGTGCTGATACCTTCCCTTCAAGAAAAGACAAGAATAAATAAATATAAAATGACTGACAGGACAATCCCACCCCACACCACCACTGTCAAAAACAGTAATTATATCAAAAATGTTGCTGCTTTAAACACATCAGATATTCTCAAGTGGGTTCCTATTTGAAGAAACAGAAGATATATTTTGTACGCTCAGTAATTATGTTGAGAGATTGCATAACAAACCTTAAAGGATCATTAATAAAAAAAAAAAAAAAAAAAAAAAACAGCCAAGGAAGTCAGCAACCCAATGATAAGATTTACTGACAAATCAATGTAGCTGAGGTCTTGACAGAAAGAGAGTGTCTTTTCTAATTATTTCTGAAATATGTTTCCCATCTTTCTTCTTGTCACTATCCAGGCTAATATCCATACAATACTGTGCACAAGTCTTGAACCATTCCTCATTTCTTTATATATTTGCTTTAAAGGAGCCAGACTTTCTTTTGATTTTTATTGTGGTCTTAGACCAGTTCTCTAGATTCTCTGAAGGTCTTTAAATTATTCAGAAAAAAATGTAGCCAACTCAAGAGATGAACCACTGTTGCTCCTACACATAGCAAGGAACCTTTGTTACTAACAACCTGTCACAAAACACATCTTTTTAAGAAGTTAAATTTCTGAAAGATTACAGTTTTACAGGCACAAAATAATATTTTTCTACCAAGGTGATTCCCTAAGAGCAGTTTCCTGGAAACTTGGCAAACCTCAGCAGGGTGTGCTGTGTGTCCCTCAAGAATGTGGACAAGTGGAGGACAAAAGAAGAGCTATTTACAACATATGAACTGTATTTGGAAGTCACGTCCTTATAAAATAGGGGCGGGGGGGGGGGGACCTGAGAGATGCACCTGACCCTTTAGTAACCAGTAGACGGATCAACTGAAGGGTCATCAGGAATTGTATCAGCCATTCTTAATGAAAAGAAACAGAAACAGCTGAGGTGGACTATACTGGCATAAGCAGAGTGGAGGCTCTATCATGGTTTGGGGTGGCATTTCAGCCAGTTCTGTTGGGGATCTTGTCAAAAATTGATGGAATTATGAATCCAGCAAAGTACAGTCAGATACAGTCAGAAACTTCATTTTTCAGCATAACAATGATCCGAAACACACTGCCAGTGCAGTAAAAAGCATACCTGAATAGAAAAACATACAGTGGAACACTATCAGTCATGGATTGGCCTCCCCAGAGCTCAGACCTCAACATTGGGAGGGATTGTGGGATCATTTTGGTAGAGGAAAGGACAAAAGGCAGCCAACATCCAATAAAGAGCCGTCTTTAATCAGTCTATAAGATTAAAGAAATGACAAAATGGTTCAGGCTGTGTTGAAGATAATGTTTAATACCAAATATTGATTTTCAAGCTTGTATTGTAAAAACTCTGGTTTTGCCTTACATAGTATAATTCCATGTATGTTCGCATGTTTCGATAAATCACTGCATCCATTTCCCATTTTCCTAGCAAAATATAAAGAGATTAGGCTTACAGTATTATTCAGATGTAACCTAGTAAATTACAACTGCCCAATGTACTTTGATGGCTTCTTGAAAGAAAGAAAAAAAGAGAATTAAAAAAATGTCGTCATGTAATAATTTATTATCATTGCAAAGCGGTTTTAAATTGCAGGGACTGATGAAAGCACAATGATATACTATACAGCCTGGCAAGCTTTGTCTCTGTTGAGTGACCTATTCTTGACTGTGTTGGAGAGCAGAGCTGTTTGCAGCTAATGCATTCACAACCCGTAGGTGTGAAAAGTGTAGAAAAAGTTGTTCAAAACAAGTGAATAAATGGAGAGAAATCTGCGTGGAACTGAGGACACAAAGTCAGAGGAAAGTAAGCACCTTACAATTCATCTATATAACATTAATTTCTAATGACGCAGACAGCATCCTTCACACATACGAAATCGCCCAATACTCAGCTCTGAAGTATCCAATCATTATCACTTACATGTTGCAAGCAGTCTCCTGAAAGATTTTGCCAGACAAAATTGTAGAGACCAAAACTATAAAACCCAAACTAGATGATGCCACCGTGCTCTGGAGAATTGTACAAAACAGATGTGTCCGCAGTCTGCAATTCTGTTGAGAATATTTGTGTGAGAAAAACAGACCACAGAAATGAAAAGGATTCACTGAAATTGAATCAAAGTGCATTTTCCAGGATCCTGACAACGATGAGGAGTCACTGCAGAAAACAATACAAACTCACTGCTCGGCTTTATAATCTAGTGCTTGTGAAGACAAGCAGAACTTTATCTATACCCAAATCCAATTAAAGTGGAAACAGGATTGGGGCCCAAGACACAATTGTATCTACAGATTCAATCTGCTCTGCTTTTCAGAACAACAGTGGATTATTACTTTATTTGATTGCGACAATTATTGTAACGATCGGCTTTCCACCTGCCAGACATTTTGACTGTCAGTGTAATTTTCTGCACCCTATTTGAAGACGGAACACAAATCCTGGCAGAAATATTCCCTCTCTCGTACAATCACAGTTCTCCAAGTGGCCAGTCAGGAAATTTTTTTTTTAAAAATAGCCATGCTGAGACCGTGCTACTTGTGTTTGGTCAACAGGTCCCAAGACTAGTCTGGACTGCTGCACGCTCAAATACAAACACAGCCTTCCACCGGTCCCAGGAAAGGACACCCGTGCACCAGGAAGGCAACAAGACTCATGAATCATAAGAAACACACACACACTGCTAACTCCCATTCATTACAGCAGTACCCAAGGGGTCCTCCTACCGCCCATACATCTTCTTAATGTCAGTGCCACAGGCTCTCCTGCATTCCACAGTCTCAACCTGCTGGTCCAAACAAGCAGTAGTGGCGATAAAAGCGAATAAACAGCAGACTGGGAAAGGCCAAGGCTGAGGCTGTTGATAAAAACAATAACTTATTGATATAAAACATATTCTCATTTTAAAAAAAGACCCTGTAGTCTATGTATATTCTAAGTGACCATGCACTCCATAATGTCTGGACCGATTCCACAGTCAGGAAGCTGAAATACAGACTACCAGAAACGCATTAAATGCCTGTACTGAAATCAGTGCATTGCAGGAATCCATTTTTCCATAGGATTAATCGATCCCACTCGCAAAATGGCTTTTGTTTGTATTTATGTTAAAGCAGACACTGAGGCAACAACTCAGATTTTTTTTTTTCCTCAAGCCGTTATGTAAACAAATCGACATATAACACAGCCATCTATAACAATGTATTACAAATTTACCAGATGAGCAAATCATGGAGTATTATTGAACTGAACCCTATTGCCATTATTCCTGCATCCATAGTCAACAATGAAATGCTGTTTCTCTAAAGACTGAAAAACAGCAGTATATCCAATTGATAATACACAATGTACACAATGCAAGATGAATATTCACATAGTGAACAGGGTTGTGTATTTGGAATGGAGATGGGTAGTCTAATTATGCACAAAGTTTACAATGCAGTGTGCAAAGTTGTATAGGTGGAGAAGTTGGGTGATCGCATAGGTGAAAGTTGGTGTGTGTGTGTGTGTGTGTGTGTGTGTGTGTGTGTATCACAAAGTCTACATAGTTGTAGGGATATAGGATGGTTCAGGAGGATGGGTAAGGGGTAAAAGCGTTCATCCTAAAGTGTGAAGCTGTTGAGAAATCTCAGTCTTGATTCAGATGCTCCCTGATGTTGGGAGGGGGAATAACAATTGGGAATGGTGAGATGGGTTCTGGATGAAGATGGAGCTTCTTTAGATGCAGACCTGGATAAAGATCTGCAGCATAGAGAGGGAAATGGCACTAATAATCTGTTTTCAGAAGTCTTTACTGGGTTTTCGTTAGACATCGTACAGCTTTGAAACCACACTCCATCCATTCATTCTACTTTTTCACCAAACACATATAGACTGGTTGGGAAAACTCCCACACACCCTTGAATATCCTCAAGAGGATGAAAAGAGTCCAATGTTCCACAACCGGGACAAAAACGACATTGTTGCTAAAAAAAAAAAAATTGCTCTTATGCAAAAATTAAAAAAAAAAAAAAAAATGGACTCAGTAGCATTTAATCTTTAAAATTTATGACATAAAATAAAGATCAAAATATTTGCAGAGGTAGAAAGCCAACCAGCAACAGCCCAGGAGTCATCAAGCATTACAAGGTGCCTTAGGTGCTCCATCTTATTGGCAGTTGTAATCAGAATTAAATTCGTGTCATTCTTTAAGGGGACATGTAAACCTATAAATTATATTTTCCAGCACTGACACAGAAAATGTCAACCCTATAAACACCTCGATGAAATAAATGAGCACAACAAAGAAGCAATCAATGGCTCATCAGCAGCACCGCCTGTGGTTCGCCAATATGTACTATGCCTGGTGTAAGTTGGGGCAACAAGAATACTTTCTTCATAACTCAGCAACACACACGCCCAGTGGTGTTTGGCACAGAGCACAACGTTAATAAGACTGATCCATTTTATTCTGCACTACTGAAATATGCTCATGCCTACTGGTCGTAATCGTGTAATCGCTACATCACAGAAGTGTGCTATGCTTTCAGGGAAATTATTTACATTTCAGAATATTTTACTCACATTTGGAGGGATAGACAGAAACCGTGTGACATCCTTGCACCAAAAGCCAAAATATCTTTGGCAGCGAGTATAATATAATCAGATGCATTTTTAAACTAATGCATATGGCAATAAATAAATATTTATTATTATTCACTACTGCAATTCTAATTTATCCCAGTCCAAAGGCGATGGCTGGATTCACCTGTTGGAAGCCCCATACTGACTGTTGCCAAAATCCCATCCTTAGTGCTTTGTGTAAATACCCGACTATGATATGAAGACATAGACTCAAGCTTTTAGTTTATTCCGTAGATATTGTGATAAAATAATACTAGTGCCAAGTTTGTAAATAAAATTTAGATTTGGGTTGAATGTAAATTTTGAAATTACAAGACGAAGCCATAAGGCTTGGCAGTAGTTAATAGCTTGTCCCACTCAGTATTTTACATTATGAGCTCTAATTTCTACAACCAAATCATCACCTTGAGTTTGATTATGAGGTTCACAGGGGTAATTGCACACATTGTTTAGTTGGCAATCAAGTCCTGTAACAACAGTTGATTTGATGAGTTTTCATATAATTTAATTTCACCTTCTTAAATGTGTTTTTTTAAATTGGGAAGAGTTCAAACTGCTGACAAGCAACTCGTTTTCAACACCGCTAGCAGTCCTTTCAGTTAAACTGTATAAATGGACTACAATGCAAACATCTACCAGAGAAATGAGACAAATACAGTAATCATTTGTTATTTAACAGTTGATGGATGAACCCTGTCAAAGCAGGGTCATCAAAAAGAAACTGCATTCATTTATAGTAAAACAACAGTAAGCTTTCTCAATAAAACAGACTACTTATTAGAATAAGCTGAAGGGTAAACAAAAATAAAGCTAATTTATATTAACTAATTTACACAATGACAGACAAGTTTATCTTACTGCTCTATTATTCAAGGCGTCTCCAGGGAATTGAACAAGACCAGTTGCTGGGATCATTACTCTCAGCAATTTGCTTTTTGCACACTGCATGATAGAGATTAACTAAAAACATTTTGTGATTGAAATTAAGTTGTTGCTTTTGCCAAACAGTCAGTAGGTAGGTTAATTATTTAAATGCAATTATCTTTGGGGTGCTAAGCTCAAATTTATATCTGGTACAAACTTACATTTTCAGTGTACTGTACAGAGTCCTGGGGAGAAAGCCGTGAACTACGCTGATGCTCCATCTCGCCATTTTAAAACTTTTTAAACTGTGCCCGATGGAGCTGTTCGAACCAGAAATGGGTCTTTTGACTGATTATCGGTCACAAACATTTTGCCCAGCCATACTCACCCATTGCTAATAAAGCTGCAACTGCAGCTTATTCTTGGGTAACAAATCTAATTCAGTCCACTTTGTGTTATCAGTCTAACAAGTAAGAAATCCAATTATAAACAGATTACGATGTTTTGTGTTTTGTTTTTTTGCCTGGAACTATGTAATCATCTCAACTTGAAAACAGGTGTGAGAATTAAATTACCTGGTTATTTTACTTTAGCCAATAACATAACAAGTTCTCCTTTTTCACAAAAGCTTATGGGGCAGCAGATGTAAACAAGGACAATGCCACCTCACCACAACAAAGTCCCCAGAGATGCTGCAAGACCTACAAACCTCATCCTCAACAGTAGTGTACAAGCACATGAATAAAAAACAAAAATCAGTTTGGATGCCTTAAAAGCCCCAATGTCTTTGTGTTTGGTAGACTAAACAGAATAAAGCATTAACGTCTATATTTGACACCATCTGACGCTACATCCAAGTTGTGTTGCTCTGAAAATACTCTGAATGTACTGCAACATCTAGAAAAGCACTAATAACTGAAATGAAAAGGAATAGTTTAAAAAAAAAAAAAAAAAGGCTACCTGGAAAGAAATGGAGGGGTCTGGTTATAGTAAACCTAATCCATGTCTCCAAGCATGTTTCCCCTCCAAGTAAAACTTACCTTTCCTTACCATTTAAAGACAGGTCGAATCCATTTCAACACACTACAGGCAACAGAAACGATCAACAGAAACTAGATGTTATCACAAGAAAAATGGGAAGGTGCAGCCTCACTGATGTTCTGCTTTAATAGAACATGAAAGTGAAGTTTGCAGGGAATCTGTTGCACATCTGAGCAAAACCTTTGGAGATTGAGGGCATTGTGCACCAGCTCTCGCATAAATCCCCTGAATGCACACTGGGGGCGCACACGTTATTGATGTTTACTTTTTTTAAAAAAAAAAAAAAAAAAAAAAAAAAAACCCCAAGAGAAAAATGGGGGGGGGTTCAGCCCAGGATCAGGTGTTCCAAGCACCATTGTTTTGCATTAATTATGCGCATCACTTAACAGGAATACACTTTTTTTTTTAACGTGATTACAAATATCTTTATTCAGACTGATAATTATCACAAATAAACAAAACTACAGAATCTGTGAAACACACAGTGGACACAAATATGTCTCTACTTAACACAAAACAGAACGTAGTACATTTCCCATTAGGCCCACACTGTACATGTGTGTATGTGCTTATGTTTTGCAAGTATGTGAGAGTCGGAGGAAAAAATAAAATAAAAAATGAAAGAGTGGGAAAGCAAATGGTCTTATCTGGCATGTGCAGGTCCAGCCCTGCCATTCTAAGTGCACGTCAGAGGGTGAAAAGGAGTGCTTGCTACTTTGCTGGTTTTCTGCTTAAAAGCAGCTACCACCTCCACATGACCACAGTATACACATAAACAGGTGGCTTACTTAAAACAGACACTGTGGTGATTTCTTCTTTTGTGCCTTACTGACCCACTCTCTCCTCTGACTTCACATAATAACAAAAAAAAAAAAAAGAAAGAAAAGAAAATCCTCTTTTATATGATCATGACAAAAGGACAAAGAGTACCAAAAGATCATTTTGACCTAGCTGATTGGTAAGCAAAAACTACAACACAGTGACAGCCTTTTTTTGTACAGAAAATGAAAGATTTGCAAGGACAAACAAAACTAGAACACTTGTCAAAGGTTCCTAGTGGTTAGCCGCCAGTTTCCTTATGTTCAGGATCAACCTCTTGCTATACTCTTTATGATCAACAGGCTTTACATCCATCACTGTAGCTTTAATCCTCGATTCATCCTGTCAGAAAGAAAATGACATTCATATGAGAAATGGCATAAAAAAAAAATCAAGTCCAACAGATAGATGTATGTATGTATACACATATATATATATCTCCATTTCTCTATATCATATATAGATATCCATCTATACAACAAAGACAGACAGATATCGATATATATCTGTCTATATCGATATAGACAGATATATCTCCAAATGGCTGTATAAATATATAGAGCCATTTGGACTTTGGCATTTATCCCATGGTAAATGTTTTCAACAAGATTTTGCTAACGACTAAAAATCATTATGTAATATAATTAATTACCAATGAAAGACAGAGTCGAACATTTAAAGCCTTAGACATCTCCATAGCTGTCTAGACAGGGGAAGGCCGTTCTACCAGGGCTATTACTCTCTGCATTTAAACAGTAGTTACACTCCTTTTGTCTCCGCTGATCATCTGTTGCTTAAGTGGGTGAAATGTAAACCATTTTTCTTTTGATATGAACCCAATTCTTTAAGAAAAAATAAATCATTTTAGATCTTAATGCTTGGTTTTTTTTGTAAGTGAAATATGCAGACAAATATAAAGCAACCTCAAACTGCTCAAATTTAATCATATGAATGGAAATTGATGTTAGAATCAGGGCAGAAGACCTAGCGGAGCCCTGCACGGTGCACATTTTAGCACAGGAAGGCCAAATTTCACAAATGCTAAAAGCAAGACGTTCAGATATAAATATGGGCGTTTTATTTAATTATCACGAAAAGTAAAGTTCATCAATTAAACACAAAGCAGTTGTACCAGTTCTGCCTAAACTGTAACAAAAATCGAAGGCTAATGAACACAGTCCACGTATCCCACATAAAAAGGTGGACACAGCTTTCCACTCTTAAAACCAATGCAAAGTGTGTAAAACCTTCACTCTCTCCAAAGACCAGCAGGGGCGACTCATCTGGCTAGGAGAAAAGTCATGTACTGTGTAGAGATTACTATAGGACAACAAGTGCACTGCTCACCTACAACCCCAGTAAATGCTTTCCTAGAAAGACTTCAGTCCTATTTATTACAACATTAACTCTTTTTTTGTCCCCATAAGAGTCACGCAGTCTCACATAGTGCAAGACTGGGCAATTCATTTGCTTTACTCCAGGGCTACTTTGTGATTGGCAAGTTTTTACTATGTGCATGCAGTGTCCCTCAGGTGACAGACTGAACTTCAACTACCAACAGTTGACATCATGGTAGATATGTCAATTTATATACAGTCTGTTTATCCTGGCACAGTGTCATACCAGTAGTTCCTTCCAGACTGGAAAACTGGATGAGTGCAACTCATCTGTGGTGGTGGAGTAAAAAGCCTGCTGTGCTCAGACCAATCAGTGCCAGAAACCACTTCGCTCCTCTCTAAACTCACACCCCTCACCTTGCACTAAAGCCCCAAAGTGTGTGATAAGAGATGGCCACATCCCATCAGACAGAACTCTTAAGGGCAAAATAAGGGAGATATCCCTTCAAATCCAGCTATTTCTATTTAAAACTGGAATAGTAGTGATCAATGTGGGAGAAAAGCTACAATAAAAACTCTAGAGCTACTTGGTTCCAGGCAAGTAAAAGGTCAAGTACTGACTTGAAATATTTATGAGGTCAAATAAACAATTGATCAAAGTATTTAATCTACAGATTTACATTAAATTAAATTATGCATAACATTTTTTTGCATGATAAATATAATTAAGTTTCACCAATTAATCATAGTATTACACAGCCCCCATACTGCGCTTAAAAGGACAATATCATTTATTTAAGACCTTATGCATAGAAATGTAGTTCAATGAGATTAATAATGGCAACCTCAGGTTTTGACTTTGACACCAGCAACATCCCACAACTCTGTTTTTTATTTTAGTATGAGTTTCATTCTAATTTGAGTTTGTTTGCATCGTTAATTCCAAACATATCTCCTTCAAACTGTTTTAACTGTACAACCATTAAATAGTGTGATAATCAGAGAAGGCGCTCTACTTTGTTGTACATATACATTTTTTAAAAAATAATTTTGTACCAGTTAAAAAAAATATATAAAAATAAAAGGAGAAAGATGTAATAAAAAATAGCAATAAAATGGGGAAGGATCACATTTTCCTACAGTATGACATGAAACTTTTCATTTTCTGTAACCAGCATTATAAAATACAAAGGATATGATGGCAACGATACTGAAGTCCTTATTGCTGAAATAATCCAATAATTATCTAAATTGCCAGTGCTTAATTACCTTCTTAGGTTTAATTTGAATAATTGCACTGCATCGCATCTGTGTATTTGGCTAAAAATGTGATGGATTCTATTCTAACATGTGATATAGCTAGACTGACCTTTAAAATGTGCTGATGGTGTGTTTCACTGTCTTACTGGCATTACAGAAGGTAATTTTATTACACTCCTTACGGGGGAACTTCATTCAGTTAAAACGAAGAGTGTAATTCCCTGAAATATTCTGATGATGCTCTTTACAGGGGTCCGGTCAATATGCAAGTCACACTGTGTTACAGCGGACTGTTATCAACTGTTAAGAACCTGCTTTGTCCCACATCAAGCCTATAAATCAAAGTACACAACAATGTGCGAGAGCATGACACAATGGCTGGATTGTAGCACTGAGAAGTAGAAAATAAACTCAAAGAGGGGTTGCAGGTGTCTCTGTTGAAGGAATATGGGGTTTGGAGACAGAAGCCAATACATGCTTGTAGCAGTGCCACTGGCAGTTAGGATGCTGAGCTGAATGTGACAGACACAGTGGCCCTTTTTTGTGTGTTGAAGGCGGATGCAGTCTCTGGCTTGGCTCCAGACTTCCTGCTCAGAGTCCCAGCCCAATCAATTCTTTTATGTGCTTCCCTCAAAACAAACCTCTATCTGTGTGGCCTACAGGAAATACTGACCGCAGCTAATCTGTGTGTGCATCCTTCACAAAGCCACTGAAAATGAGCAGCATCCCAGGACAAACACTGACGGCTTTTTTTTTTTTTAAGACGCAGTTCTGCCAGTCAAAATGGGAAAACTCTCCCATGTTAAAAAGAACAACAACAAAAACAACCAGAACCTCTTATGTTCCCGCTGTGAAGTTTCAGTAGTTCAGGGACGCAGAGACACGGCCTCATTTTTCTCAAGATTTCTTTTTCTCTCTCTAAATGCATGTGGTCTGTCTGACACTGTGCTGCAGCGACAAAACCCTGGGCATTTTATCACACTACCACAAAATTTTTACTTACATTATACGTTTCCAGCTTCACTCTGTTGCGGAAGACAAAAGTGTTGAAGTTGGCATGCTGGAAGACCTCATCGAAGGCAGCTTCATTCTGAATTTTAAATAAAAATTCAGATATAATCCTTTAATCAAAAGCCAGTTTCATCAAACAGTCTTGAGTGCAAAGGAAAGTACGTGTCTGACAAAACAAATAAACAAACAAAAAGCTTTGATTTTTCTAAGTAATTATAAATAGAAGAAACAAAGCACCACAGGTTTCAGACATATTTGCATTTGTCTACAGACACGTATGTGTGTGCATGTTTGGGGAGCAAGAAGCTTAAAGTTTAGCTCTGCCCTGGTCGTTCCCTGAGGAAAGTATTACATTCAGCAGAGAAAGCCTCACCGAGTCCTTGAGCTGCCCCAGGTAAGCTGCATTCTGGCCCAGGATAGCCTCTGCACTCTCCTGGAAGCAAGTCACCCACTGGTTGTCCCCATAATCTGCAATGTTGGCCTGACGGATAATAAAGGGGGGAAAAAAGTTAAATGCATAAACAACTATTGACCAGAGTAGCCTGGCTTACATTTTGTGAAAGGGTGTTTGTTTGATATAACAGTTAGTGGATAGCCTATGTACTCCCGGCAAGTGTGACACAAACACACAAAAGCGCACGCACACAGGTTAAGCTAAAGCTTGTGAATAATAATAATAATAATAATAATAATAATAATAATAATAATAATAATAATAATAATAATAAGTCAACTGGTGAGTGGTACGAAACAAAACCCACCTATTTCAGATGCATGCCTCTCACTGCTTGTTGCTCACTGAGTTTTTGTCTTACTTAAAAATGCAGTTTGTTTGCATTCATGTCTGTGTTTTGTGTAAAATGTTAATGCCGATGGGAAAAGCTGCTGCAATTAACCCAACGTAACTAACCACGCAAAATGGGAATACAACATGTGTCTTCATTACACTGCGTCACAGAAACTGCAGAATGCAAACTGCTAAATTTAATCACAAAGAGCAGATTGGGAATATGTTTAAACACAGAGACAGAGCCATAAAAGGGGTGGATGGGATTGAGCCCCAGGATATAATAGGCAATATAAAGGTAGGGATGGGCTTTAAAAAAAAAAAAAAAAAAAAAAAGCTACAACATTTTCGCTGGAAGCAATTTGATTGTTCTTTGAAGCTCGCTTTTAAATGACTGTGCACAGTTGTGGCAGACTTGTGTCGTGCTAGTTTTAGTTAGTGGACTTCATATTAGAAGTGATTTAATACTTTTTTTGCAGTCGAGCTACAGATAGACCTTCGTGACAGTTGTAGCAGTCTTTTGCATTGCACTGTTCTCCTCCTTGTACATGACATGTAATTTACAAAATCTTCACCAATCTGATGCCTGGTAGTTTATTAGATGTATTATTAAATTATTTATTAGACGTATTCGAAGAATCATTGACTCAGGATTCAACGAAAACGGTCTTTCAATGTGTGCATGGGCATATATGTTTCTGCAAGTGGATGCCATAGCTTAAGAAAAAGAAAGAAAGAAAAGACGGCCAGAAGCTTTTGGGGGGACCCACGCTGAATCACTTACAGAGAGGATGAGGCGGTACTTGAAGTTGGGGAATTCTTTGTCACACTTCTCACACCGAAACATGCCATTCTGCTGGTCAACCACTTTTTTGTTGCAGTCTTGGCTCGGGCAGGCCTGATAAAGACAGTTTTCCTTGCGCAGAAACACAATCGTAGCTACGCAGGTGTAGTAGTCAGCCTAAACAAAAGACCCAAAAAAAAAAAAAGTATAAACATTGTAACTGTGACATACTCATCACGTCTCACTCTCGTGACCTTTGTGTTGTGGATGTTGACTAATGCAAACCAAAATAGAAACAGGATAAAATTAATATTAAGATGGCATTTTTGGGACTATGCAGTGATATATGCGAATAGTCAGAAATAAACTTATTATCATTTAAGGAGCAGATGCATAACCAACACTGCCAACCAGAATGCTAATGGCAACACAAATGCCAACTATTGAGGGAGCTGCTGCTTTTCCACGGATTCAAACTTGAGAAACATGCTGCATGTAAACAGCTTCCAGGAAGTTTTTTGTTGTCATGGAAAACATCAACCAAGTGACATTTGCCATAGTCGATGGAAACAAATCTCCTGACAGTTCTAGTTTCTAGTTGTCCCTTTATTCTCCGTCTTTGTTGCAGTCCAAAAGCTGACTGTTTTTGGAGAGTCTCCCACCTCATACTAACCTCAGAATAGCCTGTCATAACATAAGTCTGGCTTTTCCACGGTTTGATGAAGGATGAATAACTGTGCCTTGGCAAAGCAACTGACCTTCCATGTCTGATAATGTTCAAGTCAGATGTCAGAAAACCATGAAAATGTCTGTAATAACTTGGTTAACTTAAATACAAACAAGAGCAAAGTGCAATAAAAATATGATTTTTAAACTGCTCTTCTGTTCATACTGACCATGGCTATTACATGACATACAATCACCTCAATTAACTTCCAGCTCAAGGACAATTGTTACTCAATGTCACTTGCCCTTAGGAATGAGGTAAATGACAGGGAGAAAATACAGGGGAAACAAATCTTGTTTCAACACACAGCAAATGTCTAAGCTTTCTTTTTTAAACCCTTGACTATTTTGATTGAGCAAAAAAAATAACCCTGACACCAACCTCTACTAGTTTTCCAAGAGCTCCAATTAATCAAGTAAATACCTCTTTAATTAACGTGTGACAGACCAGTAGGAACAGGGCAGAAGAACTTGTTTTTTTGGCCCTGTCACTGGCTTTTACAAATGGGATGTCAAGCCAACAAGTGGAGGGTGACCACTTGCTGTCAGAAAGGGCAGAGAGGCAATGTGGAAACTTGAGGTTGTGGCACACAAAGACTTTGTGACGGCAACAATTAATTGCAACAAAGTTCTCTGGGTGCGGCCTTGAAAGCCTGACCCCATGCCCTTATGTATAGGATGCCTCAGAGGGTTAAAGACCGGACTAACCTCATTTGTCAAAACCGAGCCTCATCATGTGTCCAATGGCAAAAGAAATTCACCTGAAATTGGCTGAAGATTTGTGTTAAAAATGTTAGAAAGATTAAATCCATCGACAAGTTGCGTTGATGGATGAAGAAGAAGGAACAGATACTTTCAGCTGCACCCTTAATCACAAGGGGTCACCACAGTAAGTAGCTCCTCATGTTTTGGCAGATCCTCAATGCCCTTCCAGACAGGACACAAAAGGGATCTCGTCTCCTACTGGGATCGAACCGGAGCTCTTCTGCTTGTGAGGCAAATGTGTAAACCACTGCTAACCAATAGCGTTATTTGTAATTTGAAATCATTCATCTCAGCACAGTAGATGTTTGACTGTTATGCTCACTATTTAAAACACAATTACTCCTTAAACAAAGTATATTTTACTTAACAGTCTCACTCCTGTACTTTGTCTGAAGCATTTCTTTGCTTTCCTAAGCTTCCACGTAGCCAGAATATCAATCCTTACAGCCTCAAACTTGTTCTCATTGATCCCCTCATAACTGCTTGCATCTATTAATTGTCCCAGTTTTATGGGGCGTTTTCATCATACTGTGATGATTACTAATGTGTTAAATTATGTTAAACTACACAAATTAAGATCTCAGCACAGGTCACATTATCCATTTTGGAGAATTTATACACCTCACTGAGCTCCATTTCCCTCAACAGCACTGATGAAAAAACGAGGAAATTGAACATATATTACTTTACTTATTTGAGGGCAAGGAATTACATTACAAATGGGCAAAGAATAAAACCAATGTAGAATCTAATCAGTACTAGAATTAAATGTGACTTTCACCAAGAACATACAACAGGGCTATGGAGGGGACACCCACAAGGAAATGTATTATATTGCATTAGGATTAAGAACTTTAGTAGGATTCGGTTTTAAGCGCACATACGTGTTGGTGCAGTGCTTTTATACAACGCTGATTCCAAAACCTTTTTGCTTCAGGTTTGCAAAGCAGAGCTAGAAGTAAAAGCTACAATACAGAAGCCTATACAGAAATGCAGCATGCACCTTGGATTTTTAATAACAAATGCATTTTGACTGCGAGCATTTCATATTTATTGTTTGGGATTCAACAGCGGCCTTTCAGTGTGTCCTTGAATATCTTCAAAGAGGCAACCTTGAATAACAATATTGGGGTTACCATATCTTTAATGTTCAAGCGTGTCAACACAAAGCCGTGCGTGTGTGTACCTTGTCTCCGTGTCCCAGATGCTCAGTCTTAACGTCAGATAGAGACTTCCAGTTGGTGTTTCCTCCCCCGCTGCCACCTTTCACCTCTGTCAGAGACTGTCCATCCATAGCGTGCCCCTCCTTGTCATACCTGTGTAGAATACAGCAAATACCAGTTACTGCTGATTTGACCCGAATAAATGGTTTTATTACTGATTAAGCTCTCGATTATTCTTTAGTTAATTGTTTGGACTACAAATTTGCAAAAGTGATTAAAATGTGTATTGCTCATTTTGTCAGACTAATAGTTCAAAGCTAACTCATTATAAATTCACTCACAAAGGACCAAGACAAACAAAGCATTTTCACATTTGACAAACAAATGTTTCCAGTTTAAATAAAAATGGCTTATTTGATGATATAAATAGCTGTCATTTAATTTTCTGTCACTGATTTTATGATAAAAGCTCTGTGTTAAGTATATCTTTTTATTACATTCACTAGATTCCTGAATTATATGACAGTAAAAGTAAAAGAAAAACTATAATTGATAATATCAGAGCTCATATTTTATTCTATGCAATTCTCTCTAATGGACAGTTTGATCACTCCACTAATACATCAAAGGCTTTTGCCCCTAAGCTGGAAAGCATTTTTACAGTTTGAAATGGGAGCGGCGCATTTTTTACAGATTCTAAAAACGTCAGTGCCGTGACAAGGTGTTGAGCATCTTTTCAGCACTGGGCATTTGCCGTTTTTTCTGATTTCCAATAGCCAAAATACATTCAGCTTTCATAGTGGAGGACTGGCAGGACACATTCAATACCAACCAACCATCACATCACACTTGTAAAGGTGCTGAATAACAGTCAAAAAGTTAATACTGCTAGTGCAGAGTCTCCAAGGGACTCTCAGGCATTCGCAACCAGGCTTTTTCATAAGAGCACTTTCAGCTGGGGGGAGAGAGAAAAAAAAAAAAAAAAAAAAAAAAAAAAGATAACCTTTGGTCTACACACCAAATAAGGAATCATTAGGGGTCTTTACAACAGTCTTCAGCCTGAAAAGTGACATAATTTGTAGTGCTTTATAAGATTTTTGTGTAGCTCCCTCTGGAGGCATGAAAAGCTTTATACATATGCAGTTATGGAAAAACATGTTGATGTGTACAATCTGTGGTCTTCCCTTAAGTAAATGCACCATGGTAAGTTGATAAAATTATATGTAACATATTTCGACTCGTCACAACACTGCTGTGCAGAAGCCCACTTATAGACTGCAACATTCATTTTAACACATCCCAACCCAGGCAGGAGGCACAATACGCTGCTGTTCACATGACTATCAACAGAATGCAGGCTGTCTATTTAACAGTTGAGTTTAAAAAAAAAAAAAAAAAAAAAAAAAAAATATTGTTGTGCAGAGAATCCGTTTGTGTTTGTCAAAGCAGGGACGGCTCATCTGAGGGGAAGGCAGGCTGAGAGGCTTGTGAAATGAATCAACAGCAGAGGGACTGATGAGCTGGCCAGGGTCAGGGCTGTTACGGTGATATCAGAAACCCATTTTCATCTAGTGTTCCCGGTAATTCAAGGAAGACAATAGGAGAAAAAAGGCAAGGTAGACTGAGAAGACGGATGAGGGTAAAATGCACTTGTGGGGGGGGGGGGGGGAAGCAGTTTAAAACTGCCACCAAGATCAATACAGCTTAGTAATCTGTTGGCCACAAGGCAGAGCAGCGTACAATGGCAAGGCCAGGTTGTAAATACAGGGAGAACTTGCTGTGCTCCTGACAAGCATGACTAATAGAAAATATCCCCATTAACATTTTACACTGTGGCCCAAGCGAAACACAGGTTGTCGATTTCCAGCTCCTCCTAACAAATGTAAACAATTCCTTAAAGTGGCACCAATTTCCTCACCAGTGTACCCAATTCTGTCTGCATCCAATCAGGAGCTTCCCCTGAACCAATCAAATGACAAAACAGATGGCATTCCTTGGCATGAATTAATGTCTCTAAAGAAATTATCGCCAGAGAAGGCAAATACACACTATTTAAGAAAAGAAAAAACTGCAGAATAGCAAGACTTCACATGGCTTCTCTGGTAACCTGATAGACAGATACCCAGAAGAAAATAGTGACCGAATTCATTTTAAAAAAAGAAAATCTGCTGCAGGAAACAGAAATGGCTCACAAAAAGTAGTGGTTGTGATAAAGAACACAAAAAGAGGGCAAATTCGGTCTGGCAGAAAATGTGCAACAGACAAGTGAGAGTGGAAAGATCCAGGCCTGGAGCAGAGTGGTTTCAGTAAGACAAGAACACCATGGTATCTGGCTGGAGGTTGGCAGACGCATGAATGTGCATAACACAGACATGTCAAGTGTCACTGTACAGGAATGGGGACATGTCAGATAAAGGGACATGAAGTAATGATAGAAGACTAGGCTCCAGCCTAGGGATGCCACGATTAGTCGACTAGTCACGATTACGTCGACTATCAAAATCGTTGACTACTAATTTAATAGTTGACACGTCGTTTGAAGCTTTGTAAGATCCCAAAAGACGCAGGAATAAATAGTAGAATTTAAGAGTGTAATAACGGACTGAAACAGAAGATGGCAGCACTGCATGTACAAGGATGCCAGCTGCCGTTAAACCCCGAAGAAGAAGAAGCAGTGTCCGGTATCGTAGTCTGTGTCCAAATTCGGGAACCGCATCCTCCGGTGCCCGCATTTGTAGGCCGATTACGTTACAGCGACACGACAAAGACTGTCCAAATTCGAAGACTCCGACAAATGCGCCCTTCATTTCCCCAGATTTGAAGGATGGGTCCGGGTGTATACTTCGTGGCCCAACCTATCCCAGAATTCATAGCGCGGCCCAGCTCAGTTTCCAACAATGGCGGCAACTAGTTAGTTTTAATATTACTCTTATTATTCTTTCTGGGTCACAAAATAAACATTTAACATATTTTCAGGAGAGAATGTAGCTGTGTAAACCTCAAATATCTGTTCAGTTTATCAAGACACCACATATTTTCAAAAGCGCTCCGACATTTTCGGAGATGTCTGTTACCCACTAGCTCAATAGCTAGCCGGGGTTCAAGGCTCACTAGAGCCGGTGAGAACACCGGACTCCCAGCAAATTGTTTTAAAACCCACCGCAGTCTTTCGCTACTCAGGTTAAACATGATATATAGGTCACTTAGATAACTTAAAAATGTTATTGTTTGGCTTTTTTAGTATTTTATTTGTTCCTGAGTAAATCTGTTTGGCTTTTTACACAGCTGAATAAACGTCAAGCAGACAACTGATTATCAGAAGTGTGAGATGCTCGAGAATATACTCCGGTGTCCTGTTATATTTTAGATAGCAAGGAGCAGACAGCTGAGTTTATTAAACTCACAGAGACAATCTGCAAATTTCATTAAAATGTAATAAACTACCATCTTGTCTTTGTTTTTAGTGAGCACATACCTTAACCACTTAAAGCTGTAAGCTAATGATAGTTATATAAGAGCAGATGCTGCTGGTGCAATAAGCTGTACATTGTACGTCCAATGGATGCATGATCTGATTAGTCGACTAATTGCAAAAATAATTGGTGACTAGTCGACTATCAAAATAATCGTTTGTGGCAGCCCTACTCCAGGCTGACCTGTGGATTTTTACGTAAAGTATTCAGATTGTTATCAGATGACAAATAGACATTAAATTTGAGTACCTGTACCCATAAAGTGTAATTTTTCAAGCAACATATTTTACTTTTTTTGTTTTTAAATCAAATCAATACAGCACAGTTAAAGATTAAGGTAACATAACAGTCAATTCAATGACAGATCATGTTCTCCACACAACTGTGCTCAAATTTGTTTGCATAATTACATATGCGCTATGCACAAATCCAAATGCTGTAGTCACAATATGCAAGACAGAAAATGTCAGTTTGGACTGTGACTAAATGAGCTGATGACAAATGTCTGAGGTTGACAGCTTAAAAAAATGAGTATAAACCTGACAAAAATGTCAGAACAGGGACTACACCACCTGACATTTTAGGAAAAGACAGGAAGGCGATCTAAATGTGCTGTTGCCACCTAATGGACAACCAAAACTTCACATTTAGATACAAAAAAAATGCTAATGTGAAGTCTGATTCTGAAGATTCCTGCAAAGGGCGTAGGCCTTCACTCTGATGTCTCAGAACAAGGTACAAACATCTAAGACTAACAGAAGGCCAAGAATATTAGTGCTGGATTGTTACTAAAATAAATGAATTCTACAGCAAGGTCATGAAATGTTTTAACAGGGATATTTTTTTGTCTTTTTAATCACCAATAGAGTTTAGAAGAAACAGCTGCAATTCAGCTTTAATTCAAAGGGTTAACCAAAATATATGAAACCCTCTGTTACCATAAGAAATTCATATAATCATAAATAAACTACTCAATTTCAGTACTTTGTCAAGAGTCATTTGCGGGCAATGACTGCCTGTAGTCAATAACGTGAACATCAAAGGATGGGTTTGCTTTGTGATGCTTCGCCAGGCTTTTCACTGTAGTGGTCTTCATTTGTTTTTGCTGTGTATTGGTCTTTCTGCCCAATGCTGCTTGACTGGTCTGAGATTATAGACCAGTATATAAAGGATGGATGTAGCCACAGTGCCATCACCCACTGGTTTGGACTCTGCTTTAAAGGAGCTTATCCGACTCACAATTCATCACAATTCTAAGGTTATTTCCCATAAAATGGCCCAATCTGGGTGAAGACCAATTACGTAAGTAAGTAAGATTAAATTCTGACCAATACTTTGGAGATGCTGTGATTCTTGGGAATTATAGACGGCTGGAAACCTCGTCATCGCAAAAGTGCCGCTTTAGACCAAATAAGCTTACAGTGAACACACTTTTTTTGTCATAATGCATTTTTATTTTATTTAGATTTATATAACTTAACTTATTGAAGCACTTAACTTTTCGCCTGTTACTAAAAAACTATTCCCCAAAATCTTGTCATATAAACTGTTCACAGAGATACGTAAACAGCATGTTCTTGTTAGTTTTAAGTAAGCTAATATAATAGTAGCATTTTATGAAAAAAAAAAAGTTGTCTGTGGTAGACTGTAAATGTGCATTTTAATGCCTTAAACTTGGGCATTTTAACATGGGACTATGGGGATTCAGCTTCAAGTGGCCAGTAGAGGGGCTGTGATTTTTGGCACTGCATGTTGGCTTCATTTTTCAGTCCTGGAGATTTCTGCCTAGTTGCGACTTCAAAAGCTCTTAGGTTATGTTAACATTACTTTTTGAGTTAATGCCCATCTGTAATGAGCAGACAGTGGATCTTTATATACTTCATACTTCTAAGGCATTTGGTCTTCTGTTACATCACTGAGAAACACTAGTGACCCTAGTCCCACAGGAAGCCAAACATTCCCATGCATCTCACTGCTCTACCATGTTTTACAGAAGATGCTGTGCACATTAGATCGTGAGCACTTCCAGGTCCTCTTCATAGTCTTGTACCATCATTCTGGTTTAAGACAATTCTAGTTTATTTAAAGCAGTCTTACCTGACCTTACTGTTACCAAATTGACGACTGGTTTCGATCTTGTGAAAGGTTTTTATTTGTATGAGGTCTTCTATTTATAAGTAGTCTACTGTTATGCAGATAAATTAAGTGTTCTGTTTTCACCACTGTTGTCCTCACTGTAGACATTGAGGGGCCAAAATAAACATATTTGCTAGTAAGCCTGGCAAAGTCTACTTGACTGTCAATTTGGTAGCCGTCTTGCCAGATCTCTCCCGAGTTTGACATTTTTTGGGCTCACTGTAACACAGCTTGGAACACATGGAATAAAATCTAATCCTTTTACATGTTTAATGAAGGAACACACCAAACTTGCCTATAAATGGCCTTTGTAACAGTTGTCCAATTACTTTTGGTCACCTGAAAACCCTAAGGTTTCTCATTAAAGAACTTTAATTGCTTAACTTGTCGTCTAATTGGGATGTGAATGCCCTTAAATTCAAGCTTAAAGTCATCTGTAGCTTCAAGCTACAGATGACTTTATGTAACTAGCTTGAATGTATTTTGGTAAACATGGAAAATAAAAACTGTCAATATTCAAATACATATGCCCTAAACTGTATTTTTGCCTCTCCCAGATTAATTAGTGTGCCAAAGGAATGCTACTCAGCTTTCTATATAAGACCACTGGCAAGCACTGAGCAGCACTGCTAATATGCTGCATGAGTTTGAGACAACAGCTCACCAAGGATAGACTATTCATTTGAGAAGGTCCCAAAGGTCTGCGCCAAAACACAATCAAATTAAGATGCCTCTGCAGGAGTAAAACAGTGATGTTTCAGCAGCCTTGGCACATTTAAAAGATTTTTTTTTTGGCTGATGGAGAGAACACTTCGGATTCTCTTCTGTGCGAGATTAGAAAAAAACATAATTATCAAAAGATTAATTTAGAGTTTAATTGTTTTTCCTTCCCTTATCTCTGTTTGTGAATTTCATGTCTCAGCTTACAGAAAGAGAGAAACACAGTCTGTAACCATGGCCCAAGTTTATCAACAGCACAAAATCCATGTTACACGTTTCACAGCAATCAGTGGTACAAGAGAAATTTCTTCTCATGTTACCTAGATATAATTTTGGATATAGCCTTTACAAATATATCATATAAATATAACAAGCAATTATTTTCATCTTCACAGCTTTAGACAGTTAAGGCTACATTTTCAGATAAGCTATGTAATGGTACTGTCTACCAATGCTTGTCAATGCTTTTCATTTGACAAATGAGTCAGGATTGGCATTTTCCATTCGTGAGAAGGGAAGAGAGAATGTAGTAAGTGTATAAAGTCTGCTGCAAGGGTCTGGAAATGCGATTAAGGACTTCATGGTGTACAAGTAAAAGAAAGCGTAGGACCCCAGAGTGGTCCTGATGATGCTCAACTTCAGAGAAGTTCAGTGTAGTTGGCATTCTGAGAAATGAGATCTAAAATATTCAGAGAAGCCAGCGGCTGTTCAAAAACTATCATAAAGAAATTACCATCACCCTATACATTAGATTAAAAAGCCACTTTGAGCATAATTTATCGTCTGCTGCCTTCTCACCTGCAAAGGAGAGTCACATTTCACTGCTCCGATTATGCAGATCAGGTCCCGAGTATAAATACCCAGTCACATTTTATACGGCAGAAGAAAAGATTACGCCGACTTGTCACAAAATAAATTTCAACTGTTTAGTGTCTTATTTCTTAGCGTAGAGCAGACACTGGTATTGGAAGGTAAATAAACAAAACCCTTTGGATACAATCGATTGGCCCTCCACTCACAAACATAGACATTTGCCTTCATGTCAGTGAGGAGGGGTCAGACACAGCCTGCTTAAGCAGGATCAATACAGAGGACAGATCCATTAGTGCGCCACAGTGCAAGAGTAAGGTTAAGTACCACCCTCTTTAGTCCATGTGAGGACTGCCTCATGTATCAATCATGTGCAATCGAAACACAAACTAACGCGCAGCCTATAAAAATACTACCCACCTCACGTCTCGCACAAAGTGCACGGCTATTTCAGGTCACGTTGAACACTAGGGGATAATTGAAAACCTGGCACAAAAAGCGCCAAAAAAAAAAAAAAAAAAAATTAAAAAAAATGTTGTAAACTTGTCAGCATACTCAAAGGAGCTTGCAAAGAAAAGCGTCTGGACTTCTTTAAGTTGCTTGAAGACGTTTCACCTCTCATCTGAGAAGCTTCTTCAGTTCAAAGGTCAAATGGTGGAGAGTCCCAGATTTAAACCTAGTGGGAGTATTCCCCCCACAGAGGGACAAAAGGACCTCCGGATGATCCTCTAATCGCCTGAGCCAAGGTGTGAAAATGGGTGTGGGTCCCAATCAGCCAGGGTTTCGGGTGAAACCTGGCCCCACCTTATCATACCTACACCCAGTTTCACACCTTGGCTCAGGCAATTAGAGGAGCATCAGGGGGTCCTTTTGTCCCTCTGTGGGGGGAAACTCCCACTAGGTTTAAATCTGGGACTCCCCACCATTTGACCTTAGAACTGAAGAAGCTTCTCGGATGAGAGGTGAAACGTCTTCAAGCAACTTAAAGTCCAGACGCTTTTCTTTCCAAGCTCCTTTGACTACGATGACCTGGATGACTGAGAACCTTCACAGACATATTGTCAGCATACTGTTCTATAACTCAGCATCCACCTCTTAATAAATTCAGCTAAGCGTCAACACACATGACCACATGTGCAGAAAGAGCCATGAAGACAAAGACTTTATGGCTAATTTCCACATAACTGTATGTGTTCAAGTGAAAACACACACAAACAACATACATATACACACACCATAGCCACGCAAACACACGCACACAACAAGAGAAAAAAAAATGCTACAATCAACATAATCACACAGAAATGAGTCGGGATTTCATTTCTTCTGAAAGGCGATTAGAAGAGCAAAAGACACATTTTCATAGATTAAATATGATTTCCATTTATATCTAATGCTTCACTGAAGCAACCCCCAAATTGTGGCTAATGGGGGAAAACTAATCTTGATAATGAGAATCAGTGTATGTACTCTTACAACTTGGGAAATGCAAGCTGCCTTTTAAATCCTTAGAGTTCTTTATTTGTAACCAATATCTGCATCTATGAAGCAGTCTTTAAGTTTGTGAAAAAAATAAGTAAAGCCTTATGGCAATAAATATATACCAGATTTTACACTTGCTGTAAAGCCACTTTGTATGATTGCAAGAACACATGAGCAATTTCTACACTGCATTATCTATGAAACTCGAGCCTACTTACCAGCCTCTGAGCTTATATGCCTCAGGGATGTCTGGGTTGATCATAAGAGTACTGCTGAAGGATGCAGAGAGTGACCGGCCTCCAAAGTCTGAAAGCTTTGCCCCCTTAATGGCAACGACAGGTTGGCTAGATCCGTCAAACTTTTCTGCCTACGAAAAGAAAGAAATACAACATTTAATTTGCTTTCTCCTTCATTTTTGCAAACTGACAACATCAGATATACGTGTTTTTGGACAAAGAGATCTTTTATGGTTTTAAATAAATATGGGCAGAGGTTCATCAAAAGATTTAGAAAATCCCTGTCCACAAAGGACAAGGCAGAAAATCAATATTGGATGCTCATGATCTTCAGGCCGGCGGCACCACATTAAAAACAGGCATGAGACGGTCATGGGAATTACTCCATAGGCTCAGGAACACTTCCTCAAATCATTGTCTGTGAACAGTTTGCCATGCCATTTACAAATTAAGGTTAAAAGCTCTCTCGCGAAGAAGAAGCCATTTGTGAACATTCAGAAACGCTGCTGTCTTCTCTGGGCCAAAGCTCATTTAAAATGGACCGAGACAAACAGGGAAGCTGTTCTGTGGTCAGAAGAATCTAAATTGGAAATTCTTTTTGTAAAACATGCATGCTGTGTCACTGGACTAAAGCGGAGAAGAACCATCCAGCTTGTTATCAGCACTTAGATCAAAAACCTGCACCTCTGAATGTATAGGGGTGCACGGGTGCCTGTGGAATTGGCAGCTTGCACGTCTGGGAGGACGCCATCAATGCTGAAAGGTACATACAGGCTTTAGAGCAACATATGTGCTATATATGTTGTTGTTGTTTTTTTTGTTGTTGTTTTTTTTGCATATTTTAGCAAGACTAGGCTAAAACACATACTGCAGATATTACAACAGCATGGCTTCATAGCAGAAAAAGGTTGGTGTTGAGCTGGCCTGCCTGCAATACACATATTTCACCAACTGAAAACATTTGAAGCATCATAAAAAGAAAAGTACAACAAAGAAGACCCAGGACTGACAAGCAGCTAGAGTCCTATATTAGACAAACACGGGACAACGATTCTCTCCCAAAGGTCCAACAGCTGGTCTCAGTTCTGAGACTGTGGTGTTGTTAAAAAAGAAAGGACACTACACAGTGGTAAACATGGCCCTGTGTCAAGATGTTGAGTTATACTGATGCTATCAAATTCAAAATGACTCCCCCCCCCACCTAATCTATCAGTTTGAACATTTGATTATGAGACTTGCATATAATTTTATGTATGTTTTTAAATCTACATTTTACACAGCACCCCCACTTTATATTTTTATCGTTTTGGTTATGTGGTTTCATTTATGGTTCAATTAGTTTTACCATAAACTTTAAATTGTTTTTGCCTTAAAACTAGAAACTAAGGATTACAAGAGGTCTGATTTCCCCCAGTAGTGGCAGCAGCAGGGTAAAAAAAAAAAAGTAAATAAATAAAAATCAAATGTCAAACATAATTTGCCTTCTAACAAGATAAAACTATAAACACACTTGCTGTTCAGCTCATAAAACCAAAGAAAGAGCAGCGCAACAGTAAAGTTTTCATATATTGGGGGAAATATCTCCAACACTTGATTTTTGGCAAATCTATTGTTCTTTATAAACTATACATCTTATGCAGTTCTCTGAATCCCTCTGGAGAAAGTGTAAATGTCGAACAAATACAGGGAACACTGCTTCTTGTCTGGAGGAAAAGAATTGGTGGTGAACTCAGCGCAGTCCCTCTGAGCCACAGGTAAAAATCAACTGCAAGAGCACGCTTACTTTATCACACAGTGACAGGAAATGTAGTCAATAACTTCAAATCTATCGCCTTCTATCACGCAACACGCACACTGTTAAATCAGTGCTCAGAGCTGTTCACCTGTGACCACCGAGTGCACTGAAGAACCTTTTTCATTCAACGCCTTTTTGACATAATTCTAACCAAAAACTAAGGATTAAAAGCTGCACACAAGGATGATTTAGCGTAGGCATTTGCTTTACAAGTCACTGGGCTCTAGCTTTAGACCAGTATCTATCATTTACACCAACTACTTTTATCCCTCCTACGTAGAATAAAACCATCTGCTTAAATTTAGTTCAGGTAATAATTAATTTTTGGAAAGAAAATTGTTCTGAGAAGAAAGCTTTAACATGTTGATGCACTGAAAACCTGTTAATGACTTTCACCACTTATTTGAAAACTCTAGACACACGTTCCATTACACATTTTGTACTTTTTGTCAAGTCCATACTCACTTCCTCTCCCCACAGTGTGACAGTCACCACCTTCCCAGACATATCCATCAGACTGAGTGTTCTCTTAGACACTTCACGGTTGGACTTGGTTGTCAGGCGGGATATGTCGTCCACACTCTTGCACACTCCAATGACATCTGTAAAAGGATATACACAGCAGAGAGCATTTGTTTTTCTATTCCGCATCCTTGTGATTCACAGCCTACAGCAGAGTTACAAGTATCTAGCACAAAACACATAACATAAAAACAACAACACACAAACAAATAAATACTGTGTCTGATTTGTTTTTTTCCATACACAATTACATCCACACACAGAGGTCATTCCATGTCCCACAGCTTACGGCACAAATTGGCACTTGGCGATTCATTCATGATGTCAGAGGCCAGCACGCCAGGAATTTGCATCCATAATATTGGAGAGAAATCAGTAAAGGGCTTTAACTGACTAACGCAATCAAGCACAGTAAACCGGCATCTCCATCAGCAGTCATTTTTAAACTCCAACTCTGAGCCACCGAGGATTTTAAACGCATTTAACCACTACAAAACTTCTTGATGCTACCTAGCAGGCAGAAGAGAAGTTACTCAAAAAGCAATTTCCATTGAAAGAATTACAAGCCAGCTTCTTATTACCGCCTCACTTTACCTATGACAGCAGGTTCTCATTTTCTTACCATAGGGCCCAAAGTCAATCTGCACTACAGGCCATTACTGTCATCAGGTTTATTAATACCACTTTTATCTGTCTGCTCGTATAGTGTAATTACCTCAACCTCCCAGCATACCCAGTTCGACTTTCCAATTCAGACTTTATTCTCACCTTATGATCACTTATTATTGGGCGCTCGGGAACGCCTCTGTTGGAGCTGGGCTCAGAACACTGGCTGGTTGATTTGTGCTTTTTGTAATACACAGTAGTTAAGAGAAATGTAATGCGTTTAGGCCTCATAGTCACCTGCAGTTTGGTGAACAGTTTGCTCACCGATTGAAAATTACATTATCGCTCCCCTGTGCACTGCGTTATGCAATTCTGCTCTATTGTTCCGTTTACATAAGACAACATCAGAATTAATGTCTCATGAAATAGATTAGGGGAAACATGGCTACCATTTATAAATGGTAGCCATCATCCTCCCAAAGTACTGCGGTATAAGAGGGCGTAAAATGTCAATCGCAACGATTTAGATATGCCCATTCTGAATAATCAAGCTTATACCGAATAGTTTCCCCAATATAAAAAATCAAATGATTTCAAAATAATGTAAAAATGATTGCATGTGTTCTTAGAAACATGCTCTCTTTCAGGTGTAGCAAGCTGTATGCAATATTTTGTACTTTAAGATGAAAAATGTCAGTATAGTGTAGGATTTCTTTTCAGAATTAATTTTAGCCAGTTGAGACCGAAATCTTTTAATGAAAAAAATCCTGATGTACCTCTACGATTTTTTGCTGCACTGATTATTGTGCTTAATTACTGACTGCTTGATTGCGCAGCCAATTCTTAGGTGAGGTTGTGTCTCTCTCTGTCACAAACCATTTGTCTGATGAAAGTCTTGCACCAATACAAATTAATTCATTGCATGTTAGATTATATCTCCAACTTCTGAGGTACTCAGACACACATCTCTCATGTGATATATGTCCAGTTTTTTTTCTCTGTACTTTTTAGGGGACATGTTGGAAGGATTAAGAGGCTTTAATGAAATGAATGGATATTGTCTGACGAGAAGAATTGGTGAACAGATCGGCCTTTGCCATATATTTATGAGGACTACAGGCTAAATTTTTATGTTTATACAGCCCGTCTTCTTAACAGTACTGCACTTTGAGAGTTTCAACCTGCCAGCTTCACTCACTGGACTTTGCAAATACCCACAAACACACTGACAAATCAAAACAAACTGTCACAAGTCTAATTTTCAGCAGGAAAACCAGACTTGAGTTTTTTACTGACAATATTTCAGGAATATGCAAAGACACTTTTGATTTCTTTTTCACACAAAGTGCCATTTATTTGCAGTTAAAGGCGGCAGGCTGTTTATCAGTTCACCTCTCAAAATAAACTGTGCGAACAAAAGAAGGAACTGACACAGTTATGTGTGACCTTAAAGACACATGCTGGGTTCAGAAATTCCTGTCTAGATTGTTACTTCTGCTCCTTACCAACAATAGCATCTTTGTCTCTGTTCTCCAGGTCACCGATAGAGACAAAGTCACATTGCACCATGGGAACATCACAGCTGTCCTCACAGGGGATAATGGTGGACTCGCCATTGAGTGTCATCTCATAGTCGTTCTTTACTGATGTGTACTGCTTGTTGGCGAGCTTAAGGGAGCCCTTGGAGATGTAGTAGACCTGGCCCACACAGATGGATGAACCACATGTTAATCAGAGATCTGGGTAGCATTTCACCTGACTGAATGGAGCAAACAAGATAGGACTTCAGGCAGTCAGCGAGAGGGGGGGAGGTGATCAACAAAGGCTGGCAGATGATCATAAGCAGCTTATTGTATGGGTACAGTGCAGCCAGATGACTCATTCATAGTCTCTGTGGTTTTAACTCACAAAGTACTGGCAGCTGTTGATAGCACAATCTACAGCCAAATCAGTCTTTGACGGCGCAGTAAAAGGCGGTTTTGGCATAATAATTAGGACATATTGAATCATTATCTGAAGGAACATCTCACCTTGCCAGCCTCAATAAGACTATAGAACTTGTCCACTTCTTGGTTGAAACCAGTCACTCGTATCTCTCCCTGTGGAAAAATATAAATATTTAATTTAAAACAAAAAAAATAGGTCCAAATGGTTTCTAAATCAGGAGATGTTTGGTGGGGGTTTTTTTTGTTTTTTTAAACAAAAATTAACAGTCAGAATACAAATACACTTACACTCTCATCAACAATCTCCATGGAGAATAGCTTGCCATCCCCCCGAGAGTTGCTCCACGTACGAATGGAGCTCTTGTTGGTCACACGAGCGCGGATCGTCCACCTATTACAAAAAAGACAAATCTGAGCTTATCATTTCTGCATTCTTCATTTTTCGGGCACCTTGAGCCCAGATGTCAGCTCCACACACATGTAGGGATTCATGCACTTGGTATTGTGACCTTTTAAACATCTGCCCCCTAGAAGACCTTTGCATAAATATCACTGAGCAACAACATCATTAAACCCGTTTAATTCACTTGCTTCTTTTGCAACAGGTTTTTCACAGACATTTTGATTACCATTTAGAAAGAAAATAACAGATGTACTTTAATTAGCCTAATATTAAGTTAATTGTGCCAGCAGTATGAGCTCTGCACTGGCATTCCTCTATAAGATTTGGTCTATGGTTAGTAGTGCCTGTGTTGGTTGTTGGAAAGGCTTGTGCAGTCTAACATGCATACATTCATATTGGGTTGTAGTCTCCTTAATCCATTTTAAGACAGAAACTGACCATCCAAAAAGTTTTCCAAACACGTGTTCCATGCAACACTGTAGAGCCTGACCAAGTCTTGGCTATTTAACATTTGTGTGTCACAGAATTGTGAACCTTAGAGTCATAATTACTTCCATCAGTCATGGCACCACAGCTGAAGCGATCAGTGAGAAGGGTCCCAGGATATGTCCAGAGTTTCCACCAATCACCATCGACACCCACGGCAAGTCTCCCTTCGTACCGAGCCCCACAAAGCCACCCCTCAGATCCCATCCTTATTCCAAAGTTATGGATCTGGACATCCGAATTCCATTATCAGTATAGTGGTACAGTGGTTAGCAGCGCGGGTCCTGGGTATAAATTCAGGGAATCTGCACGTTCTTCTGTTCAAGTGGATTCTTTCCGGTTACACAGTCCAAAGACAGTGTGATAAACACGGGTTTGGTTATTTTAAATTGGCCACCAATAGCTATGATAATTAAGGACTGAATTAAGGATTGAAATGTAATTTAAGTTTATACCTTCTACTTTATTTAGGGTTTAGCAAAAATACTGCAATAATGTTTAGGAATTATCGGGCTCAAAATTACTGAATTAATGACTCAAAAGCAGTTTTAGTGCCAGCTGTTCCCTGGTTTTCTGCTATTTCATGACAAACAGCATCTCCCAAGTATTAATTTTGCATTTCCTAACTGCGCTGACAAACAGCTGGCTTAATGATGGCCTCCTTTCCTCATATGAATACTTCTTTGGTTGACATTCAGTTTTTTGCCATATGTACACAATGCCTTTTTGCTGACCCAGAAATATCAAATATATAGCATTTAGAGATTAACGTGACTGGCAAACATACTTACTTGGACTGGTAGGGGTTGAGGCTTGCAATGGGCACAACTTTGGAGCTTCCCCCTGGAGTATTTGGCATAACAGATGGAGCTTTCTTCCCAAAGTCTCTGTTTAAACCTCTGTTCACTGCTGAGGGAACGAGGAGAAAAATAAATGATCAATGAAGAGCAGTGATGAAGAGTCATGAGAGAGGCACATTATTCAGAGACAAATTACAAAAAGAAAAAAAAACATCCAGTTTCTTTGGATTGCAATTGCTTGATCACTGTAATTACCTCGTATCATGAGAAAGAAGTCCATCCCCCCAAAACCCAACAAAAACAACCCATTGACTTAAAAGTACATTTACCATCACTGACTCTTGAAACTAGCAAGCAGAACAACTCAAACAGGAAACAAAAATCCTGTCAAGCCAAGTTGTTGGCGATGTGTGATCCAGCATTTTGGTGAGAAGGATGATTCACATTTCACAGAATCAGGGCAGAGTGTGAAATGCTATAACAAACTGGAGCTGCTCTTCCCCCGGAGAGCAGTGCTGCCTGACTTTGAGATTTTCCGTTTGAACAAGCGCTGCACATTTGATTTGTGTGCGTCTCACGCGGAGGATTAGAGTTCAAAGTGTCCACTTAAGTCCTCCCACGTTGCCAACCACTGCACTTCTGGTAATTAAGCCCCCAGATCAAGCAGCACACACAGAGAAATGAACAATGACTGTGCTGATGAGGAGGGTGGTTGCCACAACCTCAATTCCCACACGGCAGATTAGAGGGACGAATACCTGCTATGACACACTGGAAGACCGCAAAACCCTTATGATAGCTGGACTGCACACCTCACCTGGTCCAAGCTGTCCGCTATGCTGTGATATACTGCTCATCTCTGACATGATCAAGTGACAGTGTTTCAAAAGCAAATTCAATACTTCATCTCTTTCACACTCTCCTGCGAGTCTGTGTTGCTGCGTGTTTGTTCAGTAGCGCTTTCAGTCAAAGGAAGATAAACATGGTGATTGACACACGCAGGCACAATAAGCTCTCCATCTAGACAAGCTCAAGTAGCTCTTGAATTTCATGATGCTACACAGTAACATGAAACAAGACAGTTGGAAGATGTGTGTCAATAATAGGACATTTGAGGCAGCCAAAAAGAAAAATATTTCACAATGGGGTTGTCAAAATTACTTAAGTCCCATAAATCTGTGGGTCACCCAGAATACCACAAAGCGAACGGAAAAATGCTACCACCTGGTGGTCCTTTATGTACTACATGCTCACAGTGTGTTTTTCTGTTCCCATATACAACCTCCAGAGCTGAAAATTGAAGTAAACATGGAAAAAGTTGAAGTTCCTCCAGGTGCCACTTGAGGCTGGTCACAAAACTGAGTCAAGTTTAAATGCCCAATTTTGCAGCATTAAAAAAAGAAAAGAAAAAAATCCTATGCAGCACTCTACTCCCTGAGTTACGCCCTAGCCCTCGTACAAAAAAAAGATTTTGATCACCAAGGAAAGTTTCCCCATTTACAACAACTCTGAATGGGATTTTTTTTTTTTTTTTTTACATAACTCAACCACCTGGACAGTTGTATTAGGGGTAACACCACACTGATTGGCAGGTGTACCAACACAAGCTGCTTTCCAGCGTTTTTTTAGTCCCTTCCTTGACACTAATGAGCCAGTGTGTGTGTGTCTGCGAGTTGCACTCAGTTTATGAATGCCGCGTGCTCACTAAACTAGTATTAGCTGATACATTAAAAATCTCACCCTTTCATCCACATAAAGGTAACTTCTGACAGTGTTAAACCTTCAAAATGTGGAATCCAAAGCCAATGGGTGATGTCACAATGACCCCCCCCCACACACACACACACACAAATCTTAAGATTTCATTAATTTGAATTCATTTTCAAGATTAAAATAAACCTTTCACTCACCTTCATTTCTGTTCTGTGGCTGCAGCGGGGGTCGGTTTTCAGGGACAGGAGCTGACTGCGGGCCTTTACTTTGCCCTGTAAGAAAGACCTGACATTAGTGTTACCCTGCAGTAACAGTATGACCCATTATGTGTGACTAATGCATCTCTAAATTAGTCCCACTTCATAAGCGTATTCACTGAGCACTGCTGTAATATCAATGAAGTATATTTCAAAGACTTACCCTCAGTGTAAGGAGTAGGGTCTCCTATTCTACCGGCAACATCTTTTGCAGGCTTAATGACATCAATTTCCAAAATGATTACTACTCGTCTGTAATGAGACATGTCCATTAACAACAGAAAACAGCCCTCTGCTCCGTATTTATTCATATTTAAGTGTTTTTAAGGCCTGCTTGCTTCCATTAAGCCGAGAACGTTAAAAAATAAATAAATAAATGTGCAGAAAATGTGTCTACCGTCCATCCTTCAGTATATTGGTCACGTGTCTCTTCAGATTACAGATGCAGTTTGGGGCCAGTATGTTTTCCTCAGCCATATGGTTCAGCTGGGTGGAGAGCATGAATGCTGCAGACGTTTTAAGAGAGGAAAGTCAGACAAGAGTGACCCAGGTTCCCCCTACTTAAGAGCCTCTTGAGAGAAATAGCTTCGTCTTTAACCCCATGCAAGTAGTCAATTTAGTAGAACATCTTTTTAAAAAGCCAGTTAAAATGTAATTTCATGTAAGAGATTTGTCAGAAAAAACTCGTGACTCTCAATAATTTAGAACAGATGGTTAAAATGGGTACATGAACATGTTTAAAACTTCAATGCAAAATACATCAGTGAATAAACTTAATAAAAACCTCACATGACAGAGTGTGCCTTCCATCACTCATCATCACCCGAAAGCGAGAAGGACCATTTCCTCCATCAAGCTTGCGAATATTCTGAAAAACAATATATGAATAAAACTGTTCAATAAATTAAAAAAAAAAAATAAAAAAAAGACAAAAAAAAACAAAAAAAACATTTTTTGACCAATATTGTGTCCCTTATGTAAACTTACACATTCTGTGATTGCATTATTTAAAGTATAGAGGATATTTAGTTATTGCCTATGGGCCTGTACTCCTAATTCCCAGCTGCTTTTACAGTGAGATGGATTCAGTAAGGATGATTTTCCTGTAGTCTTTCCTCTTAAGTAAAGTCACTGCTCAGAGAGAGGTTTTAACTAAGAAACTGTAGCCTTTTGAAGTCTTATAGTGATTTGTCAGACCTGCCCCTTAAGAGGGGTCAGTCCCTAAAAAAAATTTAACCAAACCTTTTACCATTTTTAAACATGTTTGAGCCCTCATAACATAACCGCAGGAAAGTATGTGTTCAGGGGGAAAAGTCAAGGGCCATCAAGTTATAAGATATGAACTGAAATACCTCAGTTTGATATTTAGATTTTTATAAATTCAGTAAAAAGGACTGCCACAAGTTGAACGTGGAATGAAGCGACAAACTCCCAACAGAGCATCCAACTGTGTGACTTGATTATTTACTTTTTAAAGTAAATAATCGGAAAACCGACAGAATATCCAGTGTCCCATTGTTTGTTTGTGCTCCTGTCACAGGCAATAACAGTCGAACCGACAGCAGTTTTTAATAGAGCTTTTCAGCCCTGTACATATATTTAGCTACTAAGTTAAGAGGGCTCAAAACTGACGCAAAATCTCGACCCCACACACTACACATACTTTCAGGGACAGAAACCAGCTTGAAGATAAAACCGTGCAGGCCTCCAATAAAAAAAAAAAAAAGTTAGGTGGGGACTACGGATTGATTTTTCATGGAAAGATCTAGAACTAATCCAGCTTTGTTTTGCGGAATTCATCCCATCTCATTTAAATATATGTGGTTGTTGACGGAATGGTGTAATATTAAATATACATTTTCAAAAAAATAAATAATTAAATAAGTTGCTACTCACCACTAACTGAAGCACTGCGTCGCTGACACTGGTGCCATTTGAAAGAGCCTATAAATACAAACACGTTCAGATAATAAATTCTACATTTAATACAACTATTGTCGAAAACAAAACCACCCTTTTCCTCCTTGACTTTAACACATTTAGCTACAATCACAGTTTTTAGAAGACACAAACGTAAATAACCGCTAATATCAAATTAAGCTACCGTCGAACAACGTTCGCAGTTCTGATTACAGCGGATGCAAAAATATGCAAACAAATGTACGATAGCGAACAACTCCACCTAAACAAAGACACCATTAAGTAGACGGCGCCAATTTACATTGAGCTTCTACAGCTTGCAGTATTAAACGGCGTAATATTTATGCTGTAAAAATAAACCATACCTCTATTGTTCCCTCCGAGAGTTTCGTCATGGCTGACAAAGGGTGATTTTAGCTACCACAACAAAAGAAAAATATCTGAAAGTTTTAACAAGACAGAACCTCGGTACTACTAGCACTGACAGTAAGCAACAAAATTATGAGCGTGGCGCCAACAGCTTGTAACAACGCGCCAAGGCGCGTATGCGCTGCCACGACTTCCGTTTCCGTTTACAGATCTGCGTTCAGTTTAGCCTTTCTAAACATCGTGCATCTGCGTGTCTTGGTTATACTGAAAACTGATCGGAGATCAGCTTCGCTAAAGTCACCGCCAACAATGACGTGACGTCAGGCGGGTTTCATGGTGCCTTCCTATTTATAGGAAACTGGGATACTTCAGACTTTATCGTAACATTTTTTGTAAGATACAAAGAAATCCCTTAAGGAACATAGATTTGACAACATTATGTTAATATTTTTATTTGCCAAAAAAAACCGAACTGTAATGTTAACTGAACATCTGCTTCTTTTCTTTGCATTTAGGAAGATCGTGTCCGTCAAGTCTTTTTCATAACAATCACAAAAAGAAAAATGGTGAGGTAGAAGATACCACTTCATTACCTGAAAAGAAGAGGCAAAGACAATTATCCACAGCAAGAAATTGCTGAGACAATATATGTAAGAATACTCCCTACCACTGTTTGCGTCATTACATTTTCCCAGTTTTAGAAATGCAACAACTTACAACAACCTTTTTCTTTTAAAGATATGTCATTTTGAAAAAAGAATGAAGGTTTTCACCATGACTTCACCTACTTCCAAGCTGCATGGTGAAAAACAAGGATCTGAAAAAGTCAGCGTTTCGGTCTGTAGCCAGGGTCATCCACAGGCCGAAACGCGCTGGTCAAGTAATAAAGTTGTAGTCTTAGTGTTGCTGAAGCTTCGACCTGTTTTCACGATGTGTCACAATGAAACTCATAAGCATGACGTGTGATTCAAATCAGTTCAGTTTATTGAGTCATTACATCAAACCATCCAATACACATACTGATTCAGTAATAATCTGACACTGTAACCAATTTACTTTGTGTTGAGATCAAAATGTATGTGCCATCAAATTGAAATAGGCTCAGTATAAGCAACAATGACTATACTTTTTTTGTTTAATTATTATTTTTGACAAGGACATCTCATCTAATAGCAACTATATTATTTTAAAGGAATACTCAAGTTTTGGGCTCCCCATTTTGTTCACAGAATCAGTTTTCACAAATATTTTGATTGAGCTAACTAATAGTCTTTCCTGTACTGGTCTGAGTTTCTCTGGAAGAGCTGTAAAGGGTTTTAGTCCTTACTTAGGTGGGCCTCCAAATTGGGCCCCATCATTCTTGTCAATGGGAAATCCCACTTTATCCTTGCTTCCAAATTCCCCTTTCTGTAGGACAGGAGCTCCAGGATTGGGGTTGTTGATTACACCCATAAAAATCGGTATTTTAGTTACATCATGCATAAGTGCAAAGAAGAAGGGTTGGCTGAGATGGAAAACTGGATTGGATGCCCTTGAAATAACCACAGTAGTAGCTGCAGCTGCCTCTGCACCATCCTCATTTATCTCCATGCTGGACTTATGCATTACACTGGACACCAGCAGAGGGCCATCTGAAATCTCAGCCAAGTTGGGAGAAGAAAATATCTCACCAAGGCCTAACAAAGAGCACAGAGTATAAGGTCAGTTCATGGGTTAAATGTCGCTACCTTTATCTCACACAAAGTCCAGTAGTTTCATCAAGCAATAATGTAATGTATAAGTCGTGAATTATAAATGTAACACTAAGTTCACAGAAAACAGGTCTTACCCAATTTGATAAAGACATCTTTTAACTCTTGTCCATACTCTAGTTTGAATTTGGGGACTTTTACTTGAACTGCCCTCTCTTTGGGCAGTCGATTATACAGGTTAGAGACATCGATCTTTGCAGCAAGTGAAGAGATATTTGTCTGCAAAGACATAGGCACAACCACCAACAAACTCATAGACTTCAGGAATGGGAAGCTCGCTACCTGCACAAAGAAAAAGAATGGCGCTTTAGTAAAATGGAGGGTATCCAAGGAATTTAATTTTCTCTTCAAACATTTGAGGTTTGAAAATATTTTTGTTTTACCTGAGCCTCCAGTTCATGATCAATGAAGAAACTCAAGGGATGTTTGGCATCTTCCATTACCTCTACATCAACCATGTGCTGTTCATCGAGATAGAACACACCTCTGGAGGTAAAGCGGGGGTCAAATCGAGCTTTCCACTCTCCTGTGGGAGCAAAGGAGGGAGGATCTTGGTTTGAGATAGCAGCAAAATGTAAAACACTTTGGAACACAGTCAATTTCACTCGGGATTAGAAAGGAAACAGTATCTTATAAAATGGGCAGAATTTTACAAATACAGTGGCATTTAAAAATCTCACTCACCTTTGAAATGGACGGCATTAATGAGCACGAGAAGCAGATTGGGAGGTAAAGCAGAAAGGAAGTCAGCTATCTTTCCTTGAGTTGCGTTCTCTACCCATGTGTTTATTTGCTCCAGATTCTCCAAGATTGCTGGTTCCGAGCGATAAAAGCGGTGAGACTCATTGACAAATACTTCCTTTGGCTTAAACCCTAAAAACATAAACATCCCGACTTTATTTCTCCTAAATACTCTCAGATCATCTTTAAGGTGTAACGAGAGAAATTGTTTTAAAATTTAAAGACACAATCTTCTCAGTCATAACCTTCACGCAGAAAGATACGTGTGGCAATGTGTAGATCACTGTTTTTGAGCTGCATCAAGATACTATGCAGAGACTGGTGGTAGCAGGGGAGAGTGTTTTCATGAAGATGATGCATCAGCAGTTCCCTCGTCTCATTTACAGCACCTGTAAAAAGAGAAAAAAAAAAGAGGGGTACAATTACTGGATGAGAAATATGGTGTTCTCTAGACAACAACAAACTAGGGTAAGTTGCTGACACAATTCATCAGATGTGGTAACACCATATAAAAATAACAACTCGCTTAGATAAAATATGATGCAGTAAAAGCACATTAACAAGACATGCATACCTAAAGCCAGCTGGGAAAGGCCTAGAGATATGCTTAAAGGAGATATGATAATATTTGGCTGCTCTGGCGTCATCTCCAGGTTCTGCAGCAGCTGCACACCCATTTTCTGAATGGCAGCAGCAACAATTTCCTTGGAATGTGGGCTTCTGCCAAGAGACAGACAACCCCCATCATCTTCTTCTGTCGACGAGGCTCCAGTGGGCCCACTACTTGTTGTAGGTGGTTGATAGGATGTTGTAATTATAGAGGCTTCTGTAGTACCGGCGGATTCTGGCTGTGCTGTACTGCTGTGTCCTGTTTCCTATAGACACACATCAGAATTCCAAAGCTTATTATTTTCCAAGTTGTTAATTTAGGAGTCCAGAACCATGACCACGGAAAAACAAAAAGAAAGAAAAAAAAAACAGCAAAAGCGTTTTGACTCTAACCTCCTCTGGTTTTGTAAGAGGCACCAGCGAGACTGGTTGATTTTCTTCCACCTCAGCATTCTGTTGAGCACAAAGATAATATACGGTAGATTAACAATCGGCACAGGCACAGGACGTAATCATCCAGTATAATCTTAACAGTGATTTTTTTGAGATCTTTAAGAGGTTTACAGTGGCTCCTTGGCTACAGAGATAGATCAACAGGAGTGTCAGGCAGAGGTCCATTTCCTCACAATGCAACTGTGAAAGAGAAAATTAGGTTAACGGCAAAATTCTATATCCTGCTTAGATTTTATGGATCGACACAATTACCTTTCATGCTCACTGCAATTTAGCATGCTATGCGATAAAAATGAGTATGCCTCTGAAAGCACCATATTCATTCTTCCAGCTAATAGTTACAAACTACTGAAAAAAGAAAGACATTAAGACACAACATTCCTCACCTTTATTTAGAATTACTTTGATGGATTGTCTGAAAGAATTGAGCACTTTCACTCTACTTAGTTGCGCTCACTTTCAAAGGAAATCCCCAGAAATGTGCCTAAAACACATGTGGATTTCAACCATAAATTGTGTACTTTCAAGTATTATTCAAGTTGCCAAAGCACATTATAATAGAGCAGATTAATCTCTAAATAATTATTTGCTTTACAAATATTTTGAAAACCATTTGTACTGTGGTATTTAAACATGGTATGGAAATCTAAGTCAAATGTCAAAAAGGCATTAACTCGGATTGCAACATTACCTCCCTTGCAGACCTTATACATGAAAAATGTTAAAACAGTGATATTTTGTGTAATCATTTAAGTCTCTAAAGTATTCAAATGTGCAGGAGTGTTTAAATATGTATGTCTTACCTTATATTTAAATTAGAAAAAAAACTTGCTGGCTTGTCCAAAAAAAGAGCAACTAAGTGCGGCGCATGTCAGGATTCCTGGGAGTAAGAGATTGGCATTTGCTCAGCAAACAGTTAAATATCAACTTAGATTGATTGGGGCCTCATTTAAGCCACTATTTGTTTGTAAATGTAGCTCTGGAAACTCTTGCAGGGTTAAATGTTGAAGCTAAACACGAGCAGCTATTTAGCACGTCAGTGGGGAGGTGATAATTTCATGACGCATTTAAATCCAAAGAAAACACGGCAACTTATTGCAAAGGTCTGATTAATCCAGCTTTGTGTCAGTAAACAAATACAAGTTGCTTATTTCAAAGTAATACATTTGATGTCAGAGAACACACCCCCACATTTCCCAGAAGCCCTGGATTTAATCCATGATTAACTTAAGATCTCAGGCAGCAAAACCAGAGGCTTCGGTTAACAAATCACTGTTTTGTGTTGTGACCAATAATGCCCTTTAGATTCTCAAAGAAATATATATATATATATATATATAAAAAAAAGAAACTCATCTGTTGGACTTGGTCACATTTTACCACTAAGCAAAAACGATATCTTTCAGATCACATGACTGCAGTCTGCAAACACAAAGAGGACTTTGTACAATCTGAGCTTTAGTGATTCAGCCAAGATCGAAGGACATGCTAGCAGTCAATGTATGTGAATCACAGAACAACTGGTACACACACAGAAAAACATTGGAGTAATTTTTATTAATCCAGTTAATAAATACGTTTTTCACTGACTTCTTGTAAAATGTTCGGAGACAGAATATCGATTGTAACCAATTATCAATGTGCAACTACAAACTTTAAAACAAAGTTGGTCATTTTATGGTTGCGCTTTCACTCTGGATTTTCTAAAAAACAAAACTAAAACAAAAACAAAAAATTCAAAACATGTAGTACACTTAACAATTTTGAACTTTAGGCAAATAATTAGAAAAGTAGGCAAAGAGCAGAGCTTTCATAGTTAAATGCTACTAAACTTTGAAAACTTGAGGTTGGGCTAATTTTAAGGAGCAAAATTTCAACTGTATGTTAATTTGCATCACACCATGACTACATTATACAATACATTTATTGATCTGTAGCTTCTGTTGCCATCTCAGCAGTTTTCAAGCAGTTAAACATAATGGTTAAAATACAAAAGCAGTTTATCTTGGCATTGACTGTTCTGATGCTAGCTTTTAAAGTCAAAAATTAGAAGAAGCTGATTACAGAAGTCTCTGCAATAGCTGGCAAACCCACTTAAAGCAGCATCTGCCGGATTGCGCTTCCAGTGTATTGTTGCTACAGGTTTTTGTGACGTGTTAAATCAAGAATACCTAAACATTGTTTAGAAAATCCCAAAGCAACTTCAAGTAATTTATTAGTGGATAAAAAACATTCAATCTTTAAAATCTGAGTGAGACTCTAAATGTTACAATTCAGGCCATACTTGTGCAGTAGAATAAAGGCTGTGCATCAGTCACTAACTTTTTAATGTGACAACTTAAGTGTCTCCTCTCTGAGAAGATACACCAAGACTGTCATCACAACAGCGAGTGTACTTTTATTGTTCGTGATGTATACACAAACACTGAAATATCTAATGAAAAATGGAGCAACACTAACACAAACAAAGGATGTGATCTACAAATACTGCATAGTTTAATCAGTGCATTTGGATACATATTTGTTCTATCATGAGGGAAAGAAAAGGTGAGGTCAATGTATTTTTGGTTTTGTTATGCATCTATTTGGAAAAGTGTAAACACTACATAAGACCTTCCTGAGCTTGTCTTCCAATTCATTCCTTTGAACAGAATAAGGAACCTAGTCAAAAGAATAAGTGACCTTGTCTATATGAGAATCTCCTCGTATATACATCTATAGGTTTAAAAGAACAAAATAATAAAGGAATTCAATATCAATGTACATGATGCATGTCAATAGCCTCAATGGCAATATGCAGTAGACATGAAACTTATACAATGCCTCTACTTGTGCTGCCTCATTCAACAAACAGTTTAAAGGATATGACAACCTGCCCTATCAGTATAATTGACCAAAAGCACAGAAGGGACAGAGGAGCTCAGACACTTGGCATCTGGCATCTGGCATGAATAAGACACTTTGAAGGTCAATGCAGAGAGTGTTTAGTATAGCTTGTAACTATTGATTTAAGCTAATAACCTAATGGCACCGTTCTCAGAGCCCAGCAGCAGAAGCCTCTTGGTGGGCAGGACCGCAAGGCTGGTCAGAGTACCGCGGAAGTTCTCCGTGCTCAGTTTTGTGCTGCTAACGGGGCTCAGGGAGATATCAGCCATAGAGTACACTCCGATCTTATTAGCCACTGTTCCCGTTACAATCTCTGAACCGTAAAGGTCAAAGGCGTGGATGGGGTCGGATGGTGACTTGTACAGGCGAAGAGGCTTGTGTTCCAGATCTTTCCACACAGTCAGTGTGTAGTCAGTGGAGGAGCTGATAACAATATTTGCTTCTGCAGCCTGAAAAATAAAACAAGAAACAAGAATCAGTGATTGCGGATGTCGTGTCCCAGTAAATTAAAACAAAACAAAAATTAGGAAAAAAAGACTAAAATGTCAAATACAGCAAAATCATTATAGACCTTGCAAATACTCTAAAATTTAAGGAATACAACAAAAGATGAGCTGAATAAACACAGAGAAACAGACTCTTAGTAAATAAAATTAAATGGCAAAGGGGTTTTATTTGAAAATATCTTTAAAACAGAAACATTTCACATATATTCAAACAGACAAAAATCAGCCTTTAGCCTTGTTTATATTAAGTTTCTAAATAATCATTTACTATCAGTAACTACCATTGAAAAACAAACAAAAAACAAAATAAATAACAACCACCGAATAACATGTTCTGTATCCATAGATTCCTAACCTTCAGTTAGAAGCAAGGAAATTAATTTTAAAGTACATTTGGAATAGGCTGCTGCAGGTAAGAAAAAAAAAAAAAAAAAAAAAAAAAAAGGGGGAGGTCCGAGTGATGTGTGTGCACCAATGAGAAATCTCCGTGGTCTTTCTAATACCTAACCTGTGTCCATATTTGCCCAAACTTGTGAGTTTAAAACTGGGGCCCTTATCTCTGACCTAATTTGGGGTTAAATAAAGTTTGCACTATGTTGACAACATATTTGCTAGGTACAACTTTCACCATCTCTGTGCCCCTTAGTATCTCTGAATCACTACCTATGGGGAATACCAAAAAATAAAAGACACTTGACTGACTGTTTTAATATTTATTTACCTGACCACTGAACAACACGGCTACACTTCCTGGCTTGAGTAAATTATAGTTTAGGAATCCAACAGCAAAAAAGTCTGACCCCTTTTTTGGACAGTCCTGGTGTCAGGCAATATCTGTAAATCTTAAATAAACGCTGGTAAATTATCACTACTTTATTACTACACTTATCAAACTAGAGGTTAGATGCACATACATAATAAAATGCATTATTCAGTAATCAGAGGAGGAAAATGCGATGATGCTGCTATTATACCAAGTACATCAAAAACAGTTCAAGTAGGTAACAGAACAAAATTTTCCATTTTGTGTCTGATGTAATGTGGGTCACTCAGAGCGATGGAGTCTATGCAACTGACGAGCGATTAGCTGTGCACTGCGTGGGCTGTGTGGTCATCCAGAAGTTTCCACTGTTTACCAGAAAGCCCGATAGTGATTTTGTACAGCCCAGATTCAGCTGGTTGAAGTGTACAATGAAATGGTTACATTATACCAATAAATAACTGCAGGGGTCTTGGATTTTATATAATCCAATCATCTGACCCCATACTAACTGCTCCTGGTGACAAAATAAAAAGTTTGACCAAAGCAGAGACCAATATATGTAACAACCTCATGATTCCCATGCATCCAGCCCAAGTCTTCTGTAAACAACTTGACTGGTACTTGGTGTAACAAAGGCTACATTCACACTGCAGGTCTTAATGCTCAAGTCCGATTTTTTGATCAAATCAGATTTTTTTTGTCTGGTTGTTCACATTACAAATAAAATGTGACAGCAAACGCGCTCTAGTGTGAACGGTTCACGGCCCTCAAGGCGGCCCGCATGCGCAAAAGACATCACAGCCAGGTGTGGGTTTGTCGCCCAAACTCATCATAAAACGGACAGGTGACTCGACCACGTCCGCTTTGTTTATATCTTTAGCTTCTTTAAACTTGGCTCTGAGGCTCTTCACTTTCCTCTGACACTGTAGCCACGTTCGCCTGTGCCCTCGTTCAACCATTTCTTTGGCAATGCACTCGAACACAGCCTGGTTACGATACGACCCTTCAAGTTTAGCTTGAATGGAATTGTCACCCCATATGCTAATCAAGTCCAAAACCTCAGTTTCTGTCCACTGACTCCCTCCGTCTCTAGTTTCTGTCGCCATGCTTTATCGTTTGTCTTCTCCGGCGCTGATAATTGGCGTCCGTCTTGTGTCAGTGACGTGAAAGATGGATTTAACGCGACATGACCATTCAAACAGCAATCACTTTCTAAAACATCAGATATGTATCGGATTCAGATCCACATACGAAAGTGACCCAGGTCGGATTTGAAAATATCGGATTTGTGCTGTTCGCACTGTCACACCATGATCGGATATGGGTCGCATAGGGTCAAAAAAGTCAGATTTGATGCGCTTTCGCCTACAGTGTGAACGTAGCCAAAGATTGAGGTTCATGAATCAAAGTATCATATACATTGAGAAAGTATTATTCTAAGCTGAATAAACCTTTACCTTCTTTTTATCTACATTTGATCTATATTGAAATAACAGCATCACACAGTTACTGCAAATTTGTTGACTGCACATCCATGATGTCAAACTCCTGCTCCACCACATTCCAGACGTGCTCGATTGGATTGAGATCTGGTGAATGTGGAGGCCATTCGACTACAATGAACTCATTGTCATGTTCAAGAAACTAGTTTGCGCTTTGACACAGTGCATCATCCTGCTGGAAACAGCCATTAGAAGAAAAGAAAATTTTCCTTCACCCCATTATACCACCACATTCAGCCTGCTTTCATGTTGTTTATGCCAAATTCTCACCCTACCATCCCAATGTTGCAGCAAAGAGGAGACATTAGGCAACAGGCAACATTCTTGCAGTTTTCTATTGTCCAACTTTGGTGAACCCATTTAAAAAGTAGCCTTAGTTTCCTATTTGAAGTTTATTGGTGTGGTAAGTAGCCATCTGCTTAAAGGTTTGATACTTTGTGCATTCAGAGATGCTCTTCTACATTCCTTGGCTGTAACAAGTGTTTGAGTTACAGTTGCCCTTCTGTCAGCTGAAAGCAGTCTAATCATTCTCCTCAACAAGGCAGTTTAATCAAGTTAACTGATAATTTCTCTTTTTCAGACTATTCTCTGTAAACACTAGAGATGGTTGTGTGGGAAACATCCCAGGAGATCAGCAGGTTCTGAAATAATCAAACCAGCCCATCTGGTACCAAAAACTATCCTAAGTTCAAAATCACTTAAATCACAATTCTTTTCCATTCTGATGCCAAGTTTGAACTTCTTTAGTACCAAGTAGTAGTCTGAAGACATAAATAGGTGTACTTGACAAATTGGCCAACGCACGTATATAACAACAGTCAAAATCTGACTACATACTCCCCTGACAACTCAAGATGTCACCCAGACATACCACCTTACCCATTTGACTGAAAGGTGACTGAAACTGCATACACCACATACAAACTGTAAATATACCTTCATTTGGAGTATGTCTCCTTCATGAGCTGGCCAGCCTTTCAGTACAAGCCCTGTGCGTGCATCTAGCAGAACAATGAAGCCAGATGAAAAACCTGCCGCCACTGTGCGTCCTGAAGGGTTTACAGCCAGATAACGGATGAGCCCAGCACTCACATTGTTGTATGCCAGACGAAATTCATGCTGAGTACATGGGGAAAGATTGCTATAATTATTATAGTAGAGAAGCACAAAAGAGCTATCGTTTTCAAAACATAGTAATGAAAAATAATTGGTGGGTGATGTATAAACTAGGCCTTAACAGATAGATTGAAATTGTTACCTGCAAGCCAGGCTTGCGAGGATCAATGAAGCGGAGAACAGAATCTGCGCTGCCGTACACAACACTGCTGTGTGGAGCAGGCATGGTGGTGACAGCTGTAATGGGATTCTTCCCATCCACGGCTTCATGCAAGCGGATCTGTTTGCCTATGTAAAGGAGATAAAAACTTATATTTAAGCTAAATGAAACAGTTGAACTTGTGTGTAGTAATGCACTGCAGTTCATCTCCCTACCTGTATACTGGTCCCACAGGTGTACGGTACCATCACAGCTGACTACCTCCTGTGAAGCCTCCAGCTGTCCAACATAGAACACCGACTTTCGATGGTCGTTGTACGTCAGCCTGGGCTCCACATCCTGCGTACCATCACCGTGGTTATACAGCGGCCAAAGCTTCACAGTCTTGTCTTTACTACCAGAAAGAAAGTAATCCTCTCCTGCAAGAGGTGCCAAACACTTTGTGGTGCCCGAGTGACCCAGAAAGCTCTGTAATCTGATCTGATGGAAGTGAAAATGTGGATCTTGTTGATTAAGACCAATTTCATACTGCCAGTAGGCCAGCCAGTTGCCCTGCAGGGAGCGGCTACTTCGGGGGAGCTCCTGTTTCAAGACGCTGTCCTCTGGCGTGGGGCTTGTCACCCAGGAGGAGGAGAAAGAAGCTGCACCAGTGGATGGTGTTGAGAAGGTGGAGGCTGTTGTAATGATAGGTGTGGTATGACCAGAGCGTCCCCAAGGGTGAGTCAAGCCAACGTTTGAGCAGCCACCATAGTCAGTGTCTCTGGATACTTGAATTCGGTTTCCTACAAGGTGGCTCCCAAATGTGCCTGACTCAGGAAGCAAGTCTCCTTGCAGGGTGGAACTAGTTGAGAGGGATGGAAACGTGCTACAATCCACACGTCTGCCAAAACCAGAGGGTGGAAGTGGATCCACCCTGGATGCTATGGTGGTTGTTTCTTGACTCTGACTTACACTCTGATGGTAAGACTGGGCCAACTCCCAGACCAGCTCATGATTAGGAACTAGTTTCCGGATTGCTGTATCACCTAGAGCAATGACAAAAGAATGCTGTTTTATCTCTCTTTATTATTAAAAAAAGACAAACAAACATTACTTTTAGCACAGATAATTTCCATTAGATAAAGTATTACATTACAAAACATAAGACATCTCCTACCGATGAGGCAGTAGAAGGGGATGTAAGAGGCATGAGCCATTTGAGGGTTAAATACAGTCTGCAGCTCTTCCAAGACCCCCAGCTCATATGTCACATTTGACTCTTCAGTGGTACAGACATCTACCACTGTGACTTCTCCCACAACCCTGCGAGGGGCGTTGTTGAGCTACAGGATAAAGACAGACTATACTGACATATTTGACATAACTGTCATTTTAAATTGTATTCCTTTCTTGCAACTCCAAGAAATAACTAAAATACACCTTTACATTTATTAAAAAAAAAAAAAAAAAAAAAATTATAGGTTTCTATCTAGTTTTTTTGTTTGTTTTACTGTTTTGTCACTTCGTGTCAATTATTTCTCATGAAGCTATTTGTGACAAATTTCTAGTTGAAAGCCTTTTAGAAAAAACAAACAAACATGCAACATAACACTCGCCAGTCATTATGTATTAGTTGTTGGGTTATCCATCTTTGTGGGGACCAAACTGAGACCCTGACCCTCTGTGTCAGAGTTATGATTTAGTTTTTGGTGGTCAGCATTTAGCTGTGACGGCTAAGGTTGGAGATTTTGAAAAAGCGCGTGTGTGTGTGTATGCGTACCTGGGGCTGCAGAGAATGCAGTAGCGAGAAAACAGCAAAGAATCGACGCAAAGTGTCAGCCATATGCTGCTGCACCATTTCCCTCCCAATGCGTAGACAGATGAGAGCCATCAGGCTGAGTGTCTTGAGACAGACAGCAGTGCGTGTCTGAACTCCACTGGGAAACCTACAGAGTACAGCAGAATGGGAAGAACAAAACAAAGGATAAACAGATCTAATGTAACAGGTTTTTTTTTGTTTTGTTTTTTAAATAATCATCATCATCTTTCTGAAACAAAATTTAAAGCTTTTTCACTTCAAAACATAACAACAGCTCAACAAGTTAAAGAAAAAAAAATAAAAAAAAAAAAAAGCAAAATCATCCAACAGTTTGCTGTTTAAAAAGGTTTTACTGAATTCTGGAACCCCTTCAGTGTCTATTATACACAGTTCATATATACAACTTTATATACAAGTACATTATATATATATAATGTACTTGTATATAATTTAGTTTGTAAATTACCCCATACGAGGTGTAGTAAGCAGGTCCAACAATGGCAGAAGAATATCCTGATTGATCTTCATAAGCATGTCCATTAAAGTGGTATCAGAGAGAAATACAATGATCTTCTGTGTAAGTGCAACAGCTCCAAGCAGACTTGCTTCCTTGCGTGTGTTAAGACGCTGAGAAGAGGGTGGAGAGACCTGGAAAACATGAACATTTATTAAATGAATAGCATATTTTCATTTATATTTTTACATCTTAAAATACATTTGCTTTCCCATGACAAAGAAAACTAGCCTCAAAATGCTAATAGATGGCTTCATGTGTAATTGTCAGAAAGAAAAAAAAAAAAAGTCTATTGTTCCCTTCTTACTAGATATCCAATATAAGGCAGGTACTGGTAAGTCAATACAGGCTCTCCATAAAGCTGAGCTATATAGATGAGGCAGTCCAGCACAGGCCCTGCAGTGTGGTCACCCACAACCGGTTTCTTCTCATATACACTGCCCATTCCCACACTCTCTAGGCTGCTCCCGTCAGATGTCGGGGTCACAAACTGGTGATTTTGAGGTCCTAAAGGCAAAAAAAGAAAGGAAGGAAGGAAGGAAGGAAGGAAGGAAGGAAGGAAGGAGAAAAAAAAAAAAAAAAAAAAAAAAAAAAAGACGAGGAAAGAAAAGGGAAAATTAAAACAAAACACCATAAGATATAACAAGAGTTAAGAAATGCAAAACTCCAGAGCATCATTTTATTAATTACCAATTAGACAATTAAGCTTTACCTGTCATAAATTTACATACCAATGTAACAATTTGTGAGCAATCGCAGCAAATTTCTGGCTACATATCGAGATGTCACTGTTGGTCCAAGTTTCGCTGACAGCCATCTAACTGTTTTGCAGACTGTATCTGTTTTTAGAAACATGATCAAAATATTAAGATACTGCCACTTTATGTAAAAACATATAGAATGAACCACCGTCACTAACTCACCAAGAAGAATTTTGTGCTCTTTTCCCTCAGATTCTTCTGACGGATCATGGTCATCCTCTTCGTCTTGTCCTTCCACAATCTCTTTCTCTGTCTCTTCCAGTGTCATCCCATTCACAAACTCACCCTCTAAAATGGCAACTGTGGCACCTGAAGCTTCTGTGCAACCAGAAAGAGTAAGCTCAAGGTTGAAGACTTCTGGGTCATTTGTCCCCTCTTTATCCTCACAAGCATCTGGCCCCTCATCTTCCTCCAGCTCTCCTCCCTCCTCTCCTTCACTGGTGTGTTTCAGGTCCTGGCTGCTGTCAGCTGATTTCAGGCTGGTTCGATCCCGCATTGAGTCCTCACCCAGAGAGAGTTCACTTGCGCTACTTTTGTCACTTAGTTTCCCCACACTGAGAGACTCTTGGTCTTGTTCCCTGGCTGCAGAGTTCTGACTCTGCTGTTTCCCAGTAAGCACCCCTGCTCCGCTGTTGACATAAAACCCATTCTGAAAGTCTTCTGGCTCCGAAAGAAACACTTGGTCACTAAGACTGATGCTGCCGCTAGCCCCCATATTACCGCCAACAGACCCAGACGTTGGCCGAACCTCACCACACTGAAACTCCTCTTCTTCCTCCTCTCCCATATTACACATGCCATTTCTCAACCCTTTAAAAGGTTCCGTTCCAGAGCCTGAGTTGCAGCTTTCAAAGCCAGTGATGACCTGGAGCACATGGGGAAGTAGGCTGGATAGAAAGGCCTGCAGGCCCAGTCTCACAATCAGCTGCAGAACGAAACAGTCAGTATAAAGATAGAAACGGCCTCGGAGGCAGTGAGGGCTTTCATAAACATTAATCAGCGGTTTCAGTAAGTATTTGTTTGCATTTCTGGGACCCAGTACTGTAGAGATGGGCTCAAAAAGGTACCAAGATGCATAGACAGCAGTGGACTCCTCAAGCATGAGGGCTAGAATAAAGGGCAAGAGGATCTCAAGACCCTCTGCTGTGATGTTACTCCGCAGCAGTGCTTCAAGCTGTTGCCACAAGTGAAAAACAACATCTCTTCCTTGAAGGCTACTAATATTTTCCATCTTAGCATGGTAGGAAAAAATAAAATGATGAAGTGCTGCAAAATAAGAAGGGAAAGGAAAGGGAGTGATGACAGAGTTCAGTAACTGAGAGGGGTTTGGAGGAGGCAGACCATTGAAGATGGGATCATATTTGAAGAGGAGAGGACTTGGGTAATCTGATAAATCTTTGTTTGCCTCTCCAGAATGTTTCTCTATTAGCAAAAGTGTCTCAAGAGCATGGTGCAAACACAGTGGTACATCACGGAGGCTGGCAGAGCATAGCTTTATAACAGCTTGGAAACGCTGTTTGAGTGCAGTATCTGGTTTCAGTCCCCTTAGTTTAGTGGCATAAAATATCTCAGCGATGAGAACACCAAGAGCCTGCATATCTCTTTGGTAGAGATGCATAAGAGAGGGGAGGGATTCACTCATCAGGTCAGATCGTACACTAGAACCCGAAGGATGCCATACATCAGCGTGCAGACTTTTTACCAGAAAATTGTTCAACTTCTCCAGCTCTTCTAAAGGCTGAAATGGGTTAAAGCCTTCAGGGAGAATGATCTTCATTTCCTCTGTACTGGAGGCAGTCACACTTCCTTCCCCATGCTTTTTGTTCATCGTCCCACCTCGTTGCAGCATGGCACTTCGGAAACCAGGACCAACACCACTTGAGAGGTCACCAGGGAATGAACCTGGAGACTGAGATACAGTAAGTGCTGTGTGCTCTCCTCCTGTCTTTCCACCTGATGCACTAATACCTGGCATTGGCACAGAGCAAGATGCAGAAGTGGATGAGCCAGTGGATGCTAAAGAGTCCAGAGCTTCTGTACCTTGTTCAAGCTCTTCATCTTTGTCCACTGTGGTCCAGCCACTGGACTCACATCCTGTAGATTCTGGCACCATTCCATCCAAAGTGTCAGCCAGAGTCTCATTTGGAGTGATGGGTAGAGAAGGCACAGTAAGGGCAGCAAGGCCAAGAGGAGGAGGTTCTGCTGGGGCATACTGAGAAGGAGATAAGCGAGGTGGGTGTGGCTGGTCAAACAGCTGAACTACACCATAAGTAGTTAGATGAGTATGGTTGTCCACGAGATGCAGGCACACATTCTTGGCCTTGATAGCTTCTTTACCTGACAGCTTATAGCCAAATGTGAGATCAATCCAGTGATGCAAATGCTGGGACACCTCTCTGCTCTCCAGAAGCCGCCGATGGACCTCAACGAACTCTTCAGAAGACTTGCACCACGAAGGCACATCCAGGTCTGGCATGTCAGGGTGAATTGAGTGGAAAATGGAAGGGTCTGTGTAGAACTCTGGAATGCACTCATCAGGGGTCCAGCCCTGCATGCGTTCCATACTGGCTGGGTATTCATTGGGCTCCCACTGGGATCGAACATGGCTGCACAAAACTGACTTGGGAGTCTGCCTGGCTTTGTAGACATAGTATGTAATGTCTGACAGAACATCGGATATGTGATGAGGTACATGGAGGTGGTCAGACTGTCCTGCACCAGCACCACCTCCACTGAGGTCTCCACCGACACCCCCTCCACCAACCCCACTGCCTCCTGCAGCTGCCAAAGCCTCTTTGGTCATCTCGTATGTAAAATCCAGTTGCTTATCCCCTTTATTGAGCCTGAACTTTGACCTCCTGAGATCCCGAAATTTTCCCTCTGGCACAGTGAAATCCACCACCCAAGGCAGAACTGGGTGATAATTTGGGTCTCCTTCTCGCCGCCCCGCTAATCTGTTTAGTTCCATCAAGTAGCGGAAGTTACTGACCCGTCCATGGACCCAGTCCAGAACCAAAGTCCTTAATTCATCAAAGCAGTTTTTGCAAAGTCTTTTGTTCTCTTGGCTCACACACAGAATTTCCCTTGGCAGGACACTTTTTGGCTCTTTTCTGCGACTAACATTACTTTCTGCATCCCCTTCTGTTCCCAGTTCCTCATAATGAGCTAGGTTGAGCTTTAGGCGGCTGCACAACTGATCATCTACTGTTATGTCCTGAAGAGACAGCTCTCCACAAGATAGGCCTGCTGCATGACATGCCTGCATAGCAATTAGAACCTGGTAGAGAATGAACAACACTTTGGCATTGCTGTTAGCAAGCTTGGCTGGGCTGAAGGAGACAATATCACGAAGTGAATACTGAGTGTAAGGGAGAATCACATAGAGCATTTCTGCTGTCTCCAAAAGACATTCTGCAGGCAGAATGTTAGGACACAGACTGTCTGACTGGGATTTGGAAAAACAAGAAGAGCTAGATGGCAAGCAGACTTCTTTCTCCTTGTCTCTGGCAGGAGAAAGCAATGGAGATACTTTTTCAGTTGAGATAAATGTGGAATTAAAGAGCTTCTGTAATGCATGACGTACTGCATCTACAGCTGCAACATGCATCTGTTCACTGGCTCCTGAATATGGCCGCACAAGTTGGTTATGAGCTTCACGCCATAGATTCCTGGAAGAAAGAAGAAGGGCAATGAAGACTGTTAGGCATTAAACTTGCTCTTAGATCATAACGCCTAATGTTGTTAGGACTGCATGATTAAGAAATGCCTCTAAGTAATGAGTAACCATGTCCTAACTAAAGCAAGTAATAATACCTAACACAGCTCATTTAATATGAAAGCATTACACACTAACATATTAGCTGTGGACCTAAACATATTTTCATTACTGACTAATCTAACAATTTTTAGTAAACTATTTATTGAATAAAAGCCCTCACAAATACTCTCTCACAGTCTTTCAGTGCTCAACGATTAATTAACTTGATCAGCTCTACCCAATATTGCAGAAAATGTTTTCTTAGACAAATAATCTTAGCTTAATCAGGATCTAGAACTACAATAAGGTGGTAGGCAAAGATATATTTTGCATTAGAATTTAAAATTATGTTGAGTACCTGATATTATGCTGTGATACACTCTGCATTGTTTTGACGTAAGAATCCTGTGACAGAAATTCCATTTGTTGGTGGCATGGCTCTTTGGCCAGTCTGTAGCTCAGCTTACTTTTCCTCAAACCCTGAATGCACACTCTAGTCCACCCAGGGGGCAGTTTCGCCTGAGAAGACTGAAGGTATGTGCAAATTTCTGCCTCACTGATGCTGTCAAAACGGGCACAGCGCATGACTCGCCCCTCTCTTAGGCCCATCACCCAGCGCACAGGAACAAGGGCTACAAGCTCTTGAGGACGGCGCCCTGGGCCTTGCTGCCGTCTTTCAAGCCCCAAGTCTTTTTCAACTGCATGCATCAGCCAATCCATGGTCAATCTGCAACTGGTTGTTCTCACTTAGTTTTCAGCTACTTTCCACTCGCTGTCAGCCACTAGAAGTTTTCAGTTTTCAGATATCCATGGAGGAAGATATAAAATCACCAACAGCAAACGTTATCTCCTCATCCACCTGTCCCTTTAAAAAAGAACTGTAAAGTATAAACAGACAGTTAGATGAGCAACCACTGCTTTCTACTTCTCACATAAAGTTTGAGCTCAGCTCACATGACTCAAGTTCTACCCGACAACAAATCTAATCTGCCCTGTGGGCAGGTTTTGAAGTCACTGCTTTTCATAAATGCTCACAGCTTGCAGGCAGATATGACACCAAAGAAACAACAATTCCCAATATAAAACGACTCTTTCGGGGATGAAAACTTAACAAATTCACGTAACTGTGTCTACATTATGGAAACCTTTTTAACATATTAAGTAACTCAACGAACAAAGTTAATAAAAACCGTCGGTAAGGTAAAGAAATGACCATTAGGGAAGTAACGTCGAAAGTTATCGCTAGCTAACAGTTAGCTTAACAAAGGGACTAACCTTACGAGGCATACCTGATGGAAGCAAAACGCAACCATGCAGTTAGTTGCTGAAATTTCTAGCACAAAGCTAAACGAAAGCAACTACCTCGTTAAACAATAACTATAATGCAATTGCAGACCAATTGCCACCAACGTATAGCTCACCTCTCACCACTTGTAGCAGTTGACAGCTAGTTAGCGTTGAGCTAACAATGCACTCCGGTTCCATGCATGATGAGTTTGTCCGACATTAACTTCATAACACTTGGACATCCTGCATGATGACATGTGTTTGCTTCATTTTCTGGCATTTAGAGATGAGTGTCAGCAGCCAGACGACAGTCAGTCAGCCGATTGTGTTTTGCTCTGAGCTATTTGGAGCCATGTTTTAGAAGCGATACCTCACGTGACATAACACCAGGCCCCTCTCATGTGATTGCTACTGATGTTTGCTCCCTGCAGCTGTGACGGCAGCGCTTCCTCTGCACTACACCTATATTTGCTCTTCAGCACTTTATTCTGCCATAAACCGCAGAAGTAATGTTTGTAGTTACCTTTTTAGAGAAGATGTATTGACAACCTACTTTTGATGTAATACATTTAGGATAATATATTAAAGGTAAAGAATGTCCGAAATTTAGCCAGTCCTCTTGGCACATCGTGGTTCTTTATGCATTGGTTAATAATACTGTTTACTAACAATAAATCCCTCGTATTACAGAGACACTAGCACTACTATTAATGTCTAAATAATATGGATGAAATCTAGCCACAATTTCCAGGTTTTTAGTCATTTTTTTCTGACCTTTAAGGACCCAGGAAATCACCTGATCATATTTAAGGTCGCATCACATGATAGGTACTTCCCAATTTCCAAGTTCACAGAGAGAAATACTGTATTTACCTGATTTCTGTGTTGTACGGGTTCTCTCCACAAGGTGGCATGATGTGTGTATTTTTATAGACAAATCCTTCACTTGTGCAGACTTTGCAATCTGCACAAGTGAAATTCTTCCGATCTGCTTGAGTTTATAATATTCCAAGCAAATACCTGCTTTCGGATATTTGCCTGCCACTGTTATTTGCAATGTGCTCCTGTCATTATAACTGATGGCTGGCATCCAATAATGGTCACTTTTTGTTTGTAGTTACAACACCAAAAACATGAAATCTGCTTAGAGTCAGTTGTTTCTATCCCAACTAAATTAGTGTTAGTTTTCTATCCCAACTAAATCCTATTTAAGGACGCATCACATGATAGGCTACTTCCCAATTTCCCAGTGTTCCAAGTTCACAAAGAGAAAAGCTGTATTTACCTGATTTCTGTGTTGTACGGGTTCTCTCCACAAGGTGGCATGATGTGTGTATTTTTATTCCTTGGAAATGAAGGATTTTTAAATCCTTCACTTGTGAAGGAAGTGAAGGATTGTGCAGACTTTGCAATCTGCACAAGTGAAATTCTTCCAGTTTGCTTGAGTGTCTGCTATGCTTATAATATCCCAAGCAAATACCTGCATTAGGACCTTTGTCTGCCATTGTTATTTGTAACGTGGTCCTGTCATCATAACGGTCACTTTTTTGTTTGTAATTACAACACCAAAAACATGAAATCTGCTTAGAGTCAGTTGTTTCTATCCCAACTAAATTAGTGACTCAATTAGAGACTATATGAAATAAACTGAAGTACACTGCATGTCATAGATGAAATGAAATGGGGGGTGGGGTGCATATCTTCTTGTGAATTTTTTTTATCTTTCCATGTATATATCGATTTCAGTGTTTCTATTCAAATTATTTCTCTGATATTGTAAATAAATAGAACTTGCATAAATTTGAGATAGAGACTACTACAATGGTCACAGCTACAAATTTTATGGCCGCAATTCACTAAACACAGCACATTTGAACAATATGGCTCTCACTATGCAATGATCAACGTTGTTTTATTGCTGTATGAATCCTTTTGTCAATATCTGAGACAGCACTCATGTTAACACTGTGGACAAAACATGTATTAAACAGTGTGTATACACACACATACATATAGATATATATATATTGTAAATGTATGGACGTAAAGCAGCAGAATTAAGGGAATTGACCGTCCACATTATAGTATATATTTGCATGCCTTTAAAATTGGTAAGAAATGTCACTACACATGGTTGAAGACTCACAATTACAGGGACACAAATTAAAAGCTTCTCTCATCCTAGCATACTGCCAATGCAGGATAATTACTGTTAGCACTTTCAAAGAAAAGATGCAGCCAAAAAACATGACATTCCTTGGCTCAGCATTTTATGTTCTTCTCTTACTTCTGCTCTTAGTTTTATTTAACTTTCATGCAGAATGTGTTTGATGTCTTAAAGCAGTGTTGGCTTGGGTTTATGGCACTCACTACAAATATCCCAAGCTTACAGTACATTGAAAGGGAGGCATAATGAGGCGTATTGTGCATCACATTTCAGTGTATTACAGTAGCCCTGGAATAAATACTGTTTGTACTTATTTGTACTATTTTCACTTCTGTATTTTGTAATGCAATCATGATCCAGCTCCCCCACTACACTAGTTCCATAAGTGGTTATGATCATAGATAATTAAATAGTTTTCATTTGAAATAATGTGACCAATGTTTAATAAACTCACTGGACGGGTTAGAGAAAATGAAATTGCATAAAAATGGGTATTATTTGTTTGGGAAAAGGAAAAGGAAAAAGGAATTCAGTTCAGTCAAAGCTTCTGTGATGTTTTTGGTGAAATGTTTATTGTGCTGTCTTAAAGAAAGATACAACGGGATTTTGGGCGGATTACTGCCACCGTTATAAGGGTTTATTTTTTTTCCAGTTGTTTGACCTTTGTAAAACTAACTCCAAACCCCTTTTGTTAGACAGTGACCAAGAAATTTTAACTTTTAGCATTTTGAAAAGTAAACCTTATATACGTTTATTGAATTTCAAGAAAGCCTAGCTTGAAAAGTAAAATACTTGGTTGCATTATTTGTTGTGTGTCTTGCCTAAGCAACAGCAAGACTGAAGTCTGCCAACCGCATTCGCCCCCCTCTCCCCCGCCCAAGAGAGGTGATAGACCTACTGTGGGGAATCCTCGGTTTCAAGATGGTAAATGTAAAAGATGTAAACTATTGTGGTTATTACGTGGATGAACTTTTTCACTTTTAATTGGTCAGTACTTTAGTTTAGGCGTTTGCACCCCCCCCCCCCCTCCTCCCTCTCTCTCCTCATTACGTTTCTCGCTCTCGCTCTCTTTTATTTGCGTGGGACTCCCCCCCCCCCCCCCCCCCTCCTTCTTCTCTCTTCTGCGCCTCAAAAGTGCCATCCACGGTGCAAAGTCTGCTTTTCTCCATTTTCCTTTCAAGATGGCATTCTTGAAATGCCTTTACTCTGTCAAAAATGAAGTGATCCTCTTCATAACTCCGTTACTTCTTCTTCCACTGCCTTTGGTGATCGGGACACAGGTATGTAATTAATCTGCGTTTGGCTTAAAACTAAACACAGTGATAAGAAAGGATGAAAGAATAAAGTAATTTTAATGAGAGAGATGTTACTTACTTGAAGAACTTGAATGAACTAAAATTAAGTGAGATTTTACCTTTCGCGCATTTTAATTTGCACTAGGTCTTTTGCACCTGTTGATGCGCGGTCAAGTGCACAGCGCTTGGAGCGAGTGCATGAGAGCTGTCCAGTGTTGGCTGGTGTGTTCTCCGGTTCTGTTAATTTAACTTCTTTTTGGTAGCATGAAGCTTAAGCGTGGGACCACAGAGTAAAAAGGGCTCTTTACGCGTCGTGGGTCACAGAGACAAAAAAATCACAGGTTGCAAGCATGTTATCATTGGCACAGATTTAAATGCGAAGCATTAAAAAAAAAGAAAAATCGGTTTTTCAAGCAGCTGATATTTAACCAGAATGAAACAATTCTAAATAAGATAGTATCATTGACAATCCAAGTTTTGTCTAGATCTCACTTATATTATCCCGACAGATGTAGAACCTGGCGATGAGACACTACAGATTATCTTATCTTCACCCTTTGAACTATCATAGTGTCTCATTAAAATTGCATCATAATTATTGATCTTAGCTGTTTATAAACTTAAGTCAGATTTTCATAGATAAGTTGCTGACACAGACTGAATGTAATGTCTTTGTTTTGTGCAGTTGTCTGTATGTTATAATTTTTTCTTATTGCAGGTGGCAGAATGTGCTTATGTGATAATCCTGATGGCAGTGTATTGGTGCACAGAGGTTCTACCTCTGGCTGTAACTGCTTTGCTTCCAGCTCTCCTTTTCCCTTTATTTGGAATCATGGAGTCCAAAGATGTAAGTAAGAAAAATATGCCACAGTGTATAGGCTTATTTATGTGTGCATATATCTTATCCAGTGTGATCCCTTTGTCTCAGGTGTGTATGCAGTACCTAAAGGACACAAACATGTTGTTTGTTGGAGGACTCATGGTTGCTGTAGCCGTGGAGCACTGGAATCTGCACAAGCGCATAGCTTTGAGGGTGCTGCTCATTGTTGGTGTGCGTCCAGCACTGTGAGCGGTTAATTACCTTCAGATCTGTTATGACATCAAAAGCACAGATACGATGTAGATTAAAAAAATAATCACTCCCATCATAAAACTTTAACATACTTCATGTTCTGTCCCAAGAGCACGAAGAGCACCTTTCTGATTTTTTTTTCTTAATTTACTATTAATTTTACTTTATCTTCTTGGCAGACTGATGATGGGCTTCATGGGTGTAACAGCGTTCTTATCCATGTGGATCAGTAACACTGCTACCACAGCTATGATGGTGCCAATTGTCCAAGCAGTGCTGGAACAGCTAAACACCAGTGAGCCAGAAATGCCTCAAATCTTTAGCTCGGATGAGCAGGTCCAAACATCAGAGACTGACAATAAAGCTGATTCACAAACAGAGAAACAGAATGAGGGACAAGGTGAGCCCTTTGTAACTTTATGTTTGGCTAGGACACAAAATCAATAAAAATCAACAGCGTCAAAGACTTTTATTAAGCTGCTAGTAGCCCCTTTTTATTTCTTTCTCTTTGTTTAAAGGCCCAGTAGTAGTGACTTTCTTAGATGCCACGACTGAGGCTGTAAGGCATAAGGAGGCAGCAGAACGGCGGAGAATGTGTAAAGGCATGACCCTGTGTGTTTGTTATGCTGCCAGCATCGGAGGAACAGCCACACTGACAGGAACTGGTCCCAATCTGGTGCTCATGGGCCAGATGAACCAGTGAGTGTCCTCTTATCAGTTATTAGTATTGTGCCAATATTTCAAATCATGTGTATTAATATATTCCCCTCGTTTGTATTTTCTTTTGTATTAGATTGTTTCCTGAAAACGGGGACATTATTAACTTTGCGTCCTGGTTTGGTTTTGCCTTCCCCAACATGATCATCATGCTCACACTGGCATGGCTTTGGCTGCAGTTTGTCTTCATGGGATTCAAGTGAGTTTGATAATGCTTAAAGCCTGATTATAAGTGACAGAGACTTGAATCACCATCAAGAAACTTTTTACCGCACTAAGACTGTGAGTGAGTGTAGAAGTGACACAAAGACTTTTCTTCCCATGTGATCCTCCAGCTTTAAGAAGACATGGGGCTGTGGGGCTGTGAAGACAGAAAAGGAGATTGCTGCATATAATGTGATCCGTGAACAGCATCGCCTGCTGGGGCCGATGTCCTTTGGAGAGATAAGCGTCCTGTGTCTCTTCATTTTGCTCGTGTTGCTGTGGTTCACAAGGGATCCAGGCTTTGTCAGTGGCTGGGCAACAGATATCTTCAACTCCCAAGCAGAGTTTGTATACATATTTTTATGAAAAACATACAATTCAACACCTAAGTTTTATTCATTCATAAATTTACTTTATAAAACTGTGGTATTTGATTTTTGCTTTCACTCCATCCTTCAGGTATGTATCAGATGCCACGGTGGCAGTCTTTGTCGCAGTCCTTCTCTTTGTTCTGCCCTCCAAACCTCCACGCTTGTGTTCTTTTAGGACACATCGTTTTGACATAGGTGAGCCATCATTTCTGAAGAATGTTGTGTTTCCCATTCTAATAAGTTTGGGAAGAGTAGGCTATGCTGTAATTAAACTTTGATGATTCGTTTCTTTGATCTGTAGCATCTCATCAAACTGCTGGCCCAACACCTCGTCTCCTCAGCTGGAAAGCTGCCCAAAAGAAATTACCTTGGGGTATTGTGCTTCTTCTTGGAGGAGGGTTTGCTCTGGCTAAGGGCAGTGAAGTAAGTTACAAAGGCAGTTGTTAGATGCAATGGTTGTGGGGCCAATAACAATCTTTCAAGAAATTTTGAACTTCACAATAGCCATTCAGTGTCTTGAGATTCTGATTCTTCTAGTTTATTTTAGAGGCATGAGGATTCATAGAGGTATTTATCAAATCGACCAGCTATTTAATCTGTTTTTAATGGTATCAGCATCATGCTTTTTTCCTTTAATCTCCTAATGCAGTTTTAAAGTTTTATGCAAATCAAATGATTAGTAAATCTCTGGATTCAGATGTTTTTGGTGTTCTGCACATATGGTTGCATTGTAGCAGATGCAATATATTGTGACCAAACCTGAATCGCAGTCTCCTCAAAGTAAAAGTGCAATTTGTTTTGTTGTGTCTTTAGGTGTCTGGACTATCAAAGTGGATGGGAGATCAAATGGCTCCTCTGCAAAGCATCCCTCCCTGGGCAATTGCCATTGTCTTATGCCTGCTGATTGCCACATTCACAGAATGCACCAGTAATGTAGCCACTGCAACGCTCTTCCTACCCGTCTTAGCTTCGATGGTAAGCAAGTGAAGCAGTATAGAGCAAGTGAAATATAGGTGGTGTGGGAGAGGACAGAAAATACTGTTTGGGTGCAATAGCTCAGTTAGGTTAAGTGCTTCCTAGCGTAAATTCTTTCCCCCAGCTGGAGTTCACCATTGAAACTACTCCCAGTGAGAGCTGGTCCATTTTCCCACGTTTTGGTTTGGTTACCCATCTTGTTGGTCATTCAGGCTGAATATGTTTGGCCCCCTTCTGTGGGCCCCTTCTCCCATTAATAACCTGCCAAACACCAATTCAGTCCAGTGCCTTGTAACAGTGCCCTCCCCGCTGCTGCTTCTTCTGAAGAATAGCATTTCTGTGCCCACTAGCTGAGCACTGGAGAGAATGCCAAAACGAGGTCTGAAACGCAAGTAGTGGTTTTCACATTTATTGATATCTTGAGGGAAAAGCCAAGTAGATGCACAAGGATGATCAACCCTTCTGTGTTTAGCCCTTGAAAATACAAACAGAAAGTGAAGAAAGGGAGAATAGATACTTTAGTCAGATTCACACAAACAGTTAAAGGCATTGTGAGAACACTTTGTGGCAACGGTGGCTTGTGTCATGTCACTTTGTGTGTCATCCTGTCAAGAGACTCTTTAGCATTTGATTTAGGCAGAAACCCTGTGACAAGACAAAATACTGTCATCCTGGTGACCTGATATACAGCTGAAGTTTAACAAAGACTAAACATAAAGTTTAGGTCTTTTCACCCTTTGGTTATTTTGAGAACCAGAAATTACTGTGCACTTGTAAGCTAGTGTGCTGCAGGACATGTAATTCAGAAGCAAATTCCACTGAGTAATGTCTTTTGCAACTTTAAAGTCTGCCATTATCTCCACATATGTAGTACGTTTCTATTTTAAATATCATGACTCAGCACAGGGCCAGCAGGAATTACATCTTAATTACACACACCTAATGAGAGTTTTCCCTGCACACAGAATTGCATATATTTCATTCTGAGTTATGAGCTGGTGATTAAGGTTTCAGAAAAATAGCCAGAAAGAGTAGTGGAGGATGTTGTGATCAAGGCTGTATTCATCCATGAGTCAGACTGCTGATATCTTATATGTGATTATTACAGTCTCAGTCCATTGGAATCAACCCGCTGTACGTCATGGTTCCTTGTACCCTAAGTGCCTCATTTGCCTTCATGCTGCCTGTCGCAACTCCTCCCAATGCCATAGTCTTCTCTTATGGATACCTTAAGGTTGCTGACATGGTAAGTACGACGTTGGCTTTGGTATGCTTATTGTGTAAATTACATGTTGCAGTGCTGTGACTCTGGGACCAATGTTGAACTGCTTGGTCTGCAGAATTTACATTCATAAAAACGCGATTGTGACCAGAATCTCTCAAGTGACAGTCACATTTTGACGATAGCTGATATTAAGGGTATTCTTTAGTTGTGTTCCGGCTGCAGAAGTGAAGCAATATGTTTCCAAGTGTTTTACAATAGTAAATGTTACCACTGGAAAGTTGTAGCACATGATGAGTCACTCTAAGTAGCCAGTGTAATCTGCAATCGATTTAAAATATCGTTTTCTGTCACATCCTTGTATGGTTATAAGGCATTTTTGATGAGTCAGATTAAGAACATTTTCTGTGCAAGCTGATACAGTTTCAAATCAAATTAGTTTGGTATGTAGAATTTGTGTCTCAAGGTCCCCTGCCATCGACTTTCCATGAATGTTAAACAAGTTTAACACCTTCCAATCAAACTATTGTTGTGGATTCGTTACATAAATATTAAAGTGGTAGAATACAAAAAGAGTGGGCACATCCAAAACACTTCCATGGGTTAAAACATAAACTTAAGAAAATCTGAGAGATAACATTACAGTACATTTAAAGAAATATTCCAATCTACATACTGTGGGACTTCCTCAAATACTTCATGACTTTAGGGATAATGATCTTCTCATGCAACTTTCAGCAACAAATACAGATGTTAACAATAAACTAAATCTTGAAATGACTGCATTCTTTTCTTCTCCACCAGGCCAGAACAGGATTCGTCATGAACATCATTGGCATTCTTTGTATTACACTGGCTATTAACAGCTGGGGTAAAGCAATGTTTCACCTAGATTCTGTCCCTGCCTGGGCCAATGCCACTGGGGTATGAGACTGGCTCTGCAGTGAGAGAGGATCCATGCACAAGCCTATCCACAGGTGCCAGACTAAGACCTGTGGTCAGAGGGATGGTATTGGACCACGCAGTGAGATGCATGTGTCCAATTGGAGTTAGGACACAAGTCTCATGAGGCTCGTTTTGATTGACACTTGAGTGAAAAAAAAGTGGTGATCTATAAAATTAGGGAGAAAAATGGTTCAATTACATGAAAATATTCATTTTTCATGTAATTGAACTTTATATATACATACATAATGATGTTAAACTTCAAAGAAGTTTAGATCTCTTATATAGACCTATTACACTATTTGAATCTCTTATAATACACATTTCTGTTATTCAGTACAATGGAATAACTGAAACAATATATTGGGACTATAGTGTCTGTAAATTTACGCTCCTTTATATCCTTAAGTGAACCAAATGACATCTTATTTTCTTTTTATCAAAGAAAATTAGAGGAAAAGGAGCTGTTCATATAGTCAAAGTTATTTAACATGTACCCATGTGTTTATAGCAATAAGCCATATTGTATATCTTGATGATGCAACTTGAAAATATTTGACGTACTTCTTTTTTATTTAATTTTCCTTCTATGCCACTTCTGCTTTACTTTACAATGTTTCAGAGAAAGATAGTTTCACTTTCACATTTGTCGGACAGCTCCAGTAACTGGTTACCTTTCAGATTTTACACTGAAAGAAATCTTTGGTTTTGTAAAATATTATACATCGATACCTTGATAATGAATATAAAGTTTAATACTATTAGTGATAGAAAAAAACATTACTTGTCAATACATTAGCAGTAATTATCCGTTAACTTTCATATAATATGACAAATATGACACTGACAAGAGCAATTCAGCTGCTTAATTATTACTTTTACTACTGATACATTTTTGGCTCAAAATATGTATTTTCATAAATAAAATACTCTATTTTCGGACATTTAAGGAGCGGATTATAAGGCGCAATATCAATAAACGGGTCTATTTTCATACATAAGGTGGACAGGATTATAAGGCGCATTAAACAAAACATGACTGATAGCCTTGAGTTTGAAATCCGCTTTGTAAGCATGTCTCTTAACAGGTGCTATTTTTGGGTCCTTTTACACACAACAATATTATTTGGAAGCACAGTAGGTATCACTCCGCCAGGCTCCTAACTACGGTAGCCGTAATGCTCAGACAATCCATCAAGTAGTACGGTCAAGTCGTACTAAAATATTTTGACAGATTTTTGAGCGCCGTGTACCACATAAAATCAGTTTCAGGTCAGTAAGCACAACCAGAATTAATACTTAAGCCACACCGATTATAAGGGACACTGTCGATTTTTGAGAAAATTAAAGGATTTTGAGTGCGCCTTATAGTCCGAAAAGTATGGTTTTAAATATTGAATGCTTTTTTGGTTGTAATTTGGGCAGCTTAAAAAATATGTAAACTGCAATATTTTCTCAATCACTCCTGTGCCATACAGAAGACTTTGCAAGTGAACATTTCTTAAGAGATTTGAGGTAAAAAAAAAAAGCTAATGGCTTGGTTGGTGAACTTGGTATTTATCAGTTCAGAGCTAATACTGTATGTGCTGAATCAGACTTTCAAGTTGGCTATGAATAAAGGATAAACTTTTTATCCTATCAAAGCCAAAGCTGTATGTAACGTGTACAAAAAGGATGACTTATTGTACTGTAAACACATTTGAAATGTTTGAGTCAGTACAGTTTGTCTCACAGCAATATTAATTGTAAATGAATTGCAATGAAGTGGTATTTAGTAATAACTGCATATAGTCTACTATTCTCTTCAGTTTCAAGACTTTTGCACATGTCAATTTATATAAAAATAAATAAATAATACAAACACATCCGTTGACGTTTCTTTTCTGTTCAAGGACTTCACATTAGATGTTCAATAACAATTAAAAAAGACAAAATACATCCAAAGTACAGCTGTTTTCCACACACAGCATTTTTTTTAATTGAATGGATTTAATTGAATGAGGCGGGGAATTCAGTGATGTTTGTGTGAGAGAGACTTGTCAAGATGATACACTAGATTTAAAATGATTTCAAATGTGAGAAACTCAATTTGGCTGTTATTAACTGTAATGCTGTCTATTATTTTAAAAAGTGAGGATGGTTTATTATAACAAAAGCTCAGTCTGAGCTGTCATCTCTCACCATCATCCAAAACAAAATGATCAGATTTTCATCACCACGCAACTCTTTCTCAACAGCATATGATGATTATCCATCTTTTAAAGGACAAGTATGTTTCGCTGCCTCTTATTTATTGGCCTCTTGTCTTACATATAAAGCTGACATGATCCTTTAAACACAGCACGGAAAGCCATAATGAGCCTGGACTTAAAGGCCGCACCTAATGACAAGAGGCCTATGACATTGTAATCTGAGATTAAGGTCCAAGGCAGGGATATCGTTAAGCATTGTTGTGCATCATCAGCATTATGAGCTTAAAGAAGCTCATAAGAAGCTCTTACGTCTCCATTTAAAGATCTGCCAGAGAACTTTAATATCACCTCGTAAGTGTCGATCATTATGTTGGGTTTCTGTTTTAAAAACATGACGAAAGTTAATCATAAGACTCTGCATACAGGGAAGTAAACGTCAACAAACCCTGTTGTTGGTATGGTGTGACAGTAGAAAACATGGCCAAAAGGTAGCAGGAAGAAAAAAAAAATCAAAGGATCACATCAAAGTTCTGACCCCATTCTTTTGGGACAATTAAAATGTTAGATGGTTTTTGGTTAACAAGCGGTTGGGTGCATAGAGCAGTTTAGATCACTATGATCTTGTGTCCCACTGGGAAGGAAAACTTATGTAATTACAGTGTCTTTCTCTCCTTTTGCTCCCTCTGAGCTACCCACTCATTATCCAATTGCAACACATCGTCTTGTGTCGTGGACTATATTATTGGCTATATATACATGTAAGGCCTCGGCAGGAAATTAAACCTGCGAACTGTTCGCTTTGCTAAGATTTTGTCCTACTGACTGCACAGGCAAGAACTCTGGTGAAGCTAAACACGCATTTCTATGAACCCATTATAAACTAGGCTTTCTAGTTGCAGAGTAAGCAAACTGTGAGCTTAATGAATGACTTCCACAAAAATATAAAGTAATTAGGGAGTTAGGAGTATGTAGAAGAGGTCAAAAAAGGAAACTTTGTATTTCATCCACTTGCATTTGGGAGTATTTTGTTGATGAGAAGGCTTTTGAAAACCACATTGCCCTTTCACCTCTTCTGTATCAGTTACATATGAGCACAATATGCTGCCTGTCCGATACAATCAATCCTCCCTTGAACATAAAGACTTGTGTGTAGAGATGGTTTCAGTTAGCAATTGGAGTATCCAATTAAGCTTTGGACATGAGTGAGGCCAAAAGCAAAAAAAGATCCAGAAGAGGACAGAGAGCTTTTTCATTGCTTACTTTAGGCCAAAGTACATCCATTGTTTAATGGGGATGGGTGGGATTTAGTGTAAATGATTACACTTTTATGAACTCTAAGTCAGCAACAGTCAGCAATGAAGACATGTTTTTATTTTAAGGTACTAAGACAAACACTGAATGCAAACGAAGAGCAACGAGGAACAAAGTACTATCGACTGTGCAGGATTGAAACCTGGAGCTGATTTACAACCACGATTCCCAAATCAGTTTTGCCCGGTCTCTTTTCACAGTACTCTCTTTAGCTGTATGTGACTATTAGGATGCTGTAAAATGTAAATAGAAACAGAATACAATAATTTACAAATATAAACCAATGATTTACTCACAGCAGAATATAGAAAATATATAAAAAATAAAATTTGTTCTCTTATGAGAAAAATACTGGATGATTGTTAATTTGATGGCAGCAAAAAGGATTCTAGCTGCTTAACAATCCTGCGTCTTCTTTGCGATATTTTTCACTTTATGATGCATCAAATGTTTTTGATTGGTGAAAGTTCTGATTTGTAGGCAGGTCAGGTTAGCATCAAGACTCTTCTGCTGTTAAGCTATGCTGTTGTAATAGATGCAGTACTGTATACAGTTTAGGCTTAGGCTCCCTGAAAAACATGATCTGGATGGGAGTTTAGATTACTCTAGAGCCCGTAAATGCCTTTCAGGATTCAGAATCAGAATCAGAAAGACTTTATTTGTCCCCAAAGGGCAATTAACATACAACAGAGCAGCATGACGTTGAACATAAGGACAGGGCATAAACAGGCAATAAGAGTGAGATAATAAATATACAGTATATACACATTGATGGTGCCTTTCTAGATGTGCAAGCTGCCAACTCTAAAGGCAATAATGCACCCTCATGCCATCAGAGATGCATGCTTTTGAACTGAACGTTGATAACAACATGGATAGTCCCTCTCCTCTTAAATCCAAAGAATGCAGGGTTTCACATTTTAAATTTTGGTTCATCCGATGACAGAACAGTTTTCCACTGTGCTTTAGTTCATTTGACCAAGACAAGACAAATGCATTTCTACGTCATGGCGGCTTCTTTGCATTCTAGAGTTTTGTTCTCGATTTTTGGATGGCACACTGAACTGTGTTCACAGACAGTGATTTCTGGAAGCATTCCTGAACTCATGCAGTGATTTCCATTAATGTGATTGTCATTTTTTAACTTGTTCCTTGCACACAGATTTCACACAGAACGCAGTGTGAGGCAAGGCAGGATAGGACACAAAATCTAGGACTCAAAGACAAAAACTAAACTTAAAGGTAGCTAACGGCTGATTACAAAACACACTAACTAAAACTGAGAAGGCTCTAGAAATCTAAACTAACTGACAGAACACACAGGAGGAGACACAGGCGATATATATAACAGAGGGAATCAGGGCAGAGAGGAAACAGCAAGGAAACACGGCTGACTAAATACAGGGAACAGAGGAATGAGACAGAGATAAGAGCAGGAAGGACAAGGCTGAAAGAGCGAGGGATGGAGAGGGCGAAAGGGAGAGAGAAACCACACAGAGACATGACTGGAGAAACAGGCAACTAAACATGGAGACAAGACGGACTTCACAGGGAAGCACGAAGCACAAAAACTCAAAACACGGTCAAAACTCCGAACCATGACACCTGATGGCATTTATAAACTATTTAATTGAAAAGTTATTCTCCAGGGCTTTCTTTTTTTAGTAGCACTTACTTTTCAGCTTATTGTTGGTCTATCCAAAGTTTTTGGAGATGGGTTATTGCTATTTTTTTCATGAAATATTAAATATGCCTCAGTCTAAACCTGTGATATGTTCTCTATGTTCTATTGTGAAGAAAATGTGGGTTTATGAGTTTAGCAAATCTCTTGATGGATTATCACGTTGATAATCCATCAAGGACTGCCATGCAGTAAAAAGTTTAATTAATTCAATGTTATTTTATGACCAACTAACTGTAAACTAAAATCAGTCCTGCCCACCTTAATCTCACTTGTACTTTGTGCTTTTGAAACTGTTAATATCCTCACTAGGTAGCCAAAGACAGTAAACATTATATTGTAGATATCAATAATTAGCATCATCATCAACATTTTACTGTTGACCTTGCTTGTGCAGTCGCACACAGCTACTCTGACTGTCGAGTCCTGTTTGATAAAACATAAGTACACTTCATAATACCAATTTAAGTACAATTTTTAAGTCCTCAGAACAATTTCTGTTCGCTAGTACACGATTTCCACAAACTATCCTTGTGGTGGGCTAGTCTCTCTTGGTGTCTTTTGAGAACTATCACACAGTTGGATGGGTTTGAGAATCTAATGTGATGCAGGATCACGTAGCATTATGCAGCAAAAGTAGGGAAAATTTCCATGGGAAGAAAAGTCACGGTAGAGAAAATCTGCTGGAAGCCATCTGGAAATTATATCTCTTGCAGTAGCCTCTCCCATAGCCACTGACTTCAGTGGTTATAACACTTGGCCTAGCAATTTTGTGGTGACACTACTAGTCTTTTTCTTGGTGAAGTGCGTGAAACCAGTTCAGTGTTAGACACCTCATTTGTGGAAAAGAAGTCAAAATGTTACAAGAAAGGTCTCACTCAAATTAAATCTATAGATGGACAGTGGAAAATGCTTTTACAGATTCAGGCTATTCAAACTAGCCTCCAAGAGCCCAGAAACCTGTTTCGCTTACTCTGTTTATTGGTTTAGAAAGTGGTAAAGAGAGCCAAGGCTGAGAAAGTTTGCATTTCACTGAACTTGGGTATGAATTTATTTGGAGAATACAAGCACACAAGTAAGTAGCTATAGAGCTACTCCCAAATATTCATTTGAGTAATCTGGATAATCAATTACTGTCTGTCTGGTTTACTATCTAACTTTTACCTTTGCCAAAATTTAAAATATTCATTATTTTGTTTATAATGTGTTAAAGTTCTTCATTAACAGTCTCAGAGTCATAGTATGTCAAAAATATTGCTAACATTATGCAGAAAAAGGATCGAATCTGGGTCACCTTTAGCCCAGTACACTTGGGAATGTTAATCTGGGCGTGCATGTCAAAATATTTAAAGGTCATGAGCTTGTTAGTGTTAAGGGCACTGTCATTCGCAAGGACTATACTGTAATGAGACTGATGTTTACAGTGTTGTCTTTTTTTAGAGTACCTCCATGTTTTCTGGTGTCTTGGTGTCTACTGTACCTTCTGACGGATGAATTCGAGGTACCGCTCGACAAAAAATAAACCATGTGCTCAAAACAGGCTGACAGATGACTCATTTGGGCTATATGACCACAGTTCATGTGTTCTTTGCACCGCTTCACTCACAAAAAGGGCATATTTAGGTGTAATAAGAGGTTGTGGCACTGCAACCCTACTATTGTGTCCCTTTCTCTGAAGTTCTCAGTTGACTGCTTTCATGAAACTAAAAGGCCAATTGAATCCAAGATTGAGATTTACAGTAAGCTGATTCAAAGTTGCCCGATTGTTTTTTCTCTGCATGTCAAAGCACAGACATTTTGATGACCAAAGAGCACAAACATCTGTCCCAAAGTTCCCTTAACCGATGATATCTTTCCTTCAGACCCACAGACCCAGATCACTAATACTGAGCTATTTCAGTGCAAAAAACATGTTGTTGGCAGTTTTAATCTTGGACGCTATTGTGAAAGAGAACTTTGTGATTGTTTTTGTGCTTTTGTGGCCAGAATAATGTCAGTCTAGCCAGAATATAGCCCTGCATTTGTCATAGGGATCAAACCTGCGTGAGGTGGATTAGATCTCATTGTACCCAGCGTCTCCTTTTAGAATTTGAAAAACCACATAATTATATTTAATACACCAGTGTTTTACCTTTATCTTCCTCAGGACAATACAAAATATGGTTATGGACCAGATTCTTTCCAAGATGCCTTTAAACAACTACAAATTTCTGGCTACAAGGTGATGTAATTTAACGCACGAACACACACAAAAATATATTTTTCACAAAATGAATTCACAAAACCTTGATCAAACGTTATTATTTATCCAACGAAGAAGGAAAATATATTTTTTGTATCACTTTTACTTTGATATTGGTGTCATAAGTAGGTCTAATTGCAATTTATAAATCCTGGTAAATTCAATAAATAAAAAGTCTTGATATGATTTAAGCTTTAGTCGTTATTCAAAGAGGCTTACAAAGCTAAATATAATGTATCCAATATCTACATTTTAACATACTATGTAAGTATGAGAACTTTAAAATGCACTGAAACATGCTTTTCTTAAAAACCACAAGCTTAAATAGGAACACAGTAAATGGCTCCATCTGGTGGTGCAATGCACAATCAAACAACAGGCAAAATTACGTCTCGGTGTACTGTATGTATACCGCTTACTTAAGAAAGGAAGAAAGAAAGCTTCTAAGGGTCTGACCAGAACATTACTAAACATGGAAATAGAGTTCCAGCTGGCCATCCAGCTCACTATTACAATTCTTTGGCCTTGAAACCGTCAAATGACCCTAATGTAAAGTAGATTTACTGCAGCAGAATAATGTTGACCTTAGCTGGTCCACAGAGCAGTTGAGACACTGACAAAGGTATAACCACAGGTTTATACCCTCAGCAGAACCATCTTTTCTTCTATATCATCTCCCCTACACCCAAACAGTTTTGTCCAGCTTGTTTTACAGTACCCTCTATATCTGTATGTGACTGTTAGAATGCTGTGTAAAATGTAAATAAGAAAAAAATGCAATGATTTGTAAATCTCCTAAACTCATATTTTATTCACAGTAGACTAAGAAAACACATCAAATCTTTAAAATTAAATATTTTAGTATTTCATGAAAACTATTATCTCATTTTGCATTGATGGCAGTCATACATCTCAAAAAAGTTGGAGTGGGAGCAACAAAAGGCTGGAAAAGTGAGTAATACGTAAAAGAAACGGCTGGAGGAACATCTCGCAACTGGTCAGCAACATTATTGGATATTAAAAAAAACATCTTACAGAGGCACAGTTTATCTGAAGTAAAGAAAAAGCAAACAAACAAAGAAAAATCTGTATCAACAAATTGTAAACAAAAACAAAAACAAAAAAAAGCAACAACAAAAAAACATTAATATATAAATAATGTTCCTCAATGTGAAACTGTGAAGACTAAAATGCCATCATCATCTATCTGGAGAAATTTCTGTCCACAAGGGACAAGGTTGAAAATGTTTGAGCCACAGGTGGTACTGTATTTAAAAAAAAGGCCATATGCTCCCAGGGATGACCTTTTTCAGGCTTCAGACCTTGCATATTTGAACAAGACAGTACTAAGCCACATATTGCATCTATAAATATTTGAGGCATCATGAAACGAAAAATACAACAAAGAAGACACCGAACTGAAGAGTCCTGTGTCAAACAAGAATGGGACAATGTTCCTTTCCAAAAGGCACAACAGTTGGTCTCCTCAGCTCCCTGACGTTTATAAGAAGAGGGGATGCTACACAGTGGTAAACACAGCCTTATCCCAGTTCTCTGAGACATTTTGCTGCCATCAAATTCAAAAAGACCTTTTTGGGGAGGGTAAAATCATGGATGGAATATGAAATCACTATCCACTAACCAATTATTCTAAAATAGCATCCCATCCATGGGGAGTAGGAGGATCTAAATGTTTTCAGTCAAGTCTAAAGTTTTTGTGTAAAGGCAGTTAGCATCAGCAATAAATATAAATTATTACATGCCTTTATTTTTGTCTGTTGGCAGCAAACAATTGCACAGCAGTTTTATTGTCCTAGAAGCATTAAAATATGATCCTACAACAGGACTGCATATCAAATTTGATATAGAATAAGCCTGTGCTTGAATTCTGTTTTTATATTGAAACTTTACTCTCAAACCCTTAATCCAATTTTGACGAGCATGTGCGTGCATTCATTTGGCGATGCACAAAATATGTAAAATGTTGTTCTACTTTATTCCAATTTGCTACAAAGTAACTGTTGGAAACACAGAACACACGTCAAGAATACCTGTTAAATCAGTCAAACGTTTCACTTTGATCTGTGACAAACTCAAGCGTGTCTCTTATTGGGACAGTACATTTTAATGGATCCAGGTTAAAGTTTTAAAGCTCTAATGTACAGCCTAGAAATGAACAGCAGCACTCGGCGATTTTACGTATCATTAACTGCATGTAACAGTGTTGGATTTTGCTGTTATGAGTTCTTTTTTTTTTTTTTTTTTGCCTGTCCCGTTTGGCTCTTTTGCCATCAGAATTATTGTCTAAAGGCAAAGAAAGATGCCCAACGGATTTACTTTACCAAATTGACCATCCCAGCCTTGCCGTAATGGTCCATTTGATTCACCTTTTATTGTTTATTTTATTTTCACTTACTGAATATGGGACAGACTTGACTGGGGGAAAGAAGGGGAGAAAGAAAGAGGGAAAGAGAAACAGCTGAGAAGAGGGACGGGGGAGAAGGGCAAAAAACAAAAACCAACAGAACGGGCAGGAAAAAAAAGAAAAAGAAAAAAAAATGCATATATCAATCACCTGGATCACCTGCTGAGAAAGAAAAAAGAAAACAAGCAGAAGAGAACAAGAGTAATAGAATAAACAACATCACAATGATATATGGGAATATGACAGTAAATACTAAATATTAAACATTATTGTGCAGCTCCGCCGGCAGCCAGCCGTGCCTGAGTGACCGAGCCCCAGGCCGAGAGGCCGGGGGCACCCCACCTCCGAAGTGGCCCGAGCGAGCCCCAGGCTCCAGGCCCCGATAAGCGGCCGCCAAGGAGTGAGCTGGTGTGTACCCGGATGCCCATCCCCGGACACAAAGAACCACCAACGCACCGATGTCTGAGGGAGTCCGCCACCGGCAGGGGAAGTGGTGGTAGGGGGAGATAGGCCTCCAAACCTTGGAGGGCCTGAGATGTCCCCAGAGAGGTGGCGTCTGACACCCAACCTGACATATAGACACAGACATACAGGCACACACAGATACAAACATCCATTCCCACCCTCATGCTCTCATATGCACTTACTCCACACTCAACCAACGTGGAGACAGACATAAAGAGACGCTGTACACACAATCACACTCCCCAAGCGTACTCTACGAACCGGGTCTAGGTACCCTTGCCGCTGGAGGGGGGAACTGCACCCAGACCCAGGTGGTGTTACCCTTTTCCCTGCGGTGGGGGGAGGCAGACCGCCCCGACTCCGCAGCAGCAGGGAGGCCCCACACTCCAGACCGCAGTCGGACGGCCAACTCCTCCTAGCCCCCCCGCTCCAGCAGGCCGCAGAGAATGGGGGTGAGAGAAGACTCCAAACCTCCCTCCACCCGCTCATTGTAGTGTGGATGCATGTGTGTTCTAAGGTGTATTTAAAACCCAGGAGGGCATGGAGCTACCTGCCAGAGAGCAGCAGGTAAGCGCATAGCCCCTCCTGCTAGCCCTCAATGTCTACGTGTATTTAAAATTGAGAGGTGGGCAACGACGCCAGGGGTGAGGTGTACACCCTGATGGTAATTTGGATTCCGTGTATCGTGCCCACCCCCAAGATCCTATATGTATGTGTAATGAGAGTGTGAGTAATGTGAATGAAAGTTGTGAGATAAAATTGAGGCAGAGGCAGCCAGAAGGGGACAGAGAGGGGGGAGGGGGGGGGGTATGAGTTCTTATGTTCTTTATAGATGTTTAATCAACTTTTATCATCATCTAATAATGTCTGTGATGACGTGTAGATGGCACTTAAAGGGATCTGATCTGTAAAACGCCACTCTTAGACTGCTCAGATACTGATAACCAGCGCGTTCATGTAAACGCGCACGGGAGACCTTCTTGTGACCGCTTATCCTGATCGCCAGAGCGCAAGATATGCGCCGTTATGCTAAACTAGCTTAGTACCAACAGAGCCAAAGTCTCTTCTCCAGCCATCATTTGTGTGTTTGTTTGTGTGGGGGGGACGGGGGGACGGACTCTAATAACTGAAACTGATCCTTGATCAACCTTTAACACGATTACGGTTACGCAATATTCAGACAGAACTGAGAATAACAGTTTCACACCTTAGCTTTCCCACAGTTAATGTGAATGTGGTGCAATCCACACGATTCATAAACACGTGGACAGCCTTTGAAGGCTCGACAAAACGTGGTCAAAACAGTTCCCAATTCATTTTTCGACGTCAAGACCAGCTGACTTTACGGGAAGCGCTTGACGTGAGCTCCTCTCACGCGGCTCATAAAGCAAACTTTCATCCACTTTCATCATTAATGCTAAACACTGACAGAGATCATTGACTCACCGGAAGAGGTTCAAGTTCAACAGCAGCATAAATACAGCGGTCAATACAGAAAGACATTTTCCCCCTCCCCACGGAAACATGGATACCGGGGCAGAGAGCGCACCTATTTCCTCATGGAGGGAATGTTTTATATTAAAGAGAATCCGCACGCTGGTTCCTGTTGGCTACAAGAGCGAAATAAAAGAGCTGTCAAAACTTTCAGTACCAGTGGTAAGTACCCTGTATTTAAATAGACGGTGGTCAGTAATCAGTATAATAAAAAATAAAAACTTAAAATAATACATTGGCATTTGATTATGTGGATTAATACCAAGATTTTGACTGTTTTCTACAGTCATTGATTAATACCGATATATCGTACAGAACAAATTGGCCCCTCACGCTGTAAATTACTAGTTTTAAATAGCTGTTTTTGTTGCCCTGGCAACTTTTAATTAATTTCGAATTTCCTTATCAGATGATATCCCAGCTCATGAATTTTTCCTTGAGCCTTGTAAGTACAATATTTTGTGGCCATCTGGGGAAGACAGAGCTGGCAGGAGTGTCTCTGGCCATTGCAGTAAGTGAAATTCAAACACTCACCTTTTATTAAGTCATTAAACCAATAGAAAAGTGACATCCAATCCATCAATGTTTTCTAATGTATTTCCAGGTTATTAATGTTACAGGTATATCTATTGGTAGTGGTTTGGCATCAGCATGTGATACTCTGGTTTCTCAGGTGCGAATCTTTGGTCCATCACAAATAATTTATCATCAGATACGATGGTGCTTAACAATAGTAATGGCAGACTAAACTGTTCTGTGCTTTTAGACCTTTGGAAGCCATAACCTGCTGAAAATTGGAGTTATTCTGCAGCGGGCCATCCTCATTTTGCTCCTGGCCTGCTTCCCCTGCTGGGCCATCCTTATTAACACAGAGCCGATTCTGCTGGCTGTCAGACAAGAACCAGAGGTGGCAAGGTCAGCCGTCACAATCCGCTAATGCTTTCTTGAATTTTAAAATGTGTGTTCATTTTGATGGGATAAAATCAATCTCTCTCTCTTTCAAGGTTGTGTCAGATGTATGTGAAGATCTTTATGCCCGCACTTCCTGTAAGTATGTCTAAGGCTAAGTGTGCATGTGTGTGCAACACAAAAGCCACAAAATTGAACCAAGTGGAAAGTCATCGAAGTGGGAGAGAGGAAGAGGCTGACATGCATCTCCTTGGAGGCCGACCTGATTGTTCCTTACATGTCCCTTTTATTAATGTTTTAAGATAGATTTAGAGTCACTCTTCCAAATAAAAATACACCTACAAAAAGGAGGCCTTGCTAATCCCAGACACAGAAATCAAATATCCCCACAGTAAAATCTTTTCCAAAGTGGGCTAACTAGTCAGCTAGATAAATTCAACCCTGTTTTTTTAAGGAGCTAGTGATCGCGTTATTTTAAATAGAAATCAATGAGTCTATAAAGTCTCTGCTGGACACTTACTTAGTTGGTTAACTTACCTAGTACAGCATAGCTCTACTTATTTTCCCCCTTGTACAGGTGTATTTGATGATGTAACAAGCTGTCACTACCAAACAGGATGAGTCCCAATCTAATCACATTAGAATAAAATATTTCAAGTAATTGCAACTCAGACTATGTTGTTCTTTTCTTTCTGTTTTTATTTTTTTGGTGTGTGTGTGTTTCTGTGTGCCACAGGCTGCATTCATGTACTCATTAGAAACAAGATATCTGCAAAACCAGGTAAATATCTCCGTGATTATTTTGAATAATACAGTTTGGATCGCAGGGTATACAGATTGTGTTCTTCTTTTATCCGCAAAATGATAGAGTGGATTGAATATACAATATGTGTCTGTAAGTGAGACTCCAGTCCTACTGGCTACAATGTTTAATGATTGATGGTGTCCACATACAGATAGCAAGGAGATCAGAGCTCCTTGAGCCCTTTCATGTCAATAAAACTATGATTCACTTTACTTGACAAACACTGCAAACTGCTGTTTTTGATTACAGGAAATCAGTCAGATATTTAATCATCCTTTTGTCTGTTGGTGGAAAACTGTAATGATGTCATGTACAGCGGGTAAAATAAGTATTGAACACATCACCAATTTTTTAAGTAAAATTTTTTCAAAGGTGAGCTTTTGACACAGGATAAAAGTATGAACGCAGGTTGTCTAAATGTTGTTCAGCAAACTTTAAACATGCTTCAACATGCTGTTTCTTCAGCAATATGTGGTAAGCATGCATACAGGGCACGGTGGTTGAGTGCATTACTTATTGATTTGAAACAGTTGTACCAGTTGATTAAAGGTCTTTCTGTAGCTCTCCACAAGTGGTGCTTGGCTCTTAGACAACTCTTCTGATAATTCTTTTCACTCCTCTGTCTGAAATCCTGCGGCTAGCACCTGTTCATGGTAAAAATTTTGTTCTTTCCTCTTCCAGATTATGGCCCCAACAGTGCTCATCGGAAACGTCAGTAGTTCAGAAATTCTGCTGTAACCAGTGCAATCAATATGATTTGCAACAATAAGGTTGGGAGGGGCTCGAGAGAGTTCATTAGCTTTACCCATCATGAGATGATTCTTGTGTGACACCTTGGAAATGAGATACTACTTATAAGCCATCAATTGGGACTGAACCAGAGGTGACAGGGTTGATTTCAGCTGGTGTCATGACTGTCCATGCCTTTTTAAACCTCCCTTTCTTCGTGTGTTAAGTAGTTTTTCCCTGTGTCATTTCTCATTGCTACATAAAACTGAACACATGGACATCTATGGTTTGATATCTTTGCGTTTGTTGATTAGATGGGTTGTTGCTGACATATAGTGAGAATTTCATGACAATAGCAGCTTTACAAATATATTTACTTAGTAAATTGGTGACGTGTTCAATACTTATTTTACCCAGTCTATCTGGCCTGTCATTTCACCATTTCCTAATTAAAATAAACTTGTTGCTTTTCTGTTTTAGGGCATTATATGGCCACAGGTCATCACAGGCTTTGTTGTCAATCTTCTAAATGCACTCATCAACTACATCGTCCTCTTCCCGTTAAACCTTGGAGTTGCGTGAGTTTGTTTTATTGGATTGGACATGACTTCGTTAATATCGTCTTTAGTGGTATCAACTGACATCATCACATACTGTATAACCAACATGACACATTGAAATAATCTTTACAGAGGTTCTGCAATAGCCAATGCCATTTCCGAGTTCTTAATGGCTGGAATCCTCTTTGCTTATATCATATGGAAAGGACTTCATAAGGCCACTTGGGGAGGTGAGTACTGCATATACACTGGATACTGGTTATTTTTAATATTAAGAGAAACTCAAATGAGTTTAACAATGATTAACAACTAACAGAAACCTTTAACTATATAAATATATAACTATACCAAATTTCCCAGAGGAACCCACCCGAGGGATTAATAAAGTTTTATCTTATCTTAAAATATAAGTTGTTTTTACACAATTACAAAATGAACAACTTGTTAGAAGCGTTTAAAGAAAACATAAACATGTCTGAGAAAAACTATTATTTTAACTATTGTCATGATGACAGCTGGATGTAGTGACTTTTAATGGAAGGGTTAGGTGGATGAGGTCAACAGATCACCAGATAAAAGTCCGAAGGTCGAAGCTGAAGTTGGACTGAACTGACGAATCAAGCATTTATGAAGCAATAAAAAACAAACAAACAAACAAAAAAACAAAAAAAAAAACCTACAACCAGGTTACAAACAAAATGAGCAGAGTTATAACAAGTTCATGTTTATTTTCCCTTTAAGTGGACCTGTTTTATTTTACTTTATTTTCTGTTATTATACTGTGACATTGGTGAGTGCTCACATTACACAGGGCTACTTTGAAAGACTAGGTAATCCCTGTAAGCAAAGCCCAGACTTCAGACTGCTCTAAATGCTCAACTTTTCAACTCTTAGATTTATATGATGCTAAAGATAAGTGATTTCTTTCATACAGCCTGGGTGTAAATATGGTGATCCAAACCATCCGCTGTTTTAATCTAAGCAGCAAATCAGAACAAAGTTGTCCTTACAGCGAGAGGAGCTAAAATGGCTTGTTTTTCAAAATGAAAAAAAATCCAAAGCAACAGACTGTGAGATGAGAACACCTAAAGGGAGCAAAAAAAAAGGAGGAGACGATTAAAAATTTAAGCAAAGCCACATAAGCACACAAGTCCAAGGGTGTCAAGTTTACTGCTGTGGCAGGCAGGATGAGGATCCAAACGCAGGACTCGAACGACGGGATGAACAAAGGAAGGCAGCTTTGTTGCGCTGAGATAAAACACTTCATAAAATAAATTTGTGAAAACCAAAACTTGAACATGGAAACTGGAAACTAAGAACTAAACACGGGGAAACTAGAGACTAAGGACAAAGAAATCCAGGCTCACAGAAGAACCACACAGCACATGGGGTAACACCAGACAGAGAAAAACACAGGGCTTAAATACACAGAGGAATAACAAGGGAATGAGACGCAGAAGGAGAGCACAGCTGGGAGTAATCATACATGACGAGACGGGAAGGAAGCAAAACTGAAAACACTAGCATAAGACGCGAGATGGTCAAAGTAAAACAGGAAACAAGAGACATTCACAAAGACACGGACTTTACACTGAAACAACAGAGGGAACATGGAGCACAGGAAGGGCACAGGGACAGAAACCTAAAGACCAGGGACTATAAATATAACATAAGCAGAAAACAATAGAGAGAACCAAAACCATGAAAAATGACAAATCAGAGAATATAACGTAAACCAGAAAAACACAAACACTGGGTCACCGCACCCAGTACTATGACAAAGGGTAAAACTATTGTTACGGATTCAAATATTGGGGATGGATACAAGAGGAAAAACCAAAATAACAACACTGGTTCGGCCGGGTTGAGTCAAACGATGATTTTAATGATCACACGCGTGGGAGATGGACACCGTACGCAGACAGCATCAGATCTCAAAATGGTGGAGCATTGATCAACCTCTTATAGCCTCTAGTGGCCCCCACCTAATCATAAAAGCCTAAACATTCACATTCTTTCTCTCACACAGCGCCTAAGCTACGACCTTGGCTCCCTGTTTATCTGCTCCTGCTGAGATGGGGCAGAAAACTCCAGTATGTTTTGTTCTCTTCTAATCAGACAAATAAGGCGATGACTTTCTGCGAACAGTATTTCTTATAACTGAGCAGTATAATGCATCATAAAACAATATCATTCATTCACAATAAATCAGCAGTCTAATGTAATGCAAATCAGTTTAACAAATGCAATAGTTATCACCTTCTAATTCAGGAGAATAATGCAAACTAAAACTACATAATAATTCACAATCTTTAATTAGGGGTATAACATGGCATAAAATATTATAATCTCACACTCCCCCTGATGAGCTCTTTAGAATCAAGAGCTCACCTACACCCTGTAATCCAGTGTGGCCGGGTTCATTTCTTCTCACTCCTGAGGCCCTTTGTCCCCCTGTTGGGCGAACCATACGTGAGATGACCTCTGAGTTTGCGCAGCTCAGATGCAAGAAAAACTATTATTACAACAATAGCAGGTACAGATGACACTCCCCAGTTCTCCCACAGCTTCATTTTGGTGCTACCTTATACCCTTCAGACGTACTCAGACTAGAACCTCTGTCCGAGGAGCTTTTAGCCTTTATTTTATTGCTGCAGCCACCAGTGTCATCCAGTTGGGTGATCCTCTGCTCTTCTTTCTTCAACCTCAGGGGTTAGACAACCCTTCAGTTGTTGCACAGATCAGGGGATTATTCTGCCCCGATTTCAAACAACGATCTGTGTATCCTCGGGTCACAACTGTGTCCCCCAGAAAAAGGAACAGGAACGTGTCCCCCTCTTGCCCAAGAGCCTCTCGAACCTCGTTGGTCTGGTGTTCCTGGATTTCCGCCAACCCCTTCATGGTTATTGCTGTGCTTATGGGATCCATCCTTTTGAGGTGACTAATCGGAGCCCAAACGCCATGACACTGGAACCCAGTTGGTGTCTCGGCAGTCACCGTGTCTGTCTCTGCTGCGAAGGATCCTTGTATATCTGTGACCTCGTCTGGTGTCTGTTCCTTTCTCTGTAAGAGACAGAAAACCAAAACACCTCTCTTCCTAGCTCTAACAATCTAATGTTGTTCTCTACTGATCTTCTGGTGATTCAGAATTGGTTTAGAATATTCAGAATGTCCCAGGGACTTATTCTAATCATATCCTATGTGTGTGTAAGCGTGTTTGCATTTAGCCCTCTGCACTCAAAGTCAATACCTGCAATATATCAGTCCGGACCATCACGCCGAACGAAGCTTATGACCTTCAAAAGACCCAAGTGCCAACTCATTATAAGCACATTTGCAAGGTGTGTACGAAAACTATTAAAACCACTCATTTTAACAAAAGACATCAAAAACAAATTAGCCATGTTTAATCCTAACCTTTGCCCCCCAAAAATCACGTGTTTCCTTCCGCCTACTGTCCCACGGTTTCCTCTGCAGTGTGGTACTCAGCTTCTCATGAACACAGGCATTTTATCATCTAAACGCTATTCAGTTCATTTCAATGATTAATGCTTAAACATGGAAATAATGATTTATGCTTCTCACTGATTCTCTAAAAAAGTCCGGAAACCTCTTGGGTCACTATTAGCTTAAGCTTTACCATACCTAAGTTATTAAAACACAAATGAAGTCATAAAAATGTTCATATAACCCTTGTTTGATGTTAAAATCAACTTCCCCCCCCCCTTTTTGACACATTCCCATGTGTCAAATCAACAGAGCTAGAAAATGAAAGGAAAAGGTTAGTGACCTCATATCTTAGAAAGTATGAGACTTTCTCCTATCCAGTGTCGTTGCTCCAGCCCTGTCATCCTGTGTGTCACGGCGAGTGAGGTGAGCCGTGTGGAGGAAATGAAGGAGGATCCAAATGCAGGCAGTCGTGAAGGTGTAAAGGTGGTTTATTGAACATGAAAGTAAATACAAACGGCAAATGGAGCTAGAACTAAACTATACTGGGATCAGCTGAACTAAAGAGCACAAACCTTAACAAGAACGACCAGAAGAGACTAACGGCAGACAACAGGGAGAACACACGGGTGAGACATGGTAGAAACGCAGATGAGGCAGGGTGGAATACACAGACGGACCAGCAACTACAATGACGGAGGACATGACTTAAATACACCCAGAGAAACACAGGGGAATTACACACAGGTGGTGGACACAGCTGGGAATGATCAACAAGACGAGACAGAGGTAAAACTGAACACACTCACATGAGACCCAGACCTTCACAATAAAACAGGAAATGAGAACACCACACCAAGACGCAGACCTGACACTGAGAGACAGTCAGAATGACACATGGAACCTGAACTAAACTAAACGTGAGATACAACCGAGAACAATTCCTTAAACATGAAACTCAAATAATAAACATCATAATCATCATCATCATAAACACAACAAGAGAACAAGAAAACAATCCCTGATGCGAACTAAAACCAAAACATAATAACCTCAAACATGGAATAACAAAAACATGAAACTCCACATACTGGGTCCAACGGACCCAGACCCGTGACACTGTGCCAGGGAATGAAACCAATTTAATTGTCATGTTAGATCTGTTCAACTCCTGGCTCCGCCCAGAGCCTGCGTCTGCAGAATTGCCAAGAAACAAAACCTGCATTAATATGAACTTCACTTGAATATGAACTTGTTGACTACTTTTGACACAGCAAAGGAATATTCTCTCCTTCTCGAGGACAGGCACTGACTCCCACTTATCTCCTGGAGCCAACTGTCCCTTATGGAGACACAACATTGCAGCTACAAGGTTTTGCAGATTGTTAAGTTGATCTGTGTGTAATGCTCTGAATCAGGTATGTAATATTAAATGAATGTCGTTTAATTAACTGCCACTACTTAAAACTTAGCAAAAGATATAACTGAATAAAAGATCACCAAGAAAAACATGATATAAACACGGGGGCCCCGCAGGGATGTGTGCTGAGCCCCCTCCTCTTCACTCTGCTGACCCATGACTGCACTCCATCATACAGCTCCAACCTCTTCATCAAGTTTGCGGACGACACAACGGTGGTGGGTCTCATTAGCAACAGGGATGAGACCGACTACAGAAGTGAGGTGAGACGTCTGGCCACGTGGTGTGCTGACAACAATCTCTCCCTGAATGTGGAGAAGACGAAGGAGATTGTTGTGGACTTCAGGAGAGTGCACACCCAACATGCTCCACTGACCATTGACGGAGCGTCTGTGGAGAGAGTGAGCAGCACCAAGTTCTTGGGTGTGCACATCACAGAGGATCTCTCCTGGACGTACAACACCACAGCACTGACCAAGAAATCACAGCAGCGTCTCTTCTTTCTCCGCAAACTAAGAAGAGCAGGAGCACCAGCCCCCATCATGTACACTTTCTACAGAGGCACCATCGAGAGCATCCTGTCGAGCTGCATCACTGTGTGGTTTGGAGCCTGCAATGCGTCCTGTCATAGAACCCTCCAACGCATAGTGAGGGCTGCAGAGAGGATCATTGGTGTCTCTCTCCCCTCCCTCCAGGACATTTACAGCACCCGTCTCACTAAAAAAGCCCTTTGCATAGCGGCTGATCCCACGCACCCAATGCAAAGCTTCTTCAAGCTGCTGCCGTCAGGGAGGAGACTGCGGAGTCTCCAGGCCAGGACCAGCAGACTGAAGGACAGCTTCATCCATCAGGCTGTCAGGAAGCTTAACTCCCTCCCGATTCTGCCCCCTCTCCCCTCCACAGTCTCACTGAACTCTGTCACACACACACACACACACACACACACACACACACACACACACACACACACACACACACACACACACACACACACACACACACACACACACACACTCTGACTCACTCACTGGCCTGCACCAGTTACCAGTCACTTTGTGGAGCATTGGACTGCCATTACCTCATAAGACTTTGTTGTTACACTATCTCTTACCGCATACTACTAAATCTCCATTTGCACTATTTGCCTATTTGCACTACTATGCCTCCTTACTTGAATATTGTATATTGTATATTGCATAGCTTTTTTTTGTTATACATAAAATTGTATTGTATTTATTTAAATTTTTACTTTTTAATTATTTTATTTGCATTTTTTAATCACTAGGGTTTGAGAGTAACGAAATTTCTATTCTCTGTATGTCCTGTACATGTGGCAGAATTGACAAATAAAGTTGACTTGACTTGACTTGACTTGATATCAGTGTTATGTAAGCGCGTGCGGCCTTCCATGCCCAAAGTCACTCCAGTCCATAGATCAGCCAAACATCACGTTGACTGTAGCTTTTAACCCTTATTAACTTGAGCACAACTCTATAATGAGCAACAAACTGCAATATGTATAAAAATGATCATGTTTACACCTGCAATGAAAGATCATATGATTATCCTGACACCTGTAAATAGAAGATTAACCTGAGGTTATAACAATCAATTTTATTTCCCCCTGTTTTTCCCTCACTGACCACAGTAGGGGAATCTATGTTTTGATTCAGCCATGAATGCAGTTCACCGACATTTTAATTTGAATTTCTCAAAGCTAAACACAATATTTTTCTTTATTTTGCTCTTGTTCTTGTGCAGCACCACCTCCTATCACACGCCCCTGTCGGTTATATCTCTACTTTTCTGAATTATTGACTATTTCAATGAAAGGACCTAAAAGATGGGGACCAGTGTTTATCATTACATATCTCCATTTTGAGTGTGACAAGTCTATCATTCCCCTGTTATTCATAGACCTCAATAGAGGGTTTTTTGGCTTTTTTTTCCTTTTTTTTTTACCTCTATAAAAGTTAATTGACTCTTTACAGTGGCCCGCTATGGTTAATAATAACATGTTCAGTCATGAGTGAAATCAAACCTTTTCTTCACTTTAGCATTTAACATTCCCAACAATATAATGTGATACATTAATCGAAACACAGCTACTAAAACACAATTTTCTTAATGCAGACATCAGTAACTCAAAATTAGCAACCAAAGGGTTAAGTCTGCAGTTCACACTCATGTGAAGCTACAGCCTCCCCCTTTAGTCTCTGTCATCCTTCTGTTCTTGCAAAAACAAAACAAAGCAAGACAAAACATCCACCCTTCTTTTACAGGCTGGGTGAATTGTTTGTGGACATTTACTAATCCTAAAGTCGGTACCGTTTTTGTCTCAGTATCAAGTCACTTAAAACTTTTAGTCGTCAGTCCATCACAGTCCAGTTACATGCATACATCCACACACATTCATACCAGATATTGCTGATAATGGAGTCTCACGTGCAACCTATTCGAGCCTCCCTCACCAGCAAGATGACGTCATCATTTTAAAGGAAAACAGTTCCTCGTTTTTTGGACTGGATTGACTCGCTGCAATCCTTTTAGGCTCAGGACTTCTCATGTGATCAATGTCCCATATAAGTGAATTTCTCCAGAGCCCATTACAATCATGGAGAAAAATACTTTGCGACTGTTTCCAGTAAAAATATCTTATAGCGCTTTAAAGTTCAATCTCTCAGGCCTGGATTAAAGAGCTGATTTGTTAAATCAGGAACTCACAAAATACCAAAATATCACCACCGGTGGATCACACCTCTCAGATGTTCTTATTTCAGTGCACTGTAACAAAAGCAAAAACAAACGTAACCAATAAAATACTCATATAATAACAAATACTGGGGCCCATTGCAAACATGTCCAAGCATAAAACCATCTTTCTCTCTCTTAGAGAAAGAAAACAATCCAAACCTCACTGATAAAATCAACCTAGTGTTAAGCAAAACCCAAAAATCAACCAAAACTTCACCAGAAAGTTTTTCTCCCTCCCGGGACAATATTGTGTAGGAATACAGGTATCGTAACTCCTTTTTGCACTGAAAAAAAACATGTTGGATTTACTTGATTCAATAGTGGACACTGGTTGCACACAAATGTTTTGCTTTGGCAGAAACTTAAACAACTGAGTTAAATCAACACAACCTTTTCATATTCAGTAAACCTGTGCATGTTGTGTTCATAAAACACGATTGAAACATGTTCAGATGGAGTAAGTTGAGCTCCTGGAATATTTTAATCCTTCAATTCTGTCAGTTTATTTCAACACTATTCAATAACTTTTATCCAAATACTACTTGGTCACTTAAATACTACATGCTGTCTTCATATTGCATGCGATTCAACAAAGTCTAGATCCTGGTTACCATAAAAATTGAATGGGTCTACAACAACTACCATCCTCCTATCTTTATCCTGGTTGCAGCAGGGCTGGGAAATAATCCTGAAGTGATAGGTTACCAGGCAGGGTACACCCCGGACAGCCGACCAGTCTATCAGATAGAAACAAACAGCCATTTACCTTTACATTCATGGATAATTTAGAATCATCAATTACAGTTTTTTCTGATTGCTTAAGCACATTTTTTGTAACTATTGGCTAATTTTGCAAAACTCTTCACACAAATAAGAAAACCTGTCACCCAATAATCAAAACATTGTAGTTCTCTTGCAAAAGCAAACACAGCTAGATTAACTCTTCACACCTTCATAAAAATGGTGTTTCCGTATCAAACAGTACACACAAGCCATCATCTACTAAGCACACAATGCGCCAACTGCACACTGATGGTATGAATACAAAACACATCTGGCTTTTGCTTTCTCAAGGTAGGCTATGTCAGTTTGAGCTCATACTTCTGTCATAGATCCATAAGCATAGAGGGATCCAAACTTCAAGTACTGGTGTTTATTCAAACACATCAAAACAAACACAAGTGTTTATTTCCAAGTATAGGATTATTTGCAATCGCCATAATGACTATATGGGTTACTTGGTCTGCAGTGAACATGCTTCCTCTGCCCCCAGCATCTGGTCATCTAGCAATTCTGTAAAGTAACAATTTCAGTATTTTTACATCAATGGTATTGGTGTGTTTCTCATTGGCATATGGCAGTGCTACAAATCTTTGTGCGAAGTGACTGTACTAACCGATTCTCATTTCAAGATGTCCTTATGATACTTGCTACAGTGTAGCGGCTCGAGTTAGGCTGGACCCGCTGGCCAGCTACCCTCAGGGTCATTCCACGGTTGATTACATGGTCCACTATTGTAGCTCTGATGTCATCAGCAATTCTATTTCTTACTCTTCCTACCCTTCCTCTCCCCCCTCCTCATCTTCCTCTCCCCCTCCTCATCTTCCTCTCCCCCCTCCTCGTCTTCCTCTTGCTCCTCCTTGTCCTTGTCGTCCTCTTCATCCTACTTCTTCACCTCCACGTCGTCTTCCTCGGCCTCCTCTACTTCTCACTCTTTCTGCTCCCTCCATTGTACTCCGCACACACAGCTTACCTGTATTATAGTGCTTAGGCTGATTGCAAAGTGAACTAATTATCTAAAAAAGTTTTCACATGTGAAAGTGTGCCAGACAGTTGGCAAATTAGTGTTAATGATAGCCATGCATGTGTATACTTTTGCTAGGAGTGTGTTGGAAATTTGGTAATTGAGTGTTGTGCAGTGAATTGTGCCTACAGTTTTGCAAAGTGTGTGTTACAAAATTGCAAACTGAGTGCAAAGCAGTTTTTGTGCTTTTAGTTTTGCAAACTCAGTGAGTGGTTTTGCTATAAGTCTGAATAGTTTTAGAGATTGTGCTACAGGAATCACAGTTAGGGTTTAAGCATTCAGAAAAAACTGTAACCTAGCTCTAATAACTGCATGGCTTTTTCTCTCACACTAGAAACCAGAATTTCGTACAGATCTTTAAAGCCTGAGGCAATTGTGTTAAATACACGCGAGATGCTTACGTAAATCCAAGGGCTGGCCCCTTTTTTTTTTCAGTGTGTTCCTCCTTCAATTAAATCTCACTCACAACAATGTGGCGCTCCGAAATAAGGCTCACACCGTTAATTCATCATTTTCACTCTGTACCACTGCTCCTTATCAGGCTGTGTGAAGCACAGTAAACAATTCAGTGGAGGCCTTAAGCCATAAACAGACATCACGCACAGACATTGTTTTCATAACCAAACTGCCTTAGACCCTGTCCCCCAAATCTACACAAATGCCCTCTGGGTGACATGAAATGCATTTAATCAATAAACAATCAATGGGTTCTTGTTGTTGTAACAGATTCTGTATTTGGATGTTTGTGTGCAGCATTTTGCGTGTCAGCATAAGCATTTGTTAGTAAAGCATTCTTCATTGCATCAGCGTGTGTGTGTATCACTCTTCATTGCACAAGCGTGTGCATGTGTGTGTGTGTGGATCACTTCTCAGTGAATTGAATCAGCATTTCGACTTGTGTGCGTGTGTGTGTGTCATTTCTCACTCAATCAACGAGTGCAGATGTGTTCATATGTGTGTTTCTCTTCATCCTGAGTCAGTGTATGTCGATGTGTGTGTTTGTGTTCATCACTTTCCTGTTCTGGTGTTCTGGGTAAACCACGGCCTGAAGCATGCCCTGGGGTCCTGCCCTCCTCCATTTCAGTCTGTTTGCATCCATTGGTGCTGCTGCTCAAAGTTCTGTCCATATTGGTTCTGGCCCCAATTGAGGCAGTCCTTTTCTCCAGTGTCCTGCATCTTCTCCTTGTTCCGCTCCTCCTTAACTTGACCCTTTTGCTTCTGTAGCTCCTTCAGGGTTTGCTCCTGCTGTTGGAGCTTTTTCGTCAGGTTTGGCGACCTCCTGCTCCAGCAAGCTCCGGCCTGATTTCAAGTCCTGTGTCTGGGACTCCAAGCCTGACTGATGGGTTCGATTATCAGCCAGCTCCTCCTGAGCCATGCTCAGTTTCTGCTCTGATGCCTTGAGCTCTTACTGAGGGCAGAAACCTCAGAGTCTTTTCCGTACAAGTCAGATTGAAGTCCATTGATGTTTCCCTTGCTTTGCTCCACGGCCTTCTGCAGCTCTGCTGTCCGGCTCTTCTCAGAGGTCAGCTCCTGGCCGAGCCCCGACACCTGTGCCTTCAGCTTATTTTCTTCTGGTGCTTTTGTCCATTCTGAGGTGCCTCCTGACCTCAGTTACTCCTCCTGTCTCTGGCACGCCCTTTTTGCTGCCCGATCATCCATGTTGGTCACTGTCCTGCACAGTTTTAATGCAGAGTTGTTAAGGTCAGCATTCTTTTGCTCGGCCTCACTTTTCATCCGGGCTTAATGGGCGTCTCGTCACAGCTCTGTCAGCTGAAGCTGTCTGGAAATCTCCCCCGTGTAGTGAAACGGGCCTTGGATTTAACGCTCTCCGTCTCCGCTGCATGAGATCGTTTTCCTGCAGCACTGTTGACATTTGCAGGTTGTTGTTGTGGGTCCAGCTGCTGTAGCATTTGGTCAGGGTCACATCAAAGATGGTAGAGGAGTGAGCAAAGATGGTAGAGGGGAGAGCAGGAGTCCAGGTCAGCCTCGGCTTTCCGGGCCGACAAAGCAGCCTGTAATCAAGCATAAAGAGAAAAAACAAAACAAAAACAGACGAACAGGAAAATGATGTTGTGTTGGCTGTGTTATTCAGAGAGGGGAGAAACAACGGGGCCAGGCCCTGTGTCAGCCTTCTCTCCCCCTTTTTTTGTTTTTTCTCACTATATAATCAATTCATAATCCACCAAGTTGACAGGACAACACAGGTACATGTTAAAATTCTTAAGATCATGTTTAAAAGCCCAAAAAAGGAATTTTCTTTCATTCAGTAATCACTTGTATTAATCAATCAGCAGAAAACATGTCACAATTTGAATCTTCTAACCACTAAATTTGTCGTGTCATCACTGGTTGGTCAGACCATGTCTTTTTTTTTTAAGTTAAGTTGTTGTCCTGCAACCCAGAGAGTTTATTTGTTAGTAGTGGATAAACTTTATCATTTAACAACAGGTGTATGTTAAGTTTCGCTGCTTTAACCTTGCTGGAAAATCTTCACGTGTTCATGAATGTAAGCTGTTTGTTCATTGCGTGTGTGTGTGTTTGTAGGTGGGTTATTTTAACTTTTTTCTCAAACGAGGCATTTCTCTAACACGTGCCTTTCTTATACATTTCTCTGGTTGTGTGTGTGTTTTTATTTTGTTTCCCAAATTGTGATTTCCCACCTTAAATAACATCATTCCATGTCTACAGCCAGGAGTTAGAGCTTGCTTGTGAGATTCAGGGACACATGGTGCCAATAACAATTCAGCCAAAAACTTGCCTGAAAATTTCCAGTGATAGTAACCGATAACTGGAGGAGAAGATGTCCTTTAAGCTTCTTTTCCGGGTGGGGACAAAGTGAGGTCAAGCTGTAATTTTGAGCCAAAGCCTGGCCTGTCTGTCGTCCCAATTCTGTTAATTTAACCCTTTTGCCGCTGTACTCAGGTTTCCACACAGCAAAATCTCCAGTGTTAAATTAACACTGGAGAGTGTCTATATGGGTCCACACCTCTGAGTGTTAAATACAACACGGTTGAGTGTTAAATTAACACTTTTGACAGTGTTATATGTTTAAAAGTAACCTAGTCAGTTTTGAAGATTAACAAAGACTAACACTGAGCAGTGCTGATTTTCTAACACTGGAATATTTCTAACATTTTGAGTTATTTTCCAGTGTTAGAAAATCAGCTACGACCTTGGCTCCCTGTTTATCTGCTCCTGCTGAGATGGGTCAGAAAACTCCAGTATGTTCTGTTCTCTTCTAATCAGACAAATAAGGCGATGACTTTCTGCGAACAGTATTTCTTATAACTGAGCAGTATAATGCATCATAAAACAATATCATTCATTCACAATAAATCAGCAGTCTAATGTAATGCAAATCAGTTTAACAAATGCAATAGTTATCACCTTCTTCTAATTCAGGAGAATAATGCAAACTAAAACTACATAATAATTCACAATCTTTAATTAGGGGTATAACATGGCATAAAATAATATTATAATCCCACACTATAGAACTGGAAATTAGCGTATTGAGATTTGCTTTGAATCATGTGGTAGAAAAGCAGGTTGACAAATGATTTATTGGTTTATTATATGACTACTATTTGTTTTGAGAGAATTTTTGCTTTTGTATGCACTTTAATTTAAATATACATTTGGAATTGCTAACATCTACTTTACAAACACTTACGTAGGTTGGTCTCGAGAGTGCCTCCAGGACTGGGGCTCATACATCCACCTGGCTGTCCCTGGCATGGTCATGCTATGTGTTGAATGGTGGACATATGAGATTGGAGGCTTTCTAGCAGGTAATGCCACAGGCCACTTTGGGATGCCTTTGACTGTAGAAAAGCAGCTCTGAAATCTATCCGCTGTCTGTCATTGACAGGTCTCATAAATGAAGTGGAACTCGGAGCTCAGTCAGTTGTGTATCAACTGGCAAATGTTGCATACATGGTGAGCCCTTTTGATGTGAACAAACCCTCTGCACTGCCAAAAAACTTTATTCATAAAGAATTTTCTCATTTTACATCCATCCAATGTAACAACTTTTTTATTTTTAGTTCCCTTTGGGTTTCAGCATAGCGGGCAGTGTAAGAGTTGGAAATGCTTTGGGAGGTGGAGAAACGGAGCAGGCCAAGCTGTCTGCTAAGATGTCAATGTTCTGTGCAGGTCAGAATGCATCAATGTTTATTTCTTTGCCGTGTGTTTTTTTTTTTTTTTTTTGTTAGTTTTTTGTCTAATATTCATTTGAAAATATTTTAAAGACAGTCAGTTAAAGGTAATTAATTACATAATTTAATGTTGCATAATTCCAATTTTGCTCTCCAGAAGGAAGCACAAAAGTAGCTTAGAAATTTTAAACAGTCTCCGTAATTATAAATGTTAGCAGAAAGCGTGAATATTTTCACTTCTCTTTACCTACCTATGATGTGCCCTCGAGAAAGGGTTTCGATCCTATAAGGAAAAAGACTGTTAAGGCATGTTGTCCCGAAAAAGGTAAATCTTTAATTATATTTCTGTCTTTACTGCAGTGTCAGTGTCTATATGTTTGTCAACTCTCATCGGGAGCCTAAAGGACCACATCTCTTATGTTTTTACATATGATGAGTGCGTATATAATTTTATGTTTTTTTTGTTTGTTTTATAAATCGCAGCAGTTGTTACTTTAAAAGAAAAAAGAAAGGAAATACCAGCATGGGTTACACTTACACATGCAATTTCAGTATCAAGTCTAGGGGAGATAGCAGGCCTCATAAACGACCTTTTACCCTTACATAAGTTACTGTCATCCTTCGCTTACATAATCTCTCTTATACTGAATAGACACAAAGGTTTATGGTAGCTGCACTCAGCTGTGCTGATAATTATTTACATATTTCCTGTTCCTAAGACAGCATAATTGTATAATGTTGCACAAGGCTCAAATTACACAAAAATATGTGTTTACAAACTCACCAGTCTCACTTTAAAAATTTAGACTCTCTTCTTTCAGACAAATCAGGCAAAGGGTTTCAGATGTCCTATCTTTTTATGCTCCTTTCATTCTACTCGATGCAACATCTGTGAGTATCTGCCATACCCCAGAAACATCCCATAAAGTATGTGTTTGTGGGTACTTAACCATGTCTTTATCCTTTTTGCGTCACTAGGCTGCCGTGTGTGGCATAATAAGAGGAGCAGGCAAACAGAGAGTTGGAGCTATTTGCAACATTTTGGGATATTATGGTGTTGGCTTTCCGATTGGAGTGTCACTGATGTTTGCAGCCAAATTAGGAATCATGGGTGAGATGTTTTCAACCATCAGCTGTTTGTATCCATGTTGTTTTTGTCCCTACAGTTCTTTTTTTCATTTGATTTCTACCACAGCATCAACATCTCCTTCCTCCTCTTAAAGAAAAACATGTTTTGTTTTCCTCAGGTCTGTGGACAGGCTTGTTAACCTGTGTGTTCCTGCAATGCTCATTCCTGATTTTCTATCTAATCAGAATGAACTGGAAAAATGTCACAGTTGAGGTTTGTGTTTAAGGATAAATATTTAATTTTCAGTAGTTTTCGGCTGTCTCTTTATGATTAAAGGATCACGCATTGATTCGTCTTGCAGGCTCAGATCAGAGCAGGAGTGCATGTAAGCTCCACAGACACAGGTAAGGGACAGTTTTCACAAATTATTTAATTTGGCTGAAAAGTGTTTATCCTGTTCATCACGAGAAACAAAACAGTTCTGTGTGGAAGTAGAACATACAGAGTTTAAAAGATACCTTTAGAAGAATATTTAATGAATCTTGTTTGTGTATTTGAATTATGTATCTACATTGTTCAAAAAGATTTTACAGACTGTTGTGTCCCCAAATCTTCAATAACCACATTGTGGACCCAAAAATGACGCAGGATACATTTGTCGCAAAACCTGCGACAAATGTATCCTGCGCCACCAGAAATGAATTATGTTGTTGTTAGTTTGATTATTGCAACAATGTCTCCATATGTATGTGCAAACTACATTTGTCATATTCAAGCCACAATAAAACGTGTTGAGTGCGGAAAGGTTAGGACAGCATTATGTCACCAGTAACTTCTTTAATATTTAACAAAGGCTAAAATCTTTTCCTACCTTCACTTCACCAAGTGGTGTGACTTACAATTTACCTTTGACAATAATCCTAAAAGTGTCATGCTTTAGTTGCTGTAGACAGGGTAAACTAAAAAAGCAAAATCTACATGTAGAAGTAAACACATTTAACACTTTTAAAGGTCTATAACATATTTTATAGCTATTTTATTATTGTTGTCATTTTGATATGTTTGTATGTAGTAAGTGTCCTTACTTTTTCTTTTTTTTTTTAATCATGCAAGGTCTAAAAGTATGAAATGTTCAAAGTCCAAATTTTTGTCTGCAAATTGGTATTTGCTAAACAATCAGAAACGAAGATCTTCATATTTTTTAAATGTCCTTTAACATCTTTAACTTCACAATCTATGGCAACACTAAAAAAGCACTCAGTTGGATCAGCAGATAGAACCATAAAAAAACTAACAAAAAAAAAAAACAATTCAGAGATTTTAGATATTGATTATACAGAAATTAATATAGAAAACTTCCAAACTGTGAACAATATTTTGAATAACAATTATAATTTCATGATCCCTAACATGGAACATTTGCATATATTTATGTCCAGGTACCCAACTAGAAGACCCTGGTAACTCAGTGGGTCAAGCAGACACCACTGATCTGATGGATTTTCAGGTGGAAACAACAGTGAGGACAGCTGAAGGAGAGCTCTCTTTCAGGACTCTGGTTCTGCGTAGAGGCTTGGCTCTAGCTTTCATGTTGTTCATCTTGGCTGTTGGTATTATTTTGAACCTACTTATCACCAACTTGGCTACCTGAACATGAGTAATGTCTGTCTCGTTCAGGGAAATAACTCCAGTGCTGCTTTTCTGGGAGGTCTCAGCAATATGCTAGCATTTGCATTACAAGCAGACAATAACGGATGGCACAAGCAGGCACAAAGGCAGACGAGCAGGAAATGAATGAATGGTCTCTTGATTAATCAACGAACGAGCATTATATTTGCCTGTGTTCAGTTTACAACACCTTGCAGAGACAAACAAATCAAACTAAAACTGGTTTGAGAAGGCAACATCAGATTTTCTGTTCTTACAACATTAAACAGAATCATTGCAGTTATCTATTGTTCACTCTGACTCTTCATCTGGCACCAACATGGTGGAGAAAATTTGATCAGGAGTATATGTAGTGTTGATCAAGTCCACAGTAGAGTTGGTCTCGGGCAAAGGCACAAGGAAGTGAACACCTGCTCCCACAGCAAGAAGTGCAACTGCAGCAAACATAATGAGGCCTCGCCGGAGGATCAGTTGGGTGATGGAGAGGCGGCTGCCCTTCAGCTTCTGTGTCACATCTCGATCCTGCACCACAGTGCCCCTGTCTTGGCACTCAGTGCTCACAGACATATAGCCATCCATCAGCTAGGAAAAATGAAACAAAAACACCAGCAGGTTGGTCACACTGCTGTGGTCATAACCTGTGTGCATGAAGTATCTGTATGAAGGACGTGCTGTGCTCACTGCAATCATGCAGAGCAAAGAAAAGGGAAAAAAAAAACATCTGCAATCAATCCAGCATATAGAAGTGTGAAAACTGAGCTTTTAGCACATAGGGGTTACTAACTCTTTGAAAATCTGGCCATGTTGAATATGAGCATCCACCACTGCAATAGTATATAGTACTCGGCGAAAATCTAATTTCTCCACTTTTTAAAAATATTTTGCTGGGAAAATGGGTACAGATACAGTTTAAAATCCATTCTTTGCTAATTTATCTGTTGTGTTGACACAAGACTAAAAAAAGTTTCCTTTTTGAAGCTTCCATGATTCATAGGTAAGTGCTAAGTGACCTAGCAAATACAAGGAAATCATTCCTCTGAAAATGGCCATGTACAAGGACTGAAATGAGTAGAAAAGCAAGTCATGTCAAAAGAGCAAAGGGTGGCTCAGGACTTTTGCACAGTACTATATATATGTCAGTAATGGAAGAAAACATAATATAAATGTAATCAAGAACGGTTTAAGAAAAACAAAACTATGTCAAGAAATTTCGATTAATTGTTGCTATTGCTGACTTTAACTGTTACATAGACTCACATTACTTGATGTTTGATCTTGGGTGCTGTTATCCACAGTGCCTGTCACGGGAGCTCTTCCTAATAACGAAGGATTTTTCTGAGACCGTTTCACAGCCTGTAAATATGAAAAGTCAGTGTAAGCAATAGATTCATTAATATTTTTTGGGTCTTGGAAGCTAAGTATAAACTGATCTTCAATTTGAAGCACAGTATCTTTATTGGTTGTTTTCATATGATACCTCCTCAGTGATTTGTTCCCAGTTCAGCTTAAAGATGACAATAATGTAGAAGGTAGATTGTAAAATGACACAAACGAGCAGTCCAAGCCAGAAACCTGCAGAGAAAATGACAAATTACTTAAGTGCAAGGCAAGCTTCACTTTAAAAGCTCATTTTAGTAAATTACAAAAAAAGCATCACTTTGTGCAATTACCCAACACTCTTAGTTTTGCAACGAATGTCAACGTGATACTTAGAGAAAGCCCTATGCAGTAGTATCCAATGAAATTAGCCACAGCTGGAATCTTCTGTTTCCCTGTGCCTAAGAAAATGCCCGTGCACACACACTTGGATGAAACAGAGATAAACTTTATATTAGATTTACTTGTCATGCTTTTAGGAGCATACACGCGCTGCCAAGTGTAACTAAAACTCACCACAAGACCATCAAAGAACTGAAGGAAACAGTAAGCATTCATCAGCTGTGAGACCAGACCTATGATCTTCCTGAAAGAAAAAGGTTTAATTAAGGTTTTGCACATCCTTGCCAATCTTTGAATGCAACAACAGTGTTTAGGAATATTACTGTTAGTGAAATGTGAATGCAGCTGAACTCACTCATCTGACGTGAAGATGAAGCCAATCACTGTTTTGACGGAGCCAAGGACAAGGCCTTCTACAACTGCAATGCTACCTAAAAAACAAGAGCTCCAAAATCTGTATAACGGTAATAAAGTTATAGGAAACGAATATAAATCACGATACATTTCTAACTGACCTGCAAGAGTCAGGGACATCTTGCTAGTTAGGAGTGCTCTGCCGGTGTCTCCTGCACCAAGAGCATTACCCACCCGGGCACATGCCGCAGCTTGAATACCAAGAGGGAACTATGGATTCATTATTGTGAAAAAAGTATAGGAGAAAATTTGCTCTCAGGTGGTTCAAAGCAACCAAAGAAATATTTTAAAGGGAGAATTTAATTCTCTGATTTGTAGTGATTAAACTATACCATATATGTTATGACAGTCACCATCATGACAGCGTGCTGGGCTGCCAGCTCATTTTCACTCAGCATTCCTGATTGTTACAGACAAAGAAGAAAGAGCAGGCATGATTCAAATATTTTTAGATTGTCTATGATCATCTAAAAGAAAAAAAAAAGGATTACCTGCAAAGAATCCCCCAAACTCATAAACCCACCACTCAAAGCATTTCATTAATGTACTGGGAATAGCCAGCTTCATGTAGGAGCCCCAGTCCTGCAGTGATTCTACAGACCAGCCTGCAGGGGGCGAGAGACACTCATTTATATAAAACTAGGGAAAAGAACAAGATGGTGCATGAGATCATCACTGTTCTCAGTATACCTCCCCATGTTGTTACATGAAGCCTCTTCCACAAAATGTAAGCAAACAGAAAAGTACAGATGTAAATCTGAGACAGAGTATTTGCAGCTGCAGAGCCACTGCAAGACATTTGGGTTGATATCAGTGTTAAATTCTTTTATTCAGAATTAAAGCATTAAAGTGATATGAGTGTGAGTTCGCATACCTAACACCCAGATCCAGCCAGTGAATAAAAATATAGTTTGTCACCACATTTGCAATGTTTGCCAGAGCAGCACTATACATTTGTGGCAGTATGATTCCCTGAGAATACAAAATGTAGTCAGCGTGATTACATTTCCTTTTCCACCAAAATTGTAATTAGTTTTAGAAACATTTACGATATCTGTAAAACCAGTACGGGATCGGAATAGAGAAAGGGACCTGGTTCTGCAGGTAAGACACCTGAAGATGATGTAGAAACATTGCCTACGGAAGAATAATAAATTATTGCACAGCACAAAAAACGTCAAACATTGGTTTTGAATGTTTGTATAAAGGTTAAGGAGAAAAGCTGCGACTCACTGGCACAGCAGGCAGGAAGGCAGTGATATACAGCTGGGCTATTCTGAAAGCAAAAAGTGCATGTGAGTACATCTAGTACATTTTACATTTTAGTTTATATGTATTCATAAAGGCCTTTTCAAAATAAAGTTGTACTGAACTACACAAACAATTAAAAATAAATAATTTCAGTAGAAACAAAAGCAATTTCAAATTGAAGAGAAACCAGTACTCATGCAATCTTACACATTAAAGAAGTTGCTTTGTTCAATAAGACATTAGTGGGTTTAAAAAGCCAAAAAATAAAAATGCATTTAGAAGAAGCCTGAGGTCATTAGGCAGGGGCATCAGGCATGTCTGAATATTTCAGGCAGCAGGATGTTTCATATGGATACAGCAGCTTAGATATGCAGACAGGTGCTTAACAAAGTTAGGCTTCAAAAATGAGCCGTAAAATCATTTCTAAGGCTAACAGGTAGGAAGTGAAGAGCTGTAAAGACTGATTTCATCTGGTCACTTATTTTGCTATCTGTTAAAAGCCTGTCAGCTGCAGTTTGAATTATTTGTATCTTATTTATGTTATGACGATGAATAAAGTGCATTACAGTGGTCAAGTCCAGAGGACATAAAAGCATGGATGACCTTAATCGAAATGAGATAGGAATGATATCTGCCTAAGCGGAATGAAACAGGACTGCATAACTTTAAACACCTGCATATAAAAGAGAGAGCTTGGACCCAAAATTACCCCAGGTTATGAGTCTCTCTCCAGACATTTTTAAATACTGTAGGAGACCCAGATTAGAAAAAAGATCAAAAGTGCTGCTAGTGCTGGGGGACGAGGGTGTAATTATAATTACTTCAATTTTATGATCATTCAGGTTTAGAATGTTTTTAGACATCCAGTTCCTAATTCAGCTAGACAGGACCTAATATGTGAGATATCAGCGGTAACAGATTATAGGACATTTGTGCCTGCATAGCAGCGAAAATCAACTCCATCCATTTGAATGAGAAGATGAGGCTTTGTCAGTCATTACAGAAAATTACTTGTTTGATAGACCTGACATAAACCAATCCAGCGTCACATCACTGATACCAGCACTGTTCTTTAGACTGACTGAATTAAATGTTCTGGTCCACAATATGCAAGGCTGAGATGAGGTCAAGGAGAATGAAAATAGAGAAGAGCACAGAGTCAGCAGCAGATTGTTTGAGACCTTGACAAGAGCAGTTTGAGCATTGCTAGTGAAGCTCCTAAGACATATTTGGTGATTCCTTGAATAAAGCAAAAAGGTAATCAGAATGACTGTGATGGAGTTCAGATCGATGTTCCCTCTAAGCTGCGCGCGTGCGCAATTGCGCACTGCTGGCACGGTCTCTGCGCACAGAAAATCTGTGTTGCGCACAAAAAAAATCTAACCTGAATTGAAATTACAATTAAAACTTAAACAATTCTGTTTTGCGGTGTTAGTCAGTAAGTGACTGGCTGCTCCCGTATGGGATTAGAACGATCCAACCTTGTCCCATAGGCCAGCCAATAATGCGATTCACATTCGTATATACGCAGCTAATGAACGTCGTTGACAGGCTATGACAGCGTCCTTATGTGCCGACACTGATGTTATAGCTAGCAAAGCGGCGTGGCCAACGTGGAGTGAAGCCACATTAATGACAACGTGTACAACCATTGGAGATGTGAGCAGGACAGACGGAACAATTGACGGAAAAAGGGTGGACTTTATACCAGTTTTTAAATTGTGTTGATAGGCCACATTAAACCAGAGTTATGATAAAAATAATCAAAAAATGATATGGCAACATGGCATTTAGTTGTTTAGGAAGGGGGGAAGTTTTAGGAATGGCGGCGGTGTTTTAAGATGTGAGAGATTTGCGACGTTTAGCGCAAATCTTGTGTAGTTAGTGTGTAGTGTAGTCAATAGTTTTGTTGTGTGTGTCAGAACAATGAGACGACTACTGAATGTTACAGGTGTTACAGGAGTGATACATCTCCTGTTGTCAGGCCTGCAGGTATCAGGCTGTTGTTCTCCTTTATCTCATAGTGGACAGAAATTATTTTTTGGAGTGGCACAAATAATTTGTGTGGCATCAACTTTGATGCAGAACAGCTGATTGTTCTGTAAATAGTTTGAAATGTTTATTTTAAAAAACACCTTGGCTGCATTTTTAGGTAAACAGCTGCAAAAAACTTTGTTGTTTGCATAACTTAGTTACTTTTTTGAAGAAGTAACTATTTAATTAACTGCCCAACATTGGTCATTATATACTGTAATGACCAATGTTGGTCATTACAGTAACTAATTATTGATTACTTACTTAAAAGTAATCGGATTACAGTAATGCGTTACTGCCCATCTCTGCTCATAATACAAGTCAGAGCTTTATATATATATATATATATATATATATAAAAAGAAAGTTGTGTTTTCAAAATTTGAGTTCAAGTTATTTTTACTTCCAATAGTTTTAACATACTACACAGGTCATGAACAAGATTTTTTAAAATTTTCATTGTATGTGAGCTAAAGCAGTTAATTAAAAGTAGTCTAACATAAATGCTGTAATTTGATTATTTTAATAAACCATGTAGCTTGGATGGATTCGATGCTGGCGTGACCACAGTGCACACGTCTGCTGTTGCTCACAGTGGTCCAAGGGACCGCTCAGGGAGTTTGTGTTCGCTCAGACGCATGAAAAATTAGAGGGAACATTGGTTCAGTTTTATACGATTAGTTGAGATCATTTTGATATTCACTTAATTTGTATTGTGATTCTGTTTAGTGAATCTTTGGCAACTAGAAATGGTTTTAATGCACAGATGTTATTCCTGAGAAGATCAGGTTTCATGTTTAAATGTACCCATATCTATGCTAGTTGTATCAATAATATTACTGTACATTTGCTGCTGTTAGTTACCTGGCCACCTCAGGGTCCTGGCCCACACATAATAGGATGGCCTGAGCATTAATGAGGAGACCCCAGCAAGGCAGACAGAACAACAAGAGGATGATTATGCCCCGCTGAAGGATCACGCCCACCCGGAGTAGGTTTTTGGCACCAAAAGTCTGTCAGGATAATGAACAGGATAATAAAGATGGCAGCAAGAAAAAAGGGAAAGCAAAAAATTCCAGTGTATGATATTATCATGTTGACTTGGTTTTACAGACCTGAGACACCAAAGTATCACATGCCAGTCCCAGACCATATCCTGTTGCTGCAGTGGTAATATTAATTGTCTGAAATGAATGCAAACTATTATAAGCAAAACTTGAGTGATTCTTAAGAGCAAGTGTCAAGTGCTGAGCATAGATTAAATCATAAGTGTTGTTGCTGAGTGATTACGAGACAATTATCTTGCTGACTTAAGTAACAATTCCTTTTCTTCCATCAGCATTCTCGTAATTACTTCTTCATTTAATCCATTTTTCGAGTAAGCTTCAAAACATCAGTGGAGCATACAGTTGATGACTTACAGCAGAAGCTAATCCATAGCCAGCCATCACGTCATTTCCCAGACGGCCACAGAACATTGTAACCACAAACGGAAGCATGTAATTGAGGATTCGAGAGAGCAGCTAGAAAGACAAATACCAAAAATGTTGCAGGAGTGATACCAGTATCACATGACAAGTAATTTAAAAATAAACCATTACATACTGCAACTAATTATCGTGGTACACAGATTTCCTGACAAGTTTATTTCCTGCAGTTTGCAGTCATTATTCAGCGAGTAAAAAGTGCCAAATATTGTTTCAGTTTTATTGTCACATCTGTGAAAGTGTGTTTTCCTGACATCTTAAACTTTTTTTAAAAAAAGAAAGACTGTCATCAGTCTTCTGTTGTATCATCAGCAAGGATAATCTCCATCTACGTGGTCTGTTAAAGAAAGATCATGGCACGTGAGCAATCCCAGTACTTACCAGAGGACCTGTCATCTTCAGGATGTGGTACAGTTCCTCTCTGTGCGCCACAGGAACCCTGTGGCACACCCGTCTACAACAAAAACGTTTGCCGCTGGACCTCTCCATGTCTGCAGCCCCAGATGCTAATGTATGTTCTTCCACTAAAATCTTTCTCTATACTCTCACACAGTCATCTTAGTTGCACTCCAGGATGCTGCAAAGGATGCAGCCACAGCTGCCTTGGAGCAAAACAAAGTCCAGCTGAAACAACACAGATTGTGAGAAGGAAGAGAGAAACACTCAGCAACCACAACAAAGACAAAGATGGGGGTGAGGACTTGAAAGCAAGAATGTTTTGATCTGGGTGATTAAACGTGTGTAAAACACAAGTAACTACCTCTAGTTGTGGTCAGCTGAGGAAATTTTACAAAAATAATAACATCAGGATTTTAGAACTGCAAAGATCAAACATTTGCACAATGGTAGACCAAAAAAAGGCCATTGTTGGAGAAAATCTGATAATGTAATCTCTTGTAGTATTTCACAGACTTCTTAAACAATCCAACATCCTAGAAACATGAAATAGCTTACTTAATGCCTTCTCAAGCCAAATTGAAAGTGGTAATTAAGAACTCAACCATCAAAGAGGTGTTAACAATAGAAAAGGAGTAAAGAGGGAAATGTGATCATAAAATAAACATTTGTAAGTGTCTTGGAGATGGATGTCCTTTTGATACCTTCATTAATAAATCTCTTAGAGACTTGACACACAAAAACAAGTGGATGATTGTAGTTGCACCTCCACATTTAAAAGAGCTGGTTGAGATGCCTTGGACATATGATCAGGACGTCCCCCTTAGGACGTGGGGTGAAGTGAGGTGTTTCAGGTATGTCCTACCAGGAGGAGGCCACACAGCAGAACCAAGAGGTGATAGAGGTTCTCAGAGCAGAGAAAGATCAACTAAGGTCTCCATAACCCAGAGCTACTATAACACTCGAGCTACCTAACATATATGAGGGTGAAGGCTTTTAGGGGGACAAGTGCATACTCTTAAAACAGGATCCAATAACTATTTTTGAGACAGAAACATTTCTATACAGCTGTTTTTTTACAGCTTTGCATTTAACAGTGCAAAGACATGAAATTCTTATCACCTGAGCAACATAGATATGTTTTTAAAATATTTCTAAAAAATTGAGTGAAATAAATTCATGATTTCATTTTTTCCATGCAGAAAAAAAGGAGAAAGAAATTAATAACTGGACTCTATTTTATATCCCGCATCATGCAGTCTGAGTTTGGCCACCCCTACATAAACAGCTTGGCTTCACCACGACAAAAACAAACAAATAAACAAGCAAAACAAAATTCACACCGAAGAGTTCAACCTAGAATGGGTTTTTTTTAATAATTAAAATGGAACATCTATTTACATTTCTGTCAACAGCATTGTTTCTTTGGTCATTAGACAAAGTTTAATTTTCATCTCCAGGCAGGATTTACACTTAGCAACTGTTGACATGTATTCTTAAAAACAAAATGCTGATAAAACAATCAGATACACATTCATCACTTTGTGATGAAATAGGTCATTTATTACTTAATAATGATGATAATTTGAAGAAAATGAAATGTACCCAACACCATTAATTCACCTTATTTTTGAATCACATCTGTTACAGTTGGGTCCTGAAACAGTCCAAGACAATCATTCTGTAAGAGCTTAACACTGTGTTTTTACGCTATCTCTCTAATGTGACCGGCACACTGGTGGAGATTTGATCAGGAGTATCTGTACTATTAATCCTGTCCATTGTAGAGTTTGCAGGTATCGTCTCTGGCAAAGGCACAAGGAAGTACACACCTACTCCCACAGCAAGAAGTCCAACAGCTGCAAACATAGTGAGGCCTCGCCTGATGATCAGCTGAGTGATGGAGAGATGGCTGCTCTTCGGGTCGTGGTCCACGTGTTCGCCCTGTGTCGCTTGGCACTTGGTACTCACTGGTGTGTAGCCATCTACTGACTTAAAGGAATTGTATTTTCCATTACTTTATTAAGTTAAATAAAGATAAATGTAATGAAATTTAATAATAAACATAGAACAAAAAAACTAGAAGTAGTAGAAGTGCTACTTCTACTTTGATAACAAAGTAGAACAAGACACATCAACCACTTTAGATTGGACCACTTACATTCCCATTGCTTGATGTTTGGCCAATGTCTGAAACAACATCCGTGCCTAATGCCATCATGTAAGTCTTTTTCTGAGCTCGTTTCACAGCCTGAAAAATAGAAAAGTTGCAAAACCAAATCAAAATTTTCCATATTCACGTACAGCTTTGTCTCACTCACAGTTGCCTCAAAAAATTAAAACAACAAATCTCTGTCTGTATATGAACAGCTGAGTCCCTGCATGACCTTGATTGTTATATTAGTCAGTTAATATACCTCATCTGTCATTCTCTTCCAGTTCAGCTTGAAGATGACAATGATGTAAAAGGTGGACTGTAAGATGACGCAAATGAGCAGTCCAAGCCAAAAACCTGCAGAGAGAAAGACAAATGGGTCTGTTGAAATCACGCTGAGCATCAGTTGCAATAACTGGCTCTTGCTAGGCAACAATTTATTCTTCTTGCATGTCTATGAACTTAACAAAATATGACCACTTGATGTAATTACCTAGAACTCCTAGTTTTACAACAAACATCAGAGTGATGCTCAATGAAAGCCCTATGCAGTAGTATCCAATGAGATTAGCCGCAGCTGGTATCTTCTGTTTGCCAGTACCCAAGAAGATGCCTGTGCACACACACTGGGATGGGGAAAACAAATTTCATATTTGACATGAATCTGGTGCCTTTGGAATCATGCTGCAAATATAGTTGCTCTGAATACAACGAGAGCTGGTAGACTCACCACAAGGCCATCAAAAAATTGAAGGAAACAATAAGCGTTCATCAACTGTGACACCAGAGCTACAATTTTTCTGTAATGATAATTAAGCCAAAGTCTCATGTATAGAGTTTCTACTGTATAAGCAGGTGTTTAGGTACACAGGTACACAGACTCACTCATCAGATGTGAAGATGAATCCAATGATTTTTTTAGTAGCACCCAGGAAGAGGCCTTCAACAACAGCAAAACTACCTGGAAAGGTAAGTAATCTGTCACGCTGAAAAAAAATCTAACTTGAAATACTCATAAATATCAGACACCACAGAAGACCACATTTAGCTAACCTGCAAGAGCCAGTGACATCTTGGCTGATAGAATCGCCCTGTCAGTGTCTCCAGCCCCAAGAGCATTGCCCACACGGGCACATGCTGCAGCTTGAACACCAAGAGGGAACTATGGATTCATTGTTTTGAAAAAGGAAAGGAAAAAGTTAAATAAATCACCCAAATTTGAGACTTTTTATGAAAGAGGCGACAATGAAATGTTCTGATTTGCAGTCACTACACAGTACCATGTAAGTAATGAAAGCCACCATTATCGCAGCATGTTGAGCTGCCAGCTCATCTTCACCCAGCATTCCTGATCATTACAGACACAGAATAAATTATAGCCTTTGCAGACTGTATTGCCAGCTCTAAACCCAATTATCTTAGAAGCAGGCTTTACTGGTTTAATCCTGTATATTGCACATATTCCATGATAATTGAATATATATATATTTCACACCATAAATAGGGATTACCTGCAAAGAATCCTCCAAACTCATAAACCCACCACTCAAAACAAGTCATTAAGGTACTGGGAATGGCCAGCTTCATGTAGGAGCCCCACTCCTGCAGTGATTCTGCAGACCAGCCTGCAGGGGGAGAGAGACGCTCAGTTTATATAGAACTTTTTAGTGCAAGCACAGAGAGAGCATGCATTTTAAATATCTCACCTCCCCATGTTGATACATGGAGTTTCTTCCACCAGATGTACACAAACAGAAAAGCGCAGATGTAAATCCAAGCTAGAGTGTGGGCTGCTGCAGAGCCACTGAAAGCCATATGCAAAGACACAGAGATAGTCCAGTATGTCATTTTTTTTTTTCTGTATACATGTGTGTGCGTGTGTAAAATGATAGTTGAGATGAGTATATCTACCCAACATCAAGATCCAGCCAGTAAAGAAAGATGTAGTTTGTCACCACGTTTGCAATGTTTGCCAGAGCAGCAGTGTACATTTGTGGCAATATTATTCCCTGAGTACACAAACACCAGATGATGCAAGGCTTAGCATACCTTTCTCTCTGTATCGCACTGATTGAGACAACAAACTGTGATTCTATTATAAGAAAAGGCAATTATGTACACAGCATTAGCATACCTGGTTCTGTAGATAAGACACCTGAAGATGATGTAGAAACATTGCCTAAAAAACAATTATGACAAAAATGCTTAAATTTAGCAAAAAGAAAAAAAAATTGGTGTGCATATGTGTCTCTACTGAATTTGCACAAAAAGCAGAGAGAAAAATCACATCTCACCGGCACTGCAGGAAGGAAGGCTGTAATATACAGCTGAGCTATTCTGGGGGGGAAAAAAGCAGATGTATTCAGATCCAATCAAAGCTAAAGAAATGACTATTATAGTTAGATACACTGTTCAGGCTCAGATAGCTCTGCTACCACTCAAAAACTAATTTATGGCAAGAAATGTTATTGAAAGTTATTGTACTGCATATGACTCCTGTAGAGACTAGGACAAGTGTTAGTGTAGACACTTGTTAGCGTTGAGAGGGTATCTTGTTCTGACTGACGATAAGATTGAGTTGTATGTGCAAGTTGTGTGTGCTCAGTTACCGGGCCACCTCACGGTCCTGGCCCAGACATAAGAGGATGGCCTCTGCATTAATGAGGAGACCCCAGCAGGGGAGACAGAACAATAGCAGGATAATGATGCCTCGCTGAAGGATCACTCCCACACGCAGCAGGTTCTTACCACCAAAGGTCTTCAAGCAGCACACAGGCATAGTTAATCATTTTATGAATGTGAGAAATAGTTACAGTTAGGATGTGCATTAAGGGAAATTAGGGGTCAGGGGGAAAAAACTAATAAGATATGAGTTTCCAAACCTGAGACACCAAAGTATCACACGCCAGTGCCAGACCAGAGCCTGTCGCTGCTGTGCTCACGTTAATGGTCTGAAATGAATATGAAATATAGGTATATAGAGAACACTAATTCATAGCTGTAATATCTATTGTCCATCTGCTAGGTGCCTGGAAACTTTGTCTTTATTTATGATTTCCTTACATCAGCCTCCACAGACAACCACTTACAGCGGAAGCTAATCCATAGCCGGCCATCACATTGTTTCCCAGACGGCCACAAAACATTGTAACCACAAACGGAAGCATGTAATTGAGGATTCGAGACAGCAGCTAGAAAGACAAATACCAAAAATGTTCCATTGGTGATACAGGTATCACATGACACAACGTCTTACAGGAAGAAAAGTGTAAGCAGACAATATCAGTATTTACCAGAGGCCCCGTCATCCTCAGGATGTGATACAGTTCCTCTCTGTAGGTCAGAGGGACCTTGTTACGAACCCCCCTGCAGCAGAAAAGCTTGTCACTGGAAACCTCCATGTCTGCAGGACCAGACGGTTTTTCCACTGAAGCATCCATCCTGTCTGTCATGTACTTGTATCTGTAATGCCCTCTATGCACAGAATCCACCACTGATGTTCTAAGTTTTTCAACATCTTAAAAGGTTACTAATGAATTTCCCCCAAGTTATCCAGTAAGTCTTTTTTGTTTATTTTTACAGTATCATTACAGAGGTCTAGACTGTTTCCTGACTGCAGATACACTCTAGGAATTTGCATTTCATTAATCAGTACACGTAGCACTTGTTTTGCGATCTTTTTGGTTTTATGTCGTTTCTCTTTTGTACACACGTGGGAGCTTTGCCATTTTGTGCGAGCAAAATCACCTTTAAGATCCCACCTCATGTCTGTAGCTGCTAAATACATGAATGTAATGAAAATCAAAACTTTATTTATATCACACTTTTCATACAATAAGGATACAACACAAAGTGCTGTACACATTAAAACCAGAAAATAAACAAAAACATACATAGATCCCCTTCATTATGCCCTTACTGCACCTACATTCTCACCTAGATATTAGACGCCAACCCATTGTACGGAAACACTGGCGATAAAATGAAATAAAGTTTTAAAACGGTAGCTATACAGGTACATATAAAGGCAATCAAGTTGAAAACACTGACTGAGAGCCAGTGCTTAAAATTGGTGTAATCCGGGCTCTTTCTGGTCCTCATCAACATGTGCAGCCGAGTTCTGAAGCAGTTACAGGGGTAACAAAGATTTCTTCGGAAGACCAAAAATAAGAGCACTGCAGTAAACAATCCTGCAGGAGATTTATAGTGTTTCCGTGTCATACTGGAGAGCAATAAGGTTATGCAGTCAGTGCTCTAGAAACATATCACTTGAGATGGAGCCTTCTGCTGCTGTTAGGCATAAAACCCACTCAACTTGCTATCTCTGTGAGAGTGATTACATGTAGTCTTCTTTTATAGAGTTCAAAAAGATGTTTTTACCACTAAGTGATTTTGCTTCTTTCTTTCTTGTGAGCTTTTAAGGAGGCAAGGATTTTGAGAGTCTCTAATGATACATTTCAACTGGAGGGACCTGGAGATTAATACACAATTATTACACTTTTATTTTACAAATTTATGCAAGTCACTCTCGTGAGCACCTTGAGTAAGCTGTTCGCTTTTGTTAAATAAATGCAAGTTTGATACCGTGAGGAAAAGTCAAATAATAAAAATATATCACTATGTAATAGAGCTGTATTATGTAGTATTTGTAACACAGTACAAAGTCGGTTTCACGAGTTAATACTTGCTAGTCCATTTGGTGCATTTCAGTTGGAACAAGCAGGAGATAAATATATAATTGTTAAATTGTTAAACTGTCGTGGTCTGGGTGGTTTTCCACAGCATCGGCTCCTCCCCACTGGGTGGAGTCTTTGTTGTTTCTCACCTGATGGCAATCATACCAGCAGTATTTATGACCAGCGCACTCAACTGGTCTTCGCCAGATTATCTGCCAACTTTACCTCTGAAACCCACCTACCAAGCTCTCCTGGATACAAGTTTGCAGCCGCCGGTAATCCCTCCCCATTTTGGACCTGCCGTTCTCTCCTGCCTGCCTCCCTGCATTGCATGCAGCACCCACCTGGACCTCTCCTGCCTCCCCCCTCCACGCAACCCCCACCTGCAAGCTTGTAAGACAGCTCAGTGTATTATCCTCAGATTCACTCGCAGCCCTCTGTGGGATTCCCCTGACTGCTCTCTCCTCTGTTTCAGTGCCCTGGCCCGCCACAGTTTCCCCTGCCCAGTACCTGCATCCAGTTATCCCTGCCATCTAGTTATAGTCACAGTATTTTCTCTCGCCTCAGACATCTAGTTTATGTTTCTTAATTCTAGTCTGCAATTTCTGTTAGCCTCTGAGCATTGTAAATAAAGTCTCTTTTTGTTACACCACACCTCTGGCCTCCGGGTTTGAAACTGCACTTGAGTCCATCCCATTTCCACGGGCCACTGCGCCATGACAGTATAATCTGGCCAGTATATGGACTCAGCGGATCAAATCCGGACTGCCGTCTCGAAACAGGGTGCCATTCTTGGTACTCACGAGGAAGCGCTCCAGTTTCTCCTGGCGAAGGTTAACTCACTCACTGACGAGCAGGTGAAGATGCAGTCCACGGTTCAGACCCTTCAGTCAGCCACTGCCCCTGAACCCGAACCCGTTCCTGGTACGTCGGCACCGGTACCCGCGCCGCCGCCGCCTCAGCCCGCTGCGGATTCTGAGCCTCTGCAGACGCCGATGTTCCGTGATGCCACCTCCCCAGAGCCGGAACCCTTTTCTGGCGGCCGGGGGGGATGTAGCGGTTTCCTCCTTCGGTGCGAGCTAGCATTCGGTCGCTCACCCCGCTCGTTTGTTTCTGATACCGTGCGGATTTCTTATTTAGTCGGGAAACTGCGCGATCGCGCCCTTACATGGGCGGAGGCTTATCTAGGTAGACATCCGTTACCGACTTGTCATTACGATGACTTTCTGAGAGAGTTTAAGAAAACTTTCGCTCACCCGACCTCTGAGTGCAGTTTCGGCGCGGAGGCTGTTGCATCTTCGTCAGGGTCGGCGGAGCATTGCGGACTTCCTGATCGATTTCCGCATCGCCGCCGCCGAGGCGGGCTGGTCTGATCGGGCTCTGCATGGGGTGTATTTGCACTCTCTCAATGATGAGATGAAGGACCACCTGGCCTCCCGGGATGAGCCAGCTAATTTTGAGGAGCTGGTTTCCCTCACACTTCGCATTGACAGCAGGTTGCAGGAGCGAGAGTGGGAGAGGGACTACAGTTCCCGTCGGTCCTTGTGGCGGTCATCTCCGGTCGTTTCTCCCCCACCACTGCTTCCGGTTCAGCCGTCCACTCCCATTGCTGGCACAGGGGGTGGTGAACCGGAACCGGAACCCATGCAGATCGGGCGTTACCAGCTGACGGTGGAGGAGAGAGAGAGGCGCCGCCATTCACACTCTTGCTTTTATTGTGGCTCCTGTGAGCATTTGATTTCTTCCTGCCCTAAGAAGGGAAAAGAGACCGCCCGCCGGTAGGTCCGGGGGTACGGGTGGGCGGTACCAGGGTTAACGCCAAGCCCCGATTTTTGCTTTCTGTGACACTCTTACTCGATCAGGGAGCCCACGTCTCACCCCTGACCTCTCTGCAGTTCCCCCCGAATATCATGACATATCAGAAGTTTTTAACAAAGATAAGGCACTGTCCCTACCACCCCATCGCCCTTACGATTGTGCCATTACCTTGTTTTCCGGCTCCACATTACCTTCCAGCCGCCTCTACAACTTGTCACGCCCTGAACGGGCTGCCATGGAAAAATACATCAGAGACTCACTGGCAGCTGGACTCATCAGACCATCAACTTCCCCCGTGGGTGCTGGCTTCTTCTTCGTGGGTAAGAAAGATGGCACACTCCACCCATGCATCGACTTTCGGCCCCTTAATGACATCACAGTTAAAAACAAATACCCATTACCACTCATCAGCTCCGCTTTTGAGCCCCTCCATGGGGCCACCGTTTTTACCAAACTGGATCTCAGGAACGCATATCACCTAGTCAGAATCAGGGAGGGGGATGAGTGGAAAACTGCGTTTAACACACACTTAGGACATTTCGAGTATTTAGTCATGCCATTTGGCCTCACTAATGCACCTGCAGTTTTTCAAACCCTAGTGAATGATGTCCTTAGGGATTTTTTGGATCGTTTTGTCTTCGTTTACCTCGATGACATCCTGGTTTTTTTCCAAGGACCTCAAGGAACACAGAGTTCATGTCCGGGCCGTACTCCAACGGTTGTTGGAGAACAAATTATTTGTCAAAGCCGAGAAATGCGAATTCCACTCACCATCTGTGTCATTTCTGGGTTACATTCTTGCAGGGGGGCAGGTGAAGACAGATCCGGCTAAAGTGAAGGCAGTAGCGGAGTGGCCACTACCAACCTCACGAAAACACTTACAAGGGTTTTTGGGCTTCGCGAACTTCTACCGCCGCTTCATCAGGAATTATAGTCAAGTAGCCGCTCCCCTAACTCGTCTAACTTCCTCTAAGCTTCCTTACCATTGGAGTCCGGAGGCCGACGCCACCTTCTCCCGGTTGAAAGAACTGTTTACCTCTGTGCCGGTCTTAATCCATCCTGATCATAGTAAACCTTTCGTCGTGGAAGTAGACGCGTCAGACGTTGGGGTCGGGGCGGTGTTGTCCCAGCGTTCAGGTCCATCTGCTAAGCTTCAGCCCTGCGCCTTTTTCTCCCGCTGCCTCTCACCCGCGGAGAGGAATTATGACGTTGGAGACAGGGAGTTGCTTGCTGTAGAGCTGGCGCTGGAGGAATGGCGGCATTTACTTGAGGGAGCAGAGCATCCATTCATTATTTGGACTGATCATAAAAACCTAACCTATTTATGCACGGCCAAAAGGCTCAACTCACGCCAAGCTCGATGGTCCCTATTCTTTACTCGATTTAACTTTTCCATCTCTTACCGACCAGGCACCCGCAACATTAAGCCGGATGCTCTGTCCCGCCAGTTCGACCCTGTGTGTGACCCGTCTGATGCACCCACCATCTTGCCGGCAGGAGTCAGGATCGGTTCTGTCACCTGGGATGTGGAGGAGGACATCCCCCATGCGCTGGAGACTGAGCCAGACCCCGGCACGGGCCCTCCAAACCGACGCTATGTCCCCACCGTGGCTCGCCCTAAGGTGATTGATTGGGTCCACAAGGGCAAATTTGCTTGCCATCCGGGTGGGGGGAGAACAGGCTCACTCCTTAAGAGGTATTTCTGGTGGGAGACTATTGATAAGGACGTCAAAGAATATGTAGCTGCCTGTCCTGTCTGCGCACGTAACAAATCAAGCTCACTACGCCCAGCCGGACTTTTACAACCCCTCACTATACCTCATCGTCCCTGGTCTCACATCGCGTTGGATTTTGTCACTGGCCTTCCCATCTCCTCAGGTAAAACCACAATTCTCACAGTAGTAGATAGATTCTCCAAAGCTGCACACTTCATTGCCCTAAACAAACTCCCCACCGCAACGGAGACAGCCAAGATTGTGACTGAGCAGGTCTTCAGACTCCACGGCATACCTTTGGAGATCGTGTCAGATAGGGGCCCTCAGTTCATTTCGCGAGTGTGGAGCTCGTTTTGCACCGCTCTCGGAGCAAAACGTTGCTTGAGCTCAGGATTTCATCCACAGACGAATGGGCAGGCTGAACGGCTCAACCAGGAACTGGAGGCCACCCTCCGTTGTATCGCTGCCTCTAACCCCGCCTCATGGTCCTCATTGCTGCCGTGGGCGGAATACGCTCACAATTCGCTTACGTCTTCTGCTACTGGCCTCTCGCCTTTCGAGGCCTCCATAGGTTACCAGCTGCCTCTCTTCCCCGACCAGGAGGCTGACCTCAAGGTTCCCTCGGTCCAACACCATCTCAGACGTTGTCAGTGAGCGTGGAGGTTGACCCGCCGGTCGTTGTGCCGGTCCGTTGCTCGCCAGCACCTGTACGCGGACCATCGCCGCAGGGCTGCCCCTGCTTACTCCCCTGGGCAGAAGGTGTGGTTGTCTGCTAAGGACGTTCCCCTCAAGGTGGCGTCTCGTAAGCTGGCCCCGCGTTTCATTGGACCTTTTGAGGTGGAGTGGGTCCTCAGCCCTTCTGCGCTGAGGTTGAAGCTGCCTTCCTCGCTGCGCATTCACCCAACCTTCCACGTCTCCCAGGTCAAGCCGGTGGTCGTGAGTCCGTTGTGCCCTCCTTCCGCTCCCCCTCCTCCCGCCTGGCTCGTTGATGGGCATCCTGCCTTCGCGGTCCGGCACATTCTGGACGTCCGCCGGCGGGGGCGGGTCCGGCAGTTCTTGGTGGACTGGGAGAGTTATGGGCCTGAGGAGCGGTCCTGGGTGTCCCGTTCCTTGGTTTTGGATCCTGCTTTGCTTTCTGCTTTTTACAGGGCTCGGCGCGGGCCGCGGGTGGCTCGGTCGCCGGGGGTCAACCTTTGGGGGTATATATATATATATATATATATACATATATATATATATATATATATATATATACATATATATATCAAGGTTGTTGAATCATTCAAAGTGAATGATTCAACAACCTTGATCATTTTTCATGTGACAAAAGGATTGTTTATGCACTTCTTTAATCTCACAATCCAAAAAAGGTGAGTGAATTCCAGCTATAACTGTGCAGCTGGTGACAGGGAAGGATGAGCAAACCATTCTGCATGTCCTCCAAGATGCAATGGGCTCCGCTGAGTGTGACAACCTGAAGCCTTCCAGGCTTTACTTCAGCTAGATCAATCAGACTGCTGGAATGAGCGCCACGGATACCACGTGCTGTAGTGCCAGTGATTTGTATCTGTCAGTTATTATTTTCCAAAACACTGCTCTGGCTTTTGTGTTTGGAGAGTCCAGTTGACGACATCTCATCTAATTTTTCCTATCTGCCTTGCTGTGTCCCTGCCTCAAATCAATGAAGCATGCATCATTGCTTAAACTGTGAGGACTTTATGAAACAGTAACTGCGAATACTTTCGAGTTATGCTTATTCTTGTTTTTCACTGAAAAAACAATAAAATAATTATTTGATATCTCACAGTTAACTGTGATATTTTGTTTAAGCCTTGTATGCAAAACTCTATAAGTTTAGCATTAGGAATGATTGGATAAAACCATTTAGAACTGGATTTAAAGTTAGCCACTTTAATTATTTGCTAAGCAAACTTATACAGTGTATTTGATACAAATCTGAATAAGTCGAACCTCTGAGGAGACACTGTTCATGCATTTGTTTCTCTTTTAATTATTCACTTGTATTTTATCTCTCACAGTGCTGTGAGTGAAACAGGTTTGGTGTTAATGAGCTACGGAGCTGACAAAACATTACAAAGACAGCTCAAAAAATGTCCATGTTTACCTTCATTCGTTTCAAATTCAATACAGAAATGGCAGAATTGTAAAAACCATTCAGAGCGAAAAGCTGTTTCACATAAAAGAGACATCTTGCTTTAAGAGAAAAAACAGAGGATGCTACTTTTAAAGCTTGTCTCCACTGACTAGCATAACAATCAAAAAATATAAAGAGGATGAAAGGCTCCTAACCCTCTTTTGTTCAGAGCAGTCAGACCATTAAGTTCAGTAAAATATTGATAACTTTGGTTAACGATGACAGTGAAAGATGTGAGCTTTGCCATGAAGGGACACAGTCTGTCACATCTGATGCCAGTGAGAGCAGTGATATGTGGCTTCAGCATCTGACCCTCTCTCCCTGGGGGCATTTTGCATAATTGCTTTCTGAAATGCAATCTACAGATTCCCCCACCAAAAGTAATATAGAGCAGCGAGTTTCCAAATTCTTGTTACCCAGAACTGATTTCAGAGGATGGGTTGCAGGCTAATGTAACAGGATTTTGCATGCATCCAAGTGCCCAAGCTTCAAACCACCATGGTGTCCTCCAAAGTGATTTTGTGGCCTATTTTTAATCTTGCTGAAATTCATCACTTTAGTAATCTTAAAAACTTTCAACAAACAGTAAAACCACTTTTCCCAGGATCACCATGCCTAAGGACAGCTACACTGAAAAACTACACTGGGTCTCATGACCAAGTCTCATAATAAGTGGAAAGCTGTAGCAACTATAACAAAGTAATACAGTGACCATGCCCAAAAACTAAAGTGGATAAATTTAGATTTTGCAAGATCTGATAGTAAACAAATTTGACCTATGTAAAACAATAAAATTTAAGTCCAGGATGGTGCTTTAGCTAAGAATCTGTAGAGTGCGATTTACTTTATGTTGGGTAATTTGTGTTGCAAAAAGCTAGTCTGCCTGGCTCCAAGAAATCATCCTCTACATCTCTTTTTCTCTGTCCCCGGGCTGTTCTTGAGTGTTCATCTATTCAGATTTTAATGCCTTCCTCATTGCTGTCATCCAGAAATCACCTGCTAGATCACAGGACAAATTAAACCACAGTCTGCTGTTTTGGAATGACAATAAGGCTGATTCAGTTGTGCGGCTGCTGTGCAGAGCTGGAGGTTGTGGTCATTGTTAAGTTGCTGCTAGGTAACTGACTTGATTTACTTTGCAGAGCATACGCTGCATAAACACGATCACCTAAGAACGACAATTTCTGTCTTACACGATCAGTGTGTTGTACTCTTAGATATGCATGGGGTGAAGTTACGTAGGAAACCTAATGAGCAGTTATCTGAATGTCTCAACCCGCTGGGCGATTCTTTGATTGCACTTTGAATGTGCAACACGCTGAGAAAACTAAATTTGGTCATTCATTCACAAGTCATACCCATCAATCTTTAAAAAGATCCAGACTTTGTGGTCTGACAAGAAAAATAAAACAACACAGAAAGTCAATTAGGGATGCAGAAATCCACTTTATGTAATCAATACTCATGTTGACATTTATTTTATTTATTTGTTGATTTGCAATAATTATTAATTTAATCAATGGAGTGAGTACAGGGAGATGCAAGGCAAACCATTTCATGTAAAGTGTCCCTAGCTGAAGCTATTTTGTATCTCCCATCTCTGGTTAGGCTCTTATATATATTCATGTTAACATATTGTCGATTATCCGTTATGCAGTAACAGATTTTTGATAAATATATTTATGGGAAAAAGACAGAAAATAATTGGGTACTCTCCATAATTCAATAGCTTGTAGATGCACCTTTAGTAGCCATAACTTTAAGAAATCATTTTCTGCATTTTTTTTTTATCACTGTGGAAATTTATCCCACTCTTCTTTACAACATTGCTTTAGTTCATTGCGGTTTGTGCACAGCTCTCTTAAGGTCACGCCACAACAAGGCCATAATAATTTTCTTTTTTAGTAATTCTGCTCTAAATTTGCTACTGTGCTTGGGATCATTGTCTTGTTGCTTGTCCCAATTTCAGCCAAGCTGTAGCTGTCAAACAACATTTGACTTTAAAATACTTGGTCAACTGAATGATTACAAGGGCTGCAGTTTCTGTAGCTGTAAAAAACAACAACAACAAATCATCCCACCTCCACCACTGTGTTTGCCAGTTGGTATAATGTGTTTGTGCTGATATGCTCCATTTAATTTGTTAGATTTTCTTTGAATGTGGTGCCGATCATTATGGCTGAACATCTCCAATTTGGTCTTCCTTGTCCTTGTTCAAGATGTCTTTGTTCAGATACAGCTTTGCAAACCTGAGCTGTGCTGCCAGATTCTTATATAGAGGGAAAAGGATTACCCCTAGCAACCCTTCTATACAAGCCTAACTTTACCCTTTAAAAGGATATTTTTAGCTTTTCATAGGACTCCATAGAGTCCTGTGAAAACTGTTTGTTATCTAGCAGATAACAAACAGTTTTCACAGGACTCTAGCAGATCATTACATGAAGGAACCTTTTAAAAAAAACAAACAAAAAAAAAAACAAGCGCGTCCATGCTCACAGGTGTACACACGGGTGATCACACCCACAAACTACACCCTTTTTGGCTCCTACCTCAAAGCACACTGTGTTCTGTTGATCTTATGTGCTGCACAATAATGTTTAATATTTAGCATTTACTGTTATTCCCATATATCATTGTGATGTTGTTTATTCTATTACTCTTGTTCTCTTCTGCTTTTTTTTCTTTTTTCTTTCTCAGCAGGTGATCCAGGTGATTGATATATGCTTTTTTTTTTTTGCTTTTTTTTTCTGCTCATTCTGTTGGTTTTTGTCTTTTGCCCTTCTCCCCCGTCCCTCTTCTCAGCTGTTTCTCTTTCCCTCTTTCTTTCTCCCCTTCTTTCCCCCAGTCAAGTCTGTCCCGTATTCAGTAAGTGAAAATAAAATAAACAATAAAAGGTGAATCAAATGGACCATTACGGCAAGGCTGGGATGGTCAATTTGGTAAAGTAAATCCGTTGGGCATCTTTCTTTGCCTTTAGACAACAATTCTGATGGCAAAAGAGCCAAACGGGACAGGCAAAAAAAAGAAAAAAAAAGAAAACTGTTTGTTATTAGTGACTGTGTATGTACATGGATTCTGTTTCACTTTTAAATGTGATGGCCTTTTAATAAATGTGGTAATCTTTTATAGCTTTGGCCTTATTTGGTTTGTTATTGGATGTTTAAATTTGTTTATTAAACAATATATATAAATAGAAATGTATATTCAATATATAATGTATATATATATATATTAAAAATATATAATTTAATGTTTCATCTGTGTTACTTTCATTTAGTCATAGAGGACCCCCCAAAATATATATGACATAAGACAAATGTATATGACAACATATGCAGGGTATTTTTAGCAATATATTCATATCAGAATGTTTATTTTTTGTTGTTGTTGTTTTTGTTGTTTTTTTCTTTTTGCTGAACTGAGAGCATAAGGACACAGATTAAGAGGCCTGTGAGCCAGAAACATTTGCCAAGGTTCAGTCATACTTTCTGTAGCTCACTTTAATTTTCTTTTATGTGGATCGTAGATCTTGGAATAAGGGAGCAGTAGTTCTTCTTTTCAATGGGTGAATTTCTTGCCTGTTTTCCCATGTTACTAATGAGGCTTAAATGTGGCTTTGAGAATCACAGCTCCAGCTCATTATGCCAAATGTCTGAGGTGAAATAAAACATTTAATAATGAGCTTACATATCCCCGTAACTGTCCTCATTGCCTTCAGTTTGATCAAAGCAGTTCGTAAATTTGATTAAATTATTAATGTTTTCAGGGTTTGTTGAACTGGAAAACTGAGTTCATGTGGTATTTCTGAAATATTTGTTTAAACAACGACATTCAACAAGCTGAACAATGGCTGAGTTATGAAAATGTCTCTGACATTAATATAATTGAAATTACTTGATGATAGGTTACCTCAATTCAGCTATGCAGAAATGGTAGCTTACACTAGATTGGACAGATAAAGTGCAGTAATTTGTATGTGTAGCTAACATTTAGGCATGGTTATTGTATTTGTGTAACTGTATATGACCTGTATGACAAATATTAAAACAAGTCTTTTCTATAATATGTCATGGCAGATAGGATCTGTACATATTTACATTTCAATATTAATCCTATATTATTGATCAGTTGTCTATCATTTGGTTTACTAAAACTTTAAAACTATTATTCGTTAGATTTTGGCTGTCCATCAGGTTCACATCTGTTGTCTTTAGTGAAATAACTACTGGATACACTGAACTTGATACATTAATGAAATTTTGTAGCTACATTCTAATGGTGTGCTCTAATTATTTCAATAACTTCACATGGTGCCTTGCTTCAGTAGAAACCTGCAACATTAGGGATATTCCCCACGAGTATCTTACCTTTGAATTTTGTGTCCAGCCATTTTACATGTGCTCTGTCAAGGTAAACAGTTTCTTGGTCACCTCCCTGACTAATGCCCTTCTATCCTAACAGCCCAGATTGGTTGGGTGGTCAGCTTTACAAAGAGTCCTGGTGGTTCCAAACTGCTTCCATTTACGAATGATGGAGGCTTCAGAGGTCACAGATAATCCCTTTGATTTCATGGATTGGTTTGTGCTCTGATGTGCACTGTCAACAATGGGACCTTATATAGACAGGTGTGTTTTTCCAAATGATGTCCAATGAACTGTTGTAGAAACATCTAACAGATGGTTGGTGGAAATAGGATGTGCAAGAGATTTTAAGTGTCAAAGAAAAGAAAAATAAAAGTGAATACTTTTGTTTTTGGAATAAGATATATACATGACAAAATATGGAACAAGTGAAGACAGATGCATATCTTTCATGGGTAACTTGACCCACTATTTCTGAACATGTGAAAAACTAACCATTGTTTTGCTGTTACTGTGAAGTATTTGGGAAGAGCTGGGATTCTGATGCATTTACAGCTATCTTTGGGGTGACCAGCTATTTAAAACCTGTAAACAAGTATGAATGGATTTCAATTCTGTTTGGAATATCATAGCAAAAAATTTAATACTACAGTAGCGGAAAAAAGGACTGCATTTGAGTTTTGGAAGTGAGAAATATGTGTTACATCTGTTGAGAGGGTAAGACTTCTCAACAATAACAGACATAATAAATTTGAGAAATCCTGGAATCGTGTTTTAACATTTTTGAATGGGAAAAAAATAATATCCTCTGTGTGAGCGTGTGTTTCTTTGTTACATATTTATATTGTGTCTATACAAGATGTTGTGGCTATTGTTGTCAGACGTGCTGTTTGTCTTCCATTTGAAATACAATAAAAATTCTCCTTTTATCCTGTTGTTTTCACCTTGTACTGTTTTTTCTCATTGTATTTCCTTGTTCTGTGCTATTGCTGATTTGTTAAAAAATAATAAAAGGAAAAAAATGAATATAAATATTGACAAAAAAAACGTTCAATTTTGGCTTTAGATGCAGTCAACAAAATCTGCCACAGTGTAAAAACTGTCAATGAATATTCAAACTCAAAGTCAGCAAATTAGTGACTAAGCTGTAACCATTGTGTGGGGTAGAATAAAGTCCACAGCTTATTACAAATAAATGCGAGTATTGCATAAATATTCAGCATGATGTAGGCTGAATTACACTGATTCATGTTGTTTAGAAAGTTAACAAAAATAAGTTTGAATGAGATTTAAAAGTTTGACTTGCAGCAAGCCTTACAAATATAAAATAAGCGATAATAAGATCTGCACTCAGCTCTGATGCCCTTCAGTAAAGCACCTGACCTTGAAGAAGCTTATCGGAGGTGATTCACCCTCCGTCTCCAGAGATAAGGGGGATGTGGAATATATAATAAGACACTCCTGCAGCAAAGCTAAATTCTTCCACTGTGAAATATCTTTATTTATGCACTAATGAAAGATGGACTTAGTCCAGTAAACACAATAACATGTTCATCATCATCACAGGGGATATGTACAAAACAACAAACGTTGCAGCACTGAAACCAGGAGTTTTTCCCCCTCTTTGGTCAAGAGGGCAATGTAAAAAACTAAGACTTCAGAATAAACAAGAGCTATTTTCTTTAAAAGAAGCTGTAACACCAAGTTGAATAACTGACTATAGTCATACAAATTGTTAATAAATGGCAAATTAGGTCAGTACCCAAGACATAATTTGAGGAATACTAATTTGACAGCATTAATTAGCACTTAGTGAGAGGTTAGTAATACGATGCTCCCTCTTTTGTGTTTTTTCTCACATATGGGAACATTTTTTTAATTAACTAAAGACTGTTTAACATTTTATTGGAAAAATGGAAACTAACTTCACTCTTTATTAACAAGTCTCTGTCGATGAGAGTATCGACCATACAGGTAAGAGTATTTTCACTCTTTAGATATTTATTATAAATTTACTGATTTGGATCTTGCTCACTGTGTAGTATCATTACAGCATGTCCACGAATCATCATTCCCCACCTTTTAACATTAAATACTTTGCTGTTACATGACATTGTCATGCTTGTGTTACCTCAAACGTGGCAACTGATAGTTATTGCTTACAGCATCCAATCAATCTCAGAACAGCCACCATCTAACCATTAGATTATTATTTGCCATTTACTAACACTGTTGTGGTGAAATTCCAACTAGATTTTCAGTATATCCTTCAGTATATCCTTTGTACATCAAAATAAAACGTATGTTTTGTATACTTTGATTCACTTTGATTACTGTGTGCACATTGACTGGAATGATTGGTATGCTTTAATATGAACTGTTTAAATACAAAACGAAACTGAGTAATTCAGCATTGAATCTGGGATAATATACAGTTACCAGCTAATGCTAATTGGTGCACTGTAATGACGGGGCTGAACTACAGGGAATCATACATACTTATTAGTGATCACTTAATCAACTAATGGACCGTCAAAGGCAGAGGAGTCAAGAATAGATCCAACCTGGCTTTCGTGTTGCGCTCCATGCAGGTTTTAAGTTAAAACAAGACACCCAAAGAGCTCATATGTTTTTTTTACTTTCAAAGTAAACATTTAAAACCTCAACCAAGTACCCCCCTGATGCCCTGCTTAATCTCAGCATTATAAAAAATACATGCTCCCTTCTGAAAAATCGGCAGTATTGAGCTGCAGTTGGATCGTGCAGATATATTAACACTGGTCTGATTTTTCTCTGCAGAGGCGTTTACTTATCATAGCTGTCTTCATGTTCTCAGTAAGTACAACTATACAACAAATGCCACTAAACTCACACACTCATACACACATCCACACACACACACACACACACACACATATACTGTATCTGATCAACTAGATAGAATGCACTTTGTCATGAAGTAACAATAAAACTCAATACTTTGACAAAACAAATTATTTTGTATTCCTACACAACATCAAATACAGTTTAAGGCAAAAATCAACAATTCTACAAGTAAAACAACCAAAAATTCAAAAACATACATCGAAAATATTTCTATTTACAATATTTGCTCATAGAAAAATATGTTCAACTTGCACAGATTTTTAAACATGACCACAATAAGACTCAATTCAACCTCAAGTGCACAAGACGGCATCTGATTTTATCACAAATCTATTGGTTCCAGGGCAGCTGTAATAAATGGACACAAGGGCATCCTGGTAGAACCGACAGGGATTGTGTCTATTATACAATTCTGCGAGCTACACAGCTAACATTGTATTGAAATATTGGGATTAAATATTTCAGAGAGAACTTGGTTTAATTTTTACACTTTCAGATACAAGAATGAGACTCAGCAAAGCACAATGTGTGCACTTATCAACTGAAGTGGCTGTGCCATGAGCATTTGTTGTGGTTGGCTGGAGCCACACACGTTGTCTCTAACTAACTCTAATCTGACATTGCCTAACAGCTGGGGGATGGCCAGCGGTTGTGGCCCATTTGTGTTCTGCAGTGACCTCTACTTGCAAAGCAGTTACAGACTTTATAAGTCAGTTAGTTAAACCACCGCACTGATGTTTTTTGTTTGAATGTTTGAAAATAAGAGGACATATTTAAAGTTTTTTTTTTATTCAGATATAACAACTTCTATACATAATAATTTATATAATCTTGTCACTTTTAGCACTTATTACCATGATTACTAAGTCTGCATGTCTTGTATAGTTTGATGCTATCCAAAGTGAGAATGACACAGTGTAAATGATAAAACACGTTTGAGATAAAAGTTATTTTTCCATGTTCTTTGTCGTGTTATTTTTTAGTGACATGAAGAAGCAATGTTGAAATATTTAAGCAGCAAATATTTAACTAGTTAAAATTCTGAATTTGACTGCGAAGAGTGTGGAGGTATTTAAACCCTGAAAAAGTGCACTGCAACTACCAGTCAACTACCAATCAATACTTGCCATGCTAATTATGCTTTCACTGTAATGATTTAGGCAAACATGTTTTGATCACCTTTTCACGGCTGTGTCTATCAATCAGAAAACATTTTTGGTAAAATGAACACTTTGCTATCAACTATTTATTCAGTCGTTCAGTAGTTACAGTAACCAACAAGCAGTGACAAGAAGTACAAATACACCAAAATGCATCTCTTTGTTTCTGAAGCTCGAACTGCAGCTAAATCGAGAGCCACTGCTGTGTAGTGCAAATGCAACCTCGGGGGCCGAGCCGTGCACACCACAGTACTTCAGCGGCTGCGGACCAGGTCTGAGGCAGCTGTCAGATGGCATGTTCTGCCTGACTGGCTGAAGGGGAGGGCGGTGGGGGATGGGGGGGGGGTTGAACTAGTACTAAGCCAACCACAACGTGAGGGGAAACATCCAACAGTGTGAATAAAATAGAGGCAGAGGCAGGAGTTCAGAGAGGTTGGGTGTTTGGCGCTCTGGATTGCAGAGATTGAACTGAAATGTCACAGTGATTCTGTGTCCAGAGGCCCACACTGGGATAATGTGTGTTGAGTATTTACATCAGTGGAGTCAGTGCAGAAGTCATTCAGCGTGACCACCTCTCAGCACAGCAGTCTGAATAGGACCGTGGTACGTGCAGCATCTGTTAATCAGCTGCTAAGGCTGGAAAAGGGTCATAATAGCTTCAAGGTAGCCACAATCATCGTTTTTCATCCTCTGGAGCATGTGTGTGTTCATAAATATGTGTGTACAGTAACACTTTTAATTACATTCTTAGGTTTGACAGTGAGACACAACTGAAGCTTGACACAAACGTTGACAAAAATTGCTGCCGGTCCTCGGCAGCTGTTTCAAATTTAAGAAGACCGAGTGACCTTTTCCACCGAGCAGGTCAGGAAAAGGACCGAACAGGTGGCGAAGTGTACAGGGCCAAGCAGGAGGTAAAGAACAGGAGGATCCAAAGTACACATAGAGTAGGCAGAGGTGACGCTGTTAAATGAGAGGAAGGAGAATTAGAGTTTTACTGTAACGCAGTTCTAATTTCCCATTTGCACAACTCAAATTACACAGACAACATTTCTAAATCAATATATGAGTGGATTTCAAGCATTAACAGACATTGCAGTTGAGCTTGCATAATCATTATCATGGCCAGATCTCCATTCAGTTCTGCTAGGGAACTGCTGCTAATAATAGCACCCATTACTCTGGTTGCCACAGGAATATGTGGTATTGAGAAAAAGAGAACGATTATTCCCCCGTTGTTCATTTTTCCCTTATTTTGTGCTCTTAGGCTTATTTATGCATTTAAATTCCAAATGGCTCTCTGACTAAAAACATGAAGACTGCAAGTCAGATCAGATACAGCACAGAACATCATTTAATCAAGGTGGACGCTTATTGACTTTGCTGGAGCTCAACAGAAGTGAACAAAATCAATCTGGGTTTGCGTCATGGCTTTGCAGAGCCTCGCGCTGTTAAGATTAACACACAATGCAGGGAAGTAAAAGGTGAAAACTTACATTATTCAATGAGGATTAATGTGACAGTAAATAAAACATTACTTCGCAGACGTAACATGAGGAGGCGTATTACAGCAGCCTGATCATAGGCTGTCTGAAAGAGCCTGCCTACAGTTTGAAAGTGTGTGAAAATGTTTGCTTTGCAGAACACACAACACTGATTTTCCATTTTGCACAAAATGACAGGGCCACAATTAACTCTCACAAAGTGATACAAAGAGACTGGCTTTAATCTACACTAAATAATAAAAATTGGGGGACCAATGCATGCCACTGTTGTGCTGCTGAACACTCTACCGATGTTCAGTTTTAGGTTGGACTAATGGTGCAAATATTGAACTCTTTCTGCTTTCAGATCTAACAATGTTTTTCTTAATGTTCTTCTCATGAACGTTTTAAAAAAACAACACTAATCTGCCAAGTACTCCTTTGTTGTGATTTGATAACACAGACAACTAAAACGCTGTATTTTGAAAAGCTTGAACACTGTGGAAAAACTCCAAATAAAAAACAAAAATGCAATGATTTGTAAATGTCATAAACCGATACTTTATTCACAAAATAAATGTTTAAACTGAAATAAATTACTATATAAGAAACATAGTGGCTTGTTTTGAATTTGATGGAGTAACATATTGCAAAAAACACTTGGGTCCAGGCCATATTTATCACTGTATAGCCTTCCCTCTTCTTTTAACAACAGCCTGGGAACTGAGGAGACTACCTGCTGGTCTTTTAAGAGAGGAGCATTCTCCCAGTCTTATCCAATGTTAGATTACAGCTGCTCAACAGTTCTGGGCTTTGTTTGTCATATTTTCCTTTACATGATGCTCCAAATGTTTTCATTTGGTGAAAGGGCTGCACGGTCTTGCTGAAATATGCAAGGCCTTCCCTAAAAGAGACATTGTCTGAAAGCTCCTGTTATTAAAAATTCAAATTCTTATTTTGTCAAATATGTTTTCTATGTTCTATTTTGAGATTTCCAAATTATTGCACTCTTTTATTTACATTTTACACACATTTTGCAACTTTTTCAGAATTGGGTTTGTATATCTGAGACAACGGAGTCGACCAACCCAGAGGTGAAAGGTTTTCTCTATGTCACGTATTATTCCAAATGTTCCCTATTCAAGATGGATAGGCTAACAGTTTTCCTTCTGTTTTTTTCCTTTTGTTTACGTTATAAGGTGTATGAGAGTCTCATATGGCTTTATGAGATTTGTAAATCATTCCATTCTGTTTTTCTAGCTCTGGACGGATCAGTCTAAGAGACCTGTGCCTCATTTGTCTGTGTTATTTCTCAGACACACTCTGCTGCACCTAACCACTGCACGTTAGCAAGATTATGCATAATAATCCCTCAATTTCCTAAGAAAACTGTGTTTCCATTTCAGCAAATATGCATGGAATATTGAACCAAGTCTATAAAGGACAGTCTATAATCTGCAAAGGGCAGTAATATACTACACAATATGGGGCAGTAATTTGTTTTGTTCAACCTGTAGCTTGTCCAGGATATAACTCCTTATAATAGGTCTCAGAATCTTATATACTGTCCTATACTAGCAAAATTGCAAAAAACTATAAGAAAAAAGCAAACAACAAATTGCAATGTTATAACCTGGAATATGAAATAAGATGTCACCTTGGCCCTGGACACTAAGACCCCTTTGTTCTCCTCTTCTGTCCTCCAGCAATCCTTTCATCTCTTGTCTCTTGTCAGGGAGTTGTATCTCCGCGATGCATGGAGGCTCGTCCCCAAGCACCTTGTCCTTGCCCTTGCCCTCCTCCTCCTCCGCCTCCCCCACCACCATGATCCTTATCCGATTCTGGTTGGCTCTGGGCTCGCTCAGGCTTAGGGTTGGGTGTGCACGGGGGGTCAGGTTGTTGGACTGACATGGTCCGGCGCAGGTGGGTTCGTTTGCACAGAAAGTCAGGCTTCGCTGAGAGACCGAATGAACCTTTCCTTAAGACCATGCGAACTGAAGGAGATTTCTTAGGTCTGGCTCTGTGCCCAAACTGAAGAGTGGAGAGGTGCGCTGCATAACCTTCGCTCAGGAACTACACATACCACACAGGCAAAGAGTTAGAAAATCTGACAGGGAGAAGTGAGAAGATCAAAGTACATAAATGTAAATTGAACTACCTGGCACTGATTTTGGTACTTCTTCGAAGGTCTGCCAACAATATAAATTTGTGAGGGGCTGAGGCCTAGCATGTTGTAAACAGAGATGTCCTTCATGGAGCCATAGGCAGAGTTGATCTTAATGTGACACTGGTGAAAGAGAAAATAACCAGTCACACACACACGTGTGACATTTTGATTCAGCACATCCCAAAGCTACAAAATTGTGAGTGAGAGAGTGAGAAAGATCTCACTGTACGGCGGGGACCAAAAGGTCTTATTTGCTGTATATGTTAATGCCTATGTTAATGTCAGGATTTACCTCCTGGATGAGGTTCCTGAGGAAGATGGTCTTTTGTCGCAGGGGGTCATGAACTAAGCCCTCAGAAAAAAAGATCATCCCGTGGGGGAAATTGTGCTGCGAGAGCCAGGACACCACACGCTGTTTCTGCATATCAGGACGACCTGTGATGTAGATGATCAAATATCCCAAGTCCTGCCAATGCCTGGATGTGAATGCATAAAATCAAGCACACATCAAAGTGAATAATTGTATCATGGTGGTATTATCACAGAGAGGATGCGCATAAATCCTTAAAACACTGAGAGCTCCAACAAAGCACGCGTATTGACTACTGAATTTGTATTTTCCTGTGAACCCTTCCACCTTCTCAAGATTTACATGTAGACATACAACCACACGCATGTATAATCAAAAAGGGTAATCAGTTACCTGACCACATCGACAGCTCCAGGACGGACCTTGGGGTCGCTGCCCATGATTGACACACTGGCAGCAAAAGAGCCATCAATGCTGAACACAACACACTCCATGCCCCTTGGTAACACAGTCAGGTAGGCCTCTGCACTAGTCTGATCCCCCCTGTGGATTGAAAAAAGGAGAAACTACATATTAAAAAAAATGAGAACTTAGTTGTTACTCCATTCAAGGCCACTATTTATGCAGCATTATCCAGCAAGGAGCTCATACTCCAACACAGAGCATAAATAAACGAAATCTTTCTCTTCTTTCTACATCTTATTTGATAATACAGCGCTTTGTAAAGGGAATGCCACATGGATACTTACTTGACTACCATTTTAATGGGATATACTCCTAGGCCAAGCTTCTTGGTCTTAGGTATTGTGTATGTGACTCTGCCACTGCTGTTGGTCACCTCTGTGTCAAAGTGCACCCAGCGGCCCGACTGAGGCTGTGTCATGAGCAGGATATCCACCTGAGAGGGGCAGGGGTATAACACATGCGATTAATTGATTAATGTCAGCCTAACAAAGAAACGCACACGCATCAACACAAATCATATCGCTGTTTTTCACCTTTTCTCCAGTCAGAGTGACCATATCCAAGGGGCCATACATGAAGCGACCAACCAGAGTCTGGGGTCCATCCTCGGTGGCAATGACATCATTCACCCTGTGGTTTGCTGTGACGTTCTGCAGTTAGTGACAAGAACTACCTCCATTATTCAGGACACAAATGTAACACGTAAGCCTTTACGGCAACAACAGTTTGTCTCTGGCGCGCTACCCTGGAGTAAATTTTATGACTCATGCTGAAATGTGATTAGAAGTAACAGAAAAAAGAATCAGTGTCAGAGTTCAAATTAAAAAATTTAAAGGATATTATTGCATAAAAAATATATCTAAATGTGCTATGAGCAACATTTAAACATTTAATAATTCATTCATTCATTTATATGGTTAAAGAACAGTCTGCTACAATTGTTTGATGCCACGTTTGACGCAGCTGCAATACTGTGTGGCGTGCCTCAAGGGTCTAACGGTGCTTTTTAATCTTTGTTAATCATTCTTCAAATATCTGTAATTATTAAACTAGACTTACTGCAGTGAATTATTACTCTGCTCTACAGCTGCTGTAAAAATGGTAGAAAAAAGTGCTTTTACAAAACATGATGATGCCCTCTTGAAACTGTCCTTCGACCTTTTAGATGTAAAATCTCATAGTTATATCATTACCTCCGAAAACACATTTGTGCAAAGGTTCATTATTATTAGTGCACCATTAAAATGGTAAATGGCCTGTATTTGTATAGCGCTTTACTAGTCCCTAAGGACCCCAAAGCGCTTTGCACAACCAGTCATCCACCCATTCACACACATTCACACACTGAATCCTTAAAAACACATATGAGTGCTCTTTTTCTAAACAAAACAGAAAATGACATTACTTTACATTACTGTATATAAAGCATGTATAAAGACTTTACATCCACTTTATTTCTGTCTGTAGCCTTTCAATTTAAAAAGTTAATAATAACAAGGCAAGAACATATTCCCCACATTTAAAAGTAAATAGTTTAGCACAAAAGGAATTTGTCAGATTAATTACCAGATGAGAAGGGGTAAGATATAATACACATTCATATCATGCTAATTTATTTATTTATTTATTTATTTTGCCTGTCTCATTTGGTTCTTTAGCCGTCAGAATTGTTTTCTGAAAACCAACAAGGATACCCAATGGATTTACTTTGCCAAATGGATCATCACGGCCTTGCCGTATTGGTCCATTTGATCAACCTTTGTTGTTATTATTTATTTTCCATTTTATTTTCAGTTGTTACAGACGGGACAGACATGACTGAGGATAGGAAAGGGAGAAAGAAAGATGAAGGAAAAGAAAAACAGAAGGGAAGAGGGACAGTGAGAAAGGGCACTTAAAAAGAGAAAGAAGAGAAAAAAAAATCTCCTGGATCACCTGTTGAGAGAAAAAGAAGAGAAAACAAGCAAAAAAAAAAACAGAGCAACATACTAAACACAACACGTTAATCTAGCTAAGTGTAAACAGCAGTAAATACTAAATATGGAATGTTGTTGTGTAGCCAGCAGGACCGACAGCGCATAATATGCTTGGAAATAGCAGCCAATAGAGGTGTAGTTTATGTCTATGAACAGTGAACGCCCATGTGCACACCTGTGTGGATCAGCGCGCTTGTATTCAAAAGGTTTCCCCATGTAATGGTCTGCAAGAGGATGTAGAGAGCCATAGCCCTGTCCCCCAGGGCATGAAGCAGGCATGGAGGAGATCCAGGCTCCAGACATCCAGAGGCCCCAAAGTGCGAGAGCCCAAGGAGGACCACCGGAGGTGCCACCCTCCTGGGAAGAGCTGAGGAGAGCCCCAGATGAGGGGTCACCCAGTAGCCACGGAGCAAAAGCCAGAGGGGGCTGCAGTGGTGTGCCCGCCGGCTCTGCCGGCAGCCAGCTGTGCCAGAGTGAACCGAGCCACAGGCCCAGAGGCCGGAGGCCCGAGGGCTCCCTTTGCCCCGGAAGAGGCCTGACCGAGCAACAGGCACCAGGCCCCGCCAAGTAGTCACCAGGAGTGAGCTGGTATATACCTCAGCGCCCAGCCCCGGACACCAAGAACCAAGAACCACCAACGCACCGACCCCTGAGGGCATCAGTTACCGGCAAGGAGTGTGGTGAGGGGAGACAGGCCTTTGGAGGGCCTGGGAGTTCCCAGAGAGGTTAAGTGTAAGACCCGACCTGACATATAAACACAGACAAACAGGCACACACAGACACAAACATGCATTCCCACCCTCATGCACACATATACAAATACTCAGCACTCACCCAACGTAGGGATAGACATACATGGACACTGTACACACAATCACACTCCCCAAACAAACTCTATACCCCAGGTCCAGGTACCCTCACCCCTGGAGGGGGAAACGGCACCTAGACCCAGGAGATGTTACCCTTTCCCCCGGGGTGGAGGCAAGCAGACTGCCCCAGGCTCCGCAGCAGCAGGGAGGCACCGCATCCCAGATCCCAATCGGACGGCCAACACCTCCTCCCAGCCCCCCCACCCCGATGGCCAGCAGAGAAAAGGGGTGTGTGAAGACCCCAAACCCCCCTGCTCTCGCTCATGTGTAGTGTTGCTGCGTGTTGTTCTAAGGTGCATTCAAAACACGGGAGGGCACGGGAGCAGCAGGTGTTAGCACGGCCCCTCCCGAGAACCCTCAATGTCTACATGGATTTAAAATTGAGAGGTGGGGTTGAATACACAGACCGTCCCCTGGACGCCGTTAACGTGCCCACCCTCAAGGCCCTATATGTATGTGTTATGAGAGTGTGAGTAATGTGGATGTCTAAGTTGTGGAATAAAATTGAGGAACGGGTGGCCAGAAGGGGACGGGGACGGGGGGGGGGGCGACGACACACCAAGGTCCTACTTGTGTGGGTGGGTGTGTTGGAGCGGGAAGTGGGAGGCAGCAAGATGCCCCTCCCTGGGGCCAGCTCCCCCGCTGACCCCAGTAGGCACCCCCGTCCTTCGGCACCCACCAAGGCAAGGGAGCCCAGGCCCATCCAGATCGGGGCCTACGGCAGCAGGACCGCCCAGCCCCAGCCCCCACCTGCAGAGTGGACTCTTGCAAGGATGGAACAAATTCCCTGTCAGTTGAAGAGCCCCCTAGTTAGGCCGATGCGCCAGAGGCCCCCTGCGCCAGGGCTGAGCTCCCATGCACCCACCCGCCCACAACCTCGGCAACACACCAACAAGGACCTAAGCCCCCAAGGCCCAGCCAGAGCCCTAGCATGGAGGCGAAGCACCCCCGAACCCCAAGCCCCCACGCCATCATGCTAATTTATTAATAGCTTCATCAACAATCAAACTGTGCAAACAAGCACAGATCATAGAGTGAAGACACTTTAAAAATTAAAAATAAAAGAACAAACTTAAATCAAAATTTAAATCAACCACTTGTTGCTTTTAGCACAATTCTTCTTGGGACACTTACAGTTTTTCAAGGTTTGTGCTGTATCTAAGGGAACGTCTTCTGTGGATTTAAGCTTTCTTGATTCTCTGTCTCTGTCATGTAATCTGAGATGACTCTACAAGAGTAAGTCTGCCTCATCATTTGTTGCAGGACACCTTGCTCCACCTGTAGCTGAGGATTTCTTTATGATTAAGGGTTTATTGTCCAGGGACACCATTAAGCTCTGCAAAGTGAATTTATGAACAGATGCCTTCCTGATGGTAATGTGTAATGTATAAGAAACAGAACATCTAAAGCACCTGAACTATTGTGAACGTCCACCAAAATCAGTCGTCACTTTTGTCTGTACATGGCCTGTCTTTACAAGCCTTTGAGACAAACACAATCAGAGGGAATGAGATGAAAAATAGCCATAAATTTCCTGCTTTCATGCCCTGTTTTTCCAAATTTCCAAGTCCAGCCAAATACTGCTGAAGAGTGCACTGTAGGACCTTACAGAAAAGCATGCTAAGTCCCTATTAAGCTTCCTTGTCATGTTCTATTCTCCATATTGCACTATTCAGTGAGTACCTCCAAGTGTGCCAGCAGTGGAACACTAATCCCTAAATCTCTTCTTGCTGAGATGGTTGCATTTTAATAGCATATTATGAGCGCGCTAATGTATAATTCACAGACTCTGTTGTGGGTCACCATGACAGAAACTGTAATTTTCCCTCCCTAACTTCTCTGTCATTTCTGCAACCTCAACGTTATACTGAAGAATTTTAACAGCATACAGTGCAAGTTTTATCAGCCTCACGAAGCTAGTATTTCAATTTTGGATTTATGTTTGTACACTGTAACAATAATTGATCAAAATAAATTATCAAAGGGGCCAATTTCTATAAATAAAATATCACAGGTGTACAGCCACACGCGCAAACAAAAGCAGCAGCGACGATAAATTTATTAACTCAATCGTTGTTTACTGGGGTTGTTTCATCAGGATTAAGAGGCTCAGATGACATTTCGTTTACTTGAAAATGTTCTGCTGTTTATTGACAACACTCAGTGAAAGATAATGGAGCATCTGCACATGACAAATACAGCTAAATGCTAATGTGATCAACCATGTTGTTGTTGTGCTTTACCGTCTCACCACATCGGCTAGTGATAATTGATTTAAAGGATGTGACATCTAACAACGAAGTTCAATGTTTCCAGCTGCTATCCCGCATTAGCTTTGTCAACAGTTAATTGTCTGCCAGCAAGAGGCGTCACTTACTCATCCTGTGATGGCAATGCAGAGAGAGAACATGTAAATATATATGTGCATACCTGTGCGTGTACATGCACCAGCATACAGTTTAACAAGATCCCAGCCTGCAGCTATGTGACTTGAGTGCATCACATGGCTCAGCATAGATTTTTTTTTTGTGTCATGAACTCTGTGTGGTATATGTGAAAACAATACGAACAAGCAACTTGTGGCTAATGACACCATCAACTCACAGACAAAACTATGGAGGACACGAGTTAGTGAGTCAGACACCTGCCTGTTAAAGAGCAGCACACGAGAAGCAACACAAGAAACAACTGCCACAGTAGTGGTCCCTCTCCAGCTGTGACAAAGGCCTCTTACCACAGCAAGAAACCTTTGAAATAGTTGCCAAATCTCTCCGAATAGCATCGCCCTGCAACAGATCATCTGGCTGTGCCCGGACTGAATCGGCATGGGGCTGCTTTAAATCTACACGTACCGACTCGTATCCAGGACGGGGGCAACTGCTTTCAGCACTAACATAAGAATCACATCACTTAGCTGAGGTGAGGCATGAACAAGACGACACCGAGAAAAAGAAAACCTTCAAACTCAAATATAGTTATGTTTCCATGGCTATTCAGTTCTATTTATAGCCACATGAAAAGCAAGCAGGCACTAATTTTGTGTTTTTAGAAAAGGGATAGCAATGTGACCTTGATTATTCTATTCAGCAGGGTTCAAGAACATCGAGCAATTGTGTGCGTCTGCCTGTATCAGTGATTCAAGGTGAATGTGTGGGAGTATTTTAAGATTTTTCCAGCTTCAGATCATTCATGGAGGCCAAAGACTTAACTACTACAGCTTCAGCCGTCTGTAATACCCGTATTTTAACCCTGATTAAGTGCATGTTACAAATTAGGGAAAGATGACTGAAATCAGATTTTGTCTACTTAGAACTTTTACACCCTTTTTGTGTCACTTCATCTGCATCTTGCAATCGAACCCAGTTGTTGCAAACAAAGGCATTTAATTTTTCTTTTTTAATTTGGATCAACATGCCATCGTTGGTCCATGCCTTAAAGGCACAGCCAATCTCTTAACCACCGGATTTCTGGCTGGCAAACCTGAGGCTCATCACCTAATCAACACCCTGCAGTATATATACACTAGCTCGCAGATTGTTCCTTCAATTGTCGTGGTAGAGAGGAGCCTTTCTTGTTTCCCAAACTCTTGCTCTGATCGCTAGTTTGCTAACCTGCTATCTTTGCGCCATAGGTTTCCTGTGTGAGCCAGCCAAACCTGTGTCAACTCTGTCTGCTGTTTGATTCGACAGCTTGCCAACCCTGCCTGCCACCCTACACGTCTACAGTCTTTGCCAGTGTCAGCCACAGCTGAAAAAGCCTTTTAACTAGACTCTAGGATCATCTTTTTAGTCAGCCAATTCTTGATTCCCAAAACACTGAACATCGTGTTAATCTGGTATTAAAGTATATACATCCAAAAAAAGGTGAATTTTAATTTTTTACCCTTAGTTTGACATGTGTCCTCCTTCTAAGCCACTTCTCACGGGGACCAGAGGGTGAGAAAGGAGCCGAGTCCAAGTTGTCTGCTTCCTTTGCCTTTATGCAGTCACATCGCATGAGCTGTTAATGAATACAAAAATATTTAAAATAAGAACAGGCATTTCCATAAGATAACACAGGTTTGTTTAACAGTAATGCCACTACTGTGATGGTGGCATTACTGTTAGCTGATATACTGACGAACAGTGCATCTAAAGCCTTAAAAGAGGTTCATTGTGTTTCTAATTCACAGTTTTGTAGAGAATTACTGCATATTGCTTGACTGAGGCTCTGCTTATCATTTTTGACCAGGTGGCCTAAACATTAAGAGAGAGTTTCCATAAAGACAGCAACAGAAAGTCTGACAAATGACTTTTCACACAACTTTTACATTCTGTTACAAATCGTAAATATTCTGCAGCACAAATGATGCTGTACGCCAAGGTTTATTAAATTCCTAATGACTTCAGTAGAGCTTTGTTTACTTTGTGCATCTCTAAATCTTCTCCACTGTCTCACAAAGGCAACACACAGCAGATCGAGCCAACACGAAAAGATTTCTTTTCCCTATGGAAGCTCTGCTTTCTAATCATCTGTTTTAAAGGAGTGCCAGTGTTTCTAGAAGTTTTTCATAAGAAATAATGTGATTAAACAGATGTTTTTCAAATGTATTTACTGGCATAGTGTTCATTGGTGTCTGAGGAGTTACAGATTCTCCTTATCCTTGTTATCATAGGTTAAAGCTGAACTGCCCATAACATTTTTATGGGCAGTTCAGTGGGCAAAATGTGGCATAAACCTTGTCAAGGTTCATTGCTTAATTCCAGCTTTACTGCTAGAAATATATACTGCCAGCATGTTAAGACTCTCCTGACCAAATGATGGGTCCGTATGACTAATTAAAGTTGAGGATGGTAATATGGAAATGACTACAGCTGAGCCTAAGCTGAGAACATATTTGCAGACTTTTGAAATCCTAACCAAAGAGTTGGCAGCACACATACATTTTCAAACTTTTGTAGATTTCAGTCATACGCTTATTGAATTTATTTATAAAGCAGACTAAACCACAAAATCAGACATGTCCATATTTTTGTCATATCAAAGAGCAAGCTTGATAAAAGGGTTTCAGTTTGTCAGAGGCTCAGCTGTGATGGGTCAGATGAATCCTGAACAGCTTCACATAAGATCAAGCACGTCAAGTGTAACTTTGCCTTGTTTTGCACATCATGTGTGTGTGTGCGTGTGTGTAAAAGAGAGTCCTTTAGAGAGTCCTATTTCATGATTTCATGCTGACAGCTGAAAAGTTAGGCAGCATCTACAACATATGCTGAACAGAGTTTCATGTCTGGACAAAAATGTGAAGTTTGACTGGTTGTGGTTGTTGTGGACTTTTGGAATCAGATCAAACTCAAATGGCTGAGTTCCTCACATGCCATCCATTCAATTACAGTGAAGCATGCTCCCATTTACAGTACAGCTGAACCTTTTTCTTCATCTCTGCTAGTCTGAGCGTGAACGATTCTCTGCGTTATGAATTAGCCTTGTGATAGACAGGTGACCTCTCCAGGGTGCAGCCCTCCTCTTGGCCTGTTACAGCCGGGATAGTATTCAGGCGATCCACGTGACCCTGAATTGGATGAGTGGTTAAGAAAACGGATGGATGGACTATCTCCTAGTGTGACAAATAGGTCAAGTCATTGTATGCTCTTTGAATTACACATTGTATGAAATGTTTTACATTAATAAACCCTTTCTCTTTTTTCCTGTTATGTAGAGAACAGGACAGTTTATTGTTTTAAGCACACTGCATGAAATGCCAGTGCATGAGTCTAAAAACGCCACAGTTTATTCTTATAATGTTAAGATACACTGTTTCCAACTTGACACCTCTGCTCATTATCTCCATGTCCTACCTCCCACACCTTTATCGTTGTTTTTGTTGCTATATTGAACTGCGTTAGAGAGCTGAACTTGTTTTTGGTGCATCTCTCAGAAAGAGTCCAGTGGATGACGCTTTTAGATATTTAAATACAGTTAGGTAAAAAGAAAGTACAGCCTCTGTCATTTTACATATTATGATATAATACAACCACAATTCCAAAAAAGAGTCGCGAATAAAAACAGAATGCAATGATTTGAAAAGGAACTGGCAGCAATTTACCATCTAATTTCCTTTGGAAACAGTAAGTGTGTACCTAGACAGAACGAGGATGGATAGGTGGATGTGTTTGTATTTTTAAAAAATGATGGTGGTTCTTTATTTATATAGGCAATAGGCAATTTATATTTCATCATTTGCAGGGAATGAGTGAAAATAAGATTGAAAATATCATCAGAAGCTCAAAGAATCCAACGAAAACAAAAAGCATACCTCATCTAGTGATCATGTCCAGATCAAAGCTGTGATTAAGGGTATAAGTGAGCTGCAGGATTTAGTTAGTCTTCAATTTGAGCTGCAAAAACAGCCATTTTCGAGAACACTAGTTTATTAAATATCCTGTGGAGAAAACAATACTGCTATTAGTAAGGCTCTCTCACCTGCCGAAGAACAAAAGCTGCCACGTCAGTGGACTCCCAGTAGGAGGCGTGAAAAAGGTGAGGCAGAGCCACTGTTGGAAACGCAGTCAGCACATCAGGGCAGTACAGAGCATAGTCCAGCCTCTTGGAGCCCCACCAACTACTGGAAACTGAAACATAAACACACATCCTCATACTTAGATGGGGGAACTGAGGTCACTTTAAAAGCTGTGAAAGCTCATCAACTTGAATTAATCTCCAGAAGACAAATGGAAGACGACGGCGTGGCCTTTCTGTCTCTTTGTTTTCCTCCCACTCACTGTTAGCGATGGTGTTTCCAAGTTGGCCCATGGAGCAAATCGACATTTCACTTTCCACACTGGTCACACTGGCTCTACGCCCCCCCTCTTCTCCTCCTCCTTCAGTGTCGGTCTCAGAGGACTGCTGCGAAGTCGGCCCTCCGTGAGTTTGCTCACCTTCCAAAAACACATTTGGGTGACTTTGGATACTGTCTGCTATAGAGGGAGGGGGGAAAGGGAAAATACAAGAACAAATGGAGAGGGAAGAAGAAAGGAAATGCTTTGATTACAACAATTGACTGGTCTGAATCTTTAAATCAATGCTGCTATTTGCCTAATAAGCCAGGTTCTCGCTGTGTATTGACTTGCTTTGCATTTTATAAAGCAAAACCAAAGACAAGCACTATGTATAAGTGTGATAACAGACGAAAAGCTTGTTCCACACTTTGTGGGTTTGAATCAATTTATTAGACTGTATTTGGCATTAGCTTTGGGAGCCAGAAAGCATCTTGCTGTTGGTTCCTGCGGACAAGTAGAATAATTTATCAGGTTGGGTTCCTCGTTTCCCCCAGCAAGGCTCTACACTGCATTTTCCTATTTGTTCTGTCTTAATACTGAAGATCCCAGAGACCTCGTTTCACTAGACATCCCAAACATAACAGTTTTCTCTCACAGACCCTAAAAGAAAAAGCATCATATGATTATTAATTCAGACAGCAGAGAGGCAAAGGCCTATCAGCTCTGTTCATTAGCACATTTATCTTAACAGCTATAAAAGATTCAGGACAAAAGGAGATTGACGCTGAATGTAACAGAGCTTCTACCTGAGAATATTCTCTGACAAGCTGAACAACAGCAGCAAAAGAAAAACAGCTAAAGGCTCATCTCTTTGTTTGAGAATGCTCCCTTGATGTTTTCTGCTTTGACCTATACTATAAAACTTTTTTATCCCTTGAGAGTACTGATTATCCTATTACCGAAGCCATTTTTTATGAAAGTAGAATGGCAACTACAAACCCACCATTACATCTCTATCTCTCTTTCTCTCCTGAGAGCAAATGCTAATCAGAACACATCGTGTCTGGGCTGGTCTTTGATCGGCGCTTCGGATACAGCATGCCCTTCACAGTTTCTTCTATCAGTTTACTTCTACTTGTGCCAAACATAAACATTAACATTACAGATAAACATCTGTGGACATTGTGGATGCCTGCCTCTATTCAGTATCTTCAAATGGCCGTGATGTGTCAAAGTCATTATCCAGAATTTTCAGTTTGTTTCACAGCTTGTTATGCTCACGTTAACCCTTTCTCTGCTGTTGGATGGCTATAAATATGCCAGCAGATGAAGTCCCATGTTGCCTGTTTGGTTTGAGAAGGATGAGCAACTGCAGCAGAATACAGATTAACTGCGGCTCTCAGAAACATGGGGGAGAATCAGCGGTGGTTAACGAATCCTCGCAGTCGAGGCAAAGAATAGTCCGGTCTGTTAGGAAGATGATGAAGAAATCTGACACATACTCTGTACTTATCAGTGCCGGGCATCTGATTGCCAAATTTTCTGTGTCACAGAAATGTGAATATGTGAATATATGTGGGAAGAAAAGACATTTCTAGATGAGAAGGGAAAAATGTAACTGTTCAGTATTTTAGGGGTTTTTTACATGAAGTCTACCAGATTAAAATATAACTTCAATGTTGTGTTACATAAACACATTTGTGTGGTGATGAGCATGTGGGGTCCTGCATTTGTTTGAAAATGCAGTCTTTTAACAGATAACTACTCAAATCTTTGCAGTTCGCATTACTGGACATTGTTTTTACTTATGGCAATCTTTTTTTTTAAGGATATGTACTGGAGATGACACAACGATTCAAAAACAGGATTGTTATCTAACACCCGATTCTATCTAGGACCACAACGAGTGGGATTTAATCTTTAGTTTGCTGTGGAGAGAAATCTTTCATTATCGGTCCCCAACTCAGTAAAAACTGCAAAACAAAAACGCCTAAATGTCACAGTCCTAGGGTTCTGTTCTTTTGTTCTTTTTCTTGTGAACTCATGTTTGAGTTTCATTGTTATTCCAGTTTTTGTATTTTGATTGCTGCTTCGAGTTCTTTTTCAGTATCGCTCTTTGTTTTCGAGTCCCAGCTTTTGTTTATCATTTATATAGGTTTTATTCCCGTCTTCAGTTCATCTTATTCTAACTAGAGTTTCATTTTTTATCGATTTTTGTTGTTATTTTATGGTAGAGCCTATGAAGTTAAATGAATTGCAAAATGTGAGCGCTTGTAGAATAAATGTGAGAACCTGTAGGGAAAAAAAACACACATATTTACCTTCATACCTGTCCTCCTACACAGTGTTGTTTGCAGTTTCAGTTTTTTTTGTCATTTCTTGGCCCTTGTTTTGTCAGAGTATATTTACTGTGCTATCTTCACGTTAGCTCGTTCACTCACAGTATTGTTGTGTTTCCTCATTTCCGTGAGAGTTGTTTGTTTCCCAAACACAAGTCACTGTTATTAGAATCTGTGTCTGATTTTGAGTTGACGCCCTCCCATTGATTGTCTGATTATCCTCATCTGTCTCTCATCACCCAGCTATGTCCATCCCCCTGATTAGCTCTCTCATGTCTCCCCTCAGTCTTGAGCATCTGTGTGCTTTCCCAGTGTGGTGCTTGTTTGTTTCCCTGGAGTTGTAGACTTTTTTAAACTTTGTGTTAAATATACAACATTCACCCAGTAACACAGTTCTTTTCCTATGCCTAGCACTTTATATCTCCTTGCCCAAGGATACGTTGGCATGCCGACTGGAGCAGCCGGGTATGAACCACTAACCCTTTAGTAGATAACAAATTAGTATATAACCTGCTCTACCTGCAGCTAGAGCTACTCCACAGACTTTTGCACCATTACGACTTCTGTTTCCAGCCCAATAAAATGTTGTTTTTTTTACTTCATGACTGAGCATTAGGCCTTGGAAATATCCAATATCTACCCATACTGTACAGGAGTAGGACTTCATATAAATTCTCCTCAGCACAACAAGCCTGATTCTTTGAGGGCACACCAAAGGATTTTCTGTCAGTGACCTGGTGCTAATCACAAGAGGCCAAGATCTAAACAGTAATCAGACAGTTGGTTTAAATGTATTATTTGAGGGGCATAAATTTTGTTTAAATGAAAATTTCCAAAGCTGTACATCAATATCACACAAAAATCCATACACCTTGTGTTTTATAGTGGTAGTGCTCTATTTTCACTTTAATAATTTGGAAGAAAAAAAATTCCTTCCTGTACTTCCTGTCACTACTTTATCATTCATACAGACACAGTTGTATTTAAACTGAGGACATCACATTGATTCAAGTTTCACTGTAGTACTCCTGCTGTAAACCCAATCAAACCTAATCATTTTCTAAGCTTAAACATCACTGTAAAATGTTATGGGGGGGATCTTGTGAAGCTTTACCTCCACTGTCCCCATAACAAAAGTGTTCAAAGTAAGCACACACAAATGCAGACACACTCAACATCCTGCTTTCATTAATGAGACCTGCCCTAAGCCTCTCAGAGGAACCTTCCTCTCTTTCAGTCTATCGAACAATTGCACAGCCCTATCTTTCTTTCACAGCACAATGAGCAAAGAGAGGCAGAAAAGGAGGGGGTGGCACTGACTCTGGCATCATTTTCTGAAACATGCGCATTCACCAAACCACCAAAGATGCGTGCTGAGGAAGAAGAGGGTCATAAAAATCTGCTAGAGTTGCCAGGAAAATGGAGATGGAAGGGGACATACATTTTCCAGCTTTTCTTCCCCCACCCCTTGCTTATATGCATGTCTTTGTGTGCCTAAGTTAAAGCAATAAGAGCAAACAGAGGTTTGATTAAATTACCAGTATTTACATAGAAGGAATTTTAAATAAGTGTGAAGAATGAGTGGTAAAAGAAAGGATGAACAGAGGACTTTGCAAGTGAGGGAGGATGATCCTTAGAAAGTCGTTGTCACAAAAAGACATGAAAAGGGACTTTCAACCCACTCAGCCATTGCAGCGCTCTCAGCCTCCATACTGAACATCTGATTAACAAATACATTTATGGTGAGCTAAAATATACTGCCGTCAACCTTTTACATTAAAACGCCATTAGCTGTGCCATTAATACTGATAAGGATTATTATAATTCCTTTTGCATTTGCTGTTTGGATGATCATATTTCCCATTGGGCTGTTGCTGGAAATCAATAACAAGAGGGCCCATTCTCTGTATATTAGCAGCATTCATCATAATAAAAGCTCTACTGTTGGCGGATGTAGATGTCAAAGTCATACCCACAGGAGCCTGATTTGATTGGCTCTCCATGCCTTCATAACAACTAATTACCATATTACAGAGCAGGAAATGGGTAATGTGAGCGCCGCTGTAACTTCTGTGCGCCTGCACCTGTCTATGGTTTTTGATTTAACACACATCGCAATTTGAGAGCTTCCAAGTCTGATCAACAGAACAAGGATGCAGACCTATAATTAAAACCCACTGTAGCTGCAAGCCAGTGCTGTCTGTGTGCTTTTTACACTTCATCACCTTTATCAGCACTTCTGGCTCTAAGAGGCGTCAAGCATCTCCATTTGTGACCAGCTGGATGCAATTAAATTTTTTTTAAAGAAAAGGAAAAAAAGACCTCAGGGGTTCAAGCATGTGTCAGATATTTCCTTTACATAGGTCTCATTGAAGAATCAGCCATGAGTCCATGTTTAAACAACAAATGATTCAAGGATCTAATGACTGCTTCAATGACTGCTCCAGGATTAGATACAGTAGTTTAGCTAATTAGATTCATTTCAAACAAAGAATAGCCCTACATGGTTCTGTGTTAAGCATTCCCCATTGACACTCGGAGGTTTCTGTAACATAACTGAACCCTCCTTACAGGAAATGAAAAAAATAACCAAATTTCTCACTAATTACTTGGATAGCAATAAGTGCTCAGAGAAATCTGCTCACTATTCAAAAAATGCTTCAGCATGCAGTAGAGTGATATGGGAAACATTATTCTTATATGTAACATATAGTAACTAAAGTGCTAAAAATGTGCTTATTTGTGGTGTTTCTGTCATGGTCCTGAGTCAGTGACCCAGTGTTTTGGATTTTGCATTGTTCGTTTTTATTCTTAGTCTTTGGTTTCATCTTGCTTCATGTATATTAGGATTTGATTTCTGTTTGGTATTTCTATCTCTTAGGTTTTGGTCCCTGTGCTCCTCATGTCTCTGGTCCCTGTACTCAGTGCTCCCTCTGTTTAGTGTCGGTGTCTCTGTACCTGCCCTGGTCCCGCCTTTCCTGTCTAGTTGTCCCTCTCCTTATGTTCCTGATGTATCAGTATCGTGAGTCTGTGTCTGTAAGTTCTGTCTGTGTGTTTCCTGTTTTACTTTAAAGGTCCGTGTCTCAGGTTAGTGTATTCTGTCTTGCTTCCCTTGTCTCGTCTTGGCCAATTAGATTCAGGTGTGTCTCCCTCCTGTGCGCCACTTCCTTGTTACCGAGTGTGTGTATTTAGTGTCTGTGTCTGCTCCTGCTCGTTGTCGTGTCGTACCCTCACCAAGCGGTGTGTTCTGTCTCCCTTGCCGGTTTAGCTTACGTTTGTGTCTCTCAGTTTAGTTCAGTTTGTGTCCAGCAATAAAGCTGTTAAAGCTCACGTCTGCCCTTTTTGAGTCTGCATTTGGGTCCTCCATCCCTGCCTGCGTGCATACAGCCATGACAGTTTCTAATAGCTTATTCCTGTTTTTAATGAAATACAACAATGCTGAAGTCTTTGTTTATTTATTTTTTGTTGCCTGACATGCAACTTCTCACAGGAAAGGACCCACAGAGAGGACAACTGCATTGAAGTTCCAGCCTTCAATCAACAGGCTGTAGCCAAAAGAAGCAAAGGTAATTGGAGAGTATGTATGCTGGGTGAGTAATGAGCTAACTGTACAGCGGTGCAGCAGAACAATCTTCAAAAACATAAAGCAATTTTTTAAAAAGGAATCTCAAAATTAAAACAAGAAATAACAGAAACAGAAACCCAAAACTATGACAGGCAGGGCAGCCAATTTTTGACTGCCATCTCATATGTGCAACAAGACTCGTGTGAGTCACACTTATTGATTTTTATTTTAGTGTAATGCCGAGCATTTCGTCAAATATTTGTCAAAAATCATAAACAAACATGTACATCATCTCTGTTTGTGCACAAAATTGTTTTTTGTTCACTCGTGTCCCAGCTTTTCTAAAGGGGAAACAAGTGTGACACAGAAACTGATAAAATTACATGCATGTGTGGTTCTAAATAAACTGTTTCTGCTCTTTTCTTTCTTAGTAGTATACCACTTTAGGGTTTCTAATAAAAAAGGATAGTTGAAAGCAAAATGGAAATTAATTTTCCCCATAACTGAGTAGACACGTCTGACAAATCTGCTCTTAGTTCAGCATATTTCTAAAGCTTGCACTTCAATAGCAGGGTATACAATTTTCTAAAGCCTCACACCAACCCACAAAGCCTTATCTTCATATCTCTTCCCGTAGGCTGTTAAAACAAGCGATCAGTCCTTGTCCTACTTTCTCTCAGTAATGTAGGTGGATGGAGAGAAAGGGGAACCAGACGATGCATCATAACTGCTGTTAAGAGAGAAGCTTTATGTCTCAAGAGTGGGCTAAAACATGCACCAAATAAATCAGGGACTCATTATGGAGTCCCTACAACCAAGAATCCCAGAGAGATTACAGCAGTGCTGTGCCAGATCTAACAGCTGACTACCTCACATACTGTGACTGATCCTCAGAGAGAAGTGTCAAGCCAATGGTACTCCACCACAAGAAGATAAAGTATAATTACTTGAACCACAGGCTTTAGGGGGCAATTTCGGTTCTGCCTCTATAGGACAAAAACACACAGATGGGATCAAGGCTCTCTGTGTCCTGTATAAATGTAAATGGGAGAACTCACACTGCTAAGTCACTGAGTCTCTCTGTAGTCAGTCTACCCCTGTAATCCAGTCAGAGTAACAGAATTCAAACCAGATTTCATAAAATTAGAAATAGATTAAGCAATGAAATATTCAGGAGCAGCAGTCCTCCCATATCAGCAAATTGATTTCCAGGCTTAAATCACTCAGCCTACCTATGAGCACCGAACGTCCATCTCCAAGAGGGTAGCGTTGGTAGCGTGGCACAGCAAATGGTGGCAACTTGTGGAAGAGAGGCTGCAGTAGCGGCTCCAGTCTAGAAGCTGAAGGATCCGAGGGGTAAAACAGGTTGAAAATCTGAGAGCAGGCTGGACGAAGCTGGCTCACTGAGGGTCAGAAAACACAAATGACAAGCATGACCATAAGAAAGGTTTTCAACCTGAGTCAAGCAAGCCCTTTGGATAAGTGGAGTGATAAAAGCAAAGTGAAAATCAGTTTACCCTAACCCAGTGTAAACTTTGTTATAACGTTTTCATAGAAAAACAACATATTGATTGTATTAAATTTAAAACTACAGTACTTAAATACATGTTTTGCATCATTTCTCCTTCTTACCCTGAACAGCGGGCAGCACAGTGCGTCTCATGGCCAACACTAGGCCCAGCGGGCAGCCCAGCAGGAAGCAGTCCGATACCTCAAAGTCAAATCTGCCTGGGTTCAACACCAGACTAGTACTACTCCCGCCACGCACCTCCGTTCCCTCCTTCATCAAACTGGAAGTTTAAAAAAAAACAGACATAATATACATCATTCATACAGGCAACTCACATTTAACATAATTCAGTACAAGACTAAAATATAATTAGAGTTCCGACATCTAGGATCTGAATACGCAGAAACTGGGGAGCGATGAGCAAACATCCCCCTGGCGCTTAATGCTAAATGCTCGGTTGGTGGAAGGGGTTGAAACAGCAAACAGTGATGGAGCAGCACTGACATCTCAGAGGGGGAGTTGGGAAATTTATAGCTTGAATGGGCCGTCAAATTGGGAGGGAGCGTTTGTTATACCACTCGAAAACAGAAAGACATGTTACATGTGAATGATGTAGTGCAGCCCAATTTGTCTGCCTGATTTAGCTCCATCAACACCACCAATCTTTTTTCCCCTACTAACTGGTTCCGTGGTCTAAGAGTCCAAAGGTGTACAGTGTATGCCCTTCTCTCACCTGTAGTTTTTCCATTTCCCTCTCTTTCCTCTGTCTTTCTGCACATACTTCCATTTATAGGTGTTTGTTTCTGATCTCTGGCTACTTGCCTGAATAATCAAACATGCTCAGTGCTTATTCTCATACAGAAAATAAATAAGAAAAATGTTATTCAAAGTTTCCCTTTAAAGTACACACTTGTATTTTATAAAGAGGACTTATAAGACTCATGTATTTTATATTTCTATACTTTTTTCTCATAAAACATATTGTTCACTGTATCCACACATATCCAGGACACTTTTACGAGTGCTTACAAGCCTTTAATCCCTTTAAAAAATGCAAAAAAAACACCTATATTTACTATGACATGTTTCTATTTCTTTTGGGTTTGTGTGTAGGGGGGTTTCTTGCCCTTCCTCAGATGCAGGGCAGATGGTCCCCCTTTTCAAAGCCTGAGGCTCCTTCCTATTAAAAGAGAGTTTACTGCCTACTGTCAGCAAATGTCCCGCTCAAAGGGAATTGTCATATCTAAATTAATATAAGGTCTCCACCTCAATACGTAAAGTGCCCTGAGATGACTTTTCCTGTTATTTGGTTCCAAAATAAATTGAGCTAAATTGAATTACCATGCTATCTTCACGCTCACATGCACTAATTCACAAGCTCTTCTTTGGCAAAAAATGTTACTGAATTAAGATAGTGCTCATGATTCACAGTAGCTAAATGGAAAATGTGATTAAATGGACAAAAATACACAGTCCATCACTGGTGTGTACATAACATTCAAACGAACACTTCACCCTCTTAACACAGATTAAGGTACATTCATCACTTTTAACATCTCTGCTTTCCATGAAAAATATGAGCAAGTAGGAAATTAATACAAAAAGATCATTTTAATACAGATTTCTGGCGTGTGTGTGCAGGATTCAGCTAACATGATGACAAAAGCTGGCAGTGTAGCAGGGTTACATGTGCAATAAGACAACATTTTAAATGAAAGTAGAGGTAATCCAAAATCTCTCATGGTGAACAGTTGAATGTTGGAGCAGTTGACTTGTGATCCTTTTTCTTTGACCACATTCAAATGTAGGCTTGCATGTTTTAACATTCTGGGGTTGTTGCAAGCCCTGGGCTTAAATGACTCAGCCAGAGCAGCTTTTCACCCGGTCTTCACAGTCTGCATCACACTGACAGTTGTTTGAACAGCCGAGTTGGTCTCAGACAGAACCCACTGCTGCTGAATGACGAGATCCATTTGCTTACCAGCAAGCCAACATTTCCCATCAAGTCCTACACAAAGAGGACGGATTAGCCAACAGTCTCCAGCCATCCTTAAAAGCCAAATCAATAGTGCTTTGATTGCTTTCTGATTCTATTTTTAGCTTTTGTCTGCACACACACACGCACACACACACACGTGCGCACACACACACACACTTGACTTCATTCACAAACAATACACACAAATCTGTATTTACCTGAATTTGCTAATATAAATTCAAACTGCCTTGCAAACATCTGGACACAAAGCATGCCCGTCTTAAATGTAAATGCATCACTCAGCTAAATGAACTCTATATTACTGCATATCCTAAAAATCTGTAAAATAATTAATGGTACTGAAAAACTAATTAATAGCCATACTTGCTGGATATCATGACTTCCATTCAAATTGTTTGCCATGTGCAGTGAGTTTATTGCTTTTATTCTTCCTCCCCTCACCAGTAACGAGTCGCATCAGATGGCCGTCCCTCCCTGAGCCTGGTTCTGCTGGAGGTTTCTTCCCGTTAAAAGGGAATTTTTCCTTCCCACTGTCGCCAAAGTGCTTGTTGATAGGGGGTCATATGAATGTTGGGTTTTTGTCTGTATGTATTATCGTAAGGTCGGCCTTATAATATAAAGCGCCTTGAGGCGATTGTTGTTGTGATTTGGTGCTGTATAAATAAAACTGAATTGAATTGAATCCATGTTACAACTCTAGGCAAACGTAAGAGATGGAGTGTGGCAGTTTGCAAAGAGATTTCAATGATCAGTGGGCCTAAAGATGAAACGTGCAAATTCATTGAAACGTTTTGTGCGAATTTCTAACATTTCTGCACACACATTAGTGAACTACGCCACATCCACATCTTCACTTTGTCTTTGTTTGCAAGAAAATTCATTGCTACAGAAAAGAATTCCTGAAAATTAAAAGAAAGCACTCTTGTTTGTGTGTGATTCATTGAGAATTGTTTACACAGTAGAGGTACCCTTGGGATTTGGATGACTAAAACACTGAATATATATTGTTTAAATACATTTTCATGTTAAATTTATTTCTGCTGTCCATAAGATGCTGGAGTGTGCTGTAGCTCAATGAGTGTTATTTGGCCCTGTTTTTATAGGAAGTGAAACATTGTTTTTGTTGTTTAGTGGCTGTCCCATCCTTTTTTTTTATTTCTCATTGAAGTCGACATTATTGTCAGTATACAAGATAAATCTGACACACATCACATTTGTGGTGGTGTTTTTGTGTGAATGGTTGACATTTTATGAGACCTAATGAGTAATGAACGCATGCTGTGTCATTACTGTACTAAACAGATCTGACACTGATGCCTCCACATCAAGCTAAAGTACCTCTGATTCTGTGATGGGCTAGCCAGCCATTCTCCAAGCAATCTTCACATAATCTCATCTTTTTCTGAGTAGTTTGAATAAATAAGATTTACATATGTTAACAATGTGTTTTGGTGCTTTTTTGTTGGAAATTGTGTCTGTCTACATATCATTGAAACTGATCCAAACAAACAGAGACGTCTATGGTAAAATGAATGGTAAGCATAGCACACCCTCCCGGATTTCCACGTGAGAAATGTCATGATCATTTGTGCATTATCTCAAGGGCAATTTTTAGTCTGGAATATTGCAAACTACAGGGTGAGAGCCATCAAAAGGGCAATTCTCAAATGAGGAATAATGTTCATGCAAGAGGAGATTTAATAAGCCCTCATGGTGACTGTAGGGGAAAAAAAGGCAGACCCAGGCGAGGGGCTTAATCAGGAGTGTAGAAGCAAAACGTGAGAAGGGGCATTGATGTGAACTATGTGGCATAACTGTGAATTGATGAGATCCTATTTTCAGTGTGTCTGCTTAATGGTGTAAGCCTAGTAGAGCATGTGATATGCAATGGGAACACTGGTTGCTTGAACTAAGTCAACATGGCAGTCGTTCCCCCTTCAGGCCCCAGTCATATTCACCCGCAGTTCTCAGTCTCCATCACAAACTGGCTGGCAGAGGTACAAACAGGCTATTTATAGTCCAGCAGACTATAGACAGGTAGAGAGGATGTGCAGTCAAGCTGTAAATATTGATACAGAACAGGGGTGACACAGGGCAAAGTATTCCAGACAAACCTGGAAGAGGGCCAGCACACAACATCTGGTTCATCATATAAAGCTGTAACATTGCTGATCAACAATGGCTGCTCAGCAGATACAGATGTTGAACAATGAATAAAATCATCTTTTATGGTGTATTATTTTTAATATCACAATATTGATGAATGTTATGAAAACAAATAAAGAAAACTAGGGATTAAATTGCTAATGGATTGAAAAAATGATGCAAAAGAAAACAGCAAGTCAAAAAGGGCCTGTCCATTTTCAACATTACCCACAATCTAATACTAATAGATACTATCTTAAAAAAAACACTTGGTTTCACTTTATTAAAGACACTTAATTTCTTTAGTTGTGGGTTAAGTTCTTTTATCCCGTTTCACCTGGAGAAAAAGCTGTGCTGGCCAGTGGACGAGGTGTCTCCATCATAAGAGTCGCTCTGTTTACGGCTGAGTGGTGGGCCGCCCTGGCCTTCGTTGGGAGCGGAGATGTCAATGTTGCTTTTGCTCAGCCTCTTGCTAGAGCTCAAACCCGAGCTGGACTCCCCCAGCAGGCCTGAGTTATCCTGAGAAAAACATGCAACCTACTATAAGACCTCAAGTCACGACAGTGGTTACACCCCAGAAATTACACATAACATGATGGGACTTGATCTGTTTTCCCAGGTGAACAGTTAAATGGAGGAGGAGAAAACTGTCTGCAAGAGTGAGTCTATTAGATGTGAGGGGATCTTAATGGAAAAATAGGGCTGAGAGGAGGGAGGGAGTACAAGGCTGGGATCATGCAAGGCGTAGAACAGGGAAATAACAAGCTGCTTCAGGATGGCAGTTCAGCACAAATGTCATGATGAATATGTTACATGTACACTGCAGGAACTCTAGTCCTCAGGAATATTCAGATCCCCTTGAAATCCAGCATGGAGTATAAATTGTGACCCAAATGTATGACGAAGGCCCAGGGAAACACAGGTATGTAATTTTGATGTTTATTATCATACATGTCCAGAAAGTGTTTTGTTTCATTAGACGGTAATAGTCTTCCCTGTGCATCATCAGTGTCTGTGTCCCTACCTTCAGGCTCTCAGTGCTATTGTTCCTGCTGCTGTTGTTGGGGCTGCCAGGCCTCTGGTGGTTGCTGAAGCACAAGGCGTCAAAGCACAGAACACCACCCACACAGTCGCCCATCAGGCAAACCTGCACAGAAAATATATGATATAGAGACCCACTGCATGAGATTCACTCAGTGATAGTAGAACTGGAGCAATGAATTTAGAAAACAACATATGTTACTGGAACTAGAGGGCATGACGCTGACTTTGTCTTAGTTTCTTATTGTATGCAAACAGAATATTGTAGGTACCACAGAATAACTGCCACAGTATGCCATTAGTAAAAGTTAGTATGCAAGGAATTTTAGTGTTTTGTAATTATGTAGTACATTTATCAGTGGACAGCAATAATAAATGTTGTTATGATATAAAATAGCAGGTAAAAGCTAATAAAATAACAATTTTAAAAAGTTGCTGTACAGCATTATTCTGCAGCTGTTTCACTTCTGTGAGCAACTCCTCAATTTCCCTTGGGTATTGCATTGCCCAAATATTTTTTATGGAGAAAACATTTCCAAGAAAAGCATTCTCAAAGATACAGTTTATGCAATAATTAGAGGCCCCTCCAAGTTATAATTCTCACTCAGGTATATTGGGAATTTGGACAACTAGAATGTCTCCAGTTACATTAGTTTGTTTCAGTTCTGCTAGTCTTTCATTTCCTGCTTTACTTTCTTGCATAGTTGTCTCTGGTTAGTTGTGTCTTGTTTTGAGTTCACAACCTCACTTGCCTCACTGTCTAGATTAAGCTTGGCTGACTCTCATCGCCCTCCTGTTTCCTGTTCCCTGATTACCTCATATGTACATGTAGGCTTATCCTCCTCCATTATTATCTTAGGGTTTGTTTGCATCTCTCTGTATTATTTTTTTAATTCAGTTTCTGTTAGTCTGCCTTTGGTCTTGTATTTTAGGATCTGTCTGCCAATAAATAGGTTTTTGCTAATCGGGCTGCCATGAAGTCCTTTTGTCAGCAAATTGGTTAGTTTATGTACTCCCAGTCAAAAATCTGGACACACTTTGAATTTGTTTTTCTTTTTGTTTTGTTTTTTGTGTGAGTTTAGGTAATACGTCTTTTTTTTCTTGTCAATTAACCAGTATTTAAGCAATTATGTGACTACAAAAGTAGCATCTAGCTCAGCACCAAGCAGTAATACTTGTCACACAAATATCCTTGCACTTTCCTTCTGTATCACTGAATACATCAGTTTTACCAATGCTTGTTTTCAGTGTCTTTTGGAGTTGAAGACATTGCAATTAGTCTGCAGAATTAAACTGAACACATCAATTTATTTTATTTTATTTTCGCATCAGTCTAATGATGTTAAAAATATGCAGTGTTGGAACTTGGTAATTACAACAATAGTAATTACTAGGAGAGAAAATGCTGAGAAAGGATGCCGGGCAGTTTTAGACATAAAGCAGGAGTAGAATAAATTATGAGCTTAAACACAACATCAACAAGCATACAGCATACAGTATTGACACACACACACAAATCAAAGATTAACAGGCACTGACATCACTATCTTTATCGTAATGGTCCTTGCACTGTTTTGAGGATACTGACTGTTAATGTAGATGGCATTGACCATTAGCTACATGTATTTACTATTTGTCATGCACCATGAAGTCCTGAGCATTTTCAATTTTTTACCATATAGTGCTTGAAGAACTAGGGCCCAAATCCAGTGTGTGAATTCAGGTCCACTGTGAACAGCATTCTCACAGATTATTTCCCCATTATGAGATACAGCCCATGACTAAGAGCCTTGTAAGTTGTTATGTATAACTAAAAGAGGAAAATGTGGTCCAATAAACATTCAAGATCTGGTGCTCTCTGAGGGTCTGAGCACCCACAGTTTCCACACATTAGAAAGCCCACTCAAAAGCAATCTTTGCTCCATTGACTTCCATTAAAGGGCCTAAAGCCCATTACTAAATGATGAGAGACAAGAGAGTAGCAGTTCCCCTCGCCTCTCAACGCTTTTCTAAATAGAAGAAGGCACTACAGACCTGACCGCTGAACCCTTGACCGTCTTCTGACTGCAGGAAACTGCGATAGACTTGGTTGGCCCGGTCAATGACGGTCGCCACAGCATCCTGGTAGCGTGGAGAGACAATGGCGAGCAGGGGAAGGGCAGCAAGAGGCAGGTGGTCTACGCTGCTGGACACACAGCTCTCATCATAGCTGTACGGGTTGAGACTGGAGGGGGTGATGGTAGAAGGACAGGAAGGAAGAGTTTAAAGAGGAATAGATGGATGAAGAGCAAGAAGGAAGATTTCATTATTATTTCATACCTTAAAAGGTTTTTTTACCACTTCATAAAACACCAGCGCAATGGATTTTTTAATGTAGAGAACCACTTTTTTTGTTGAGGTTTTGATGTTTGGGGGAGGCCTGAAAAAAAATCAAGACTGATGAAGTCTTTTGGAGCTCAGTGACCTGTCTTCTATTTGTCACTGTTTGTTTCTGCTTCACGACGGGCCTCAAGGACAGCCTAGCTGATTTTTGATAGCTTAAACACAACTTAGTTTTGTCTTATCTGGACTATAGATATAGGAGAGGGTATACAAATAATTTATATACACTGTAGGGATTGGATGAAGATGCTTCTTATAACAGCCGTGTTTATCTCCTTGTCATGTAAGAATAAATGAACAAAAAAGATTAAAAAACAAAGAAGTTAACGATGTCTAAAATCAAAGCATCATCAAGAAAAGTTCCTCCAGTGTTATGTGATTATTCCACATCCATTCATGGCACACGATATCTGAATTTAGCCCAGGTTTTTCAACAAAGCTTGTGTAGGCATAAATGCATTTGTGTGTGGTTATGTGTTTGTGTAGGCAGGCAAGGTGAGAGGTAGAAGAATGTGATCTCTAGAAATAAAAATTATGTAAACAAGCAGCTACAGCAATGAGAGCAGAGTGTGCATTTTTACTGAGCGTGCATGCGTGCACACACAGATCAGACGGAACACTTTTTGTGACAGCATGGGGAAACAGTAAGAGATGGCATTGCCCTGCACTGTCTCCTTGAGCTGCACTTCTGCCACCATCCATCAGCTGCTCTGATTACAGAAAGAACCACCAATGCCACACCAAGGCTGAAATTCTATCAGCAACCACTGATAATTCACAGAAGTTTAAGTTGTGTTTTTTTTTTTTCTTTTTAAGTTTTCATTACATTTTTGACAACAGTTTTTGGGTACATGCAATTGCTCTACTGAGATACAGGTATCAATTATAATGTTATCACTGTTTAATCCAGCCACTACAGATTTTCGGTCCTGTAAATCGGTAAACAGTGTTTTTACAAGCTTTGACACACATCTGTGATATATTTAGCTTTACGCTCCCATGATGTCTGCATATTTTATTTGGCAGATTTTTACACCAGATGTCCTTCTACAACCATGCCCAGTTTCAAACCAGGGATCTTTCACATGTTAACAGTTACACTAGCTTACTATTTTATTTAAGATTTATATAGAGAAATTTAGCTCTTTGTAACTCAGCTTGAAAGCAGGCTTGAAACTCATACATTGAATTTATAAGATAAATGCTTAATTTAACATTGGTTTACGTTATTGTGCAGTTTTTGGACAATTAATCAAAAATGAACACACATAGTAGGCTGGATTTGTGTATGGTATTATGGACTGAATGGGTGAATTGTGATATACAGTTCAAACTGTACATCAGGATGTTGAAATATTAGTCACGTTAAACATGGCATGGTTTCTGGTGCCACACAGGCTCGACAGAGTATTTCAGAAACTGATGATGGACTGGGATTTTCTTGCACAACCATCTCCAGGGTTTAAAGAGATCCAAAAAAGAGAAAATACTCAGTAATTGGCAGGAAAAAATACCTTTTTGATGACAGAGGTCAGAGGAGAATGGCCACACTGGTTTGAGCTAATGGGACGGAAACAGTAACTCACATAACCACTACAACAAAGGTATGTCCATGTTCTGGTGGCTTCTTCTAGCAGGATAATGCACCATGATAAAAAAAAAAACCCTCTAATAATATCAAACTGCTTCCTTGAATATGATATATATATGATCTGTTAATTGTTCTTAAATGACCTTCATAGTAAACTGATCTCAATCCACCTATCTACTTGTGGGATGTGCAGCTGACAAATCTGCAGCATCATGTCAATATGGACCAAAATCCCTGAGGACTGTTTCCAGTACCTCATTGAATCTGTCACAAAGACTTACAGCAGATCTGAAGACAAAAGGAAGTTTAATCCAGTACTAGGAAGCTGTTCCTAATAAAGTGTTGGGTGCGTGTATCTGCAGCAAGAGCAATTCATGTGAGTCCTGGGCTTCCAGCAACACAGCATTCAGCTGTCAGCCAGTCAGATATACAGTGGATAAAGCCACCTCCACAATTCTCATTGTCACATCAAGCACACTTATTCAGCTTGATTTTAAAAGAGAAACTTTGTCGGTAAATTGGTTTGCTTGTTGCAAAAATCCCTTCATTCTCTGCTCATAAAGCCGCATAAAAAATGCACACAACACAAGATGTCTGTGAAGGTTCTCAGTCATCCAGGTCATCGTAGTCAAAGGAGCTTGCAAAGAAAAGCGTCTGGACTTCTTTAAGTTGCTTGAAGACGTTTCACCTCTCATCCGAGAAGCTTCTTCAGTTCTAAGGTCAAATGGTAGAGAGTCCCAGATTTAAACCTAGTGGGAGTATCCCCCCCACAGAGGGACAAAAGGACCCCCTGATGATCCTCTAATCGCCTGAGCCAAGGTGTGAAACTGGGTGTGGGTCCCAATCAGCCAGAGTTTCGGGTGAACTCATTGTGAAACCTGGCCCCACCTTATCATGCGAATTCCTGGGATCAGATGGCCCAGGATGTGAGTGGGCGTTAAGGCGTCTGGGAAGGGATCTCAAAACTGGATTATAGATGGCAGAGAGTTGGTGTCGTAAACCACCGCCTCTGTTCAAAGATGGTCGCTCACAGTGGACATAGAGGGCTTCTTTCACTCCTCTTTCAAACCATCTGTCCTCTCTGTCCAAAATGTGAACATTGGCATCCTCGAAAGAGTGTGCTTTATCCTTAAGATGCAGATGGACTGCTGAGTCTTGTCCTGTGTCCTGTCCCGTCCTCCACAGGACAAGACTCAGCAGTCCATCTGCATCTTAAGGATAAAGGACACTCTTTCACACAACACACACAACACAACACAAGAGTTTCACAAGAAAAACCACAGATGTGCCCCTGATTGGTGTTGAAATACCCCCTGTTGAGCCCTTTCTCCTTATTTGGCAAGTCAAGTTCACATTAAGTCATTTTAAGTTCACATTAAATATCGAGTAGGCACAGCTGAGAAAAAAAGAGGAATATGAGAGGAACAACAATGACTTCAGAATCACCTCTGTGATGGATCGGGAGAATTATGTGTTGCAAACTAAGAATATTTAAATCAAATAAAACCAGTGTATTTGTATATGTAGTGTAAACCAGATTTGAACCGTGAACTTCTCTTAGCTTAACTCCTTCTCCTCCTAGCTACATGTCAAAATATGCATACAGCTTTTATTGTTATTGAGAACTCTGGCGTGCTCTTATTTAGATGCACAAGGTAAACAAATTAAAAATTCAATGCATTTTGATCAAAATGCATTGAAAGTTCTTGTTTTTCATGAAAAGTTGAAAACATCTAATCGGTGAGTAGAAGATGAAACCAGAAAAGAAGTGCATCTTCCTGCCTGATATTCAGCAACTGACCAGAGTTGCCACACCCATTGAAATGTCTGCAAATTATGACTGCTAACAGTTCACACGATCTACGAGTAAAGTCAGATACAGGGAAAACCAACTGCCTGCAAGTGAGGCGTCCCTTACATTTGCCTTTGTAACAGCTTTGCTCACAATATAATTGCCATGTTTGAACTTATATATATTATAACTCAAAGAACAGTAGTTTGTCAGATTTTAAAGAGTTCCACAAAACACTACACATCTTCCAAATTCATGCCCAACAACAATATCGCTGAGTAGATGTACAGAAAAATGTGACAGTGCAGTGTGAAGGAAAGTGACTGGAGTTGTCAGGGGTTTTCTTTCTTACAATTCTAAGTTATAGAACTAAATCAGTGCTTATGTGTTTTACCTGTTATGTTTCCAGAAGTTTTGCTAATAGCACTTTTCCACTCTGATGTGTAACTGACAGCAGATCTTCTAAGACTATTCACCCTGCAGTGTATGAACTCTGCTCTTAGGGCAGCTTTCTGAGAGTGTTTCAACACCTCAAGCTGCTTTCATGCAGATTGTAAAAAAAAGAGAGAGAGAGAGAAAAGAGAGAGAACGATAGAGGGGAAAAAAAAAGAAAGAAATCCTTTGTAATGTATTCGCTGTTGCTGGAATGGTGCAGCTTCCTGCATAACAACAGTGTCACTCCCTCTACAGAGGCCGCTGTGAAATATTCAGTTCAGGCAACTGCAGCACAGAAATGTCAGGATATTACTCAGGAGCAAGGCTTGTTGTGCAAAAACAGAAGAAGCAGAAGAAGAACTAAAAAAAAAAAAAAATTGAATCAACATAAATTGTTTATCCACTGCTTGTTTATTGAGCTTTGGAGCTGAGAGAAAAGAATTCCCAACATCCCAGCTAAGTACCACTGTGGGTTTGGTCGAAGCCTTGTAGGGCCCTGATCTTATTAAAGTCATGTTAACAGATGTTCCTCTCATACACTCACAAAACACACTTGCTTTTGGAGAAATGCAAAAAAACCCTGCGATTAATATTCCAAACACAACTCTACCTCTGAAGAGGTTTCACAAGTCACACGACAGGAACAGAGGTTTTACACCTGCTGCACTGCTCCACAAATGTCAGGTGAGACACTCATTATTTGTGTTGTATAATTACTTGATTATGCAAGCGCTTGTTAGTATTAATACCATGGAACAGCCACTGTTTTACATTAGAAAGAGTGCACAAATAGGATTTGTTTGTATGCGCATGAACCAGACTCTTCTCTATTTTATAAAAACATCCTTGAAGGCTGCAGGTTATTCTCTGCACAACATAAAATTCTTCTAATTAATGTCAAGCAATTACTACAATCTTTTTTAAGACAAACATGTGCTTTGAAACAGGGTTTTGCTATCAGACCATCCAAATCCGATCTGTATTTATTGGCTCTAATTAATCATAAAAATGATTTGATTTCCTTTCCGATGTTGGTGATCAATAAAAACAGAGCGGTGATATTATATTTGTAATCTGGATTTTACAGTTCAGTATAGTGGTGGATTTAGACTCTTAATTAAGAGCCTAATGTAATATAGCAGACCACAGGAATGATGAACTTGGCATCAATCAAACAGCAATGAGATGGCTGATAATTCAAATGTACCACTTGGGAGGCTTTTTGCTCCTCAAAAGCGACGCACCAGCATCTCCCTGACTGACAGACGAGCGTGCCTCATGTCGCTGTGACGTTTCTTCCACCATTATTTAAATTCATGAGTCATGCACTCACGAGCAGCGGCATTTACCTCGTTCAAATCTCCGAGCTCACGTTCAAAAAATGTCAGCTAAGAATATACGAACATATACGTAATATCTGCATGTAATGAAAGCGCATGACTCTGAAGACTCCCATAACAGGAAGCATTTTTTTTAAATGGGTAACATCATCTTCATATCAGCTGTAAGGTTATCCTTTACATTCGAAGTGAGAGAGGGTTTTTCCTTTGCCTGTGATTGCCATGTTAAGTTACTTAGTGTCACTTAAAGGCAGGGTAATTACAATACCCTGCTATATGTACTGAAGTCTTCCTCGACAGTGCATAGTAATGTGATGATGCGATGATGAAGAGCTCCACGAACAAAGCGCGGAGACGATAAAGCCAAGTAAGCCAATTAAATCTCGAACCAGCCTCATCGCACACAGCATAACCTTGAGACAGACTTTGTTATGCTGCCCTTCAAACCTGTCGCTTCTCGCCACATAACGGCAAACTGAAAAACTCTGAAGTCACTCAGATTTCCTGCCTAATTGCTCTCCCAATTTCTTAATGCCTGGCTTAGCACTGCATAGCATTTATGCCATTAACATGAACAGCAGCAGCACTCTGCTGAGCCTTATTAATTAAAGAGAGGGGGCATGGAAAGAGTATTGGCATGTCCTCAGTCACCAACGGCCAGAATAATGAGCTTCTACCCACCAAACAGAGGTCATTCTCCCTGGAGACGGACAAGTCAAAATCCTTGCAGCTGCCCTCGTTTGGCCTGAACACTGATGGGTGTACAGTGGCACTGAATACATTATATTTTACTCTCCTGCTGCTCAGATTTTAAAATCTGAGATGCTTCTATTTAAATTGAGGCTGCAGAGGAAATCAATTTGGGAGCATTTGTGTTGTTGCTGTTAATTGGATGTGCCATGGTGCTGTAATATACATTCAGAGAGCTTTCCCAACTCGTTCCGTGTGGGATGTTTTTTTTCCAACTGTGTTTATGGATTACGCATGTGTTTCTGTGACGCTCTGTTCCTCGTCAGCACTCCCAGGTATGTTCATTAGTACAGTGGAGCTAATAATAACTGCTCTGAGCCTTGTGGGACACAGTAGCTCTTGTACACACAGCAACAAGAAAACTGAAAAACATGTTTATTCTCTATGGGAACCTTATATGGTACACAAGGAACTACCAAACGGAGCCCAAGGTTTGTTTGTTTACGTGAAAGTTTCTCTTTGAGGCGCTAAGAGGTTTTGCCACCTCCACTCCATGGTGTGATTTTCAGCCAAGCTGTTACCCAGAATGAGAACAAATTACCCACACTGCAGTAATTCCTTTCTGTGTGGCTTATTCCTAAGATGTTTATATTGGCATCCAAATAAATGAGACTCCAAACACCCACAAGTTCAGCACTATCATTAGAGAAAACACTGTTAAATGACAAAAGTGCAGTTGACTAAGTGCTGTGCCTTCATGTTTGTAGGCATGCATTAATCCCTACTGACCACACATATTGTGAGAGTATGTTAAAGACCTAGAGCCATCTGCCCAAAATAAAGTTTTATATATTTTCACTGCAGATCAGAAATACATATCAACTTCAAACTGCTATCAGGCAATTGTAAAAAAGATTCAGATAAACCACTGCAGATGTATGTTTCAGTATCTGGTTTGCCTACATTAAAGGACTGACAAGTTGATTTTTGTCATTTGCATTTAGCATTTAGTGTGTATTAGTCATACTGACATGTGTTATGGTAAAAACACAACAGGTTAAACTATAAAACAGTTTAACAGTGAATGAATGAATAAATTGAAAGGTACATAAAAGTAGGGAATTACTATTATTATTTATATCAATAGCAATATATTTGTCCAATCTAATCCTGTAAGGTACTACAGGTACTGACGAATAAAGACCATACCTGTAAAGCTAATCTTTTCTCACTATACAAATACATGAACTTTGACGCAAAAAGTGTAGTTTCTCAGTGTCTTCTCTCCCCATGACAGCGAGAGCAGCAGGGTGTACTACAAAGCAAGATCACTGGCTTAGTGAGCCATGTAGACCTTAAAAGCCAGAGTTTCACCTGGCTGGATCACCATGGTAACTCAATACATAACCTAGTCCAAAACAGGTGATGTTCAGAGTTTCTGTTTGAAATGGGCTGGAACCTTTTTTTAGTTTATTAACAGTAGGATTTGCAATAAATAAAGTGTGACATAGATTCCCTGCTTCGGTTTCAGCAGCACATACTGTGTGTTTTACATTGTCTCTGGAATTTCCATGTATTCAGCTGGTGACCCAGTAAGTGGATACATTTTTATGTTTGTCTTTTTAAATCTGCTGCTGAGCCTTCTTTTGTCATTCTGCTGGAAAAGCAGCTAGAGCACAAATTAGAAACTACAAAAACATTTGCTGCGACGGAATATTAGGGGCACATTAGGGGAAAAGAATATTGTTGATCATTTTGAGAATAAAGTCAAAATTTCAAGATTAAAGTCGAAAATGTATTTTGAGATGTGAAGATTGCCGTTACTGTTTCACAACAAACTGCCATGGCTGCTATACCCTTTACAAAACCTTGTTTAAATGAGTTGGTGAAACAAACTGATCAGCCACCTTGTGATAAGACATACATCCTCTGTATTGCACCAGGATGTCACCATTGATAACCTTTCATCTGTCCATTTCAAGCCATTCCCTTTTGTGATAATCCACTCGTCTGCATTTGTGTTTTTCTGCCTGACCACAAGCATCTTTTCAAAACCGATTCTGAAGTACGATTTCATTGACTCAGAGGGTACAGTAGCCATGGCAGTTTGTCTTGAAACAACAACTGTAATCTCCATATTTTGACTTTTTTCTCAAAACTGAATTACGATTTTAATCTTGAAACTTCAAATTTATTCTCAAAACATTTATTTTTCTTAATGTGGCACTAATACTCCTTCCTAATTTGCAAGCTGTTGGATCAACAGGATAAATTTTACTTTGATCTGACAGCAAACTAAAGATTTTCACATCTCCTGTATTTGGCAATGAGACAAAGTTGGAAATGAACACACTGAGTAACCTTTAATGTTTGTGTGTCTGCAGTCTTAATCTCTCATGTTAGAAATAAACAGCAGCACACATAAGAATAATAACTATTTATTTCACCTGCACTTGTAATGATCTAATCAAAAGGTTAATGATTTTTTTAGGAGTATTACTATCTTGTATTATTTTGCAGCAGCAGCATCGGATTTTACTGTTATTTTTCTAGATCTTTAGAGAGCTCTATCACCGGTTCTTCAGATGATGCATCTGAATGGAGCAAGTAAACAATAAAATAACAAAGAATAAATGTATGACACATGAATAATCCTAAATGTATTGGTATGTGTGCGTAAATTGTTTCTTTAGTTATACATTTCTCCATCTCTTAATTTTATTTAATCATTTATTTATCTCCCAGCAAAACAGCTTTGGTTGACACACTGTTGCAATAAGAATTGTTTTTAAGCAAAATTTCATGCGTGCCTGTGTGTCCACACGCTTTCAATTACAGACAATCGAGACACGCAGCCATATAACTCAGTTCCGCTCAACTGCAATGGGAAACTGTTGTCATGAATATTTTATCTCTGGATGTGGTGAAAGCAAAGCAGACGTCAAGCTGCTGAGCAGCTACACAACTCAAATCTCTTTACACTTGTCTTGCTTCCAGTCTGTACCTCTCTCCAGCTAGCATCAATCACAACGCCAAACAGAAGCCTCGACTTGACTGCTAAACACATTCTTTCAGCCACGGTGATTAGTGACAAGTCAAACAAAAAATATCCTCGGCATATAATTGGGGAGCCGTGAAAACAAAGTGACGCTGTCAGAGGCAAAACTGTTGACCACTGGGACATGTGACATTAAATGTAAAATGAAATTATTAGTTACGCTTAAGCAGCCGTCTGAAAAGACAGCAGTTCAGACTAAGGAAGGAGAAAGTCATGCTTTTGCCGCCTATATCTCCTAAACACCATCCAGCAGCTTTCCATCAATTTCAATTGCAAGGAATAAGAGCTGTGAGTGTTTATGGAGATGTTTAATATATCATAAAGAAAGACTCATCTGCTAACTTCTGTTCATTACCATGTTAATATAACAATGTCTACAATTAACCCCGCCCCCTTGAAACTGAAACCTGAATGCAAAGTAACAGTAGCTAATTAACCAAACAGATCATTGCTTGGAGAGGCCTTAGAGGAAACTGTATGAAGTCATTTAAGCATTAATTTTATCCACTAAGAAGACACCTCTAGTATTAAAGGGGAGCTTTAACAATTAGAAGCAGCATTTAAAAAGTTTAGGGGTTATATTTTCTACATGATCACATGCTTATGGGGCCTGAGAAATGCCCTGAGCATGCTAATTAAGACAGCAGTGTGGCTGACCTTCACCACCTGAGCAGCACTGGGCATTAATTCCTGCAGACATGCACATTCTTCAAGCATCTTCTTCAAAAACACAGAATTAATTGCTCCTTCATTGTAATTGAAGCTTTCAATCAAAATAGGAAGAAATTAATATAAAAAGCTACAGAAACAGGACAATTACCTTATGGAGCACTTGGCTTTTTCCCTTTGTTTTCCTTGTCAAAAGAACCGAGCTGGAATGCAGCTTACTACGGGCAACAATTTACAATGTGACAGCCTGAAACTGCTCAGCGTCATGCCTCATAATCATTGACTTAATCATCAGCTGACAAGTGAAATCACAGACTCCTAACACTCTCCAACACACTTAACTCCCGTGTGTAAACTTGGGCAGGTTGTGAGAGTAAGCCATGTTAGCTGTCATTCATTTTTTAAATATGGAAAGTGGACCATGAGTGTTCATGTCTCAGTCATAGTCCATCCAAATGTTTACGCATGTGAAAGAAAGAAAGTTAATGCAATAGCATTAGCATTAACTTTTCTTCAAGTTACATATCATTGATATGAGGAACTTTGGTTTATTAGTGTGTCAGTGACATCTTTCATTTATTCACTAGAGTATGGGTGTGTAGTGATATTAAACATGTGACCCAATATCAGCTGTTCAGGAAACTTGTGGGTGAAGCAAGAAGACAAAACTAAATAAACTGACTATCTGCTAATATTTATACTAATTTTACTTTTGAAATGTAAATTTTAAAGGTGTTCCAACTCATTCTAATGCCTAATGCACTGACAAGCACAGGACCTTTCACAGAGTTGTCATTGATTTACAGTCTGCAGCGACAGAATCAACAAAATAGCTGATTATAAAATCCGGTGTCACTTTTCCCACAGTGTTCATCCATTCTACTTAACTTCATATCATTTTAGATACTTCATATCACACTAAGGTGTTTATCAGAGCTGCCTGAGGCCACTAGTTCATGTTGTCCTCCCATCCAAGCAGCAGAAGGCACATTATTCTATTTAAGGTGTGAAAGGCTGTGTTTCCACATAATTTATTTCTGACAAGAAATTGTACTGGCAACTGAAAAATTCTGGTTCACTGAAAGGGATAACCCTAGGAGTTCTTAAAAGTGCCTTAGCAAGGTCTGGGTCACACGGAGCGTGAACGACAGCTTTTATTCTCATTCAGTTGTGAAATTCGCTGCACGGGCGAACATCACTCTTTCCAAAAATATCTCCTCATTTGATACTTGACTTCAGCTAATATTTTGGCATATTTTTTTTCCTCAGTCTTTAATTTTCGGTAGATCTGGAAGCGGTGAAGGCCACAGCACATGATTCACACCATTTTCACATTTATCAAACTATTCACCATGCCTCTGTGCCTTTCTCCAGTTATGTTTTGCCATTGATCTGTCACCTGTGTGGCTAAATATGAATGAAAGAGAATTAAATCATCTGGATTTTATCCAGGTATGCAACACTTTAAAATGTCAAGAGTACATGAGGGCGTGTGGTTTAGCATCAGCACTTACTTGGACACCAGAGAGAAGGCTTCAGCACATACAGCTGGACATGGCACCAGCTTGATCATCACGTGTTCGGCAGCAGCTTGGAAATGTGCCCGCGTAACCTTGTCGAGCACCGAGGCCAACGTGGCCACATCGCCAGCTTTTGTGCTGGGATCTCCGCCCACTGTGTCCAAGATGTTTCCCCCATGCACCACAAGTATTAGCACATGGGTCTTACATTTTCTCTGCAAGGGTGTTGAAAAGGGACACGTTAAACAAGGGAGTGAAAGGGAGAGAAAAAATAAGGGCAACATGTTGTGAAAGGGATGAGTACTCCTCCATGTTATTGGCTACTAGTGAACAGAGGCTGTTTTGTAATGGTCCTACCTCTGTATCGTCCACTCCTTCAATGCTGCTCTGAGGGGCACAGCGTGGACCTCCCAGCTGGTACAGACCCTCTGTATTGCATGAGTAAAGTATAGGGGCAGGAAGTAGCAGCAAGGGAGAACGAAGGAAGGAACAGAGACAGAGAAAAGGAAAGAATGGGTCACGGCAGGAGATACTTCAGCCAGACACACTAATAACAAAAGCATAAATGGATATTGATTAGTGAATATGGTCAACATTACGAAAGCCTCTTCATCTCTCTGTATTTTGACTTCAAACTGTGCAGTGGTTCAATATGCCCTGAGGCTCAAATAAAACAAGCATGAGATTCAGAGATCAGTACCAAACAGCAGTAGTTTTTTCTGTGGCAGCATCTACAGCAAAGCATCACGTGAGACGCAAAAAGAAAGATGAGGGCACAGTTTTTGTTTTGTTTTTTTAATATCCACCAGTATCTCTCCCTCCCTTTTGAAGGTGCAGCATTTCTTTGGAACCTGGCCAAACTCATTACCCTCTCCGGAAGCCTCTGCATGCTGTGTCATCCTATTCCTGAGCTCTCTCCTGTCTCTCTATTTTCTCTCTGCCGGCTTAAGGCGCAGCTCTGTGCTTTGCTCGCTCACTCGCTCGTTGTTTATTTGGGCCCCTCGTCTGGGACTGACTGTCATGGGAGGCTCACAGACTCATGCACCGTCGGCTTCCTTCTACCCAGTTCCCAGCCCACAGCTTGCCTCCAACTGCCTGCTTGTCTAGAACAGATCAGCACACACAGGGGACTCAGCATACTGCACTATTTTAGTCACAAAGTAACAGGAAATCAATGGAGTAAGTTTTTTGGTTTTTTTTTACTGAAATAGGAAAGTAGGGTAGAAAAGTTCTTCCAAAAACCTTGAAGTATTTTAGCGTGCAAACACTGCCGAAGAGCAAAATGTTGTGGAAATTGACAGCAAATACAAAACCTCAGCTGCTTGACAAGATGATGGCTGTATCTACTTTTTGATTATTCATTAATGTGTCAAACATGAGGCCACTGATATAACAACAGGTGAAGAGTGAAGAACAGTCTGGATTCAAACCGAGAACTTTCTTGCTTTATTGTCCGCACAAAATGATTAAAATAAGAATAAACTGTTGGCTTTTCAGTTTCCCCAACCATTAGCACCATTAACATGTCAAACAAGCACATAAAGCTACCGACACAATTCTCAACAGCTTTTGTCTTTATTTAAATCCATCATTTTAAGCTTTGAAAAACTGTTTTGTTTTCAAGACATGCATGTGTCTTAATAAAATTATGAACACCATTTAATTAATGGAACTATTTGTATTTAACATATTACTGTGAAAGCTGGTTGAAGTCCGGACGGAGACACAAATTGAGGCTGTGTCAAGAAGGGGATCCAGAATAAAACTCTGCCAGGTCAAACATTTGGAGGTACTATGGCAAGAGAGTGACTCACAAAGTGACATGAATAAACCAAAACCAAACTTTTATTACACAGAAAGAAGTAATCACAAATAGTACAAAAAGTCCAGAACATACATTTTAAATTTTCAACAAATACAACCACAAAGACAGAGGAGGGGATATAACCAGAGAGCCAGACACCAGGAAAACTGACGCTATAAACACAACAAAGACTAATCGGGGGAATGGAAATACCTGGGATACAAGAACCAGCAAAAAACTAATCAAGGACAATGAGACAAGAAAAGTAAAAGTAAAAAGAAGATACAAGAGACAAGTCAAATCAAAGCTAAGGCTCTAAGGTAAAAATGAAAAGCAAACAAAAAATTCTCAGAAACAGCCAGAAAACTCAAAATAACCCAAAAACCTACAAACCGTAACAATTATGCCTGATAGACGCAGACCAGAAATCTTCCAGTTTAAACTTTTTTTGGTTCGCTTGAGAGAAATGATGGAAAAACTTTAAGAGTAATGACTCACAAAATGCTCTACACTCACTTTCAGCAAATAAAACCTGAAGACATCTTTTAAGGTGAAACCACTCGAAAAATCTGACCATAGACACACTAACAGAATCACTTGGAACAGTGTGCGAGAAATGAAAATCTTGAGTGAAACCTGGAGAAATTGGAGCAGTACCAAAAAGCGGAAAGCTGAAATAGGTTTCATTACATGTTCGCAGAATAATATTACTGTGGCTGAATGAGTGACATAAGATTAATTTGGCTTGGAGAAAAGGAAATGTTGCAGTGACATCCAAAGCAGTTTAGATTTTTGATGTCCTAAAAAGAATAAAGCCAGCGGATCCTGATTCTCTCGTATCATTTACTGATTAAACTAGATAGGACAATGACAATGCATCCAAAAAATGCCAGTATAAATAAAACCTACATCTGAAACATGAAAAATGAACTGGCTGCCAATGGGCAGCAAACAGCTGCATTCATCAGGTTGTAAAGAGAAAGACGAAGGAAAGATCAGAGCTTCACTCCTCACCTCGTCATTTGTGAAAACAGCACACATGCTGCGCTCCTCCTGGCTTCAACATTAAGTGAGGCATTTGTCTGATATGGGTGCAAACTGGCAAAATCATGTTTCTATTGACGCAGCTCAGTGGTATAAACTTGCCTTCCTGTGGCTAAAGCTAAACCATTTTCTTCTGCGGGGGTGGGGGGATTCTTACCATCTGCGTTTCTTTTTCATTTTCTTGTGTTTCTTCTCTCAGACGTCTGAGTCCTCCCGGTCAATATGGGCTTTATGAAGCACATATTGATCTAACCTAGAAAGCACCCAGTGGGAAGTTGACAGTGCCCTAGTTCAGTGGCATCGTGGCCATTTCCAGTGGCTCTAAGCCCAGGCAGGCACACACTAACAGCAGGCGAACAGAGTGCGTCAATGCATCTGTTGTCATACTGAGATATTTCATAAGTTATCTATGAGAGACGGAAAGGAAAATTGAGGGTTGCGAAGATGAGAACAGCTCTACAGAAAAAATCTCCAAGAGCTGAAAGTGAAAGGTTGAAAATAGTGACATATTGATCTCTGTCAGGATGCCCCTTGTGTGTCATTCTGTCAGTGTAACTATGATTTAAAATGTCATTGTCTATAAAATGGTGGCTTCTTTTTGTCTCATTTATCACCTTGGATTTAGCAGATGGAAGGAAAACAAAAGCAGCAGGATGAGACTAACTTCCAGACAACAGAGTTATAGCTTCCCCAGGGTCTATGAAAATGGCAAAACGCACTCAAAGTTTCCTGTCTGTTGGAGTGTGATTCAATTCATTAGAGTTCATGTATCGTGGTGAATTATCTGTGTTCCTGCAAAGACGCGAACAGAAAACAGCAGCATTTTTCCTTCCCATCTTTGATTGAACAAGATACACTATAGACTCAAGCAGCAAGACAAAATGTGTGATACAGAGCAAAGCTGCATGATGTACTAAACAGGTGTGGGAGAATAATCCACAAAGAGTGTATTAAAAAACAAACATTTAACTTAAACTTGCAAGTGCATTTTCAACATAAAACCTACACTGACGTATTATGACTGCATAGAATCTTTAGGGTGAATGTTGCAGGCGGTATAACGTTCGGCACAGCATCGCTAGACTCTTTCACGTCTCTGTCACATATTCTCACTGTGAACCTGCCCTCACCTGTGAAGAGAATGGGTTACATGTTGCACACCTGCCAGGTCTGGTGTTCTCTAGCGAATGCCAATCGAGCTGGATGATACATGGCTGTGTGAGCAGTCCGACTAAACTGATTTTAGCCGTTTAGTCAGAAAGATGGACATGAATAGCCGAGTGGAGGTCATGTTGGGGTGGCTGTAGCGTAGAGCAGGTCACCTACTAACTGCAAGGTTGGTGGTTTAATCCCTGTCTGCTCCAGTCTGCATGCCAAATATCATTGGGTGACCCCATGTGATGCATCCATTGTAGTATGAATGTGTGTGAATGTTAAATGGGTGAATGAGGCAGTTGTCTAAAGCGCTTTGAGTACTCAGAGTAGAAAAGCGGTATATGAGAACCAGTCCTTTAACCATTTATCATGTTGTAGGCCTCCGTCAGTGCTCCTCCTGTTTCCCCTCACATAAAGGAGCTGCTTGCTGGAGCCCTTCTACGGCCTTGTCCAGCTCATCTCATGTAATATTTCTTCGAAACTCTTGAAACTGTGCTGGGAGACACAGCTGAACCTCTTGCAACGGCACGTATGAATGTGCCATCCTGGAAAAGCTAGAGTACCTGTGCGACCTGAATGAACTGCATGTACCATCTCATACTACCAATAGCTACAAGAACACTAGCAGAAAAAACACCTGTAGCCCAAAACCTATAAAATCCTGCCCTTCATGGCCGCCTATCTTGTTGCTTCTCCCTGTTATCACTTTCATTTGCACCAGAGCAGCAGAAACCGATTCATCCTTCGGTGATCTGGGTCAGTCTTCCTAAGTTTAAATGACTTTGTGTTCTACTGCGATGGTCGAACGTTCCCTGGACTTTTGAGGAGTGTAATTATTTGAAAATGAATAAAAAATGATACATAAAAATGTCAGATGTCAAATATGAAAATGTAAATTGAAAAGCTTGATGGAAGGGTATTTTTTCTGAAAAAAAAAAAAAATGCTCTTAAATAAAGAATACCATCCAGAGAAGCTGTGCTGCTGGTTGGTGGCATTTATTTGTTATCACTGGAGTTGGTTGTGTGCCTCACAAGATACAGATTTCAACTTATTCAGGACGCAGCTGCTCAAATTCTACCCAAGATTTGAAGAAAAAAAGGATCATGTCACTCCAGTTACTCCATAACCTCTGCTGGCTATGAACTGCTTTCAGAAAACATTTTAGGATTTTCCTCCTGGTAGATAACGCTTTTGATATCTTTCTTTCTCTCAGTCTACATTGTTAATAGACCCATCAGGTCACAAGATGTTTCTCTCCTTCACAGATCCAAATCATTTCAACATTTTTTTGTGGCAAAATTTAAGCTGCTGAGAGAGACATTTATATACATGAGGCAAATAAATCATGCGTAACTTTGTAAGTTCTCACTATGTGTTTATTTGGATGAATGCTGTCTCGTAACTGGGTAAACAAGCCCCTCTGACCTCTGGCACAGTATAGGCGTGCTAACAAACTCAGCCATCTGTTCAGCGCCGCTGGCATCAGGGTCTGCTTTGTTGCCCTACTGAGAAAATACTCGAGGGGACCCCACCAGTCCTGCTGCATGACAAACCTGCTGACCGAACACATCAGCATACACACGCGCACATCCCATACGACTGTGCAGTTTATATACACTGACTGCAACCATCAAATGCACTCAGCTGCTCCCAATCTACATGACATGGCTGCTGTACAGCAACACACGCTAACGCAGAAATCTACAGCACACAGAAGTGAGGACGGAGAGGCAACTTAGTACTCACAACAAAACCCAAGCGTAGGAGACTTTGAATTCTCTGAATATAATCTACTTATTATTCTGCTTAGAATTTGCATTTGTATTATTCTGCCAAATCCAAAGGAAAAAAAGTTTACAAATATACCCAGAAATATATCGAAATATACTGATAATGAGCAGCATTGAAGACCAGTAAACAAGTCCACGACTAGTGGGACAAATCTAAGTACTATGTGTACTTTAGGCATGTGCATATACACTGGATCCATAAGTATTTGATCAATGACACTTTCTGCCTCTGTACATTACCACAGTGGACTTTCTAGTACAGGGTTGGACTCCCTTTACATTCAGAACTGCCTTAATTTTTCATGGTATGGATTCAATAAAGTGCTGGAAACATTCCTCGGAGATTTTAGTTCATACTGACATGACAGCACCATACAGTTACTGCAGATTTGTCAGCTGATTATCCCAAAAGTTCCCCATTGGATTCCGATCTGGTGACTGTGGAGGCCATTTTAGTACAGTGGACTCACCATCATGTGACTTGGTGCATTATCCTGCTTGAAGCAGCCATCAAAATATGGCACGGTGGTCATAAAGAGATGAATGTGGTCAGCAACAATACTCAGGTAGGCTGTGGTGTTTAAACAATGCTTAGTTGGTACTAAAGGGCCCAAAGTGTGCCAAGAAAATATCCCCACACTATTACACCATCAGCAGCTTGAGCCATTGATACAAAGCAGAAAGGATACATGCTTTCATGTTATTTATGCCAAATTCTGACCCTGAGAGCTGTGCAGATTTGGAGCTGACAGCAGCCATGAGACGCTATCCAGACGAATGTTTCCATTTCCTTGTTAACTGTTAAAACATGCATACAGTCTTACAATGATGCTCAGGGTAACAGCAACAAAAAATGCTGTACTCTATTTTTTTCATACACTGTTAAGCTCTTATTTTCTTGGAATGTTAAGTGGCAGAAACGAAGGCAGCTACATGCCACATAAACATTTATGGCAACACCCGATTAACATTTCTAAGCAGTAGAAATCTATGTGGAGCTGAGTGACAGATGTGGTGTACTGCTTGGGTTTCTTCCTCCTTCCTATTTCATATCTTCGTTCTCGCTCCTGCTCGCTCTTCCTTTTACCCCCCTCTCCTTCCCCCCTCGTGGGGCTCCAGGCTGCGACAGTGTTGTCTGCGTGTGATTATCTGTTCCCCATGTGCGATCGCACAGCCTTTCTTGCTTCATATCCTGTCAGACAAGCATGCTCATATGCACACATCTGCACACATACAGATAAACAATTTTCACAGGCGTGAAAGTACAAATAGACACAGAAATGGAGACACAAAGGTGCCTTTGTTAACAAAAGCATTATAACAACTGAATGCCTTTAAACATTTTAGAGATGAGGCTCTGGCTCATTAGCCACCTAGATCACCTCCTGTTTGTCTACAAAGCCCTCTCCATGGTCCGGCTCCATCTTACATGCCCAACATCTTATACTCTACTTCCAGGTCCCTCCGGTCAGCTGATTGGACCACAGTCAGAAGCATCCAATCTAGATTTAAACTCAGAGGAGACTGTGGGTTCTCAGCATTCCCCTCACATTCAAACCTACCCATTTTCCACCGAGTCTTTAAAACTAAACTTAAAATGTATTTTTATTCATTGGCATTTGAGTCTTTCTGAATTTGCTCATGTACATTTATTTGCCACAACTGTATATGTTTAGCACCTACTGGCACTTTATTATTTTTACTTAATTCTCATCTGTTCTCTTGTTTTTATCCATTCTGCCTGTTGAACAGCACTTTGATCAACGTGTGTTGTTTTTAAATGTGCTTTATAAATAATTTCGAGGTTGAGAATATTAAATTGCTAAAACCTTCAACTGCTAAAGAGCCACAATTTTATCCTGCAGCACAACTGTCTCCATTAAACTAAAAGACTATTTTTTTCTGACATGAATAGACGTAAACCCAGCTTTGTAACTAACAAATACGCAGCTTTGAGATTTGGTTTTTTTTCCTCAAGCTAGAGGAAATAGCAAGGACAGACAAGACCGAGCACTCAGCCATTCGCCTGATAAATAAAACGGCGTTTCTTGTCATCTCATTCCTGACATGCGTAAACTAGTGGACCATATTCGTCCAGGACGACCACACAGACTGTTCACATATGTAAAGAAACCAACATGTGTCTATTATAAGGTCAGCCAGGAGAGCTGTGTCAGGTGGCTAATTTGTGCAATTTCTGAGCTGGTCAGTAGCAAACAAACCATTTTTACTTTGACATGGGCAACTACTTTGTGGGATAATTTCATTATTTTTGTCCAATTAATTATGTTGGTCCAATGACTGATAATACCAAAGTTTTTTTTTCTTTAAGGTCAGAGATTGTATTATAAATATCTCACTCCTGCATCTTTTTTTTTTTATTTGTTTCATTATTCTACAGTAATTGCTTTTGTCTTTCCAGTGTCTATGCTTCTGTTTGCAATTTTGTTTTCAGAGAAAGACAAAAACATTAATTTAATGGGAATTAAAGCAAGAGTGACATTGTGCCTATCCAAGCATCGTGTGTTAAAAATGACTGCGGGGATGCATGGGTAGAATACAGATGAGCCTCAGACCTTAAATTTATGTTTTCTGTTTCACTCTGTGTGTTTTCTGAATAGAGCTCCGGGGTGCATTCACAAAAGAGAGCCGTGGTGCTCCACAGAAAACAGAAAATCATTCTCCCATTCAATATATTTCTCTCCAGGTCACTTGGTGTGGAATTATATTTCCACCATATATTATGTAGCCAGAGAAACATCATCTGTGGCTGGTTATTTGGTAGGGCTTATCACTTAGTCATCTCTACCAAAGTGTTTGATGTTGCAATTTCAGATAATGTTATCCCAGCTTGGCACCGCACGCCAAGAAAGCAGCCAAGTCGGAGTCAGTCACTTTTGTTTATCAAGCAGCCCATATTTTTCAAAAAAAGATCACTTATGTAATGTGGCTATTTCAGGTCTGACTGTATTATATCGTATTAGTCAGTCAAAGAAGTGGAAAAACACAGGAATGAAAGGAGCACAGCATAAATATACAGATAATAATCTTTGCATAGTAAACAGATGGGAAGTATGAAAGATGCTGGAGCGGTGGCCGATGTGAGATCGCAGCATCTTACTGAGCAGAGATAAAGAAAGAGTGCAGAGGAGAATAAGGGGCAGTTGTGCTCCAGGCATTCCTCTCTGTCGCTGAGGTTTTCATCACTGTAAGTCACCTCTACTGCAAGAGAAAGTGTTTATAGGAGCCAGTGGCTTGTGGAGTAATGAAAGTAGAAAGAAAAGAGAGGGAATAAAAGAACATGATGAGGCTTATGGAATGAATGGGCATAGAAACTGTGGAGAAATATAAGACGGAAGGAGCCAGCTATGTTTCTGAGAAAACAGAAACCGATGGGGATTAAAGGGCAGTGGATGTCAGCTCAACTGCTAAAAAGACTGACTGACAATAGTCCAGCTGCAGGCTATCTAGCTGCAGAACTTTATGTTTTCCTGATTATCACAGATTTTAATTGATAATAAAAATCCCACAGGAAACAAACCACAACACAGCAATGTGATTCAGCCTTCTTCTTAGTTTTTATTAAAAACCACTGACAGTAAATCACCAGCAATGAGGTGATTAAACAAATGGGCAGCTGTAGCAGCTGCGGTTATTAGTGACTCATTTACCTGGTATGAGAGTTGATAATTACAGCACAGTAAATCTTCCACAGAAGACAATTTGGACATGTTTACATGTTTTTGAAGGATTGATTTGGATGTGCTAATGCCCAAATGCATCAGATTTTTAAACACTTAATCCACAAAAACACTTGTAATGTAGCTGGCACCCAACACTTTTCCCCCAATACCTTGGATTTTTATACTCTCCTCACTAATTGCTTTGGTTCATCCAACTGTGCTTCACAACTTTGTTTTGGTTCACTCTCTCTGCTCTCCTCGGCATCATTTATGGCAATTAAATTAAATTAAAATCTCAGTGAACAAGTTGCACAGAAAACAAACACAGAAACTATGACCACTTAAAAATCAAAGAATATTATTTAGGAGAGGATGCAAAAACAAAACCCTTTAAAATTGCATTCTTTTCCCAAGTAGTCATACAAGTTATGTGGCCTAGTCATGTTGATTTCAATGACTTGCATGTTTCATTTTCCTGCCCTTGTGAAGTGCGTTGTAATAAAGATACTGATAAAGGCTTTGTCTTATAGAGATATTACTCCAAATGTCACCTACTAATTCTTAACAAGTTAAATTAAAAACATTTTTCAGGCCTCTTCTGTGAATAAACTGTTTTATAGACACCACTTACAAATTGCTTTCCCTGCAAAAATGATTCAAATATAAACATTATCTCCTGAGTCAAAACTGACGTTGTGCATCATGATGGCAAAAATGATGGTTTTACATAAAAGTAGAAATTTCAACCCTCTATTACAAAACAACAAACACAAACGCTGTTTGGATTATTGCAATTTATTTGATGAAGACACTGTCAAGAAAAGACTTCCACACAGTGCACACAGGCTACACAGACTAGCATTACTAGTTGCCTGCCATCCCTTTATCCATCGCTCCCTTATTCAGGGTTGCTGGGACACCACTCTAAGCAGAGAATCCCAGACCTCCCCTTATATCCACTTCCTCCAGCTTATCCGTGGGGACGCCAAGGCATTCCTAAGCAAGCTGAAAGATATAATCTCTCCAGCATGTCCTGGGTCTCCCCCGTGGCCTCCTCATGGTATGACATCTTGCCCACCTCAAATGACTCTTTGCAGTGTGGAGGAGTAGCACCTCTACTCCTGAGTGCCTGAGCTCTTGACCTTATCTCTAAGAGAGAACCCAGCCACTCATTTCTGACGCCTGTATCCACAACCTCATTCTTTCAGTCCCCAAACAGAGTTTGTGACCACAGGTGAGGGTAGAAACTTAGATTGACAACATTTATCCCAGTTATTACCTGGGTTCAAGCATTTTGAGATGACAGTCCTGTGTAATATCAGCCAACCATTTGCACATATCTACCAGCCTCTACAGCTCAATCACCATGTTGATCAGTTACTTCAGTAGGATAAGAAATGGTCTCTAGAGTCACAGGTCTTCCTCTTTCATTTTGTTCTTCTTGATAAAAGGATAATACAAATACAAATTTCCCTTGCTAAAAAAGCAAAGGACATCCAGGGGACACTGAGGTAGTGAGTCAAGCTCAAGGAACTACTTATCAAGTCATTTCTGCTGTTTTATTAGTTTTTTTCTTTCTTTTTTTACCTGCTGGCAATCATAATTCATTTTCCAGACATATTTGTATCTAACCTTGTTGTGTCGATAGTTTCTTTTCTGCTTCGATCAGTTTTGCAAAAATTAAATTGACATCTTTAATGCTTCTGTGCCCCCCACAAGCAGATTGCAAACTATTAAAGCATGCAGAATCTTACCAGGCATGTACACACTTTTATGCAGCATGAGTAATGGAGAGTGTTTTTGTGTTGAGTATGTTTGAGGTAAAGACTGAGTGGAAGAGAGAGAGAGAATGTAATTACAAATGTAATAACATTCTCAACAGCAACGAAAAAATGTTCTCTATTTACTTCCCCTCTTATAGGCTCTGTGGAACAAGTATAGTTCCACAGTTAGAAAATATGTTTCATGGAAAGCATATGTGCGCAATATTATTATTGCTTACACACATGTGATGAAGCTTCTGATTTCATTAAAGCAGGGTCATGTAAATTGTGCCACTTTTCTATTTGGCAGGGACACTTGCAGTGTTTCAGACATGACTCTGTGTTTTCTCAGTTCAGCCTCTCAAAGAATGCAAAGACTGCAGCTTAAGACCTTCACGGATTTAATGTACCGTACTTCTAATAATGCACTGAAGGCAACATATCCCTCGTCGCCTACAGTATAGCTGGGCTATTTTCTTTAACGGACACTAAGTATACTTAAATTTTTATAAATCACAGATGTGCCTACCAGCATCAGACACCCTGACATTACTGAAGTAATGGTGCATAAAGAAAGTGCTTTTTTTTATCTGACTTCTATGAGCTAAGATCTGAAAGACTTACATCAGCTGACAGCAATGACAGCTGGAAGCGATCACTACATAATCCTCCTGTCGTGCCCTATCAACAACTCTCTTTAGTCTCCTTCCAGTTCTACAGCTAGATAACCAGATACGTTCCTGTGGGGTTTGCAAATATGCAATTTTAGCTGTTCACAAACAGTCATACAAACTTCATCACATGTCAGTGTCAAGCTGTTCAAATCCGATAAAAGGGTTAAAATCAAGATTCTTAAGCTCCGAACATCATTAATCAACCCAGGATTAAACTTTGTTATAACTAATGCCAAGGCTAACAGCAATATTGGAAAACACAGAGTTATACTTCTATTTGATGTTTTATGTCATCCCCCTTCCCTTTACTCCAAGTCCCTCTTTTAACTCTGAGATGTTTTATCCGATTACTCGTAAAGTAATCTGTGTCATTGATCATTCAACTCACTTCGATTCAATAAAACTTTATTGATCCCGAAGGTTGGCCCCAAAGGAAATTGGGTAGATCATGTGCAGATGTTTGAGATTCTAGACTTCTCTACAAATGCAAATAAATTCACTCAGATATAATCACACTTGTGATGTTGTGACATAAGTACCAGAAAGTAAACTTTTAATTATTTCCAAAATAATGCTTGTTTTTTAAAGTCATTAGATGTATGCTGTATAATCATTCTACAATTGAAACAGAACAGTTAAAATAATCCTTTAAAGTCCAAAATTACCATGACATCCATGCTTACAATTAGTGTAAGTAATATTCTGACCACAACTGTATCTCCAGGCTTGCCTTCTTTCAACAATGCAATATTGTCACAGTTAAGAAAATCCTTACAGCATGTTCTGATAGGTCCCTGAAAAGCTTTCAGCTTGTGCGAAATGTGGCAGAGGTCATAGTTCTCTCATATTCATGTCTCTTCATTGGATCTCTGTTATATGCAGAATTTAATTTAAAATCCCTCCTCTAACATAAAGTTCTAAATGAGCCAGTCCCATCATATCTTAAAGACCTCATAGTACCATATTATCACAATACAGCACTTTGTTCTCAGAGTTTGGCTGACTTGTGAGCTTCTGAAAGTAAAATGGGAGGCAGAGCCTTCAGCGATCAGGATGTGCTCCTCGTGAGTTTGGGCTCAGGAAACCTCTCTCCTTTTATTACTGGGCTCTAAACTTTCCTTTTTGCTTTTAACTTTAGCTCATGTGACCCTGAACAATCCTTTAATTAGGCTCAGGCTGTTGGTGAATTGCCCAGGATGCACTGAGCTCCTCTCTTCTAATTTCCTCTTTCACTCCCCATGCATTTATATGCCACAACTGCATCTCATTTCCATATTTTATACTTCCTCCTCTTTGTCCGTGCTCTCTTTGGATCTTTCTGCAGGTATCTCTGGCTCAAGTGTTGTCTCCCCTTTCTTTCTGTCCTTACTTTGCTGTCACCAGAACCATGGTGGCCGCACTCCAAAGACTGCTCTTCCTGTTAAAAGGGAGTTTTGACGTTTGACTTGCAACTATACCTGTGTGCTTAATGCCTAAAAAAGGAAACTGACAAGCTGACTTTCTCTTTTATTATATTTTAAGACATTTTCCTCTATTCACTGGCCACTTTATTAAAATCACAAGTTCAGCTGCTCATTGAATCAAATATCTAATCAGCAAAATCACACAGCAGAAACTCAACGCATTTAGGAACGTAGACTCGGAATAGATGACCTGCTGAAGTTCAAACTCAGCATGGGGAAGAAAGGTGATTCATGTGACTTGAATGTGACATGGCTGCTGGTGCCAGACCTGCTGATCTGAGTATTTGAGTATCTGATCTTCTGATCTACTGGGATTTTCATGCACAGCCATCTCTAGGGTTTAGGAAGAATGGTCCAAAAAAAGAACAAAAAACATCCAGTGAGCAGCAATTTTCTGAGTGAAAATGATTTGATGATGCATTAGATCAGATCAGAGCAGAATCAGAATCTTATCAGACTGTTTTCAGCTGATAAGAAGGCAATGTGATTTACATGTATGCAGACGAGCATCTCTGAAAGCACAACATTCAAACTGTGAAGAAGGTGGTCCAGAGCAACAGAAGACCACTCCAGGTACCTGGGATGATGAGCCTTGACGAACACAACTTGGATCCATGTGGATCCATCCTGCTTTGTATCAGTGGTTTAGGCTGCTCGTGGTGGTGGTGTAATGGAGTGAGGGACATTTCCTTCCCATAATTTTGGCTCCTTAATACAAATTCAGCGTTGTTTAAATGCAACAGCCTACCTGAGTGGTGGTTTTGATATGTCCATCTTCTGATGGCTGCTTCCAGCAGGATAAGACATGTCACAAAGCTCAAATCACCTCAAACTGGTTTCTTGAACATGACAATGAGTTTATTGTACTCAAACAGCTTCCACAGTCAACAGATCTCGACCCAATAGGTAAACGGTTATCCAACAAGCAACCGAACGGGGTACATAAAGTGGCCAGTGAGTGTATATAGTCATGTGTGGAAATTTAATTAAAGTACACTAAAGTTCCCATCTTCATAGTAATACAGGAATTTCTCACAAAGAACAAGAGCTTGGTTCAGTGATCCGTATTTAGCCAGGAGTCAAAGAGAATGATGGATGGCAGTGGCACAGGTAAATAAATGATATGAACCTTTAACAAATAAGACAGATCTTAAATCATTTACTTTAACGAAAACAGACTGCTACCGTGACACTCCAAATAGTACTGCTACAATGAGCTCATCACGTGTCATGACTAGTTTACTAAGAGGTCTGTTGATCTGTGAGTGGCTGTAAAGAAGACATCATTTTATATATAATTCTCCAGTTAGCACCACACGACTTGGGTACAGCTTTCCTGCAGGAGCAGCTTCTTTCATCTCTGCAGGACCAGGCTGCACCCCCACTGAACTGCACTGATTAAAAGCATCCACTCCAGTTTGTCAAACCTCAGAAATGACCTTTGCAAAGAGGGCCAGTCCATTTCTCAGTAAACAAGACCAAGAAAAAAAAGTGCCATGCAATAAGCGTGTGCTATCGGCAAAGGAAATTTTATTAATGTCTACACTGTGTTTTGCCCACAGCTAACCCGATGAACATTTTCTATGGATCTTAAATTATTTTTATTACATGTTAATAAGTAAATTCCCGCACTTAACCTTCAAATATATAACTATATTATAGTATTTTTTTTATAAAAAGGTTAGAAAACATTTACATCAATTTACACCTGAAGGCCTCTGAATGTCATCTCAAGTCATTCCCTTCTGTTCTATTAAAAGCCACTGATGTGGATAAATCCCTGAACTGATTTATGATCTTTGAAGGCACACACTGAACTTGTCTTTTTGTCTGAGAAATACTGTAGCGTTAAATCTCTGGGCAATATGTAATTCATTACAGTGGTTAGATAACCATGCAGGAGAGTTTCACAAAAGAACGTAATCAAATAAATTTCTCACAGGGAGAATTTGTTAGATGAACCACTCGATCTGAAGTCTGTACTGAGGTCTGAATAATATGAAAACTGTTGAAAAATTATGTTCCTCCTGTCAGTACTCTTTGTTTCATAAATATTTATACTGCTCCGTACTGGGAGAGCATCTTCTTATTTTCTCAAAACACAAAGAATGTAGATGTAGACGTTCATTGATTTTCTCGATTGTGATTAAAAAAAAAGCTCATTCACTAAGAAAAATTCAAGAAAAAGTCTTTTGATCCAAAAAAAAAAAAGTGCAGCAGTTCCTGTGTTAATCCTGAGGACCTTGAAGTGAAAGCACAATGGAAGGGTAGACGTAAAACTAAGCAGAAAAGAAAGAAAATGCTAAATCTTTAAAATCAAAGGAAGTTCTGCTCATTGAAATGTAATAAAAATGTTCCTGTATGTACTTTTTTCTGCCTCATTAACTCTTATTTCCTGTGAGGATGCGCCTGATAAGAAGAAAGTACAAAATAGGGCTGCTCAATTAATCGAATTTTAATCACGATTACGATCTGGGCTTTCAACGATCATTAAAAATGACTGAGCCGATTATTAGCCCCTCCCTCGTGCTTTACTCTCGCACCGCTCCGTGTGGCAAATCGAGCGCACCTCTCTGCATTTCGAACACGTGTCACAACAATTAAGAGGACCCGAGGGAAGCTCGGAAAGCTAAGCAGAAGTTATTTGGAGAGGAGAGTGACTGCCCTTGGTTGAAAAGAGAGGTAAAAAAAAACTTCAGTGGTGTGGAAACATTATGGGTTCGCGGAGTCAGACGTGGATCAAGTAGACATAGTGTGTAAACTTTGCTACAGTGTCGTAGCTGCACCACAGAGCAACACTGCAAAGTTCACTAAACATAGATGTTTACATTTTTCATTTATTTTTTATATTGCAAACATTTGCACTGTTATCAGTATTTGCACACTATTTTATATTATTTTTTGACAATCTTTAAAGTCATTATTCAATACATTGTTATTGTTAAATAAATATCGTCAAATAATCGAGATCTCAATTTCAGTGAAAATAATCGTGATTATCATTTTTGCCATAATCGAGCAGCCCTAGTACAAAGCATCCGACATATATGAGATCAAGCCATCCATGGTCTTGTTTAAAATTTAGCGACAGTCTTGAATAGATTGAAAAAAATATTAGAACGTTGCTGCTTGTAAAGAATTGTGTTTTATCAGATGCTTTGCATGCACACAAACAAACTGAGGAGCACAAAGAATGAACGCAGATATGCATGTTTCATGCTCAGTGATTTTTTTTCCACAGGCATCAAAGTACATATCTCTGCCAGCCTTGTGTTTATTAGCTGCTTTCAAAATATTCTTGTTATCTAACTGATCAATTACAAAATATACACCACATGCAAGGTAGCCTGACCGGTCTCTTCCACTTTAAATTATGCCTTGGACTGTGTAGGAGGTTGTTTTCTCAAGTGGTTTTGATGCAGAAGCTTTAACCTAAGTTAATCACCCTTTCCGATATTAGGCTGGCATCAAAGAACTAATGTGAAGCGGTCACTGGTAATAACATAATCTCTGTAAACATATTCCTGCATAAAATCATGTAGACTGTCTAGGCAATGGACAACACATACCACATTTGCTCCCACAGCTCTCTGGTTTCTGTTTGTAGACATTTTGTAGGTACAGTACTGAACAATTCTGTCTGTGCATCCTAATGCAGTCCATGTAGAGAGCAGAAGAAGAACGCACTGCTCAAAATACAATCTCTACTATTGTCTTGTCAGCCATTGTATGACAAGAGTTGCTTTTTATTAGCTGTTTTAATTATAAGCACATGTATACAAAGACTAGAAACACTGACTGGCATGTGGAACACAAGTGTTGACCTGGACATCGACATTATCCATTGTCTAAACATCCGCTGGCTTCATCAAAGCCCTCTAAACATTGTTTGCTGTTCTCAGCGGCTTAAGATACCAGACAATAGCTGGTGTTTTCCCAGATTGATTGAATAATACAGTGATGCGAACTCTGGAGGTCTGTCCAGCTTTAAACCTGCATTTCTTTATTGTTGTTATAAATTAGATTTACAGTGGAGGACAAACAAAGCTTAAGCTATTTTCACACATTCTCTGCATCCCTGAACTTCTCTATGACTTACCTGACAGATGTGCCCAGATCGGACATTAGCCAATGTTTAACCTGCCAGCTCCCTATTTACAAAGTCCATGTGATGTCAGATTAACCTGATATATTCACTGCTGGTGAGTAAGTCTTATGTTTGCTGCCTGGTGCACATTCAGGTCTCTCTCTCACCTCCTTTCTCAGAGAGCAAATGCATCTGAAATGGTCAATTTTCTGTTGTGGAAACTCCAGAAAACATCCCAGCCTGATTCTCCTGAAATTGTCCAAAGTTCATGTGTAAAATTGCCTTTTGTCACCAGATCTTTGATGTGAACTGGCTGTATTGAATCCAAATAGCCATTGTCCAAAACACCAGCAGCTCTTGTTTGTTACTAGCAACTGTGAGTACCACCTCCACTGTTTTCAACTGATCTGTAATTCATAATATTCTACTTTCTCGTTAAAACCACATTAAGAAATCATGATAACTACAGAAACAATCATCATCGTGAAACTCTGTCAATATAATGGTGTCAATGCATTTATATGCAAGTTTTTAGTGGACCAAATAAGAGATGTTGCCCTGAACGCAAGACACTAATGAACTGAATAAATCTGATTCAGTGATTTAACTGATTTGATACTTGGTTATGTGACTGGATACAGTGACTGCCAGCCTTTGAGCTTTGACTAAAGTGACTAGAATCAGCACAGGGAAATTTGATTTCTACGTCTCTAAAATTATGCTTATGATGTTTCCTGCAAAAGAGCCTGGTTAAACAAAGTTTGCACTACCTGTCTGACACTAAAAGAGCACACAAGTCCCGGTGACGAAGGTCAAGCTGCTTAAAATATGGATATTTTCCTAAGGATTTATTGTTGGGAACAAAACCTTCAAAGGCCAATACGTGTTAACCATTTATTCTATCATAGTATCTATTAGTGTCAAGTGGACAGTAATGCTGGCAAATCAAATACATGGAAGGGTCGACACCTGGCATCATTATAATTATTTACCATTTTATTCTGCAAAAAACTATAAATTGCAAGAAATCTGATGACCTGTAAGAGTTATAAAACTGCCTCAAAGAAGATATCTTACTGTGCAAAAGGCCTCCGTGCCCCCTGGTAGCAAACACACACTGAGGGCTATTTTGGGTCTGCAGTTCAAAGTTAGAAAATATTACCCTGTACTCATTATGACTTAACAAGATGAAATCAGGGCAGTTCTTTCACTTCTTTTGGCCCTTAGTGGTCAAAAATGACTTAATGTAGCTTTAAATACAAGCTACAGTCCATTTACGATCTGGCCGCTATTATCATCATTCAGTGGGAAATTTTCACTATCATTCCAGGCAATTTGGACCTTCACTATGGATGTGTGAGCAGCGTAAAAACATCACTGCACTGATGTCTGTGTGTGTGTGTGTGTGTGTGTGTGTGCGTGCGTGCGTGCGTGCGTGTGCGTGCGTGCAGAAAATACCGTGCGACTGGTCCTCCATGTGTCCCAGCGTTTCGATCTGCTCCACCAGGTCATTTGAGTTCCACTGACTCATCCCCAGCAGAATGGCGCTCTTCCCCTCCATAACATCTGCTGGGACACACACACACACACACACACACACAAGCACACACAAAATGAAGTAAGGACAGTGCAGCAAAAACAAAGGCCTGTTCTTCTTTCTGCATATCAATAATATTCCAAGTTATTGAAGCTTAAACTGATCAAAGTGGAACAACATTAAAGGCTCAACTCATTTTGCCAGAGTAGACTTCTTCTCTGTTGCTTCCTGGCATCTCACATGTTCGCATGTAAAACTTTTAGCACTTCTTCTACCACCTTACACCTGTAGCAAATGGTCAACACTCTTACATTTTTATTTTGGTTTGCCAAACAGTGTATGTTTATGCCAAATGCAAACACATCTTAGTGTGTGTCAGCCAACAACTTAGCAAATAACCAAAAGAAAAGCATAAATAACTATTTATGCCTTTCATCGCCACATAAGTGAATCACAGACATTGTTTATTAATGTCTAAAACATTTGGCACTGCACACATGTCTGATAAGCACATACCTTTCACATTGACTAGCTATTGTGTTGTCTTAAATTGGGTTTGGATGATGTTTGGGCAAATTGATCTTTCACGTAGCTGTTAGATGATCTGAACACCTGGAAAAGTCAGTTAATAAATTGTAGAGCAGCTGAAAGTGTGAATATTTTTAAACCTAAATTTAGAATCTAACTCTTGACTTAGGGACATAACAGTTTCTATGGCAGGGATACTGCATTAGATAAATAATAAATACACCACTGGACCAAACCCAAGACAATATTTTGTGGTGTTAAGCTTTAAAAAGGTTATCTTATTATTGAGAACTTGGCAATTACATGTTTAAAAATAAGATATTGTTTATTGAATGGAGGACCAAGCACAAAAATGTTACTGGGATGTGTACTATCAACACAATAACTGGAAAATAAGCATCTGTAAAATGCAAAATATTTTTCAAATGCTGTTTTTTCATGCAAAATAAATGTGATCCACGAGATCCAATAACATTTGTTAAGTCAAAATGAGTCACGAGATTGTTTTATTTTTGGTGTGCGGGGAGCCAACTTGCCTGCTGTGGACCAGGCTTGCATATGCTGCCAGCACACTGTGGAGTCATTTGTAACCTTAAACCTGCCAGTTGAAAGTAAATCTCAATTTTTTGCCATTAAGACCCGATTCTTGCGTTGGGCTCTTGGGCCCACTAACCTGAGCTCAAACATTTATTTAAAAAGAAATTGCATGCGATGGTAAAACAGTTCTACCAGATCCAGCTTCCTGTTTCACCTACGATGCTTGTAGCCTGCGTAACAGCTTATTAATGGCATTCTAGGAGAAACAGGCATTCTATCATGCTTCTTGCCTAGTTAGCAATGTTTTAAAGGGTATATTATATCGGTTTTATATTAGGTATGCTTTCTTTAAAACATAACTCACCACACTGTCATAGTAAATGACAGGCTCTACTCATCACAGCTTGTCATCCAGGACTGTTTGAGATGGGCCCTGTCATGCATGAAGAAACACCTCTACCTGACAGACTTTTCTCCCTAACATCTTGGCTGGCAGCCCTGAGAGACTCTGACGTAGAGCTACAAGCTCCGTCTATCTGGATCACACAGCAGCCAGAGTGCTGGTCACATTTTGTCTTTTGCTATCTGCTCTGATTCTTTCACCCTCTGTGCCCCCTCTTTCCACTTCAATTACACAGTACTGGGATGAATATAATGATGCAGAAACACACACACACACACATACACACAAACACACTCGCAGTTTCAGACACACAGACAAGCACTAAGAAAAGGGAAAGCACTAAGGAGGAGACGCATATTTGATCCAAGCAAAGCGTTTCAGGATGTAAGAGGCCAAGTTTTTGGACAGGGGGAGAATGTAAAGTGGGTTTTACACAAAACCATGAAAACACAGGTTACTGAATATCTGTGGAAGGGAGAGCAGAGCAACAATACTCATCCAAGAGGCTCCTCTGAGAAGCAAAATGTATTCACAATGAACAAAAAAAAAACTCCACTTAAGCTAAAATCAGCATGGCACAGAAATAAGCTGCACACAATTTCATCTGCAAATGAGTAAAATAGTAACACCAGCTCAGGAAATCAGGTGGAGCACAATGAAATGTGCTGATAAGCAAGAGGGTAGTAAAGCCATTTATGTCCACCGCATCTCTGGCTTCTGGAGTATACGAAGGAACAGCTAAATCGGATTTGAAGAACGGGCATAAAGAGGAATGGAAGTGTGAGATTTGACTGCAGCTGACAGCCTTGAGGGAGGGAAAAAAGAGATTTAAAAACATCTCTCAACCTGTCAGCTCGCAGTCAGTTGTTGTCAGAGTGGAAGCTGCCTCGATTGACCCTGACCACGCCGGTGTTTTAACAATTCTCAATTTCTTCGTCTCATCAGAATGAGTTGGTTGCAGGAAAGGAATACCAAAATACTACTTCTGGCTTTATTTTAGGTCCATTCAACTTCCGATGACTCGCTACGAAAATAAGATTGCTTCGGGGATTATCCAACAAAATGGTATAAAAAGGATGAGTCGGGTAAGTAGGCTGCTGTAGATGGATGGCACTGAAGTATCCCGCGCAGCTCACATACAGACAATAAATATGTGATCAGTTATACAAAAGCCAAAAAGTGTATAAAGGATGTTTAGGCACAAGTTTATGCCTGAAGAGGAAGGTTTTAGTTTTTCATCGTGTACTTCAAAGTTATATCAGCCATCTGACTTTTTGTTGTTGAAGACATATTAGAAATATTTAAATCAAGTCTTTTAATGTGTGAATTATCTGCTCTGTCAGAGTCTGTATAAATACAGAGCAGATGGACATTTTATCATGAGTTTGTAGGAGAGGGACCCAAATGCAGACAACACAATAAACAACAAATGCACTTTTATTCAAACAGGTGGAAAAGTCCAAATTCCAAATGACAAAGCCCATACAGGAATGTACAGTAACACGACAGGGAAGACACACTGAGCCAAAACAGACATGACACAAGAGGACAATAAGGAAAAGTGAGGACAGCTGATGGATGTGATGCACAGGTGAACAGAATGTAGGTGATGAGACAAGGAGGAAATAAAACCAAATACAAAGCACAAGAGACAAAGGAGTCCCAGAATATAACAGGAAGTAACAAATGAGGAACAGAGACAAAGAATTAACAAGAAACAAAAGTTTCTCATAATTTAAACTGAATCACAATGAAATAAACACAGTACTTGAGATGTAAACAGAATACAACACAACATAAAAGTAACCAGCCTAAAAGCCAAAAAGATAAACTATAAACTTTACAAAATTTAAAACATTAGGCCAGAGCTCCAGGACTTCCTCTTTCTTTACACATGATTTTCTTGAATTCAAACGGTTTGACAAAAGTATTGCGTGATTTGAACAACTGATTTTATCAAAAGTCCCTAAGTATCGATTCCAAATGTTAAACTTGATTCTTTTCTCTGGAACTCTCAGTATGAGGTCCAACGAGTGGCTGATGAGAGTGAAGATGATTAGAGAGTTGAGAGAGACAGCAAATCCACAGAGGACAAATAAAGTGGCTGATAACCATTTCTGTGATTAAGAAAAAAAAAAACAACATCTAACCAAGTCAAGATCAATCTCGTAGAGGTATCATTATTAAGGTCTACAATCAAGAGACACCTGCATGAATGGAAATACAGACTGTTTATGACAAGCTGCAAACCCCTGGTTAGATTAATGAACGGGAAGACCGGATTTGAATTTGCCAGAGAACACCTAAAAGAGCCTGCACGACGCTGGAGAAATTCCTCACGCAAATGAAACCAAGATTAACTTTTTAACTTGTATCAGAAAGACAAGAAGAATAAAGTATAGAGAAAGAGAGAAGCATGCTGCATTATCTGATAACATGGGGCCAGCAGGGTGCCAGTTTAGCTCGATGGGATAAGCAGGTAATCATATCTTGCATAGCTGAGAGCAGCTGGCCTGGGTTCGAATCTGACCCACGACCTTTTACCACATATCTTCCCCTCTTTCTCTCCCTCTGCTTTCCTATCACTGTACCTTTTTAAATAAAGCTGAAAAAAAGAATGGTGGCATAGCTATGGCATGTACAGCTGCCAGTGGAACTGGGTCATTAACGTTTATTGATGATCGGTCTCCTGATAGAAGTAGCAGAATGAATTGTGACATGTACAGATTCTCTGCTCAGATTCAGCTAAATGCTGGAAAACCGATTGGACAGCGCTTCAAAGTACAAATGCATGACGACCCAAGCATGCGGCAAAAGCAACTCCAGAGTTTCTGAAAGCAAAGAAGCCGGATGTTCTTGAATTGTTCTTCAAGTCCCTCTGAACGTGTGGCGTTCAAATAGCTGTAATTCCTGCAATAATTTTGTTAAAACCCTTGAATTACAGCTGAAAGTCTGCACTTCAATCACATCTTGATTGCTGGGTTTAAAATCCCTTGTGGTGATGTACAGAGGCAAAATTACAAAAGAAAATGTCCAAATTTCATTGTCCAAATTTCAATGGACCTGACTGCAATTGTACAGTCAGCTACACTAATGAGCTCCTCAGCTTGTTCACAACTAGCGAAGTGTAGAGCTTGGCAATACATGAAAACATCTCTCCCATGCAGCCATATCACCATTCAGCCCTTCACCATAGCAACTGGGGTCGCCAGCGGTGGACATTTAATCTGACATTAGAAATCAATTTTGATTAATTATGTGATATAACCTTTTCAGAATTTAGCAGCCTTGTCACTGCTGCCCCAAAATGCTGACTGCAGTGACCCTGAAGCTGCATGATCAATATAAGCACTCACCATTACTTTGATGATGAATCTGTTCTTCTTCTTCACACCACAAACTGTGGGGTGGGGGAGGGGGGGCAGTATAAGAGGAGGAAGTAGGTGTAGCTCCTGCAGGGGCCCTGTAATTTTTAGTGACTGACATACTATGTTGGTTGCTGCATATAAGCAAATGTCCAAAACTTACAGTTTTATAATAGAACTTTGTCTTTTTCTTTGGACAAGTAATCATCACATAAGCCCTGGAGGGCCCTAAACCAAACTAAAGATAACTACTCGATTACTACACTGTTTATTATCTCTATTAATAGAGGATGTGTCACGATCCTGGGATGTTTGACCCAGCGCTTTGAGTTTTAATATATTCTGATGTTTATGGCTTATTTTTTAAATTCATTTAGTCATCTTAATCTCCTCGGTCGCTCAGTTATAGTTCTTTGTTTATTAGACTCCCTCTGTGTCGTCACCCCCTATGTTTAAGTCTCCCTTGTCGGTTCATCATGTTGAGTCTGCTTGTCTTAACCTGTCATGTTTCTTGTCTTCGTGTCCTATGTTGTCAAGCTCGTGCCATGTCTGCCTTCTATTATGTTTTCTGTTTTATTTTGAAAAGGTCTGGTGTCCCATGTGTGTAGTTTCACTTCCCCTGTGGCGGCATTATGTTTATTCTAATCACCTGTTTCCCCATGTGTTTCCACTTCCCCTGATCACCTCCTGTGTGCATTTAGTCTGTGTGTTTTCATTCATTCCTCATCCAATCGTTTGCTATCCTGCCATGTCATGCCATGTTTCCAGGTCTTCGGGTATTCATGTATTCAAGCCAAGTAGTCACGCTTAAGGTTTTTTCATGTTTATTTTCTCCTCACCATGTTTTTCCATGGTTAAGATGTTTCATGTTTTCTTTCTAGTTTTCCCCAGTTTAGGTTATTGTTTTTGCTCAAAATTATTTCCGCCTTTTTATTTTTGTACTGCTCAATCAGCCATAATAAACTACGCGTTTTCGGTTAGAATCAAGTTTTGTTTTTGCGTGTCTGCATTCGGGTCCTCCGCACTCCAAACAGTCTGCTTGAGCCAGACTTTGACCAGATGTTATTAAATGCCACTACAAATGTACAAAGACTGTGCAAAAGAGCCCTGGTTTGAAGCATATCCACTCACAATCAAATTAGATTTTAACCAAATATAGTTCAGGGAGTACACAACAACATAGTAATGCAAGTCTGACTTGCATTAAAACCCAATTTACAACCAAAACAGTCATATGTTTTAATATCCTGTCAGGCTCAGTCCTCTCGCTATTTAAATTAATGTCGCAAATAACAAATCAGGATTAACACACAGCAAATTTGTTAACAGCTCACATCAATAAACAATCGAGTTGGCATTCGCCTAAGCAGCCAGACGGCAAAAATAGTCCTGATGTGAAAAAGGAAAACTAAATAAACTAAAAAATAACTGACTTCTCCTCATTGTGTATGCAACTCAATTGCTTTTGAATGCAAGATCCTTAAACAAAAGTCGAGATGTATTTATATGCCAAGGTCTGTATTATGTATTCTAACAAGCAAATGTAAATGTGATAAAATGTAAATGTGGTAATTGTGATATCATCTAAATCAAAACAGTCCGGCATGTCTCACAGCGAGGAGGACAAAGAGGAGGAAATCAAACAGTTTTGACCTAAAGAACTGTTATAGCTCATCAGGAATTTAACGGTACCACAGCTGACACTTCCGGTCATTAACCGCAATAGAAATTTTGCTTTTACTTATTAATTGTTTTCATTGTTTTTGTCTGCTTGCATTCATTTTAAAAATACTAATGACGTGGTGCTGAAGGGGTGAGAGGCTGAAGTGGAGGTGTAGGATTGAGAGAGACAAAACTTTTCAATTTTACTACTACAGATGGTGTAAAAAGAGGAAATGAAAGCAATTCTCATACATTTACACACACTGCTGTTGTTGGTAATACAAAAACAACACTTCACGTTGCAGAGAAACAGACTGCATTTCTACATTTACGTCTATGACATGACACAGCACAAACCACTCTGTGATGCAGGAAACCTTAATCATGTTTCATTCCATTTAACACCCCAAATGTATTTTATTGTTGGGGATTGGTGATGAGAAATGCCATTAACTGCAGCTTTTCTGCACTGCATTTTCATTTGGAAACAAAAGAGCCAAGAAGAATCGCAGCATTGTCTCTTAAACTGTTACCCTCAACCCAAAACAGGCCAGTTATCGAATAAAACTGGACTATGTTTAGTCTTACTAAGCAATTTTAATTAGAATTGCAATGTTTAGGTTTGCACAACTTATTCAGCAACGCAATCTTTTTCTAAGAGTAATAACTCAAAGAAAAAGCCTTTATTCTATTGGCTTGCTCAAACTAATGATGTCCCATCATGTTTCTGCATGTGGTTTCTTCACTGCAGGCAGAGCTTCAAATAATTTAACAATTTGAAAGTATCCTCTTGAAATGAATCGGTAAAACTCCCCCTAAGCAGAGTGGTTTGGATTTTCCTTGTCTTCTCTGAGGATAAGCTTCGAATGTCTTGTAATCTCCTTTCACTGGAGAGCTTTCTGGATTTGAATTGGAGGTAAACTTGAGGTTTACCTGCCTCTGGTGGAAAATTAATATTTTATGCTCATTGATGAAGCAGACTCCAGAGCATGAGGTGGACGTTCATGAATCCGCTCAGCATCTTCACCGGATCTTTGTGGGTGTCTGCACGTCAGCCTGGGAAACTCTGTGACCCCCAGTGTGTGTTTCACTTCTGTTTTTGTCATCACTGTAGGCCAGCTCCAGAAGCCTCTAACGATTGTGTGTTTGCGTGCTGGGGTGCGTGGGGGCTTTGCTAAGGGGCAGCTGTGCACAAAGGAGTCAGGGGAGTTAATCAACAGAGATGACAGCATCAAGCATCCAGCAAACAGCTGTGTTGCCTCCACACCATGTCACACAAACACTGGCTGACACGCAACAACATCAGTAACAAAAAAATAAAGCTCACAGCGTCAGTTCTCATCACAGACGTTGATGAATTTCATGTCTGCTTCCCTGTTTAACAATATGATTTACACTGTCATTTGTTAGGTCTTATTCAATTTTTTTTTTCTTGCAAAAAACTATCAAGAAAAATAATCTGGAGTCTAGTGCTTGCTCAGATTTGTACTCTAATGCTGCAGTTAAAGTAATTTTCATCACACTAAACAATGAATCACAAATATACCTTAGGGTTTATTTGAATTTTTTTGCAAATATTAAACTTTGATGGATTTTTAGGGAAGAATCTGTTTCTGAAAAAACGAAAAATCTGTGAAAGAGCAGCAATGAAAATCAGAGAAATGACAAAGAAGAGGATTGTGTGAAAAGAGGCACATCAGCAGGATGAGATTTGAGGCAAAGAATGTGAGGCGCTGTGGCTAAAAACACGTCTTTTTTGCTGTACAAAGCACATATGTGATTAGCAGTAACAGATGAGACCCAGCTTCAGTAATATGTATGAAATGTTCTGTTAATTAGAAATTATATGAAATTAGAAATTGTATGATAATTATATGGTAATTATTTGGCTGGTATTTATTATTGGTTAATATCTGGTTAGAGAATTCTAGTCTAGTGAAAGCTGTAATATTTAAAGATCTTTTAGAATGAATTTGAACATCAGAATAATATAGTTTTATTTATTTGCTTTGTTCTGATAACTAACTATAAAACACTCATACTTGAGATGAAACATGGAAGTTGTCAATTTGTTCAAATAAGCTACTGTTTGTACTACTGATAGAATACCGTCCTGTTTTCATTCATCAGGCAGAACAGAAAATACAAGCACATTATTTAATAGGAATGCTGCAACCGGCCTCTCAAGTCTCATTTAATGGGGCACTACAGGAATCTTAACCTGCTACATTATGCTAGAAATGAGGGGCCAATACATAAAGTCATATTTCCTATACAGTATACTGTCACCATATTATTGTGAACCCCCAAAAGTGATGCCCTAAACTAATGCTGCAAAACCAATCTGCTGGATGACAGATGAAAAACCTCACAAATGTCAAACCCTTGTGTCCTCCGCTTATGTATGCATTTTCATCTTTTCTTTTTCGCAAACTCTTTACAAGCAGTCTTTGATCAACTTGTAATAGATGCATGCTGTGACCAACCAATTATATTGATGGGTCTCAAAAGCTTAGATGAAGTGAAAGCTCTGGAATACAGTGTAGCCACTTCTGAATACTCAGCTTAAAATGCCATGTGCAGTGTGGGCAAGAGCCCTAGAGATGCATCATTTCCTTTCCAGGAAGATCCAGAGAATGTATTGTATATACAAAACCATCTGTATAGATACAGCTCATAATCAAGGAAATGGTTTAAAAAACTGTTTAAAACAATACCCCCCCCCACACACACACACACACAAACCCAAAGTGATAATAGAGGCAGCCTGGGCTCATCTTTTTAGCAGAAATCTGGGGAAATGCTCTGACAATCTTCATACATTTTCATGTTTTTTTTCCTCTGTCCACTGGGTAACGCAGTGCAGATGAAGGCATTCATCATAACAGCCTAAATAAAACTCCCCCAAGCTTATTGTGATGGTTTGAGTGGTGGGCCTATAATATGACAAACTAACCACTCAATCATGCTTTCATTTGGAATCCAATTCTTTCAGTTTCTCTCTCAACTTTTCTAACTTTTAAATTACTTTTCGTGAGAAAACCATATATCCCCTCTGCCTGCAGGAAAAAAAGAGTCAAGTTATACACAACCAACACTCAGAGGCCTGCAGTTAGCAAGCAGCTGCAGCGGGTCATAATTTCAACAACCTTTTATGACCTTGGTCTGGTTTCCCTTTTAAGGAAGGCATCTTTCATTTTAAGCACATGTTTATGTTTAGAATAACTTGCTCTGTTGTCTTTGCTGCAGGACACAGCTCCACTTCTCCCCGGAGCTCAGGCTATCAAGTCACAGACAGACCACAAGGAAAAAATTAATTCAGTTAGAATATGCTCCCCTCTCTGTGCTACGCTGTATATCCTCTTTCACTTGTGCTCATTCTTAAGAGCCTTCTTTGCAGAATGAAACAGTCTTGCTTTCATCCAACTTGAAAGGATAATCCAGGGTTTTCACAACCTAATACTTCAAAAACACTGGCCTGCCTCAAGTCCTTCCGATGGTGTGCTCGGTGAGAGATGACAAAATGAGATGTGATATGTTTGCTCTCCACAGACCAAACAAACAAGCAATAAGCCAACTAGAGATGGACGAAATGGCCTGAAATAAAAGACAGGACCAAAACTGAATGGTGCTTTGTGAAAAGGTGTCTTGAATACAAATTCAGGCCACTCTACAAAGAAGCAACACGGTTTTCACCTCACAACAGATGGATATGGAAACTTTGATGTTACAGATTCTCTATAAAATGCAAAATTCATGACTGGAAAACAATAGCATCCTCCTTGATCAGTGTTTCAGCTATCTTGACTGCTTTGAGGAGACAGATGTTCCACAGCAGTTTATGTCTGAAGCTACAGATTATAGCAAGTTAGCTTTGGTGGGTATACAGGCAGGAAATTAGGAAAAAGGTTAATTAACAACCTAAATCATCTTGACATGGGATTATTACAAGGAAGGACATCGTGTCATTTAGAAATTACCCTCTAACTGTGAAACATGTCAGTTATTACCAAACAACGTAATAACTGACATCTCTGGTTGCTATTTGCATAACCATCAATAGGCTGCACACAATGACTGCTGAGCCTGTTGAAACGCATGCTACCATGCACTGAGCTCTCTCTGTAAATTGGTCTCCAGGTTATGCAGCAATATATATCCTCTTGAAACGGCACTGTATAACTTTTAATTTTTAATAGACAGCATACAACTTATTCATCGTGCAGCAAAGAGGCAGAAAAAAGTGTGCTTTAAAAAAAAAGCTGAAATCACAGGGGACTAACGGTAACACAGGGAGTCTTCTTTTTCAGCTGCTCCCTTCAGGCGTTGCCTCAGCGGATCATCATTTTTGAATATTCTCTGCAGTCTTTCTCTTTGCATCTCCCAACAACATAGGACTTCTCTGGTTGGAAACCTATAGTAGAATTTTTACTTTACAAATTAGAGGCATGGCAGGTTCTCACAGAATTAGGATGATAGATGACCTCCGCAATCATACTAGAGGTCCGCCAATCCTATTTAAGGTGTAAAGACTGATTCTGTCATGATTCGGCTGTGTGCAGGCTGGATGAGGACCCAATCGCAAACTCACAGAGGCAGGAATGAACTCAAAATTCACAGCTTTATTGCTGGAGAGCAGAACCATACAAATTAAAGCGGGAAACTATAACGTAACACACAGAGAAACGCACGGCCATGGATGAGGGAGAACGCGACACCGAACTGAGGGAGACGCAGACATAAATACACATAGGGTTAACGAGGGAAGTGGGAACACACGGGGAACACAGGTGACACTGATAATCATAACAAGACACGGCAGGAGTAAATGCAACACTGACGGGAGACTGTCAAAGTAAAACAGGAAGTACACAGAGGTTCAGACAGGAGGAGAGAGAGCACGGGGAGAACACAGACATAACGGGCTGGGGAAAACATGGAATAAAACACAAGGAGAGACGAGGGCTCACAGATACACAGAGGGGCACACAGGGGGTAAGAGTCACAAGGGGAAAACACATAAGGAACAAAGTAACAGAGCAACCCAGGAAGCATGGCGTAAATAAGGAACAAAATACAAAAATACATGAAAACTAAGAATACTGGGCCAACATGGCCCAGGACCATGACAGATTCCAATATCAAGTCCATACTCTAACTATGAAGCTTCACAGCTAGTAGGCAAATAAGCACATTTTCCAACAGTGCCAAAATGTTCATTTGAACTAATTAACAAGAAATACATAAACACAAAGAAAATATCATCAAGATAATTGCAGCTTCTTTCCCCATTAACCACCAATATTTAATCAAAGGGACATAAGGGACATCTCCGTTTCTCTCCGCTTCACAGCCATGTGGGATATTTCTTGGCTGAGAGTGGAATTCCATGCTGCAGATAGTGTGAGGGTGATGAGGTACATCGGCTCACATATAAGGCATGTGTGCTATCTTATCCCCCAGTGATTCCTCGCCACTGATAGGCGCCTCGATGCCGGCCTCATAAAATGCAGTGCAATGCACAGCTCTGCTCTGCAACAGCTGTGATAAGGATAAATATTTAATGTTTTCTAAGATTATGAGTTGTAAACGTGCCTTTTTTTTGGCAAAGAGACTACGCGGGAGAGGGGAGGCAAGGAAAATCAAACAAAACTGAATGAAAATGGAAGGGAAAATGGCATCGATAAAAGCAAAAGTTAAGGACAAGACTGTTATATAAAGTTCCTCCACACCGAACATGTGACTTACATTTTCCCTTAAATGCAAAAATAGAAATGAGTGCAGCACTTTTTATCTGATACCCCAGAGGCACATTTTTATCATGTTTTCATCTCATACAAAAGAACACTAAACACCCAAAACTCTAAACACACTGCTGGATATTCACCGACCTAATGTAAAATAAGAACATGTTACACTACTAAAACCATAATTCAGAAGTGTCTCTACCATCAGACTCTTTGGGGATAAGCACTTGGAGTGGATAATTGGAGCGATAAGTGTTGTACTTATTCGCTGATTAACTCCCACTGGGACCGTGAAAAGGCTAGCAGTCCGGCATGTTCTCAAGTGTGTCTATTTATGGTCAAGCTGACATCTAAATGGATTTAAAAGGATCTTCAGCAGGAAAGTGGACAACAATTAAGAGTGACAGACTTCATTTGTCATCTATATCAAGTCCGGTCACTACAGCAATCATAAATACACAATACGGACCTCCTGCTTTGAAATACAAGGAGCTAATTAACCTTTGTCACAACCTGTTACATTTGTCTAGTTTTATTATTTGATTTATTATTCTGTAGTTGGAATTCAATCTTGTATGATATCCCAGATTCTTAATTGTTGAGATTAGTGATTATTGGCTCTTTTAAGCAAGTTTTCATCATTGAGAGAAGACACTGAAAAATACCTGCACCACCAATCGAAGCTGTCTGTGTAGTGTTTGTTTGATGAAACAGAAACAGACAACTCTGCAATCATTTGAAATTTGTTATTCATTGTTATTCGTGGTTCTTTGTATAATTCCGTATGTTTTTCAGATTTGTTCCTTACTTTGTTTGTCTGCCTTGCACCCACATTATGCTGACAAATCATCTTGTATTTGTTGCTAGCAGCTGCACCCAGCTCCTTTTGGCCTCTTTTCCCTAAATACTAAACGAGGATGTGTCATTTTGTCCAGCAAGAGTTGCGGTTTTTTGTTACTTGTCCTTGCCAGCACAGATGCCTTTTTAAAATAGTGTTACTGCTATTTTTAATGCTTCCTTGAAGCCTAAACATACCTGGAACCTTTCAGTAATGAATAATTTATCTATCATAATGCCTACAGAATACATTTTCTTCAGCTCCTTCAGTGAAAAGGGCAGCAAGGAAAACAAGTATAGAGGTTTTTTGAAATGCTGATAATAAGTTTGGGTTATTTCGTTCACTAATAATGTTGGAAAGTCCAAAAACTACAAGATGAAGGCACGAGGAGATGAGGACATGCAATTTCTTACTAACCTCTGGCGTCAAAGAACTCCTCATCGGAGCTGTCGACTGATTCTTGTGCAATATTCTGCAGGCACCAATGAGTGGCGCTGTGTTTTCTTGACGAACCTGTGAATCCAAAAAAAAGAATGGTGAAAATTCTGCTTTTAGAGTCGGTCAACATAATGCAGTAAATGAAGAAAGACAAGGACAGACAACTCAAACATATTTGTATTTTTTCCTTTTCTTTACGTTGGTTGACACCTCTAAAGATTTGGAGAGAAAAACAAGTGTGAAAGCCCCAGGTGGGAGTGCTTGGCCTTTCAAGTGTCACAGCAGGTGAAAAGACCCAATTGGACTTTCCTTTGAGCACTGTCGCAGCCCACAAGTGTCTCAGCAAGACAGCCAGGCAGTGTTTTTCATGACCTTCTGATACAAGAACAGGGACAACAACAAAAAAACTTAAGCCTTTTTCCATTTGTTCACAATGTTTACTCTCAAGTATCCACACATAAAACCACTGCAAACAGCCAAGAACAGCAAAATGATTTCTTAAAATTCACTGAAGTAGCAGTAGTCTGAAACACAGTGGGTCAAAACTGAGAAAACACAATGTCAACTCCACTGAATGCGCTGGATCTCAAGTGAAGTTCAAAAGGCCTGTACCAAAGTTCAGATGATGTTTATTTACTGTTTTTCTCCTTGGGACAGCAATGTGATAAAGCTCAAAGAAAGATTCCTCTGACCTCTGCTGCATTGTGATGATGTACTGGTAATGAACCACATTTCCTTCTTGACTCCACCTGGTTTAATCTTAAAGCAACATTTTCGCATCTCCTTCAATGTGCAAGAATTCACTGGGCAGTATAACTTTTAGAATAGAACAGAATAGAATAGAACTTTATTAATCCCTTGGGGAGGTCCCTTCAGGGAAATTATGAATTATTTATGAATTATTGTGAATTATGTCCTTCATTGCAAACCTACACGTGTAAGTTTACACTACAAATTTGTAATTGTTTAAAGCGATGTGTAAAAATACAGCTTATAAGGCAACAGGAAGAGTTTGCACAATATTAATTGAAAGTCAATATTCTGTATGACCACCTTTACTTCAACACACTCTGAACTCTCTCTAGCAAGCTTTCCTGTAATTTCTTTAAGTAGTCCTTAGGAGCAGTTCTCGAGGACATGCAACGCTCTTCTTGCCTGCCTTTTGCTCCATTCTCTCTCAAGATAGTCTCACACTGCTTCAATAATATTGTGGTTAGTGCTCTAGGAGGCATTCTAGGAGACAGTCCATGACTGTCAGTGCTCCACTCTGTTTTTTTCCCCATAGAGGCTTTTACCTCGTTAGCACTGCGTTTACCATCATTGACCCGTGGAAAAATAAAGCCATTGATAATCAAATGCTTTCCAAACGGTACTGCATCGTGGATCAAAATTTTACTTTATTTTCTGCGTTCATAATTTCATCAATCTTCGCATCATCCCCAACACCACTGTCAGAAACGCAGCACCAAACCATGACAGGGCCTCCACCGTGTTTTACAGGTGGCTATAAACACTCACTGTTGTACCTCTCTCTTGATTTCCTTCATAAATATTGATGATTGTTTGAATCAGATATTCCAGAATTGGACTCATCACTATATTGCCATTGATTTTTGCTCCAGTTTTTGTGTAATTTGGCATACCTTAGCTTTTTCTCCCTGTTTCTCTTACTTAAGAACGGCTTCTTCACAGTGACTCTTTCACTGAGACCATTTCTATTGAGGCTTCAGTGAAGAGTCAACTGCAGATTGAGATTGCAAGATTGCATGTCTCAGGTTGTGTGTCAGGTCGTTGCTGGATTTTCAGTTTTATCTTTCTTTTTTTTTGCATGACTTTGTGCATGACTTTCAGATACTGTTACTCAGCTGTTTTTTTAAAAGCCTACCACTTCTTCTATCCTCCACTTGTCCAAGTTCTTCAAATTCTTTAAGGACACACTGGCACAGCATGCTGAGATATGCCAGGTTTTCAGGTGTTAGCTAGTGCAAAAATACTATTTATGTCTGTTAAATGATGCTATCTTTGGCAGTTTTCATAGATTCAGCTAACAAAATCAGAACAAATTATATGTTTTAAGATGGGACCTAGTAACAGTGCTTAAAGGTAACTAAAACTGATTCTTTGTCAAGCTGTCTGTTATGTGTAGACAGAACATTTATGTTTGAATGATTCACAAATCAAGGTTAAGTGGCTTAACAAACAAAAAATATTTTATCTAAAAAATGGTTAGGTATCTACACTTGACTGAAAACGAGTGAAAACAAATTAATTAATTAAAAAAAATTAAAAAAAACAGCCAACCAGCCAGCCTTTAGAAAGCCTAGAGAGCTATTGCTTAAGAACACTTTATGTCTTGCACCTTGAAAGCAAAAAGACTTGTTGCACAGCAGCATATGTGATGAAAATTGCTAAATTATACCACCAATCATAGAAATCATGCAAATCCTAAATATTTAGCAAAGACAGAAAGACTGAATCTGACTACATTTCCATACAAGTTCTGCCAATTCAATTGTGCACTGAGGATATTTAGTGATATCGATCTACTGTAATGTATCAATCTACTTGCCTGGAACAGGCAAAGAGCAGAGGCATGCTGGCACAGGTGCATGTCTGCTCACACAATAGGTGACGAGAGAGTTTATTTACAATTTATAGCCGATACCAGGGAGGAAGAACCAAATAGTACAATAAAAATTATCTAATCTACTGTAATTCATAGATGTAATGACTAAACATAAGTTTACAGATCCCTACTGAAAAGCTAAAATTGTATTAAGCTATAGCATTTGACTGTTCCAGCTCTTTCCATATGTGTGAATCTGCAGAATGCAATGCAATGCTAACACAGCATTAGCTAACTTAATAGTTGTAACATTTGTATATATTAAAAACCTCAGAGGTGTATAATGGCTCAGTCACACTAGGGTAAAAAACAGGAAGGCATCATTTGCCCAATGATTGCATGGAAGTTTTTGGCATTCAGCAACCAATTTCAAGTAGTTGTGCAAGATTGCAAGGCAGCTGAACAGGCCCTCTGATGGAATCTGTCTCCAAAACATTGCAGTCTGTATCAGATTGACTGCAATCACTCTCAGAGCGATTTGTGAAGGTTTGCAAACAACCACCATCTATTATAAATGCAAACAAGCAACCAAGCTGGTTGCCAGCTGGTTGTAACCTAGTTATATTCCAGCAAACACCCATTTAGCCATTTAGCTTTTAAATTATCATCCTCCAGCTACTACATCACTATTTGCTGAGTAATTTCTGAATTTCTGTTTCAAATCTATGAGGTTCAGGTTCAACAAAAGATTTATAACAGACAGCAACAGAATTGCAATTTTCACTAATTTATCACAGTTAATTGCTCCATTATCACAAATTTATTTGCCAGCTTGACCCCAATTGCAAAGTAACAGCAGACTGATAGTAGACTGACTTCATCTTGATGCCATTTAATTGTTGTTTTGACGTAGCAAAAATGAAGACGGCTCCTGAATGTGAGCAGTCACAGGATCTTTCAAGCAATGATTTCAAAGGCAACAAGACTGCAATTTATTGCACCATTGCAATCGTTTTGATTATGCGTTGGTCTCAAACCACTGTTTTGCATCGTGTGACTATAGTATAAGCCTGGCTAGGAAGAACTTATGATTTCTTGTTGTAATATGAAGCCACACAGGCTCGGATCGTATAGCTTCATATTACGTCACATCTAGGCTGGATCTTTACTCACACTGGACTGCTGTGAGGTAGCTCTATGATTATGGCATAAGGAATAACATGGATAGATGACTCAGTAACCTTGCTTTTCTCCCATAAAGGATGATGACATAATCAACAGGCCTAATAAATAAGGATTAGGGTGAAGTTTGCTCTTCAACCTTTGACTTAGCAGCAACTTTCTCTATCAGCAAATTGTCCTCAAGGGACTATGGGATCCCTGAACCACAACGCAGCCTTTTCCCTTTTCTCTGCAATGGAGAATGATTGAGCAGGCTCAAGCGTGGATTAGTCCAGTCCTTGAGTGAGCATTTATTGTGCATCAACATTCAGACCAGCAGCATCACCCCCAGCCAAAACTGCATTTTTCCAGCACATTACACAGGAATCCCTTATATACCATCCCTGAGTACTAATTTGTGTCAACAACCGGTCAGGGAGCCCAACGTACACAGAGCAAGGCAATCTAGCCAAAATATAATTCTCTGCTCACAGACAAATAAGCAATTACTGCACCAAACACCAAGATGATTGCTATTTCCAGGAAAACACTTCTCTCTTTGAAATTGGAAATATTCCTCCACCCACTTTAACAAAATGGAAACAGGAGCTATAAATACATTTAAAATGCTCAGCAAAGCCTTGACCAGAAGACAGGTAAGTACAGCAGACAAAGCGCACATTATTCTATTATTCTGTAAGTGAGTCAGCAGTACAGTGCTGTGAAACAACAGACAGCTGGCATGCCTGCTTGTGGTAGCCCACTTGCCCACCCTCTCATTTATATTTTATGTATTGTGTCAGACTAACTTCTGGCAGTGGCACAGACATCAAAACACAGCACGAAATACAAGATGAGATGGAGGACAATCTCTGGTGTATTCATCTTTGCCTGGTACAGGATTTGGAATGCATTTGGTTGTTCATTTGAGCTGCATTAGTTCTAACTATATCAACAGGGTCACACTCAATGGAAGAAATAATAATGAAGACATTATTTTTATTTGTGTGCAAAAAGGATGTATTAGAGCAATTTTATCCTCCTAATTTAGGTGTTTGGCTTACATCCTGGACAAGAGATTATAGATTTATGCCTAAATGATTATGAGAGCAGAACTACTAATGCTGGCATTCACATTGTAGCCCGTGGTTCTGATTCAAAAAGGGGAAATACTGCACAATCACACAAGCAGTACCTTTGAAAGGTGCTTTTTCTTTCAACAATCCCTGCAACCCCTGCATTCCCTGCCATCTGCAGTTATAAAAGATGATGGGGAAGATTGGTATATTTATCCTTTTCTGCAGTGTTTGATATTTGTCTGTGACGTTCATGTGGTGTCAGGGCAAGTATGGGATGGATGCTCTGGATTTATTTACTGTGTATTCTTATTGTATGTTACTGTATTGTTGATAGGGCTGTTCGATATAACGATATATATCGGATGACGATATAAAAACGTCCATCGTTTCATTTTACGCTATCGTTTGTTTCGTGGTGTCGCAAAATAAACTGTTTACGGCAATATTTTTTCACCGTTTTGATGGTCACTGTAGTGGCTATACTAATTTCTTAAAGTTCTCTCTTTCTCTTATATTTAATATAACCACACTACGGACGTACAAGCGCCTGTTTTTATGCTTTGTGGTTAGCAACAATGACGGTAACACCATCGCGTGTCCGCGTGTTTATGTACCACATAAACCTTTCACAATAAAGCTCAAGATCCTGTTGAGACTTTTCAAAATAAACTGAATCACGTGAAAGAGCAGATTATTAACGGATGAGAAGTAAAAACAGAGCTGCCAGGTGCTAAAAAATAAACCTTAGACTCAAACGTTAGAACAGGCTTTTCCCCGCAGCACGCCGTGTAATAAATACTCACAAAGAAAACAGCAGCCGTTACAACTTATGTCTAAAAATGTATAGTTTCATGCATCTGTTAAAACACTCGACTCCAGCTACATGACACGCAGCTGGAAACACTTCCTGCAAGTCGAGCTGCCTGAGATTCACAGAATTTACAGAAAATGTTATATTTTTGCGATTTATATCGTTATCGGACGATAGAATTCTTATATCGGGATATGAGATTTTGGTCATATTGCACAGCCCTAATTGTTGATGGTAATGGTCCGGTGGGTTGCTTCAAGAGGAAATATCATCTTTTCTGTTCTCTCTCTCTCTCTTCTAATAAATAACTGATTACAAAACCGGTAACCCTATAAAATAATATAGTATGTATGAATGGTGACATTCACCAATGGTAGAGTATAGCAGTTAATGTTGGGAATAAAGCTGTGATTCTACTGTACATAGTGAGCTTGGAAGACTTGGTCATGTTTGCATTCTACATAAAAGCAGGCAAACACTCTCAAAGGGCAAAACACAAACTTTCAGGCTTGTATGGTTACAAGTCTCTACCTGTATGTAATATCTGAGCCGTCACTCTCCACTGTGCTATCTATTTTACTGTCAGCTGTTTGAAAGAGCCGTGATGTGAAAGCGTACTGACGGGAGGAGGCGTTCCTGCATGCCACAGAGTTGAAAAGGATGGTGGGCAAGGAAAGCACATGCTGAGTGTGAAGAGAAGCCCATGGGGTTCACAGCATCCTAACTACTTTAAAAATAAAAACTCTTACTTTCCACATATACCAAGTCAGCTGCTGCCTTAAAAAACAGCCAAGCAGGGCGCTCCATTATGGGATTTGATTTGTCGAGTGCCCTGCATACACTGTCAGTCACCTTATGAGATCCTCCAAGTGTTTTTAAAGTGCTACTTTTTTATTCAGTGGACCTACAGCTGGCACCGATACCAATCTAACAAATATTCTGTGGATGTTACTACATTCAGTTTACTTTTGGAGCTGCGCATGCACTCTGAATGCATTATTAGGTTTAGGAAATCTAACCAATTGCTTGGGTGGCTGAAACCTCACACCAGAGTGCCTATATCACCACACAGTGCCTTCCCCACTGGGTAATGGAAATGATTGCTGTAAGTCCCCACAGGGCATTCATCCTACACTATACCCCAACAGATACTGGTGACAGCTTGAAAGAACTACAGACTATGATCAAGCAAACTGCAAACAGTATAAATTTCAGCATCTTGCTGGTTTATGGAAACCAACAGGCTTTAGTAAGCCCTATTAGTAACTGAAAATTAATATTTTGAGTCAGACTGCTGAGACTAATAGTCCTCTTCTATCTACTTTCAATGCATATGTGAACTGCAGTTACCCCAGTATTCACTTAGCTCTAAAATAGAGTCAGTCCCATGTTAAAATGTCCAACAGCAACATGGTTGCAGCCAACCACAAAAAACTGTTTTGGTTTCTATCGCTAATTTCCTCTTTTCGTCCACACCTGTGTTTATTTATTTATTTAAAAACACACCCATTTGGATTTTGCTTAGACATAAAGTCACAAAAACCTGTAGCCAGTAGATGTCTGGTAACCATCAACTCGAGTGACTGAACCTGACCTCTCAAACTTGTTATCTAAAAGTAGAACGGTTCGCTGCAGGGTAAGACTGTCCTAGAAGTTTGAGCTCCAGTTTTGAAAAGTGACATTATAATATTTCTATAGTCTCTTACTTAGCACTAATTAGTAGGTACCTATGTCTATGATTTGCACCCATACAGTTAACGAATACAATTTGGTTGCTTAAGCTCTAACTTCTCATTCAAATATGGCAACTCCAAATCCAAAACAAAACAAAAAAATCAACACGGCAGCAGATAAAACCCTAACAGGCTTCACAACATAGGCTCCAGAAATTATTATACATACTCTATGGGGTGAGTAGGTACCTGATCTACAGGTTTAATGGCCTGGGTTCATAATCTTTTTCGCCTTGTAAAACTGCCTTAGATTAACGGACACTTTTTAATCCATCCATTTAGTGCAGCTTGCTTCACAACAACATCTTGTCACCACTTAGCTCTACTAAGTATGCTGTGAAGAGTGTTGTTTTCTGTACCCTTGCCACTCCCAGTGCACACACATTTTTGCGATGCATTTGCACAGGAACACGACTGTTGATGTAATCGGGTTGTAGTTCCAAGTCCCAGTTGTGTTTAATTATTAACACGACTTAACACTGAAAGCTCTAAAACACAAAAGTGCTGTGTTTTTAAAAACAAATTGGAGGAAAGAAGTATTGGAAGTCATGACAGCATACTGTGTCATTAACTACCCCTCGCCTCTTACTGTTCTTTCGACAGTGATGCTTTACAGGAGAAACGCTTTGGGAAGATAAAGATTCAGAAAGTCAGCTTAGTGAGAATGAACTGAACGAATCATAACAAATAAACAGGTCAGACACAGGACTGTCATCCAGGAGTTAAAGTCCATGTCCTATATGAAATCAGAAGTTCTTCTGGTCTATTTTGAATATGGTTGACTTAATCACAGTTTATTTACATTTATTAATACATGCATATATACATTTAATACGTTTGTACACACATATATATTTATGCACATTTTCTGTTATAGCAATATTTTTGCAGTAAGCCCTCAAGGCAAACTTCTCCCATTTGCCAGTGCTTTTAAATGAAGGCTACTCTCAGGGAACTCCTAACATGTTTGTGTTTATCAATATCTGATCTTGATCTTACAATATTCATTTGCAGTATGTATGTTGAAGCGCCTACAGTGCTTAGTTAAGATTAGAGAAAGACTGTGGTCTGGTTTTAAATTCAGCAGCGGCTGTGGATGCACGGTGCACATTTATTTTATTTTGCACTTTTATTGTGCAATAATAATAATAATAATAATAATAATAATAATAATAACAGCTTTAACAAACAAATGGGTTTGTTTTCTGAGGGAGGACTCAGACTGCTAAAACTGTTCAAACAAAATTGATAATTCATCAGTTACTCTGATCATACTGCCTTTGTCTACAAAATCAAAGGCAAAATCAAAACAGCTGCTCTTTGAAATTGAATGTGGAACTTATGGAAACTAACAAAGACCGAGGGAGAGAAGCTCAGCACTTCACTGGACAGTGTTCAAAGAAAGCCCATGTCTAAATATCTAAAAAGCTTTCCTTCAGAGCAGCAACACAGCAACACGAGGCTGCTCGTGATTCATCCTTCTTTCATCTCTTTCTTTCCTTTATTTACTTGCAACAGCGTTTAAACAGAAGCCTGCCGCCAGCTGAAATGGTGAGCTGACAGTATCTGTTACCAAAGCACCTCCACTGCAATCACCCTCTATCTGCCACTTGCATACAGCAATGACTCAAGAGCTTTGCTGCACACATGTTGTGGCAGTGTTGCATGTGTGAACAATTTGCTGCAGGAATTTTTATGCATTAAATGTTTTGACTTTCAAAGTAAGCGGAGGATGATTAGCTCAAAATAACAGGTGAATTTCAAGCATTTTGACATACATCATACACCTCTCACCCCTTTAAAACTGCTCCTACCCTATTTTTCAGCTACAGAAGCCAGCTGTAAAAGAAAATAAAATAAAAACTATCAAGGGCGCTGTATGTAATTTTCTCACCACAAAAAAGGTGAAAAATAGCACTGTATTCAGCAGTTCAGCAGCCACATATTTAGAAACCAACAATAAAGCAAAAAGAAGAATGAATGCTGGACATGCATCACGTGGGGGTAAATAAATACTGCTCCAGCAATTTCTGCTGAATGCTTAGTACAATCCTAGCTGTTCATGGTGAGAAAACACCTCCAAATTGTGTCACAATTTGAGCTTCAGCATGAATTCAAACCAGAATATATGAAATGTTGGTGTGGAGGGGTTTAAATTTTCACAGACACCTGAATGGGACAAAAGTGACACTAAGTAATATAACTAATAAATGCTCCATATATTAATGTTATGATATTATTAACTGTCCAGTGTTCAATATGTTATTATTTCCATGTTTATAAATAAATAATTCATACAAATATGCAATTATACACTCACAAGCCACTTTATTAGGTATTAGGAGATTTTGGTCCATGTTGAGATGACAGCATCACACAGTTGCTGCAGATTTGTCAGCTACACATACACGAATCTTCGGTCACCATACCCCAAAGGTACTCAAGTAAGCTGATTGGTAGTTGGGTAAAATGTGTTAGAGAAAATATCCCACAGATATTACACCAACACCAGCCTGAACCCTTGGCACAACTGGCCAGATTCTGACCCCACCGTCCAAATGTCACAGCAGAAATGAAGATCAGACCTAGCAGTGTTTTTCCCAATCTGCTATTGTATTGTGCTCTTCTGCCAACCTTGATTGTAACAAGTGGCTATTAGAGTTACTGCTGCCTTTCTATCAGCTCAAAGCAGCCTGTGACCTCTAGTATCAATAAGACATTTTAGATGGATAGATAATTCAGCATCTGGTAAGTTTAGTGTATAACATGGTTGTGTCATTGTTGTACAGTTATGATGGGCCAAAAACTCTGCTGCAGGTTTCCAAACACAGCAAAACGAGTGAAGACAAAGAGACTGTAACAAAAAAAAAAGCAAACTCCTTCATCTTCAGGCAGTATAAACACATTAAGTAGGATTTATCTACTTAAAGAAACTTCCCTGGATTAGGCACTGAGCAACTACTGGACTGCATCTTTCAAGCTCCAGCTGACTCTCCGCCAACAGAAGCTACTTGGTTTTCCTTTAAGGATGTTTATCTGTCAATGCAAATGGTGTTTAGCTGCTTTCAGTTAGTTGAGCCAAAGAGAGAAAGAGAAGCATACGCTGCATGGTTGCTTGAAAAATCTCTTAGAGGAATTTCTGCTTTACAGCAACCAAAAAATATTAAGAATTCAGATTTTTACAACATTACAGGCAAGAGTGAATATTTAAAAACCTGAAGTCAGAGTTCTAATAGAGTATTTTCATTTGTGAAGGTGTTAAAAGCAAATGGGCTTTGACTCTGTTACGAAAAAAGACACACAAAAATGTGTAAAGAGTTCAATCAATAAACAGGACTGGAATGGAAATTAAAAAATTAAATCAATATCCAGCTGTACTTAAGGTGATAAGTTGCTGTATGTGTGACTAGTCTGTACTTATAAATCAAAAGCAACATCAACAGTATAATAAGTGAGCAAAGAACATCTCTCATCCTGCATGACTCATATGTTATAGGACATTCACAGTGGGAGAAAAACCTCTCTCTGACTCAGGCTATTCTATTTAAACAAACCCTACAATTTATTCATCTATATGCTATTTCCCATTGATTTTCAGCCTGTTTGCTATATTTAAGTAAAATTCAGTAGAAATACGTTAATTTGAGGTGGGAATTACCAGGCTCGATTTCACAATGTGAAACATTCTTTTTAGTAGACTATTGTGACTGAGCCATTGCTTTGCTCTAAATTAGTAGGTAGCTTTGTCCAGCTAAGTGTGCCCAGTGTTGGATGGTTTTTCGGTTGAGTCTATTTAACTTAAGTTTGCTCAGCTAATATTACTTCAGGATGGTGGTGCATGAGATGAGCCCTCTTGTTCGTAGTATTCCCAGAGTATTATAATTTATTTAATAAACTATCTATACCTGGTGTTTCTTGTGTCAACACAATATCACAATACAAATATCGCAATGCAATTTTTCCCCCCTAACCGTTATCTGTAGCACTGTAATAAGGGCAAGTCTTCACTACTCAGTAGCTGCAGCTGTTGAAGAGACTGTGAAACTAGAGATTCAGGGAGAGAAACAGGAAACAGTTCTGATGCACCTCCTGAAAGATTTATAATTGAACTCATTTATCTTTCTAGCTTCCCTAATACATAAAATACAAGTCTGGCAAAAACTCTACTAAGATAATATCTCACCTCAGGCTGACGCTTATATAACCTCAGTAATTTTGTTAAACTATTTGTAAAAAAAATCAAGTAATGAATACACATAATAAACACATAGTACATAAAAGCTTCAGCACATTATGAGGTTATAAACAGGACAACATTTGGTGCTTTCAAGCCCACAAAGAGTACTAAATCTGTGGTTCATTAGCTGGTAACGTATCCAGAGGTTGTGGTAATTCATCTATATCATCTGCAAGTTGATCATGCACCTGGCTTTAATTGCAGTGAAATAGCCAAGCAGGTGGCTTTGCAGGAAGTCACCATTTCTCAAAATCACGCAGCATCTATTCATATGTGTTTTGTGTTTTTTGGAGGGTTTTGTTTTGTTTTACAAAGTGGAACAAAAGGAGTGCTAACAAAAGGAACAAAGTGAATTATAAAATTCAGCAGAATGCAGACATTAAACCGCCTTAAAAACTTGCTGATACACAGTGGTGCAAAAAGGTTGCTAAGAGAGCATGCTGTGTTATTTTCAATGTAATGCGGTAACTACTGCAGAGAAAACACCTCTTTATAATGCACTGTTCTTCTCAGATAGTTATGCTCTACAGGTTTTCACATGTTTAACAAGAGTGTGTTCACACTTGCAAGTGTTGTTTAGGTTTTATGTATTATAGGATTCACACTTCTAACATGTAAAAGTTGTAAATACAATGAACAAAGAGGTTATATGAACTAACAAGTACCTCTTATTCTGCAATATCCTACATTGTCCCACATGTAAGATTCAAAGCACTGTTCTTATTCTGGTGACCGAGTAGGCACTTAGTCAAAGGAGCTTGTAAAGAAAAGCGTCTGGACTTCTTTAAGTTGCTTGAAGACGTTTCACCTCTCATCCAAGAAGCTTCTTCAGTTCTAAGGTCAAATGGTGGGGAGTCCCAGATTTAAACCTAGTGGGAGTATCCCCCCACAGAGGGACAAAAGGACCCCCTGATGATCCTCTAATCGCCTGAGCCAAGGTGTGAAAATGGGTGTGGGTCCCAATCAGCCAGGGTTTCGGGTGAGCTCATTGTGAAACCTGGCCCCACCTTATCATGCGAATTCCTGAGGTCAGATGGCCCAGGATGTGAGTGGGCGTTAAGGCGTCTGGGGAGGGAACTCAAAACCGGATTATAGATGGCAGACAGTTGGTGTCGTAAACCACCGCCTCTGTTCAAAGATGGTCGCTCACAGTGGACATAGATGGCTTCTTTCACTCCTCTTTCAAACTATCTGTCCTCTCTGTCCAAAATGTGAACATTGGCATCCTCGAAAGAGTGTCCTTTATCCTTAAGATGCAGATGGACTGCTGATTCTTGTCCTGTGCAGGTGGCTCTTCTATGTTGCGCCATGCGTTTGTGAAGTGGCTGTTTGGTCTCTCCAATGTAGAGGTCTGGGCATTCCTCGCTGCACTGTACAGCATACACCACATTGTTAAGTCTGTGTTTTGGAGTTTTGTCTTTCGGGTGAACCAGTTTTTGTCTGAGCGTGTTGCTGGGTCTGAAATGCACCGGGGTGTCATGCTTGGAGAAAACTCTCCTGAGTTTTTCTGATACACCGGCTACATAGGGGATGGCAATGTTGTTGCGTCTGTCCTTCTTATCCTCCCTCGCTGGTGTCTGATCTTCTTTTCTGTGCCTCTTTGCTGACTTTAAGAACGCCCATTTAGGATAGCTGCACGTTTTGAGTGCTTCCTTTACATGCGTATGTTCCTTCTTTTTTCCTTCAGGCTTAGAGGGAACATGTTCTGCCCGGTGGTGTAGAGTCCTAATTACTCCAAGTTTGTGTTCCAGAGGGTGATGGGAGTCAAAGAGGAGGTACTGGTCCGTGCGTGTGGGCTTCCGGTAAACTTGTATGTTGAGGTTGCCATTCTCTTCAATGTGCACAGCGCAGTCCAGGGAAGGCAAACAGTTATCCTTTGTTTCACAATGAGCTCACCTGAAACCCTGGCTGATTGGGACCCACACCCATTTTCACACCTTGGCTCAGGCAATTAGAGGATCATCAGGGGGTCCTTTTGTCCCTCTGTGGGGGGAAACTCCCACTAGGTTTAAATCTGGGACTCCGCAACATTTGACCTTAGAACTGAAGAAGCTTCTCGGATGAGAGGTGAAACGTCTTCAAGCAACTTAAAGAAGTCCAGACGCTTTTCTTTGCAAGCTCCTTTGACTACGATGACCTGGATGACTGAGAACCTTCACAGACGAGTAGGCACTTAATTACACTGAAAGCTTTATCCATCTTCTCTGGTAGTTATGAAGTGTTTACCCTCACAGAGAAGTTACATATGTGCATTAGTCAAGACTGCACCTGATCTCCTTCTTAATAGCAACAGCCAGCAAGAAATAGAAGAAGGAAAGTGTGTCTCGTGTAGTACTATATGATGGACAGGACCATCACATTGGTCATAAACTAAATTTGCCACAAACAGTTGTTTACATCCACTTAAGAAGGACTTCTTCAGGAATTAAGAGAATAAACCTTAAATTTTATGAGAATGAAGTTATTATTACCTTTTGTACACGTGCACAGATAGACGAGGCATCTATTTTAAGTACACTAATGGAAATTTGTAGATCAACATCATTTTTCCATTTTTTGTGTGCAAGAACACATAATATACACTCACCAGTGTTGTTCAGTATGAACAAAAGCACGGATCCATCGTGCCTCATATCAAAGTTCATGCTGTTTCTGGTGGTGTAATGATGTGGTACACTTTGCTTAGTATTGCAGTGTAACTAAAAAAAGTGTACCTAATGAAGTGGTCAGTGAGTGACAGAACAGAATTAATTTATATTTTATTAACAATTAACAATTTCAGGGTTTGTCATGACACTGAGCTGTTATTTGTTTCTCGAGTTTGGTGGTATAAAGGTGTGCTATTGTCATTAAAAATGACAAAGTTACTTAGGATTATTATAGATGTGTAAATGTCACATTCTTCAGTTTTTGTCACAATTATACATGCATTTGGCATAAAATGAGATACTATTGCATACATTATAATAACTTAAAAATATATGCAAATGGATCCTGTAAGATTTACAACCTGACTGCACAGCAATAACACTTGGCTGATATGCCTGGATTTATTGGCGTCACATTTCGGCTTTTTGGCCCACATGGCTCACAGGCTACATTAAGTGAAACTTAATAGACACACATTAATCTGCAGAGCATTAACACAGGACCAATCTTTTCTACTGGATAGCAGCAGCTTTTGAAGTTTTGAAATTAGAGATTCAGGATAGTAACTCCGGGAGAGAAATAAGAAAGTTTTGGTGCAGCTCCTGAAAGATTTATAATTGAACTCATTCGTCTTCCTGACTTCCCTATTACATAACATGCCTCAAAATCTCTGTCAAATACTTTACTAAGAAGATAACATCTCACCTCCGACTGCACAGCTGACTCCAGCTATGCAGAGAATGACTCTTGTGTAAACTCCTGCATTAAATTTAACCATGAGCTAAATTGTTTGGCTTCCAATATTTACAAAAAGAAAAGCTTAACATAAAACATGACATTCTCATTTTGTCCTGCGTTATAAAATCCAGTGCACCACTTTCCTGTATCTGTAAAAACACCAAACTCATTTCCTGCCCGGCGAGTTCTCGTCCCGGAGAATCAAACACTGCTCTTCTGAAAGAAGAGCTGCTGACGTCTTCAAATTACGCACAAGGTGTCCTTCAGTTTCTGTGCCTTGACTGTCGTCCAAGACTTATTGGAAGCCTAGAGATAAGAGTTCATTTTTAAAGAGGAGGTTGTGCTGTGGAACCGGAGGAAGTCAGAAGTTTGCAAGCAAGGAGACCATAGTTTGTTCTGTTTGGGAGATGCTTTTTAGTTTTGCTTTTACTGGTTAAGTTTAAGATAAGATTGTGGTTTCATAGCATTAAGCTTGGATAATGAAAAATTAAGCTTACCCAGTAACAAATATAGACACTTTATCAGTGTCTATATACGCTGAGTTGAGTATGACAGACCTGCCTTACTGTCACCTAAAATGGCCTATATTTGTATAGCGTCTACACCTCAGACAAGAAAGGAAACTTTGTGTGTAATTTGGAGGGATATTGTGGCATCTCTACTAGTACTCTAGGTGAAATGACAAAAAGAAAGCCTTTGTTTTTCAATTGACTCATGTTTTAAGCTCGGGAAAACTAATCATGTTAAATAATTGTGATCTCAAAACTGACTAAAATTTTCATGGTTATATAGTTTTTGCCAGCTGGGATAGGCTGCAGCTCACCATGCAACTCTGACTTGGACAAGCAGAGGATGGATGGATGGATGTATGTATGTTTTTTTTATCTAACCACAACCTTCCACAAACTTTATATGCATCTTTCAACAGAAAAAAAAAACTGCCAGTAAAGCAGTTCACTGTTAAGAAATCATTCTTACTGCCACGTCTTATTGAACTAGACATGTAATAACGATCATTTGTGTAGGCAAGATAAAAGTATTGCAGTTTTGAATGTGAAAATTGCTTCAGTGTGAGCCTGCAGAAGGTTAAAAGTGCCGTGGGTTTTGAAAATAAGGAGCAAGCCCTCAGCATTGAAGATGGCCCCATACCGAGGATCACTCTCCATCAGAGACCTCATCTGCTTTTGATCAGCTGCTACCTAAAGAAATTTCTTCCAGTCAGAGCTTTATCTCTCACTGCCCTCTCAAGCCCAGATGGCCTGTAAGCTACACTTGTGCCAATCTGCTCATTTTATAATTACCAGAATTTAATACTCAAGGAAGTCTAAACAACTAACAGCCCCTAAAAGAGCAATGGGCTGCAGTGGCTGGCAGGAAGGGCAGAAGAGCTCTCTGGTGGTGCAAACCACTTCTGAGTGATTATTGGACAAGCCACAGCATCAGAGTGTGATATCTGCATTGTCAAAGGGAAAACCAATTTAGCTTTTCTTTGTGAATGAACAAGGAGGAAACTGCTGATATTACGACACGAAACATGTCCCAGTAAAGATGAAGCTGACTAGATGTAGCACTGAGCAGATTCTTTGTCTGCTCAGTCTTTTTCTGTCGTGCCTCAGCAATCGTCCCATGGTAAACAATAAACAACAATATACCCAGCCCTGCAATGCAAATAACTATTAGTCGTAGTTTTTGTAATGCAATTAAGCCTGCATGCAAAGCTTAAATCAATCAGTACAGTCAATGAGAGACACAGATCACCTTTGTGTATGCCATTACCTATCCTTTAGCTGCACAGATCAGCACTTCCAATTGACTGTTAATGGACTGCTACACTACTATTAGATAACGATTATCATTGCTGACCGTGTTCTGCATCCCTGTCTGTCTGTGCAGTAATGGCTACATATTGCTGTACTGTTTGTCTTGCTTGAAGAAGACTTCTTGCTGGTTTACATTGTGAAGTCTACAGTTTATGGTAATATAATCTGAAACTGGATTGGCTATAAATAGAGATGTGGCATAAATCAGAATTTTAGTACCTGACAGCAAAGCAGTCACTGCACTACCACTAAGCAATAATAAAATTCTACACAGAATTCAAAGAACACAAACCATTAAATGAAATGACCGAAAGATAAATTGTGTTCTGTCTAGGTTGTGTTTAAAATATTTTATAATTTGGCTCACGTGCAGAAGCAGAAACAAGATGTAAAAACAAAAGTAATATAGTAATTCAACCTTTTTAAGTTGCTGTGATAAACCTGTTAGCAAAGAAATGCCTGTTTATGGTTACATTATTTTTATGTAAACCCATATTTACTGAGTTTTTGATCACCACCATCTCCTGAGACAATGATGGTAAACAGACGGATTCTTACATAGCACTTTTCTACTCTACCTGCTCACTCAGCATGTTTTAAACATTTCTCATTCACCCAAACACTTTTTTCTTCATCTAAGTGCTTTCTATCTACATTCTCGCACACGTGCAGACGCACTCCAATGAATGCACAAGGAGGGTCTTTTGGCATGCAGACTGGAGGGGATCGAACCACCAACCTTCCAATTAGTAAATACACTGTTCTACCTCCCACTGGATATTGTTTAGCTCATTAGCTGCTAAATCTTTTTAGCAGCTAAGGTTTTTATAAGCCAACATTTTTGGTATCGGATAGATGCTGTGCAGCAGCTTTATCAATACGTTTATTTACTGAAGGCTAAACTAAGCTAAACTAAAACTGTGTCACAATTGCGCCTTGAAATCACAAAAATATTCAGTTTGTGTCAAAAAAAACAAAACAAACAAAAAAAAAAAAGGAGAAATCTTTTTGAGATGCAGGAACCAATGAATGTTTTGACTTTGCCAACTGACATTTAGAAAAGAAATCTGAAATCAGAATCAGTCAAGAAAACTGCAATTGCTGCATCTCTACTATCAAGTGCAGCTTTTAAAAGCTGCCAAACAATTCATCAACGTGAATGGCGATTTAACTCAGGCCCATGTGTTTAAAGCCCTGAGCAATGGAAATTACCAGAAACCCAGAATGGTGTCATCTTGCTCGCAACATTTTGTTCCCTACTGGCAGGACACGGGATAGATGTTAAACTAAGTGCTTCTGCTAATAGCTCAGCATTATAATGCTGAGTAATTGTGCCTTTAAAAAAAACCTTTTCTGGAGTCTGTGAATATGATTCAGCAAAGCGAAAAATAGAAAACACAGGTTGTGCCTTCCACACCACATCAAGACTTTTGGCTGTGACAGATGACAAGTGAACTATTGCCGTGCTCCAGTTGAGCTGGTCCCCTGCCACTGCCTCTTCTGTGACCTTAAACAGCAGCAGCAGCCTAGCTGCTCTGTGCGTTGTGAATCGCTGCTCCCGGACACAAGCCCACTGTGCCTCCCCATGACAAACAGCTATTAAATTCAAATTAACACTGTTTTGTATGATCAAATAAAATAACAGAGGTCACAGGCTGAATGCATTAGCGCACGCCTCTGTAGAATTCAGAGAACATTGTGTTGCTGTTTGATAAACAAGCTGTCTGGGGACCGTTTTACCAGTTTGACAACACTATACACAGCTGGTGCTGGCAGTATAATGCAGTATATAAAGTATTCATCGTGTCTTAAAGTGAGTGATAAGAATTGGGTTTGGAGAATCACTGACAGTGCAGAATCAATTTTTTTCAGAAAATGTGCCACCAGTCTATTCTCCGTGAAGAAACATCACAAAACAAATTATTTTAACATAAAAATACTGCCATCCCCCCTATTCACTTTTGCAGAGAGTGAAAAGTAGGAGCAGAAAGAAAGAAAGGGGAGAGACTGTTCACCAGCATCATCCAGTTCTATTTTTAGCTTGACGGTAAATCTCAGCAAAACACCAGGTAGCCTACCCGTTTATTTTATTTGGACAGCAACTGAAAGAAAAGGCTTTCTGGCTGATCTAGATTCATCAGCTCTGAGAAATACAAAAACTCAAAGGTGCAATCTTACACTGAGCTTTGGAATAGTGAGTGAAGTCAAACAGAGGACAAACAGTGGAATCTGTAAGACTGTACTCTGTGGGGAGGGAGGAGGTGACGAAGATGACCGACGGTGATTTGAAAAAATTCTTAATAGAGGTATGGCACCACAATACCTGTCTGGCTCCAAGGTTCAGCTTACAGTGGAAGCAGAAACAGGGATGCACAATCAAGTGTAAAACTGAAGTGTGAATTCCCGTGCCAGCTGGTTGAATTACTGGTCTCATTAAAAGATAATAAACTATCAAATGTAATGTTGAGCTGCTTGCAGAAATAAACATTACACATTTGTATTTCAGGGTAGCACTATTATGATCATATAAAAACCACAAAGGGTTAGGGCTGCTCAATTAATCGAATTTTAATCTCGATTACGATCTGGGCTTTCAACGATCATTAAAAATGACTGAGCCGATTATTAGCACCTCCCTCGTGCTTTACTCTCGCGCTGCTCCGTGGGGCAAATCGAGCGCACCTCTCTGCATTTCGAACATTTCGAACAACAATTAAGAGGACCCGGGTTGCCGTTGGTTGAAAAGAGAGGTAAAAAAAAAAAAAACTTCAGTGGTGTGGAAACATTACGGGTTCGCGGAGTCAGACGTGGATCAAGTAGACATAGTTTGTACATAGCTGCACCACAGAGCAACACTGCAAAGTTCACTAAACATAGATGTTTACATTTTTCATTTATTTCTTATATTGCAAACATTTGCACTGTTATCAGTATTTGCACACTATTTTATATTATTTTTTTAAAGTCATTATTCAATACATTGTTATTGTTAAATAAATATCGTCAAATAATCGAGATCTCAATTTCAGTGAAAATAATCGTGATTATCAGTTTTGCCATAATCGAGCAGCCCTACTAAGGGTCATACAAAACCTTGTGCTAAAATGATGACTTTGTGTTTTTTTTAACATTTAAATTGTCATTAAGTTACAAAGACATCAAAAGTTTATGATATTTCTTGTTTGTTTGTTTTGGGGTTTTTTGCCATAAGGTAGCAGTAATGCAACTACAAGCTACAAACAAGAAAAACATAAGGAGCATGTTAAGATGCTACCAGTAAAATTGGATTAGATACTCATTTGCAACAGTATTGATACTAACAGTGCAGTCTTTGCTTCCTCCAGTTGACACACAGCTTCACACCACCCCTGAATCTGAATCACAGGCAGGCATTGATTCAGCCCCTCCCCTCAGCTAGCAGCTGAACACATGAACCAGCTAGCAGCTAAACTCATGCACACCATCAAGACAAATTTAGCAAAGCAATGTTAAAGACCATCACCTCAGTCTTTATGAAGAATTTTGTTAGATCAGTAAAGCTCCTGTTTGAACAACATTTAAGTATTAAACAGTTCTACATGTTAACTTGCATGGCACACACTTTGTTAATGTTAACCAACAGTCGCACTAGCTATCCTTCTGCTAGCATGGCTACACAATGAAAAATACATTAATATTTCTTACACTCTGAGTCACACCTGCTTTATTTTAAGGACCAAAGCTTTACTCCACACAGCTCTTATAATTACTAAATCCTTATTACTCTGCTCTAATTATCTTTCAGTGTTTGGATGATTAAAACTGAGGCTCTCATCTGTTTTGCTAGACAGTCAGTGAATCTGGGCACGAGGCCATATTTCTGCAAAAGCCGAAAAGGGGAGTACAAACCAAAAGCTTAGATCACACACACTTGCTGTTACACTTTAATGATGAAATACAGAGCATATCCATATCATCTTTGCCTTATTTCATAGACCCTACACTCGATTATAATGAAGATTTTTCTCCCAAGTGTGTCAAGAGATGATTTTAAATGAGAAGTTCATCCCCTGCAGGGCTCCTATAATTGAAAATGACAAAGTTAAGATCAGCATACATACGTGAAAGATATGAAATTAAAACATCTGCATTGTCCATGTTGCTGGGGCTTTGAAGAGTAATGTTTTGATAGGACCTGTTCTACTTCACAAGTTATACTGGGAACTGAGGTCAAGTGATATTTAATAAAAACAGATACACAGCATGCTTGATATATGGCTGTACTAACAATAACCCCACACAAACTGCGCATCGCCATTAATCTGCCACCAGCCTGCCAGAGCATCGCAGGGTTCGCATGATTTTATAAAGAAGGCTGAAGTAATATAAGGCAGCACAGTGTAGTTTCCATTAGCTAGTGAATTTTACAGCGAGACTCAAAGAAATATAATTAAGATTAACTGGAGAAGACATCCAGCTACAGCTGGTGAGAAAAAAAATGGCTTTCCGTGCATCCAGAGAAGCTAATTTGTCTTCTGAGACTGTTTACTAAAAATAAGACTACTCTCTTGATTTCTGTGAAAAACAAACTCCTTCCCATAGAGGCTACACCTCACTCTCAGGGGCAGGCTGTGCTGCAGCCTTGATGGTTTGATCCCCAGCCCTTCCGTGTGTTGAAGTATCCTTGGGCGAGATAGTGAACCCAAATTTGTTTCCAGTGGCAGGTAAACACCTTGCATGGCAGCTCTTCTGCCACTGGTGAGTGAATGAGAAACACACAAATTGTAATCCACGTACCTTTTGCCTGGGTTTAAGAATAAACTGGATTTTTATTTTGTTGGTTCAGTTTCAGATTTCTGTCAGGATATTACTGGCTCATGCTTCATGCTAAATATACTGTGCTGTCAGTCTTTGTTCAGATCATCATTACTCTCTAGGTTCAGGCTTTTCTGTAACATTGAACTCACATCAGAATTGTGTGGCTAAGGTTTTTAAGGGTCACAAATATAAAAGCTATATTTTTATTTCAAGTGACATCATTTAGGGCAGATTATCAGATTTTTAAAAGACCAATGAATCTTCAGTCACAAACATTTCTTTACCTATATGCAGAGGTTTGTGTCTTGTAAATCGTCATAGAAGTTACAAGACTTCACTTCATACACACTTGCATGCCACTTCATTTCGCGTGCCAGTTCACCAGCTTGTTAAGGCAAATATTCAATCTGCCAATCACACAGCCACAAGCCCCAACATTTAGGCATGTAGACTTGCCCAGGATGACTTGCTGAAGTTCAAAAACAAACATCAGAACAAGGAAGAAAGATTATTTAAATGACTTTGAACGTGGCATGGTTGTTATTCCCAGACAGACTGGTCTGAGTATTTTAGAAACTGATAATGTGCTGGGATTTTTTCACACTATCGTTGCTAGATTTTATAGAGTATATAGAGTGGGGTCTGAAACTATCCAGTGAAGCTGCAGTTCTTTGGGTTAAAATACCTCAATGATGGCAGAGGTCAGAGGACAAAGGCCAGTCTGCTTTCATCTGATAAAAAGGTAAGAGTAACTCAAACAGCCACTCGTTAGAACAAAGGTATGCAGAAGAGCATCTCTCTGAACCAGATGGGCAGCAGACACAGCAGCAGAATACCACACTATAGACAATAGAAGACTGGAAAAACTTTGCCTGGTTTAGAAAGTCTCAACATCTGCTGTGATATTCAGATTATAGGGTCAGATTTGGCAAGCAATATGACAGTATGGATCCATCCTGCCTTGTATCAATAGTTCAGGATGGTGTTGATAGTGATGTAATGTGTGTGTGTTCATTAGTAATGAAGTGGCAGTTGATTGTTTGTGGAGCATTCTGGAAAAACCAAAATATTTCTACTGTCTTCTAATGGTAAACACATAAAAAGTGTCTTTGCACACTTCCTGAAAACAGGACAGAATAAGTTAAATAAAGTAAGGAAAGTACTGAAGTGGGAATTTTGTGCACAATTTTAAAATGGTTTGGACAATTTTGTCTGAATCAGCTTGCTGACAATAGGGATCTACTTTGTGTTATTTTAGAGATGTTCGCCGTTGGATGTCACTGCACCCTGTGACTTTTATGGTGTTTTACTTTGAAACAGAGGAATCGCTACTTTAAAGACCAAGCCACGCCTAATATTATCCCCTCTGTGTTGTGACACTTTCTGCCACCACCTGTAGTAATAATGATTTGATATTTCATTGATCCCTGCGGGGAAATTTTCCGTCCACTCTCAGTTGATGTAAAAGGTCAGAGCACAGAGGCCACTGTGAGCCTGAAGCTGCCGGAGATTTGGTGACACGCTCACAGGCTTTTCAGCAGAGCAGATGCATGAAAGAAGAAAAGTATCACTACTCACAACATCACAACCCGGACTGATGGTATCATGCGTCCAGGTTGTGAACCCACTTATTAATGTTTGACACTATATCACTGGAATCTGGCTTATTTGCATAGCAAAACCAAATAAATAAATAAATCCTGGTCTTTCACTACAGCTATAAAACTGCAGCAGGTGCATAGAAAGAGAATAATAGCAGCCCTTTTAAGCACTTCATTTCTAACAGATTAGCAGAAAGAGCACAAACGCAAACAGGTGGCAAGTGTGAGCAGCAAACCCATCTTTCCAGTGAACAATAAACCTTTTATGCCACAGAAATGTCAGGACTTCAAAGGCTTTTGCTGATACTGTCATGTCAACACTCTTTCACATTCCACATATCCAATTTAACAATCAAATGAGCTGCATGAAAAAAAAAATCGTCAGCTATTTTTAGCAATGCTGAACTCCTTTGCATTATTTCCTTTCTTTTGCACTTTGTCCTTGATGTTTATATTGTGATTTACGGTTTCTTTATAGACAGAGTAACGAATGCAAAATGTGATACATATTGTGACCATTCACCTTTAGTAACACGGGTCTGTCTGTAGGTCACTCGCACCTCACCTGTCCAGATTTGACCCTGCAGCGGCGTCACAGAATCTGACGCAGACCTGCTGTGACACCTTTACGGACACACGGAGACAGGCAGGTCAGACAAACCGTCTGACTGATATAAAGACGGACTTGGCTGGACAGTCCACCGGACCGCTTCTCACACAGAGGTCTGTATTGACCGTAGCGCATTCCTACGGATTGCCTTCATCCACGCAGCACACGGCTGTGCGCGCCAACATCCAGCAGCAGCACGAGACGCAGGTTTCAACCTGTTAGCACAGACCAGGAATGTAGTGTCTCCTTACCTTTTACTCTCGTCTCCTTTGACATAGTGTCCTCTCCCTTGTGTTTCTGTCAGTCTGCGGCCACTCAGCAATGCTGTCACGTTATTCTCCGTTTATACACCGTTTCGTCGGATAGTTAATTGAACATCGGCTCTTCCTCTGTCCCCTCTCTCCTGGCTGCTGCACCTTGACGCTTGCCAGGCTGAATCAGGGTGAAGTGGGGCACGGGGAGGTCTACAGCTGCCTCATCGGTCTCCTCTCAGCGATGAGATGAGAAAATTAAACAAAAAAGCCAAAAACAGGAGAAATCTGCAGCTGTGTTCTCATTCACCTGAGTCAAGACCCTCGGAGCATCGACCCGCCCCTCCGCAGACATACTTTGGCTATGTGGTGTATCTGTGCAGACTTGGCTCACATGTCATGCCCACCCAGCTCCCGTTCCTCTCTCCTCTCCGCCGCTAACAGCAGCCAGAGTTGTGCCAAAGCTCCGGTCTGCAGCTTGACTGCCTCCAGCGGTGCGCGCACGTCCGCGACTGCTGAAGGGCGTCCGTCTTCCTCTTCCTGTGTCCGTTTTCTGTCTGTGCAAAACACTCAAGGAGGACCCTAAATGGAGACCTATAAAGCAGCTGGTCCATTGCTTTTCTCATGCCTGGAGCCGTAATGAAAAAGCAGTTTACCAGCTATATTGTCACTGGGACGACACATTTAATTAGCCAAGGCAGTTTAAATCAGTTTTATTTAATCTATCATGCCAGAAGCCTTTGCAGAAATTACACATACTCTGTAAGAAAGGTTGCTGCATTTGTGTGCTGGGGTCCCAAAAGTCCGGTTTAAAAAAGAACAAGGCACAGCTTTAATGAAAGAGTAGAAAAAAATACACAGAATATTAAATGTAAAGTAGATTAAAGTCTTTCTGCAGTGTCATACAATCTGGTTTTGCTGTATAGAGTTTGGCTGTAAGCAAAAATAAATAAAAATAGAAATTTTGATATAGAAAACATGTGGCATAAAGAAGAAGAGCATGGGGGCGCAGTGAAACAGGATGGAGGGGAAGAGCGAGCACCCCTTTAAACCATCCATCACAAAGCAGCAGATGCCAGATTGGTCGGTCAGCTTGGGCAGTCACTCTGGCAGAGAAGCAAATCTTTTGGGCTTGAGAAGTGCTTCAAAATACAACCAACCATCAAAACAAAGCACATGGGTGAAGCACATGAACCACATTTCTCTCAGCAGCTTTAAATCCTTTAAATCCAGTTGTGAGATCTGGTTTAATCTCACAGATGCTTCACCTAATGGATTCCTCTAATTCATTTCTACGCTTATTTCAACCTCCAGTCCTGCAATACTTGACCTGAATAGCTGCAGAATAGCTTCCCTCACGTTTCTTTATGGTGCACATTAAGCAGCAGTGTGTCAAGTGGTCACAGTAACACCTGCTGTTTTCAACACTCGCATCCACATATGTGACCACACATGAGCTTACACAGTCCCTTAAGGATGGTCTGGTTGTGGCATCAATCGGCAGTCACGTCCACACAAATGAATATTGATGGGGGAAATGGTGATGGCCAAACCATCACCCTGGAATAAGACAGCCAGACATTCTACATTACCAGACTCTACTAGGAATACACATAGCCAATTTGTATTTATCATGGAAGCCAATACCAATACACTTCTGGTGTAGAACAGTGAGTTGCAATCCCTACTAAGGAAAACTAATAGGGAAAAGCCTTACGGCCAGGAAGACAGATAGCTCTGATTACACCAAATGACAGCACTGCCTGGATCCAAGAGGAAAAGAAAGGCTAATTGAATTATGTGAATTTCTTTTGTAAGAAGAATTCTCTTCATGCCATTGGAGACACAACTCAAAGCAGCACTTTGCTTCTCAACAGTGGCTTTTGATGTTATTTGATGTCAGTATTCAGTAAGAAATATTTTACTGAACCATACAATTATTAAAAAAAACAAAAAACAGATCTCTGTGGCAATTCAGAGCCAGTCTAGGCACTGAAAATTCATTGTAAACATGACTAAAGTCTTACAAAGTAAAGTCAGAAAGAAACTCAATCACACTAAATGTTTTTGTTGGTATAAACACTGCAGGGGTTTTGAAAAATGGATGAAAGAACTGTTTCAGCAGCATTAAGCTTTCTGGGAGCCGTTAAAAGACTCACAAACTACAGTGCAGGCAGTCAGCAAACTGAATTTAGCACCCAAGGTGCAGATTTGTTGTTCTTTTCTGTCTTTAAAAAACAATTCAGCAACCTTATGGAAGGAAAGGCACCGTGCTGTATGTCACAGCATTCTCACGCAAGGTGAAGTTGTCAGCTGGCTGTTTTTACCCTAATGTGCTGTTTGATGATGTGGCTTGCTGTTTCACACACATGCAGATATACTTACTATTCTACTGTTTAACCCTACAATTCACTGTTGCTGTGACCCTTTTGTCCTCTTTATCATATTAGCAGCTTTAGAGAAGTACTGTGATCCAATAGGAATGAATTGGAGGTTTAGAAGAGAACTGAACTGTTGTTTAACCAGCAAGTCTCTTGTCATTAAAATCTATATTTTAAAGGAGACATGGCCTACAGGGCACACCACTATAAAGTTGTGAAAATAATAAATTAAGACATAATTAAAACATACAAAGAAAAAAAGAAAATGACTTAAAATAGGAAAGGAACAAAATACAATTCAAGCTTAGGAATAGAATTTTTACTCCTTGGTTACAAAGGTTTTTTTTGTTTTTTTGTTTTAAATAAGAGACTTATATTCTTCCATGCAATGTTGATGGACAGGTTGACTGATGAGGATGCAGGAGTGTCCATGGTTCACAGATGACAATGTGATCTATAGGGAGTCAGTGAAAGAAATCCTGGAGAAGTGGAGGTATGCACTGGAGAAAAAAAAAGGAATGGCAGTCAATATAAGCAACATAACTGTAATGAGAGTAAAAAGCTATTAAATATAAATTCAACACTTTTAATCAGCTTCCGATATCATGTCTGCTTCATTTGCTGTGAAATCTCAAAGAAACAAGCTTTACCTGCTTTCCAATTAATCATCCAATTCATATTTTCTTCTTCTGGAGTTCAGGTATAACAGTAAAAACACTCCACAGTTTCATTGTTCATTATTCACATAAAACACAACTATTATAGGTATTATGAATTGATTTTTAATGTAGTGAACATATTTCTAATTGTAACCTGAGTAAATTACACTGGGGTGCAAACTGACTTACGTCTACTTCCTGTAAGTACATTTAAGGCTAGCTTATTATTTAACCTTTGCAAATGATATTAAATTCTTATCAAATGTAGTTGTTGCTATAGTATTATTACACTTTAACCACCTACAGCAACATGCTGCTAACATATTCATGCATCAACCATGAAAATTGAAAACACCAGTTTCTGTAAAATCATTATGCATTGAATGCTTTCACTTTTAATTTGTTCTACAGGCTACGCTTTGTTTATCCGTAGTTTCTCCTGAATATATTTTGCACATTTGAAAGAAGGGCTTTTACTTAATAATGGAACATTTTTACGCTGTGGTATTGCGACTTCAAGTACTTCTCCCACCCTTTGATCAACCACGATATCAAATAAAGGTCATGCTGCTCCTCCTGCTGAAGTGAGCTATTCTGTATGTCGGCCTATACTCAACTGTATCTTACATTAATAAAAAATAAACGAAGAATATCTAGTTTTTCTAAATAACTCCAACATGTTCACTCTGCCTTGTACGCACATGTATTGAGCTTGACAGATAATCATTTCTATCTCATGATCCATCATAGTGAGTATAGTTGGCTATCTGCAAGGACTCGATTCATATAATAACTACATAACAAACAATTCAATCTGAGAGGTATTATTAATCCCAACAATGCAAAGCCGTGACAGATGCTTCCCTTCAGTCATGTATTTAATGAGATCTCAGATGGCCAATTGCGTCTCAAAACTGTCTGAAAAAAAAAGGGGAAAATATGAGAATGCAAACGATGGTGGTGTCTGCGCGACAGACTGCTCAGTGATGGCCAGCATCTCAGCAGAAATCATCCCTCAGATACTTCATCTTCGACAGAACATCCCCCGAGAGGAGCAAACATGACTAACAAGCAAGGATCCATCTGTTGTAAACACTGAGCAAAACAGACCCGACTGCCACAAAGCAACTTTAACGCACCTCCATGCCAAAGTGCCCCTGCGAACATGAATATATTGCAGTCAGTGTTCTGATAATGAGTCAGCGCTGACCGGTGGCAAGGTCGAATCTCTGTGATCATTTGAAATTATAATGATGAGCAAAACTGTTCTAATTCTGGTCTTTCCACAGTAATATGTTTGTGCATGGTGGTTACAGCATTAACGCTGAAAAATCAAGGACATCCAAGTCAACCACAGTAAAGCCTCAAAGATCAAAACAGTTTAGTCTTACTGTAAGATTTGCTAAGCTGCTCCCTGATGTTAAGTAGTGCTGACAAAGCAAATATACACTGATTTGTCTTTTAAACGTCTCCTGAACTATAAAAGCTAAAAATAATCATAAATCAACTCATTATTTTATGGTCTTTGATGTTTCCCAGTCGCATGTCAGAGCTACCTGCCTTCCTTATACCTATGTAAAGACAGCAACACCTCCCTCACATTGAACGTACCAGTTTGTATTTATCAGAGATCGCAAAGGGGAAATGTGCACCGTGCATGAGACTGTTAAAGCTTGCATGCATTCTGACGCCCTCATACACACAAACACGCACACACAAAAACACACAACACAGCCTGAGAGGAAATACGGGGCAGCTGATTCCGTGTGAGCTAATTCATTCAGTCACTGTATGTCCCCAATCAAAGGCTGGTCCCCACAGGCCAGTGCAGCATCTGCATGTGCCCCCATTGCTCTATCTGCCTGGCTTTCATGTTGCTCTCAAGGGACTCAGACATTTTCTCAGCCTGTCAAGTTTGTCCTATTTAATTTGTGCTACACATTTTACCAATTAAGAAAGAAAAGCACAGAAAAGAGAATTATTAAAACAGTTCTCAACCAAGTTCAAAACCCTGAAAAAGGAAAAAAAAATCCCTAACCATACCCTTATCACTTTCCTTTCATGTGGTCCAACCCTCAGAGTGGACAGAGATTACAGGGATAACACATTAAATTTAGAGGGAAGTATTTTTTCTGTGCTGAGACCCTTTATTTAGACATTAAAATGAATGAGAAATCAATTTACGAGACCTTAAGCGCACCATGTCCTTGGCTTCCTACATCAGTTTGGTGGAAACCGTATGCAATTAATTTATTTCCATATGCCAATGTGAAAATAATAAGTGTGAGTAATCCTCAGGGAGATTTAGACCAAGTGCAAGGGGACGGCTGTAATCTTATAATCCTCTGTAATGTTCTAATGGTCTCTCTAAGCTTATCTACACTAAACTAACTTTCCCAGAGGTATGCAAACACAGATACAGATGGACCAAAAGAAGTAATGTGACTAATGCTCCCTGTGCAACTCAACAATCTCTTCTGCCGAGCTTTACATTAAAATCTGTGATCCTAGTAAAATAAAATCATATTGTGTCATTGCAGAAGTTATCTATGAACGTGTTTTCAGACCTTTGTCTAAGATCAAATAAATAAAAACTTTCAAAAATAAAATATCTGATTGTAAAACATACAAAACTCTATATAAAAATAATAAATAATAGTAGTCCAGGGTTTGACAAGGTAAAAATTTCCATCCACAGCAAACATAATATCAAAGGTTTTAAAGATAATGCTGCATCCATAATGCTGCAGCATCCTATTGTCCGGAAAAAGCTGCAGCTGAAGCGGGTGGTGACCGGATCGGCTGCAGGAACTCAGAGGTGAAGACGGCCTCAGCATATTCCTCCACGACATCCTGAAACTCTGCTGCCACATCAGCCAGAGCCTCCGACAGCAACTCGTCAGCCAAGCTGTGAGAGGATAAGAGGTGCAGATGTTAGAAAACATGGTTATTTTCCTTCAATCATATATAACCTGTATAAAAAAAAAAAAGTCTTCTAAAATTTGAAAACGTATACGCTTCAATTTGGTAGAATTCATTTGTGGCATCAAAACAAATCACGTATGACAATGGTACTTATGTTGCTACTGCTCCTGCTATTTTTGGTCTTCTCACAAGATTTTAGGCTAGAAATTTTGAAAGACATGCAAAATAAAAAGGTCAGTGGGCCTGAAAACAATGGAAAATGCAAACCACTTGAAACATGTCCTTTGTGCACAGTGGTTATAATTTCAAAGTAAATGTAAATCATCAGTCTTGCGTCATTATCTTCAAAAATGCAGAAGGTCAAATTAAAGCTGATTTCTCTGAACAAATGCGGTATCTGTTTTTTTAAGAGGTGCACATGCAAAACTTAGTTTGAAAACATAAAACAGAGCAAAATAACTCTGAAATTTAGCTTGGTGCTGCACACAGTTCACGAGGCTTCAGTGTTTGATCATTATCTGGGTCAGCGCGCGCACACACACACACACACACACACACACACACACACACACACACACACACACACACACACACACACACACACACACACAGGCAGAGACTGAGGCAGGGACATAGAGGATGAGGGAAAATGGGAAACACTCTCACATATCCACTGAAACGTCAGTGCAACAAAACTATCAGAGTAATTGTGTGTTTTTGAACTCCCTGTTCCTCTAAAGGGTCATGACAAGAACACTTTGCTCACAGCACCATATAGCGAGAGAAATCCAGAGAAGAATGTGCCGCTGTGGTTTGGGAACAGGCATTATAAAATATCATTAACATCAATATACAAGGAACCGTGCTTGCCCTTCTGAATTACTCCAAGTTATCTTTATATTTAACACACCAGTAACTGCACAGCGTACCGTTTATGCTAATGTATGAAAATCAGAATAAAAAAGCAGATTCATACAAAGTGAACTAGGATCCTAGGACCCTACTACTAAGTTTTATTTACATGCATAAAGAAATTCAAATAGCTGTTTTGGCAGTGCTGACGTCTTTCTATCTTGCAATCAGTCTGTTAGCAGACAGAATGAATGAGATCCTCCAGGTGGTAAGGCTCCACAGCAGCACAGGGCTGCTCATTACCATCTCATCACACAGAAAGCTTTCTGCGCTGTGTCAGAGCAGCAGGGGTCATACTAGTCTATACGTATGCCTTCTCCGTCTCCAAAAACACTGAGATAATTGGATGGTTTCTCACGCAATATCTTGTTGTTGTTTTTTCTAAGTACAGATTCATGTCTTAAAAACTTTGGCTTTTTGATGTGAAACTGATAATGAGCCAGTGACACAGTCAGCCAGATGCCATGGGTGGGACTGGACAGTTTTTCAGATCTAAACTTAAGAAAGACAGTTTATCGAGCTGTTTGGTATCCCACGCAAGTCTGTGACGCAGAGGAAAGAGGATTTCAGAAGTTTAGAACTCATATATTAAACGCATAAGTTCAATATGTTCACAATGATGGCACGAAGCCAGCGTTGCACCAGCAGCGGCCTGTCAAGTATGTAAGCTTGTGAGTGGGAGAGAAGACCGGCGGCGAACAACAGAGGCGCACTATGCAAACCATAAACTCTGCATGATCCTCTCTGAGTGAGCGCCTCCTGCTGTGCACAGTGTCCGTCAATCGCATCCAGGGACAAAATAAATAACAGAAAGGACAGATCTGCTTCAGCGTGGTTCTAGTTACAAACACTAAGCATGTCATATCATTAATGTGTAGGACAACTTAAAAAAAACCTCATATTTCACTCTGAAACTGCTGCAGCGTGGAAGAGACTCATTCATAGCAAATAGTTATATTAGGTGGAAAATGTCATTGTTTGAGGGCGTTCTAGATGAAACGGAACACTGAAAAAGGTCCTGCTGAGAGCTAATGCCCCTTAATAAAGATATACATGAACACTTAATGTGCATTTAGAAGGATAACTTATTCTGAGAGAGGAAGCTGTAACTTCACAACCAGTGTTTATGTCTGTCATCATCCGACACTGGTACAGGACAGAAATCAACCAACATCCATAATGCAACCCTTGTTGTTGCCTGTGTGGTGGCCAAGGAAGGTAACTTCGTAATTTGTGTCAAAGGAAGCAGAAACACAGTAAAGCACGCACAACAGGATCTCCTGCTCTCCATCAGTCTCATAGCAAATGAATCAGCCATCGCTGCGTTCACAATTTCATTCACTGATTGTGTTTGAAATGACTGTAAAGAGGTCAGAACGTTAGGCCATGGCAAAGAAAAATCTAACTGGGCAGCACTGCTACTTTGTCTCTCATGTTGGACCGAGCACAGACTGACTTACTCTCACATCCTATGGTACAAAGTGACATAGCAGAAGGGCCAGCAATAGCAGATTAGCATGCTAACGCAGAAGGAGATGAGTGCAACACAAGACATAATGTCCAGCTATCTATTTTCTTAACAGCATGTCCAATTCAGGGTCGCGGGAGGGCTGGAGGCTATCCCGGCTGTCACAGTACAAATGCTGGGGTACACCCTAGACAGTTTGCTAGTCTACTGCAGGGCTAACACAGAGAGAAACACAAACATAGCTGTAGATGTGAGCATGCAGTATTTTACAACCAATTAATCAATCACTAATTAACCTAACATGCATGTCTTTGGGCAGCAAACGGAGTATCTAGAAATAACCCAAGCAGGCACAGGGAATACCCACACAGAAAGGACCCAGATGGTCAGTGAATTTGAACTCTGGACTCTCTTGCTGTGAAAAAACAAGGCTAACCACTCCACTGTGCCATCCAATATACAAGACAAAGCTAGCACTAGTGGAGATCTATGCACACATGTAATGTCACAGGTGTTAAATGTAAATGTTTCAAGCTGTTTTTATCCTATACTGTCATGTTACATATTTACCTTTAAGCTTAAGCTAAACACAAAACAAGAAGGCTCGAGCGGTTGAGGGAGCTTATAAAAATCTTTATCTATAGCACTGTATTGAGATCCCTCCCCAGACCACACAAGCCCCACTCAGACCTTGACCCATGTGACCATAATGACTCATGTGATGTTAGGGTGGAGCAGCGAATTGACACCTTGGCTCACGTGACTCTAATCACTCATATAAAGGTGGGTCAGTGACTCTCACCTTCAGTGTGACAACCCCACTAAGAGGTAAATTCCTGAGACTCCCTATCAGCTTTTATAACTGAAAAAGCCTCTCAGATGAAAGGTGAAACGTCTTTAAAAATCTAAAAATACAACTGCAGTTGTCTTAAACTCAAGCACTTTAGACTATCCCGATGACTGAGACAGATCATAACTGCAATGCATACTTCAAACACTGGTGGCAACCAGCCAGTGCAAACAAAATTCCCTGATGATGTTTATGCACATGTCTCATTAGCTTAAGTCATTATTAAAACAATCAGTTTTCTACCCGTCTGCAACGGCCCAGGGGTCGAAGCTGCCCACAGCCTCATGAGCCACAGCACGCAGGTAAGCCTCATAGTCTTCCCGGTACTGCCGAATGCCTCTCAGCATGCTGCCTGGCACTGAGATAACAGGCGCCTTGCTTCCCTCCAGAGGGCCAGGGAACATGGTGTTGTTTGCAGGATGCTGCTCATCTTGGGATGCCTCCTCTGTCAGGCTGTTCTCACACAGGAAGCTGCGAATGTGGAAAAACAAGACGATGCTCAGAAGGTGAGACCAAGAAACATATTTTTTCAATATCACAAAATTGTATTTTCAGTTCAATTCAGTTTTATATCATTTTAAAGGCACTTTAGGGCAGGTAAAAACCTCATAATATTATAGAAAGAGTGAGAATCCCATTGAGAAAGCAACACGATGAGCAGATGACCTCTAAGAGATGTTTATGTGGAGAAAAGGTAACTCTGCGGTAGAACACAAACTCTCGCCGTGCCTGACGTGAGGGTGTAGATGATGAATTTAGGAGAGGTGTCAGAGTGCAAGCAGCTCTCTTGCTTGCCCCTTGCTCAGAATGAGCAGGGGCTCAGCTGGGCATCGCCGTGGTCTGGCTTTATAATCCTCTCTGCTTTGACAAATCAGCCTGGCTCTTGCAATGGCGCTCACTGTGCTATATTTAGTGTTGCAGCAGCTCCAAAGCAAAGTGCCTCTCTATTGTGCTCCCTGGGCCTCAGCTAAACTTGTTTCAGTGTTGACTATTGGGGCTGCAACCCATGGGGTGGCCATAAATATCAAAGTGCCAGCACAGAGAACCATGCTTCCAGTCTGAAATGGGTCGATTTACTGTTTGACAGGAAAAACAACAATTCTGTACCCTGCAAACTCGCTTATTTTTAAAGTCGCAATGGCTCCCACGCTTCTGAAAAGAAAATAGACCAGCCTGTGTTTTCTGTGAATGAAAACCATTCAGATACTTTGGCATAAAAGACCATCTGCAAAGCAAGATTGGTCTTGCATAACAATCTGTGAAAAGGTGATATGAGTGCTGAGAAAAAGATTTGCAAATTAAATATCACGACAAATTCTTAGTAATAGTTTGTTACTCTATTGTGCCGTATGAAATTCACTCGAAACTGAATGAGACATCCATGATGAACCTTCATTTCAAAATCTGTGCTTTCACAACTCTGTGTACCTTTCTGTTTGGCTAGTGCATACAAGTACCAAATTGCTGAAACACTAACAAAACATCCTCTATCCATCACGTTGTAGCACCTGCAACTTGGCCTGCACACCGGATTTACACAAACCCAAACAAGCAAGCAGCATTAGCCATTAGCGCGATCACCTCAGGTTTGTCTTCTCATTTCTCAACAAAAGCTAAAGCCACGCTGAGCCTGGCAAAGATGGGACCTGGCACAGGACGGTGCCATATGTGATATATCAAAAGGGATGCAAGCTGGGCTGAAGCTGAGTCAGATAAAACCACAAGTGGCTGAGAGATAGTAAGGGGGTGATTCAAGCGAGGCTCAATGAAGCCTCAGTGACAGCGGGGAAGATCAGTGTGGAAAGAAACAGGTGGAGGATACTGGGGGGGAAAAAAAACAACAGAAACAGAAACCCTCAATATTCCAAAAAGAAAATCCTCTTTTATAATATTGCACTGGACTGATTTAAATGTGGGTGCAGAACTTAGAAGACATCACAACTAAAAATCCACCAGGTTACAAAGTGACGACATACAGCAGGGGACAACTGTAGCCACAGAGGAAAAAGGTGGGAGAGAGCAGTGTGAGATAAATAAATAAAATAAATGCACGGTTTTTAATTTTTCTGAGTGAGCTTCTTATTTTTTATTGATTTGCTTGACCAGCTGATGGAGCTGTAGGGGGGATGAGGGAGACTGAGGTTTGGGCTCCTCACCATGGATACATAAATCTTATCTGCTGCTCTGCTGATGTGTTAAAAGATTATCTCCGTGGTTGTTTGACAGCGCTCACACAGGCACCTGAACAAAGACACCCAAGGTAAGAAGCACGTGCTGTTTTGGAAAGAGTATTTAGCGTGACAAAGGCAGCGTTACGCCTGGTGAGAGTCAATGGAAGTGTTAAAACCCTCTGGGCTCTCCTGTCATTACTAAAAAGTAACCCCGACTATAGTCAGCATAGATTAAAAGAAAAGAACAGAGTAGCAGCACTCACTAAATATAAAACTATTTTATTCTTTCAGTTAGTATTCTTTTGAAAACTCCCGATCAATTCTCACCTTCCTTGGCTCAGTGCTTACAGAAAACCAGCTTACTTAATACAAAAATCAGGAAACCGATAACCGATACCATGTGACAATGTCCCTCTTAGTTATCAAACAGTAGCACCAAAGAAGCCTCCAGTGATAGTCACACTGAGAAAATTATGCAGCTTTATTTCCGTGGCATGTTTTTTTCCCCCATGGTGTGTATTAATATGTGTGTGAGGCACAAAATGACGAGCATGTCGCCTGATGTGTCTCTCAGGACTGAAAAATGTGGGCTGTAAACAACAACTCAGGGCTGAGACAACACACATGATGAGCTCTTTGCTCATTTTCCCGTTCCCAAATTAAACCTCACCATTCTGCTACACTGAACACCAGGACAGTCAACACTGACAGAGGATTAACACAATCCCACATCAGCACGAAAAACAAACCACATTTTTAACCACAGGTTTTGATCCGAGGGCTGCGGAAGCAACAGGAAAGAACTGCAGTTGTGAAAAGCTGCTTATCAAAATAACTTTCCTAAATGTCTGGAAAATGATGCTCCTTAGAGAGCAACCAGTGGGATGACCTGTTGCTCTCTGGCATCAGTTTTAGAATTACCATTATTTCTCAAGACCTGATCATTTTGGTGAGAGAGGTGAACTATTTGGCAGTTGTAGTTGTGATTATTATACAAAGGGCTGCTGCGCACACAATCTGACATAACCTAAAGTTATAAAGCAACAACAGTTAAATTTAGCGTATAGACTGCAACAACATAAAGCGAGGCTTTTTAACTTACAGAGCATCCTTGGTGGTTTGCTTCCGCATTAGCTTTTCATCCCTTCATCTGCGCTGGTATGTGTTGCACTATGTGGCACCTGAGCCTCTTTATCCTTCAGCACAGGTAGCCAAAGCATCTCCCTTACAGCTCAGTTCATTTTACGAAGCAACTCTGTGTCCCCCAAAGACAGCTCTGTAAAACAATGTGCCTAATAAACACAATTTCTCTCCCCATCTCACACCAAACGACTCCCTACTTCCAACTTTATTACTTCTAAGGGGGACAAAGCACTGTGAAAAAAGAGACGCTGTAGGTGGACAACAAGTTCCTTCTTGCACATTAGAAAGGAACCAAACAAACAATCTGTCAGAGTGTCTTGCAGGGAGGTTTATTCTTTCGCAAGTTAGATAGTGCAGTAGTCATGGAGTAAGTGCTGAACAGGCTGGGTCATGCTTCATTTAGAGAATAGAGAATGGGGACAATATATAGAATCCTTTTTTCATATGCAAATGAGTACAATTACTACATTACAAGCAACCTCAGAGCCTAAAAATACTACGCATACAAGAGCTAATGGCACGACCACCATCAGTCTCGTCTTACTGCCATTATTGGACTAGATAAGTTGACGAGCATCTTATGGTTTAAAAAAAAAAAAAAAAAAAAGGATTCTGTGATGGCATGTGTGACTCAGCAGACAGCGAAGCTACCCACCCTCTGTGCTGCTGAATTTCTCTGTCAACCTCACTGAGTTCACTAAGAGACTTAATCGATCTGTGTACCAACAGAAACCAACTGCATTTTTCTCTAAGCGTGACCAAGAAATTTCAAATGCTTTCAAACAAAAAAAAAAAACAAGTAAATACAGATAAAACATGCCTTGCAAAAAGCTGAAATAGTGAGCCGATTAATTATTCACTGATATCTATGTGAATTTTAATTTAATTTAATTATCACCAACTGTTTTGTTATGGTACAATCGTCCCTTTTTCTGAATACACAGCACAACCGAATTACTATTTATCTTGTGATAATAACTCAAGGGGCTCAATACACACAATCACCTTGTGTGTTCTTTTATTCATAAGCATTCTAGTCAACTTCTTTACTAAGATTAGTACTTGCTTTCAAATCAAAGTGTTTTTCTATTGATCCATGTCAAAAAAAAAGTCAAAAACAAAAAAACAAACACCAATCACATCAACTGTGATTTAATGTGTCAACCAAAACAAAACACATAAAGGTCCAGTGGGCTGCCAGCACTTTTTAGAGGAGCTGTAATTCAGACTGAGGATGGAAGTGCTGCAGATGGGTCTGTTCTGAGCTACAGTGATTCAAGGTGTTTCAGAACAAATGAGCTAGCAGTTATCAAATGACTGTCCCCGTTAAGAAGCTGGAAGGCTTGATGCCTCTAAAATGAACAGCTAATTAAAAAAAAAGACACCTCTTAAAAAAGCACCTGTGTTATGTTTGCCAGAGAACAGAGTTATTGCTTGATAGATGCATTAAGAACAGTTAAACAAAGTGCAAAGCAAAGTGGCTCTTAAGGCAAAGTTTCCATCAAGTGAAGTGAACCCGAGGCAGTTGAAGACTGACAGACTTTAATTTGCTAATGTTTGCAGCTTGAATTTGTTAAAAGTATCCTGCTGGCTTGTCTCTGTCAACAACTTCTAGTCCCTTCCAGTCTCTTTTCTCTTTCCTTCCAAGTTCCTCGTTAATTTAAGCAGTATAGCAGCTGCAGCTAAAGCCCTGGGCAGTGGAGGGTCTCCCTGTGGAGTCTGCTGCCAGAGTCAGGAATAGAGTCTGCCCTGGGTACAGTAGCCACCAAGTGAGTTTTGCATGATGAGTAAGGACTCCCAGTGGAACAGTGATTACAGGGCACACACGTCATGTGGAAAAAGACTAAATGTGTATAGCTAGGAAAAAAAGAACATTAACCACTTCCTTGTCATTGAGTCTAGAGGTGCAATTAAACCAGCACTGAATTACTTCCTGTGGAAGATGCCGTTTGTTTCTCTTCATTACAGCATCAGCAACTAAAGCAAGTCATTAAAGGTAATTTGATATGTAATTTGTCTCATAAGATTTCATTAAAAGTCACCTGATACTTTCCAAGTAATTAAAATCCACCATTTACACATTTGCATTTGTTAACAAAAGGGAGTATATCATAATTTTGTGCAATCAGGAGCATTGAGCTGAGCTATGATGACCGATAATTGAGGCTAAGACCTATAATTTCAGCTCAAATGATTGGAAAGGGAGTTAAATAGGTCAAACCTTAATACTGGGCTCCAGTTAATATTCTGAGAACACTCCAAAATTTCCCTACTGATTTTTCAAGACAAATTAAACAGCAATGAATGGAAGCCGTCAGCTAAAGATGAGACATAGAAATGACTTGCGCAGTAAAGGGGAAAAGACAGAGAAACCCACCCAGTCTCGACAGGTTTCTCAAGGACAATATCCGCTGCAGAGGTCTGCTTCAGCACTGGATTTGTGAGCCTAATTGGCTGAGGAGAGGCTGGCCTGGAGCTGGGGGCATGGGACTGGGATCCTGAGGAGAAGAGAGAAAAAGTAAAAGAAGGGGGAAATGTTAAGAGGGATGGGTGGAGCAAGGAGCAGACAGATAGAAAGACAAAAGGACAACAGCATACACCTGGCCTTTTCAGTCATAGCGTTGTCTCCACCTACAGGAAAGGTCTGTGAAATAACTTTCTAGGCTTTGCACTTGCAGATAACATTTTTGTTTAAGTGCAGAAATCGTCTTTTTTTGGCTTCTTTTTTTTTTTTTTACCTGCTGGTCCTGGTTGTTTCAAGTAAAGAGGGTCTGAATAGGTGATAGAAGCAAACCGTCTCCTCACTTCCTCCTGATCCCGCTGTCAGAGACACACAGAGAAGCAGATTCTATAAACACAGCATCCTACTGACAAAGAGCCTTGTCAAACAAATTGAACGGTGTAATCAAGTCTGGAAAATGCATCAGTATGCAGACGCAGACCACAGCTGTCATAACAGCTCATTATAAACACTAAACCAGTAACCAGTGACCTTTCAAGTTCCATAGTGACCTTTCACTGGTGGGTCCCTCTCACCTGTATCTCCTCCATACGAAGCAGCATACTCTCCAGGGTTGGGGCCTGCAGCCTGTCCTGGGCCATGCCCTGCAGCTGTCTGTCTGTCCTAACTGTCCACGCCACCCGGGCGGTGTCCTCTAACAAATCGTCCAGCAGCTCTTCACTCAGCTGCTCAGCACTTTCTTCTGCCTGTAAATGGCAATAATTACAAAAAACAAACAAAAACAAAATACAAGTGTTCTGAGTTTAGCTGCACAGTTTTTAAATCATTGCTGTGATAAACTTAAATGTCAAATCTCCTGTAGTGAAGCTCACCCTCTCTGCGGCCTGTTCGGGCACTCGACTCCTCAGTGGAGAGTTCATTCTGTTGTTCCTGGACTCACCAATTTGCTGAAGGCACAATAAAAATCTCAGTTTATTTTACGAGGCAAATCTGAAGCCAAACACACGCATACACACAAACTTAGATTTATTTAATCATTCACATGCAACAACTGTCACCCTTGTCTTTAGGAGGTTTATAAAAGGAAGAAATTCTGGCACTAGCTGGACAGCAGATAAGTCCTCCTACCTGGGCTTCATCCAGAAGGGGCTGAATTCTCTCTCTGGCCTTCTGCTCAGCTCTCTCAGCCCACTGAGTTGGCGAGACAACTTCAGACCTGTGAACCAAAACACACCCACACTGCAAGCTGTCACAGAAGTTCTGAAGCTGAGCTGCTTTAACTTCAAGACACAAAATTAAAAAAATTTTTAAAAAGTATTTACATAAAGTATAGTTAAAAATATATTTGGAATTTTAGCCCACCTTGGGTTCAGAATTAATTAAAAACATTGAATTTCTCTGATTAAGAAACAAAAAACTTTCTGCCAAGATTTTAAAATAACTATCCGTTTGAGTCGAATAAAACATTCACATTACTGGAAATGCATGAGAGAATTAATTAATCATCACTATCAATCATTATCATTGACGGCCAAATGTATTCACACACAATAGAAATAGTCATCAGGCTCAATGTTTTTTAAATTATTCACATTAATCTGGAATTATAATAGGCATATAAGGTCAAAACTGTCAAACTCTTTGCTGGCATTATATTAAATGGTTACGTTCACTGTTGAAACCAATAAAAAAAAAGCCATAAAGGCTGACATGCTAGTTAAGAGTTTCACCAGCTGAGAGCAGTTGGAAGCATAAAAGACTCACTAAGTGTGACATAAGCATTTTATTCAAAATGCAGTCTGTTGATTGTATTGATGTCTATTGTGTCCAACCTATCACCTGTAAACAAGTGAAGCAGTTTAGTGCTTTTACTTGTCACAGTGGCAGGAGGAAAAAAAACCAGATATAGTGACTCGTTATACATCTAATTTAAACACTTTAACACTTTTCTGCAGCTTTCTTTAGCTTTAAAACAAAAACAAACAAACAAACAAACAAAAAAAGAACCTGCCATGGGTATAACACACAGGCAAAACAGATCTGTAATAATGGTGAATTTTCATTCAATTTTCCATGTAACACACTATGTGCAAATGTGTTAATGTTATGTAACCCATAAAACTATAGAGGCTGCATGTGTTCTTAATTAACATTACATGTTTCCTGCAGTGGTATTCCCCTCTTGACAAGGTGAGTAAATAAAGAGCAGGCCTACACGTCTTTGTGACAGAGAACACAGTAGCGTTAACCCACACATTCACAGTAGTGTAATTAAGTGTTGACTTTGCTCTGTGCACATTGCGTTTTGTTGCCAGCCTTTTAAAGTTGGGCTCTCCAGTGACTAATTAACAAATACACAGCGGTCTATAGGAACATATGCTCTCCTTGGTGCTGAATGGATGCGCTGCAATCACAGTCTGCATTATTTTCCACTCATTGTTTTGTTCTGTTGTCAGTAGATAATGTTGCCCATGTTGTAATTCCCAGAGTAAATGCTCCTTTGATTGTGAGCACAACGAACCGAGTGGGAAATGTTTTTCTTCTTAAACAGCATAAATGCCAAGTATTTACAAAGGTTAAAGGGCAAGTGCATATATCGCTATATATACACACACTGTACTTACTTTTTTATGTCATTAATTAATCCCTTTTATTTCGGTCAGAGGGAGTTTGTTATTATCCCATAGTGTCTGCAGAGGTTGCAATTAGGGGGCACATGAAATAAAAAATTTTTTGGCTAGATTAATATTCACCATGACTTTAAGCCTTCATTACCTTGGATTCAAGTCTGCTAAAACAATAATTTTATTAGTACTGTACCTTAATCTCTGAATGCGTTCAGCCTCTTCTTTACTCAGCTGGTTCAGCTCTTGCAGTCTCTGCGCAGTGATCTTATCTAGCCAAGCTTTCCTGCATCACCCAGGCAATCATCAAATGAAGCAAAATGTAAGCTCAAAGAAGCTTTGCACATAAATAATTTATAATCCTCATCTTTAATCACGCTGATAGCCACTGATTAATAAGAAAGCACAACTGCAGTAATTAAGATTTGATTAAACGGAGACATATGTGGAACACTCAATCAATGAGCTGCTTATAAAACAGGCAAACTATTAATCACTCAAAAAGAGAAATGGCCTCAATCTAGCTGGCACCTAGATTCATTTATTGGAAAGAATTAACTTTGAATTAGAATCAGAGTATTGCCTCTGGCTCTCAGCAAGTGGGGTCTGACATAAAGGTTAGAAATGGCTCTCTGAATGTTCTCATTAATGTTCCTTTTTCCTAGATTCCACCCATGTGGCATTTTGCTATGACAGATAATCTAATGTGAGAAGCAGAAATGACACAGATTACAAGGTAATCTGAAAAAAGATATTTATAATAAGTAGAAGAGATAAAAGCTGGAACAGGCAGATTTTTCACCATCAGGCAAAAATTCCTAACTAAACTTCTGCATATTAGTTGGGCTCCATTATCAGGTTTTAAGAAAACCTAGCCAATTATATTAGATTCTGGCCAATCAGAGGTCCTTTCAGAGAGTCAAAAAGTGCAGATGCACATGCAGATCACTAGTGCAGATGCACATGCAGATCACTAGTGCATCTGCATCCCTAGAGAGAAGAAAGCCTGAGCCAGTGTTGGAAAATATTGCAGGAAAAGTTGACGGTCCCTCACTAGCAACAGCTGCCTCTGGCCTGCAACGCACCACAGTAACAGGAAAACAGACTTATCAAAACACATTTATATCTAATATTATGATCACAGGTCCTGCTCATAGGGGAGCCAAGTGTTTGCCTTTTTTCCACTATCACTGTAAGAACAGCCATGAAGGATGTGTAATTTATGGTTCAAAGCTTTGATTTTATATGTAACATCTCAGACTGTTATCATGAAAGCAAGAGTAATTAGGCCTTTTTCTAAACTAAACCAACCAGCTTACACATAGCTTCTGCAATGGGCACAAGAAGAGTGTGATCATCTGCAGGGAGCGAGCTTAGGAGAGAGGAGAGCTGATGGAAGAGAGATTAACTTTCACATTTTATTTCCCTATTGTTCCCGATTACTGCCAACCCGTGTATTTAAAATAAGGTTAGAAAAAAACTTTGGGAGGTAAGGTTCACCTTAATGCTTCATTCTGAGCTTCTTTCTTCCTTTGTGAGCTTAGGCCTGGCTCAGTTGCCAAACTACCTCCAGGCCTCTGCTTTGGAGGGTCTGGTGAGGATTTCACTGGAGAAAAGAGACAACGAGGCTCTGGTCTTCCCCTTTGTGGGGATCTGCTGATAGCAGAGAATGATGAATGGGTTAAAAAATGTAAACAGAAAGATGCTATATTACACAACTCAATGGAAAGCAAAAGAGCAATTTTTATTTTGACACTTACATCTCTTATACTATATTTACCAAATTACTTTTTTTTTCTTCAGATTTTCCTTATAAGCAACTGTCATCAATGAAAAATTTGGTGCATATGGTATGTGCTGCACTTTACCAGTAACATTGAATACAATCTACAATCCTATAATGTATACAACCTCTTAGTCCATCAGATAATCTGATTATGCCTACTTGCATCCACAATTTGATTGAAATTGATTGAGATAATTGTGTAAAATGGTCTTTTTTTTGGGGGGGGGGGGGGTGTCCACACATATTATTTCATACTAAATGTAAACTGTTACCTGGAGATCAGCGTTTCAGACATTAAAGCAGTACTTACATAATGACATTAATCATCGAGTGAGCCGAGGACTGCACAGAGAGATAACAGACTCACCGTTGTGGAGGAGGAGAGTGAGGGGATGTAGGTATCCAGGGCACAGAGTGCTCTTTTTGAGGGAGCTGGTTCACTCTGAGCCGAGAGGAGACTGTAGGCTGCTGGAAGCCTGTATCTTGCATCTGATTATGCTATAATAAAAATAGAAAATAAATATTTAATTATTAGTTTACATTAACCTCACATTGGTTACGTCTGATCATTGGTAAAAAAAATAAATATATATATATATACACGTTTTCACAGGGTATGATATCAAACAACAAATCATGTTGCTAATAACATGTTATTAAGCGTTCTCTGTGTCTTGTGAAATACTGAGTTCAGTACAAGCCCAGCACCTTTATTGTTTCAGCTGTTTTTCTCTGAGAGGGCAGCTCTTTTCTGCTGTTAGTATTGGTCTGGGATCGTCTCTGCAGCTCCCTCTGCTGGACGAGGCTCTCCAGGCCAGACCGCAGCACCTCTCTTCTATTGAGGGGCTGTTGAGTAGTTTTGGGTTTCTGGGAGGCCATTCTCTTATCTGCTGACAAAAATAAAAAGTTAAACAATTTATTTGTTTTGATCTTAATCTATTTAAGTTCAAACTAAATAAAAGTCAAGACCAAACAAGATTCTTTATCCCTTTCAGTACAATTCAATTAAGTTGAACCCTGATGGGAGCAGACGACACCACCGATTACAGAATTTTCTTGCACTCTTGACAGCCAGGTGGATGTGTGGTTTAGGTTCAGGTTTCTAGGGAGATCTAGATTGCAGATGAGGCTCACTCTAGGTGTTTATATCATCACTGCCTCTCAGCCCAATAATACCCAGCAGGACTTAACTGCTCATATACTAAACAGCAGGGGACCAAATGCCAGAGTTCTGCACTTTAAATCTTGTTTTCCTATCACTTCCTGGCTCCCTGATCAATTTTAAGCCTGGGTACAGCAATTTACGCACAGTGGGAGGCCCCAAGACAACCGCACAGAAGCCCTTGGAGGGCTTTTATATACATAGGAGAGCAAATGGTTTGTCCTTCGTCAGCAGGCCTTAATCAACAAGTAGGTCTTAAGTTGAAATGATAGTCATTAAACAACACCCACAAAGTCTGCATTAATAAATACACAAAGCTAGTAAACAGTTCTCACCATGGAGGCCTCTTCTGGGATTTTTTGCTTTGCAAGGACCTCGAGCAATTCCTTGCAGTTTGGGACGCCTGGGTGCAGTCGTAGGAGACTTGCTGTGATGAGGAGATTTCCTTTGCGGAAGGCATGCTTGAGCCTGCATCTTTATGAGCATCTCTTGTTTACTGAGAGCAGAATCCAAAGTCTATTAAAAATGAAGTGACAGCAAAGCCTGAGATTATTCACTCAATTCAAAAAAAAAAATATTTTCCTAAAATAAGTTTTACTTTTAGACAAATTCCACTAAATATTGATTAATCCTGCAGCACAAGTCATCTATGTTTACAGTAATATCACAAATAAACAATGTAACAAAGAAAATAACATGTAATAAAAATATATGATGCATCTGGAGAAATCATATCATTTAGGCATATTAAAATCGTATTACTACTTCGATCTGTGACCTAGAAACAGCAGCAGATACAGAATCTGTTCTTGTAATGCTCTGCTAAACCTGCACTGCAGTTAGTTTGAATTCATGCATGAATATTTGCCTTTATTAAGTAAAATAAGAAAGTAGGTTTAAAGTCGGGACCAATACAATACTGCACTGGTTTGCCACATTGAGCTTCTTTCTGCTGATTGTTTTTGCATTGTCCAGGAGCCAAGTCTACACTAGGAAAACACACATCACTCTGTGAATACAGCGGTTACATCGTGATCCTTACCTCTAGTTTCTGCAGGATGTCAAGGGCCGTCTCAGGCACAGCTGAGCCCTGGTCCACTTCAACTTTAGCTGAGCACAAAGAGAGCTGGCGAATCAGCCCCCCCAGTTCTTTGGAATAAGGAGGCACTTTGCTGTGAGACAGATCAGAGAGTTGATGGATAAAAACCTGTAAAGCCCTCAGTGCCCCACGATGTGCAGCTGCAAGCCTGTTTATCGCCATGGACTGAAAGTAAAAGAGAATGCAAATAAATTAAGAACAGAAATGTCAACTTTTTTTTTTAAGAAAACTCCTTCATTAAAAATAAATCAGACACAACTGATTTTACTCATTTAATTCAATTTTATTTATATAGTGCCAAATTACAACAGTCGCCTCAGGACCCTCATAATGTAAGGTAAAGACCCTACAATAACAAATTAATAAAACAAATTTTAAAAAAATTATAAAGATAATAGATAGAACAATCAGATGATACCCCCCCGACCCCATGAGTAAGCACTTGGTGACAGTGGTAAGGAAAAACTCCCTCTTAACAATAAGAAACCTTCGGCAGGACCGAGCTCAGGAGGGGTGGCCATCTGCCGCGAGTGGTTGAGGCAGAGGGGAGAGCCACGAAGTCCAAAATGTCACTGACTTTCTTCTCACCTTTTTAGCATCCCACATTTTCTGGCTTCGTAGTTTTTCTATATCTTCTTGTATCTCTTTTACCTGTTAAATAATTTGAGAGAACATTGTCTAGAGGAGCAGAGCAAAAGGAAATCCAGTGACAAACATTTAATGGCATTCAATAGAACTTTAAGTACCTGTTGCTGCAGAACATAAATAATACGAGCTGAGCGAGCTGCCTGTTTCTGTCTGCGTATCTCCAACTTGTTTTCCTCTTCAGGTTCTAATGACTCCTGTATTTTCTCCCCTGTTGTTTAAAAAACATTGTGCATTATTTATCAACATCATGCATTAGTAGTGAAATCATAGGAAAAGTGTGATCATTGCAATGGGTTCTAAAATTATGATTACACTCCATGCATTTCAAGTTATAGGTGTCTTGTGGGCTACCTCTGTTAGCCAGCTCTTCCACTTTCTGAATATACACTTCCAGCTCATTTTGCAGCCTGTGGATCTCGTGGCTTAAAGGTGCCTCTTTGTCTCCTTCTACCTGCCTAAGGCCAGGGTCTCTGGTTGGGGGTGAGCGGCTCATTCGAGGCATGGATGAAATAGGATGTTTCTGGGATGTGTGTCGTTTGGCTCCAGCTACAGTCACCTTCTCTTTTGGACTGGATGCTTTTGACATCATCTTACTTGGACTTGCTGCAAACTCCTATAAAGAGAGGAAATAAACTTCATTTGCTAAACAGGCACAAACAATTAATTTCATATTATATAAACAAGAATGTTATTATAGACAAAAAGTAATTAAATTACCTGACGGAGTTCTACATCACTTGTTTCAAAGAGTGAGGCCTCCTGAGAAGGTTTGGCCGATAATTTTGTCAGCGATTCAAGGCGCCTTCGTCTTAGATCTCGCTTGGCCTGCTTAACAGCTGCCTGAAGCCTCTCCTCAGAGAGTGTGGTGAAGCTGAAAGAGCTTCTGGCGCTATCCACATTTTCCTTAACTTCTGATACAGGTAGCAGTCGCTCTATCACAATGGGGGCAGGCAGGCCGACATGTGTGGCACGGTTTCTAGTACTTGCAGGGACGGCGTCATTGAACAGCAGCTGTGGTGTGCAAGACAGAAGGCAGTTTTATCTGGTATAATCAGTCATTATGATTAGACACAATCAGATATATTTATCAATAACAGGTATTTAGGAAATGGTGTCATTGCATATAGTTGTGGTCAGAAGGATACATACAATCATTAGGGAACATGGAACCAGAATTACCAAGAGATTCATACGATAAAGTATACCATATCATATAAATGTCGTAGTAATTTGGGGCTTTTAATGATTTCTTTCAACAGATGAGCAGATGGAATAATAATAAAATCCTCTTTGTGCGAAAGCTAGATTGTTGAAACTTGGATACAACTGGATGTTGAACAGGACCATGATCTCATCAAACACACATCAAACCTGATTTTACAAAGGATAAAACAGGCTAACGTGAAGCTTTTTGAATGGTCTTTCCAAAGCAAACAAACAAAACAAACAAATAATGGAATGATATTTTGTAATGATTGTGAAGGCACATGTTTGAAATGTTTGAAATAAAAATGAACTGAACTGAAAGGTGTGACCTTAACCCTGATGAATATTTGCGGACTGTGTAGGCTCATGCCAGGAAACTAACCAATTTAAATTAACTCTACCAATTTTATCAAGAAGAGTGAACAATTATTTAGACAGAATAATGCCAGAGGCTTGGGGGTGTATGTATATATTTGAGCCTATATGTATAATATGTGTATTAGATGGCATTCAAATATTCAGAAAATGCGCCTAATTCTAGTGCGACCATCTCCAGGTCTCACTACCATCTTGTAAACCTTCCTGTAAATCCTAATGAATGAAGCCTTAGCTTGATGCTCAAATGAAATGAATGAATGAATTTTATAGTACCATATCACCCCATTAGAGCACTTCGCTCTCGCACTGCAGGCTTAGTTGTTTTTCCTAGAGTATTTAAAGATATTTAAAAGAAGAATGGGAGGGAGAGCCTTCACTTTTCAGGCTCCTCTTCTGTGGAACCAGCTTACAGTTTGGATTCGGAAGACAAACACTATCTCTACTTTTAAGATTAGGCTTAAAACTTTCTTTTTGTTAAAGCATATAGGTAGGGCTGGATAACGTGACCCTGAATCCTCCCTTTGCAATAGGTGCAGGCTGCTGGAGGATTCCCATGATGCATTAAGCATTTCCTTTCAGTCACCTTTCTCACTCACCATGTGTCAACATACCTCCCTGCATTGAATCACACTTGTTTTTAATTTCTGTCTCTCTTACAGAGCATGTCTTTTGTCCGGTCTTCCTTCTCTCACCCCAACCGGTTGCAGCAGATGGCCGCCCCTCCCTGAGGTTTCGTCCTGTTAAAATGGAATTTTTCCTTCCCACTTTCACCAAAGCGCTTGCTTATAGGGGCTCATATGATTGTTGGGGTTTTTCTCTGTATGTATTATTGTAGGGTCTACAATATAAAGTGCCTTGAAGCGACTGTTGTTGTGATTTGGCGCCTATAAATAAAACTGAATTGAATTGAAATTGAATCCAACTAAAAACAGCACATGAATCTCTGGTAAACTTCACTGAGGCGCTTTACTTTGACACCAAGCTATTTACAAACATTGAACATGGTGATATGCTTCAAACTGAAGTCTTACAAAAATCTTAAAAATGAAGAGAGAAAGAGTATTATCACAAACACTTCACTCGTGTCTCCACGTCTTTTTCATTACTTTGAATGGTTGATCCCGGGTATTTAAACGTCTCTACCTTCACTGCCTCTACTCCTTGTAGCGATAAATATTATGACTTTCAGGACTGTAATATTCAGATTTATTGTTGACATTGTGCTGCACTCTAGGACCAGCTGATCTCAATCAACCAGCTCCAGGTCTGTGTATGTATCACTAGTATGCGGCCTTAGCTTTTCCATTTCAAATTGCGTACATGCAAAGATGAACTGCATATAATAAAGGTAGATGAATATTATCAGACTTTCAGTGCTGTTTACCTTGGTGTGGGAGATCCCAGCCGTTAAACCGCTGCGGCTGTGAACATTTCTGGTTGATCCTAAAGCAACCCAGTCTCTCTCTTCGCTCTGCTTTCCTGAGAAAATCCCGGGACCACTTTGCAGGGATTGTGCAGTCATTACAGCGAAAAACAGTTGTCACTGTAGTAAACAATACTAAATGTTATGCTAATGGGAGCTAATTTTGCTAACATAAAGTTAATCCAATCCAGAAACTAAATTCAGGCACTTCGCCGTCGTTAATAATCAGTTCTTCCACTTTCTGTATATGAATTATAAGTCAACTATACGCACCGAGTGGCTAATTGAAGCATAATTAAAATACAGGACCTCGTTAATCTCTTAAATTTTAAATTTAGCTTCTCAACAGTTTGAAACGGCGCCATGACAACAACACAACCCTAAAGACGGAAGTAGTTTTTTTTAACTACGGCTTGTCAAATAAGCCAAAAATCAACGCAAACGCTTTATAATAACGTGTGATAGAATAGGCATTCTCACTAAATATATCACATATGATATATCATATTTAAATACTGGAGAATAATTAAGTGTATAAATAAGAAAGAATATATTACAATGCGATTTCTTTTAGCGGTTACTTTAAGAACTTTTTCCACAGACCGGAAGTAGGCGTCGACTTAAGAGTATTGCTACCAGGACCAAAGTTCAGAGAAGCTACATTGATTATTACACTTGCAGCACGGGTTAAATTTAGCAGTGTAAATTTGTGCTTTGTCACATTAGCTTTGGTTAAAATAATGGCCCATTACGAAGAAGTAAATGTACACGGGTATGATGAATTCTGTCGGGCTGTGTCTGAGAGAAAAGGGAAGGATATTTTTGCTTACTTTTCAGGGGATAAAGACAAGCAAGGAAAGAGCTGGTGTCCAGATTGTGTCAAAGGTAACCTCAGAAATCTTATACTTGGATATATTACGCAACTTACAGCCACAGCTGCTATTCTGACTGTTTTGTCGTGACTTTTTTGGTCTTAAAGACTTTGATATTTAAATGCTGCTTGACTTAGCTTTGGCTACAGTGTTAGTGATAGTGCACTCTTTTAATGGCATATTATATAGTAAAAGCATAGACATTAATCTGTCGTTATGTATTTAACGCAGCTTAGGTTTACATATAAGAAATTAGGTTTACTTAAGGATTTTACACTCACCTGCCTGTGTTTTGTACACAAGGTGATTTAAATGCTGAAATACTGCACGGTTTTTGCTGTTGCCTGACGTGCTGGTCTGAATGTTTGAGAAACTGCTGAACTTTGGGGATTTTGCTGCACAGCCGACTTTAAGGTTTACAGAGGATTAGGGGTAGTTTTCTGGGTGAAAATGATTTAGAATGGCCAAACTGCTTCGAGGTGATAGGAAGACAGCAGTAACTCAATTAACCACTTGCTACAGTTATAGAATGGAATTTCTAAATTCACAACACATCAAAGCTGGAAGGGGATGGGCTACAGCAGCAGATGACCAGACTATGAACAGGAAAGGGAGTCTATAATTCACACAGGCTCACCAAAATAAGGCAACAGAAGATTGAAAAATGTGTCCTGGTCAGAGTCTCAATTTCCTCTGTAGCATTCAGATCTTAGGGTCAGAATTTGACATAAAAAATGAAAGCAAGGATCCATCCTGTCTTGTATCAAAGGTTCGGGCTGATGGTGGTGTAATGCTGTGGAGGATATTTTCTTGCTACACTTTGGGTCCCGTAGTACCAGCTGAGTATCATTTAATCAGTGAGCACGTCCATCCCTTTATGACCACAGTGTACCCACCTTCTGGTTGCTGTCTCCTGCAGGACAATACACCATGTTACAAAGTTTAAATCATCTCAAACTGGTTTCTTGCATTTGACGCTGAGTTCACTGTACTCAAATCACCTTCCCCAATTGCCAGATGTCAATTCAACAGAGCACCATAAAATGTGATTAAATGAGAAATTTGGGGGGTTTTTTTGGTTTCTTTTCTTTTCTTTTCTTTTATGAGTCTGTTTGTTGTTTTTTGCTTTTGTTTGTTTTTTTCTGTTTGTTTTTTGGTTTAGTTGGGCAGCAGGCTGCCAATTATTTGTTGTTTTAAGGGTTAGGGTGGGAACAAGATTGAAATTTTGGAATATTCTGAAGCATTTTGTGTTATTGTATACATTGTATTGGAACCTTTGTCTAATGAAAAGACCTTTTTGAAAGAAGAAAAAAAAAAAAAAAAAAGAGAAATTTGCATCATGGATGTGAGACCTGCAAGTCTGGAGCAACTTTGTTATGCAGTCAATATGGACCAAAATCTCAGAAGGATGTTTTTAGCACCTTGTTGAATCTATGCCACAAAAAATAGTGAAGCTCTGTAGGCAAAAAGAGGGTCCAGCCCTGTGCTAGCAAGATCTACCTAATAAAGTGACCAGTGTATGTGCATTAAAATTACAGAATGTGTATGCATGTATGTATGTATGTGGTTTAGTAAATCAGCTCTAATGATAAAATAAATATTTTGACTGATAAGCACATAAAAAAATCTAACTTCATTTCTACACAAAAGTTTTAATTAACCAGGTGAAATGAAGAGTTTGGATATATTCTGTCTTTTTTGAATGTGACAGTGATATTTAAATGTTATATGACAATTTAATTTTTTCACAAATGTGATTGTTATGGATGGAAAATTTGGCTAAAATGAAAAGGAAAGTAACGACATTGCTTATTGCTGTTGAGATTAGAACTATTGAAAAATAACAAGTCGAGTTCTTTCTTAGCATTTTTTTTTTTTTTTTTTATATCAAAATTGCATAAAGAGCATTTTGTGCTTCATCCTGTGACTTCTACCTTTCCAGCCGAGCCAGTTGTAAGAGGACAGCTGAGTCACCTTCCGGAGGGCTCTGTTTTCATCTACTGCCAAGTTGGAGAAAGAGCCTAGTCAGTATTTTATGCTTCCTCTTTCCAGCATGTTGTGAGAAGCTGTTATTATTTCAAACTCTTTAGTCACACAAATGTCACGCGCTGTCACCACTATAGCACATCATGGTGCAGGTAACAGACTAAGCTTAATTTCATGTTTACTTGTTGAGAATCCCAGGTAGCCTGTCAATAAAAGGATTTTACTGTGGCAAAAAAGCTTGATAGTAACTGACTGAATCTCCATTGTAAAGTTATATAGAATTAAAAGATACATGAAACATGGTGTAATTTAATTGAAATTGAAACCGATCATTGTTCTGATCAGAATTTATATTTTCATTTTCTTCAGCTGACCACAGAGCCAGTTAAACATTTCTTCTTTGGTATAAAGTGCTGTGATATTTAACATCTTCCGATGAGCTCTCATTATCATGAGACCAGTTTACAGGAGAGACTGGCTTTTAAAGTTCCCCACCCAATTTCTAAACTAGAGAAGACTGGTTTCTAGTACTGTGTACCTTCAGAGTGGGCTGAGGCACATTCTGAACCTTTACATGCGTTTTATACTAGGAGACTTTAACTCTTTGCTACTTTTGCTATTTTCTTTGTTTGTTTGCTTTAACTAACCATACTACTTCTGCTTATGTTTTATTCCCTAATGTGAATGGAGTGTTATCATTGTGTATTGCATACATAAATCACTTTTGTAGTCTTATTGACCGCTCTAACCAACTCAAACCACATTTATAAACACTAATGCACATTAATGATATACTGAGTGCTGTTTTGGGGGTTTATTATCTTGCTCAAAGACACTTTCACATGCGGTCTGGAAGAACCAGGAATGGAAACACTTCAGTAGTTAATTAAGTTTAACTTAACCTTTTAATTCTTCTGGAAGCAGTAAGGAAGCACAAAGTTTATCTGCAGTGTGAGAAAGACAGAGTTGTTATTGACGACTGTTTACTGTTTCTGTTTAAACAGTATGCTGTGCAAATATGCAATATCCGTTTTTGCTGTGATAAATTTTTTTTTTTTTGCCTCCCAAGAGCCATTTGTTCACATGAATGTAAAAATGTGTTTCAATGCATAGTCCAAAGTCTTGTTATGTTATTAAATGTTGTACTGTTAAATTTTAAAAGCTTCCTAATAATGTCTTTCTCACTCCAGTTGGAAGGATCCAAAGAACGATTTCAAGGAGACACTGAAGTTGACTGGAGTTCCCACACTGCTGCGATATGGCACAGTAAGAATGCATTTACCTTTATTTGTTTATGTATTTATTTAGTTAGTTATTTGTTTAATAAGGCAGTTAATATTGAATATTTCTGTAATGTTAAACGTCGTTTCTGTGTAATCTTTGTTTCAGCCTCAGAAGTTGGTGGAGGAGGAATGTTTCAAAGCAGACCTGGTGAAGATGATGTTCACTGAGGACTGAGGAATACTGCGCTGCTTTCATCACTCAACAAAAGTTCAACATTTCAGCACTTCCCCCCCCTAAATATAATTTAAAACGTGAAATATCTCCCACTTTGATTCTGATAGAAATCAGAATTTGTTTAAGTTTGCCCCTAAAACAATACTGACTTGTTTAGGTATTTAATTAAATGCTGTAATGCCTATGAGATGCACGCTTTACTTGCTACCATCTTAGTACTCGGATTCTGTGATGAACTGGTGGACACTAGTTTGTGGTGAATCTGTCTTAATATTTTTATTTTATTATTATTGTGACTATTGATTTCTTTAACTTTGTTGTTGCTGTGGCTTTAAATGGAGTGACACTTATAGGAGTAATTCTTTGGGTTCCTCTTTTGATCTGTCACATATGTCTGACCATGTTTTTGTTGTGCTGTTGTGGGTGATGGATATACATGGTAAAGTTCACATACATGATGTGTTTCAGTTGTTTTTCATCTTCTATGCAACTTGGAAATAGCTGAAGCTGTGCCAGAACTTTTCATGAGTCATTCTATGGAAAATTAGTGAGTGTCACACCCTCAGAATCAGTAAATTTTTGTCATACAATAACTTTTGCATATCTAATCAAGATACTGAATGTTCATATGTCATACTCCAAAAAATAGTCTGAGATAGAGCTCGTCAAAGTGCAAGGGTGATTTAAAATTTGGATCTTTTTAGTTTTCCTTTATTTATTTTATTTTATTTTTTGTCACTCTGGAACACCCATAACATAATAGTTACATTAGCTAGCAACATCAGATCTTTCCAGGCTGAAAAGCATGTTTAATCTATTAAAAAACTGGAACCAAATTCAATTTAAACCCACTCCATTTGTCACGATCTAAAGCCAAAAGCTATTTTTTGTTTCAGGATGATCAGTTAGTAGTTATTAGTTTAAATATTTCAACACAAACTTGATGTCAGTAACAGAAGAAAACATTGCTACTTTTTTTGTTTTCCGTGTTTTCTGATCACTCGCTGTAGCAAACGTAAATGGTAAAATTTTGGAATTACTTATTTTAAAGCTGTTGTAAATACGAATCAGCTGACTGCGAGGGGATCAGATAGGAACTTTTCTGTGTGATGTGACTGACCCTTGTTTTCTTTTGTGAGGACTAGGTGGCAGCACATCCACAGGAGTTGAGTTTAGTCTCACCCCCAGTCTAAATAGAAATGAGTAGAATTTTATTTACAGTTGTCTAAAGAAAATTAATCGACTCAAATTTAATGATGTTTGCAAACACAAGACTAATGCGATTCTGGAGGTCAAGCCCGGAAAACCGCTGTTATTATTCTGAAAATTTAACAAAATTAAAAAAAGAAACCCATAAACTCGGAAATTAAAACAATTCAGCTGCAAGTGCAGCTTTTATTGCATTTGAAATCCATAAATTGATTAAAGTGGATTCCTTACAAACAGAATGATAAATATTGTGACAAAATTGTGTGCTTTTCTCTTAAAAGAGCGCAACCGCTGTTGCAGTCAGGGCGATTTAAGCGGAGCGCATTCCTGCACAGCGCTCGCACCGGAGGACGAGCAGCGGTGAACACAGAGACCGCAACGCCTCGCTGGGGCTGGGAGCTCACCTAAAACCTCAAATTGGAGGTGGAGGAAGTGCTGGGTGTCGCTTGAACATAGCGGTTACATGTACAGCGGTTTCGGCTGAGGGTAACGTTGTGTGTTCGAGGACTGTACGCCGCGATGTCGGAGTTTCTGGTGAGTCTACTCGGGGAGCGGCTCGTCAACAGCGAGAAAGCCGAGGTGGACGTGCAGTCTCTGGGCGCGAAGCTGTCCCTGGTCGGGCTCTTCTTCGGGTGCAGCCTGAACGCCCCGTGCAAGCAGTTCAACGGCAGCCTGTGCGAGTTTTACAGCAGGTTCAAAAAGACGTCTGAACATAAGGACAAATTGGAAATCGTCTTCATCTCGTCTGATCCGGATCAGAAACACTGGCAAGACTTTTTGCAGGAGATGCCATGGCCTGCGTTACCTTTCAAAGACAGACACAAAAAGGTAAGATGGGCAGCGGTGATGAAGAGCAGCAGCCGAAGCAGGGCTTAGTGTCTGAAGGGGGGGTTTCTGTGTTGTACATGGGTTGAAAGACCCTGGAAAAATAATTTTAAAAAACCCTACACATTTAGGCTATGTCTGCTTCTTCTGTCAGAGCACAGGTGTAGTTTTTAATTTGGGTCATGAATTGGGTTTGTCCTACATCGACTTATTTTAATCAGATTCATTCAAGTGGGACAAATGGGATCATCTTCAGATTCTCTGTAGAAATCTTGTAACTGGGATTCGTTATTGATAACACACAGCTATCACACACTAACGTATGCGTACGTGTGTGTGTTTAAACTATAAAATCAGCTGTTTATTTTAACTGACATATACATTATTGAATTGTCAGTTTTTCCACAAAAATATGTGAGAAATGTTAACTGAAATGTGACTTTTAAAAACCACATTTCAACCTTTTTAATTTAAAAAAAAGCAAACAAACAAAAATAAACACTTAGAGTAAAAGGATGGACTCTTGCCCTTTGACTTGATTTTTATCAATATATCTTAAAAGTGCCAGTCTAGACATTTTTGAGTTATGAACAGGAAAGATAACAGGCTTCTCTTTTTTTCGGTTCTTCACTTTGCACTGGCTCATATTTTGACCAGAGAGTCATTGCAGAAGCATAGTTCCACTGAGCATCACAGCAGTGTAGTTATTTTATATTCTATCATATTATCCAGGTGTGGCCTGTACACAGAGAAGGCCTGTTTTTTCATTTTACTATCATTTCATCTTTAGTTTTCCTTAATTTCCTAAGAGTGTCAGCAAAGCAGTGCTTTGAAGATTTCTGACTACTTTGATTTCCCTGACTTAGTAATTACTTTTATATTTGTAATGTTTGTGTACATTGAGAGGCTTAGGTGTGTATTTTGTGATGGATGTGTGGATTAAATTGCTTAATTTCTCTCTGTGTAAATGACTTTAAGCCAAAAAAAATTAATTAGTTTTTTTTTTGGTTTGTTTTTGAAGGAGTTTTATTATTTGGGATAGATATCCATTTTTTTTTTTGTTAATTGCAAAAACTGACAGGAAAAAATGATTTATTCAAATATATTCTTCCTTTCCAAAAATAAAAATCTTATGGATTATATATCATGGTAGAGGTTTGCTATCTACAGCTCCAGAAAAATAAATCCAAGTCTTAGAAAAATGGAAGTGAGGACAATGTTGCATATGTCGTGTGTGCACTGCAGAATGCCAGAGGGCCATGCCAGTGTCCAGTTCGCAGCACAGGTCTCATCCTTGCTGAATCTAAATGTAATTGCAGATGAGGCATAAACAAAGACACCATGCTCAGCTGCATTTGCATGGCATCAGTCAGGCGTGTCAGTGAATTCTGATGATGCTCACAAAGAAAGATGCTAGACTAGATAACAAATTGTCCAAATAAAGAGGTCTGTGACCATTTCTCTTTTTGTTGTTTTTAAAAAATATATATTATTATTTTAAAGGTGAGGCCTGATGCCTATAAGAGGAAATATTTTTAGGAAAATCATACAGCAAAAAACGATGTAATCTAGTTTAGCATCAGTCACGTCAGGCGGTGTGTACATAAAACCACGGTGGTCTAAAATGTTTAAAATCTGCTTCTTGTCCTAACAGTGCGTATTGGTTTTAGAAAAGACGTGCCTTGCTTAGCCATGTATAACCCTAACCGTTCTTTGTGACCACGAGGCATGACTTGGATTGAATCATTGTCTCGTAAATTCTTTCAAATTGCCAATGATGATTTCCGTTACACTTCATAATGAAGTCCAGACGTGAATAAGGTGCAGTGATGACAGGAGGGTGGGGGTTGTCTTGTTGTCTGGGGCGGAGCATGTCCACAGTGCAGTGTTATTGTGTTGTAACTCCAAGCGGAAAATATGTGTGGCATCAACATAAGCATTGTTCGTGCTCTAATTGGTGGTCTGTTTGCTGCCCAGACCTTGTGAGAATATTGCAATACAGCTGTCTATCTCATTTTTGCAGAGGCCTGTAGTCTTCGTTCGGTTTGGGTTTCATCTCCACACATTCGTCATAATTCACTGTACTAACAGAGTCTTATAAATATGACTTTAGAAATGCACAGAGCATTGTTATCTGTTATCAGGCACTAGTTAATTTGTGATTCGTGCATGCTGGCATCCAAGTTATATTATAGCATTACAGGGTGGTTTTCCTGCCTTCACTTACACAGCAGTCTCTTTTCCATTTAATCAGATGTTTATCTTCAGAGGATCTGGCAGCATGTTTTTGTTCAGAAATGGCTCATTTCCCTTTCTCTTCTGGGTTTTCTTGGTGTAATCAGTTGAGCTCTGATAGATGGTTAATTAATCTGCAGCTCTATTGATTATAGACTGAATGTCTTCTCCCCCCCCCTCCCAAAAAAAATAAAATAAAATAAAAAATAAAAAATTCCAGCACAAGGATTTCATGGTGTTCTTTGTCATGCACGGAGGCACACCGAATATATTTGGTTGAATAAAATAAGCCTCAACTTGTTCCGAGTGAATTTTAAATGGATTTCATTCACTCTTTTTCTTACTTTTCTTTTCTTTGTTTGCCAAGAAGTGTTTTTTGGACTAATTGAAAAATAAACAGCAACTAATGAGGAGATTAAATGATAATGAAAATAATTGCAGCCATAATTAGCAGCCTATTGTGTGGGGATTTATGTGCTTTGATTAAACAGAAGGTGGTCAGCTGAGGACCCAAATGCAACAATTTTTTCTTAGTTTTAGTTATTATTAGTTGTGTCTGATTCAAGTGCGAGAATCACATTTTGCAGGTGTGAAGTTAGCTGGCGGTGAAACGGGGGCAATTTTAAAAACCTCTCATTTGGCTCTGAGTAACACAGGAAGATCGCCTGCTCGTGATGTGCCAGAACATCTGAACGAGAACATCACAGTACTATTTGTACCATAGACGGGCACAGGCAGACCTAATGGGTGAGTGATGTTGACTCAGTGGTGGGTTCTGTTGATGTTGTGGGTCTGTGGAGACTAAGTGGCCCTCTCAGCCCTCCATTCCGGTTTGTTTTTGACGTGATGCAGGCAGAACTCATCTCCTGGCGAAGGATGCAATTTTTCTTCAGCCCTGTCTTTCAGAGCCGTCTAACCCACCTCAGAATCTCCAACTGTACTTTTCCTCCTCCTCCTCCTCCTCCTCCTCTCTCTGCTTCCACTCCTCTGCCTTGTACTGACTTGGCTCCTTCCCTGTCTCTGGAGGCTGTCCCCTTTTCTTTTACTTAGGACTTATCCAGGCCTTCCCGTTGCAGGAAATGTTTGTTATTTAATCAAGAAAGGATAATATTCCTGATTAAATGCAGAAAGTAAAGAAAGTCTTCTGCCAGTCTTTATTTAATCTGTCCTTGGAGAGAAAAAGGTGAAACTGTCATGTTGTTCTGGTGGTTTCGTAATATGAATGTACTGAGAAGTGTAATTAGCCATTATATCTTGGTACCAAATGAATGAATTTAATTTTGCTCTCCCCTCATGTGCGTGTCTGCTTTTTGTAAAGGTTATGCTCGGGTCAGTTATACACTGCATAATTGTGTATGCTTTGTTTGATAAGCTTTGTTTGAGCTGGTGGTCAGGCTACGGGTTCACAACACAGTTTCTAAACAGCACAGAGGACTCTCCACTTGTGCTCGTTTTGAGAGACCCTTGAGTAGCGAGTTCTTAGTGAATGGATGTCTGCTGTTGTTCAGAGATGGCCAGCTGTCTGACTTGCTGGCACTGCCTTACATGGACTTGTGCACCAGCAGCAGCAGAGAGACAGAGTTGCATGTAAATGAATTGAAGCCATGGCCAAAGTGATCTGAGAATCCAACTTTACCAAAGGGGGAGAACCAGCTGAGATGCTGCCAGAGTCGTTCCTGCAGGAGTGAGAGGGGGGAGGATCACATCGCAGGGAGAGAAAGGCCTCTTGTTCGACTCCTCCTGGTCGGCGGTTCTGCTGTGTGGCTGGCCCCCCGAGGCAGGACGCCCGCTCGCTCGGCTCGCAGCCAGGGGCAAAGGGTGCAAGGAGCTTCAGAGTGGGGCTAAGGACACCTTTCATCAGTATGTCAGTGGTCTGCTGAAAACTGAATTGCACCCTGCCCATCATGCATCCTTCACTGTAACCAAAGAAGTGGCTTGAAAGAGTGGTTTGAACTGTTTTATCTGCACGTGGTAATCCTCTGTTCTTGATCAGCTTTGCCTTTGGTTTCTGTGGCTTTGTGTTGTAGAGGTCTTCTGTTTTGGTCTGGGTTAATACTGGGACATTTTTGAGGCTTCTGTGATGTGGAAAATTCGCAGCGGAGAGACCGTGAGAGTTAAATGTCAGATTTAGAGATGTATTCATCACAAATTTTGGTCCAGTCTTCCTGAACAGCTTGGCATACAATACATGAAACGGCTTATAAACTGACCTAAACTTGTACTATAAGTGAAAGCAAAAGGCCATCACTAAATGTGTCAAGATGTGTCAAACTCAAAGATGACTTGCACAAAAACTAAAAAAACAACACAGATGGAACAAATGTGAGAAGGTTGACAAAAGTGTCTGCACATTGCCTTGCCTAATCCGTACGTCTTAGATTTCTTCATTAGAGGTTTTAGTACGTGGTAGGGCTGGGCTATATCATACCGTTCACGGTAATACCGGTGTAATTTTGGGCAACGATAGGAAAATGAAATATAGAATAGATATAAATATAGAATATGGGTAAAACGCGCATGCGCAGTGCCTATGTTTACATACCCACATGGTGGCGACGACGAATGAGAAGGGCGAAAGTGGATCGTTAAATGAAACGGATGAACCAGAATTGGTTTGTAAAAATGCTGCAACTTCAGCGGTGTGGAACTGGTTTAGCTTTCGTCCGTCAGATACACAACAAAGCACTATTTTTGGTAGCGCATGCTAGCGGGCCGTCGTTATTACCGTGTTGTTTGGAAAATACGGCACACTTAAAATCAATCCTTTGATTTTTCTGAAAATCGACAGTGCCCCTTATAATCCCGTATGCCTTATGTATGAATTCTGGTTGTGTTTACTGACCTCGAAACGATTTTATGTCGTACATGGCGCTCGAAAATCTGTCAAATGTTTTAGCACGACTTTGCTAAGCTATGAAGCCGCACGGCTTGATGGATTGTCGGAGCATTACGGCTGTCGTAGGCAGGAGCTTCGCGGAGTGACACGTACTGTGCTTCAACATAATATTACCGTATTGTGTGTTTATAACCTCTTTTTAAGTTTTGTGGATATTATACCTGGTTATGCTGAGGATATGTCGGCCAATTTCCACTGGAAATGCCTTTTGGTTAAACTGTCAGCAAGGAATTTGCATTTGCACTGTTACATTTTTATATAACTTTAATGCACATAAAAAAAACAGCTGCTTGTTTAAGTGAAAATGCATTGATGGGGGTTTTTTTGCACTAATAAAGTTGTGGAGTTGTAAAGCATTTTGTCTAGTGTCAATTATATCGTCAGTTATCATTATCGCAAATTATCAAATGTATATCGTGATAAAAAAATTTTTGGTCATATCGCCCTGCTCTAGTACATGGTATGAAGTTGGCTATGGAATTAAAGTGAATGAGCTGATTCTTACTTTAAAACATTTCACCTGTGTAGGTTGCACGACCAAATCTTAAAATCAGTTAAACTGAAGTTTTGTTACACTCCTCGAGAGAGTTTAATTGATAATTTTTGTGGAATATAAAGCCAGAGAGAGTTTTTAAGAGCAGAAACCTCTAATCTTCACACTGGTTCTTGGCATTTTTTTTTTTTTCTTATACATTCAGATTTCTGACGTCTAAAAATGTAGTACTACCTAGCTTCATGCACAGAGTGTTTACTTCTCCAGCATGGTTCATGGCTCAGGGGTCTGACACTGACATTATGCTGGAAGATAACGGTAATTTTATCTAAATTGCATGAAAGAGCACAATTACCTCATTCATCAGGCATTAATTTAATCACAATGTGCAGTTTGAACTTCAGCTGTACTTGTTTTCAGTCTTTTATTTCTGTTTCTGTCAGCACAACAGCTTTAAGCTTTTTATTTTATTGATTTATTTATTTTACATTTTAGTAAATAACTTATGGCATGTTTCTGTAATATAATTCAAATGCAGTTCTCACCATTTGGTTTGGCCCCGTTTCTGACCACAAACTGACCTTGGAGAAACTGTTACCTTGACTCCGGCTGTAAGTGTGCATGTCTGGCTGCAGAGCTGTACTTTAATGAGACTCCATTGTCCTGCAGCTGTGAGGCCTTGCTCCTGTGCGCCATGTTTGACAAAAGCTTATGTAAAGAATGTGCGCAGACACCTGCTCCACTGAAGCCGTTCAGGGCCACGGGGCATGGAAATTGTGTGTTTGGACCCGGGATACTCAGCAGTGCCAACTGTTACTTCTCACAGCACCGAGCTTGTATTACTGTCTCCTTTCACTGCCCATTGTGGCCTCTTTACTTGGAGAGCTGTAATATTATGAGAGACGACAATGGAGATTTCATCAGAGGTGAAGTTGAGTGGCTTAAGTTACCCAAGTGAGAGTTTGGCGAACAGTCGCATTATGTGTCTCGTAAAACTCTTTCCCCCTTGCAACTCTATCTGTTTTTACTTCCGTTATCTACCCGTTCAGTGACAACACACAATGGCTGTAAGGCTGCGACCTCTGACTGTGGTCCATGAACCACTGAAACGATACTCTGAGACTGACTTTTCCTCTTTGTCCCGCGTTCTCCGGCTGGATCACTAGTGGACGGTGTGTGGTTTTCAGCCAGGACTTTCCAAAGTGGAGTGACGTTAAAGATAATAGACGTGGCTAATGTGTTCACCACAGTGTCTGCTGTAGCTCTCTATGAGAACAACAGATGATTCATTTAGCCCTGTACGTTATCCCAAAACCACCCTATTTGTGACATATACTAGTAAAATAATCCAAACCGATGCAGCAGAAAGTTCAGCATGCATCACTCAAAATTAATTTTGGGTTCCACTGATGACAGCAAAGCGGCTTAGACCGAACTCTTTTCCATGGGAATAAGCAGATGGTTGTTACTTCAACGGGTGAAGCCACCATCATCTGTTATGGTTTATTGCTGCTGTATCAGAGTTTGTTCTCCTTTTCTCTGAGCTGAGAGCGCTTCATGGATGGGTTGGCTTGCCCAGACCCTCCCCCCAGTCAATCCTCCGGTCTGTAATTGCCCCGCACCGCAGCTCAGCAGCCCTTTCCAACATAATAACAGCATAGCCGCCCCAGGGGCATCCTGCCATCCAGAGCTGTCCTTTGTCTTGCTGTTATCTCTCCTAGATTGAATGTTGGCTCTTTGTGATTTCTCAGTTTTTCCCCTCTACATTTCCAGTGATCATATTTCCTGAGCTAAATGAAAAAGATGCATTTATGGATACGAAATTTGGGCTGTGTAGGATTGCTACAAATTTTCATCGTCACCACTAACAAACCATAAAATCTATCTCATGTAGGATATCTGTTGCATCGGTGAGACGGGATGCTGATTTGATGTAAATTTATTCATAGTTTTAAGATTTCTGGCATGACAAGTTTCCCTCTGGACGATAGCCTTTTCACTTCCATGTGACCGCCACCCTGCTTCCCCGGTTGTGTGCACTGTTGTGTGTACACGCAAGCTGTAAACCCCCTGCTGTCTGTGGTATTTTCATTCAAGTGTAAGTGTTCCTGCAGCTCCTGCTGCTGTCTGTAAAGAAGCTCGTCGTACAAAGAGACCCAGTGTCTCAGCATGTAGCATGGCACGGTGGCATCAGCTCTGCTTTCTCGCCCGGTTTAGCTGTTGCATGCGGCAAGTGCTTCTTTTTTTTTTTTTTTAAATCTCACATACGAAGCATTCCCTCTGACAAAGTTAAGAAAGGGTATGTTGAATTCTGACAGCGGCAGGCTGTTGCTTAACTAGAAATTTTAATCAATTCCATTTATGTACTTGCAATTACAGCTGGTCTATGAAATAGTTGTAGAAAAGCTCAAACAGTAGAAACAACATCCAAGAGTAGCAAGCATCAGTTAGGATTGCAATTTGATGTCTAACCAGTTGAAATAAGTTATTGATTCAAATTGTTAAAACGATTACCTAAAAGTTCAGAAAAACAGTTGCTGAATAAAATATTGTAAAGTGAGGACAGGACCAGAAATGATGACCACTTCTTCCTCTGTATTCTTATGGGCTTTGTGGGATTCCTAATGCTGCATGACAGAAGACAGAGTAGCATCCAGCTCTTTGAGAAGTTTGAAAGATGAATTTCCTATAAGACAAGGCCAATGCAGTGCATCTCATTTTATTGCCTGTCATTGCAGTAACAGAGTAGGATTTTAATATTGTGGATTGATTTGTGAGGCAGACCCTTTTAAAGTTAAAGCTCTTTTGGCTTTTGAATTATTCTTTTAACTTAAGACTGCATTCTCTGCATTTTAGATTTTCTTTTTTCATATAAGAACATTTAAACATTTTGGAGATCTGTTCATTTGCTTTCTGACTCAAGTATAGATGAGAAGATCAATACTGCTCTAATATTTGCATGGTCAACATGGAGCTGTTATTATACTGGAGCACAAAGATTAGAAAAAGAGTGGGAAAAATCTGACTATGGTGGACCTCAGAGTCTTCTCATCTTATGCTCTTTAAAAAGGCAAATACACCGGTCACCCGCACCATTAAAATCACTCAAATAGACTGCTGGGTTCAAGTTGATCTGGATTTTGACAAGAGCCATCCACTCCTCGCCTGTACCTGTACATTGTTGCAAACCAAGCGTACCCCCTTTGGCAGTGGTCCTCAACAACAGTGGCCTCCCCAGAATTCAAGGAATGGCATGAGCAGGACAACAGAGACCGAAGCATTGACTTGATATCCAAAGTCCCCGGATCCCACTTTGATAAAGTGTGGAACAATTCTTAAACATGCAGCTTAGGAGGACTTGGGAGCCTGTGGTGTCAGGCACCAAAGTCCACACCTAACACATCCTTTTTTTTTTAACTTTAACTAGCAAAACAAGGGCGACCTGCACATGATTACATAAATGATTAAACCATTGTGGCTGTATTTCCCAAAATGCAGAGCTGTTCCTTTTAGGGAAACTTTGACAGGCAATAACTTGACAGTATATTCAATGTGCCACATCTCATCAGTTATCAGTGGTATCCTTTCAGCATGGGCACTTTCCAACTCTCAGTTACTCAGCAACAAGATGTTCTCTGAGCACCAGGGGAAACTGAACAATATTAAAATCCAGAAATAGCTTTGTCACAGTCTTTTTGACAGTTTGCAGAAACTTCCATTACCTAACCCTTTGCCCAGGCCCAGAAACCCCGTCTTCTTTTTCTGCTTCTTCAATTTAAACGTCTCGTTTGCACGTCCCTTTTAACCCCCTGCTGTTTTAAGGGTTTTATCCACATGTAATGTTTTGACCTTGCTGATCTCACATAATTCAGATTAGCTGGTTCTAACTGATGGCTGATCCTTACTTTTCTCCTACACAGATGCCACATTTACAGTGAGTTGTTAATCTCCTGTAGGATAATGAGGCAGCTGAGGATGTATCATATGTCTAATAAGATCCGATGCCAATGCAGACATGCTTCCCAAGAGTCTTTTCCATAATATTGAATCAGCTTTTTCAGTCTTTGCGGTTTAGCTCAGAAGCAAGTTGAGTTTTAAGAATTGCAGAAAGGATGAAGAAATATAGGTGAGCATCTTCAAATGTACTTTTTGTCAGACCTCAGCATCCCAATAAGACTCAGTAGTTGTGTGTGACTAATTTAAATGCCATTCTTGCTAAGTTGGCATGTTGTTTTTTTAGAAAAAGTGAATAAAATTGAGGAGAGTCTAGCTGAAGCAGATCTCCATGGCCTGTAGTTAGCTCATTATTTTGGTAATAACCAGAGAGTCACTTGGAATCATTTGCAGATGCACCCACCCGCTCCGGCAGGAGATTGCACACAAACAAGCATACCTGTACTTGGAACATTTAATGTGTTTCTGTTTCAATTATCACTCTAAATATCCAAAATCATCTGCAGCCAGGTTCACTGAGTTTACCTCGCCTGTGTTATTTGACACCATTGCAACAACACGCTCCCCACATAATTGCACATTATATCTTCTTTGGACAAATGGATATGTTGATATTCCCACTTGGTGTGTGTTTGTGTGTGTGTGTTTCTGTGCACATGTCACATGATTCTGTAGAATACATTTGTGAGCTATTACTCAAGGTCACCAGTGGGCAAGCTAATCTGGAGAGCAAATAATGGTGCTGCAGTGCTCCCCATAAATTGATTCATGCTGTTGCATTATCAGTTGCATTACACTAACAATAAGAAACTGTTTATTTTGGAGCTGGTTTATTCCTGCTGAAAGTCCGTCACTAAGGTAACAGTATGGCACAGATTGTCTTGCCTGCTTTTTGTCAGTTAGTGGTTTGTTTGGGTTTTTTTGTTTTTTTTGTTTGTACTTGATTACATGATTATCCATCCATCCATCCATTCTCTTCCACTTATTCTCATCAGGGTCGCAGGAGGCTAGAGCTTATCCCAGCTACCATAGGGTGAGAGGCACGGTACACCCTAGACAGGTCACCAGTCTATCACAGAGAGACAGACAACTATTCACACGGACATTCACACCTATGGGCAATTTAGATTCACCACTTAAACTAACCCCACTAATTCCATGTCTTTGGACTGTGGGAGGAAGCCTGAGTACCCGGAGATAACCCACGCAAACATGGGGAGAACATGCAAACTCCACACAGAAAGGACCTGGGCAGATGGTGAAGGACTCGGGACCTTCCTGCTGTGAGGCAACAGTACTAACCACCACGCCAAATTATTTCTACTGAAAATTTTTTTTGGCATTATACAGTAAATGCATGTTGTCTGTAAAGTTGCTGTGATCAGTACTTTTATATGTAATAAAAGCAGCAACCACAAGCACTAAAAAATAGGCTATTTGAAATTTCAAAAAATGTTGGTACAAAAGCTAGGCAGTCTAATTAATGCCCATGCTTTTTGACAACTGGAGGGTAGGTGAATTTTTATACAGCCTTAATACAATTGTATTGCATTTAATACAAAGGCTCATATATTTGCAAGTTATAATTAAAGGTGTGCTTACTTTGTGTGCCAGGTGCGTGCCCTTTTAGCTTTCAGCTTTGAGCATTTGTTATACAAAGGTCAGGTATTTAGCATTTAGCCGAAAGAATTACACGAGGCTTGATACACAATTTAATACCAAGGTAAAAAGTGTCATCAACTGTTTTAAAGCGCTGACTTTGTTGTAGCAGGCCATTGACATGAAATGTTAACATTATATTTTGTTTACAGGACACAGTCTGAAATGTTATGACAGTTGCTAAGAAACTTACTAATATTAGATACTACACTACATTATTACTATACAGCATTGCCGAAATTTTAGTTTGTTGCTTTACAGAGTTAATCCCCATTAACCCTCATGTTTAGGTGCATGGTGTTCTGTAACCGCAAAGCCTTCTAAATTGTATGCTGTAACCTGAGCAGCCTCGTTTCACTTACAGAAGATTTACACTCACAATACCTATAGTACTTAAATAAAAATCTTTTTTTTTCCTCCAAATTTTGAAACGGGTACCATCCCTAACAAACATAGTGTAAATTGGTGTTTTAGTTTTTCTATTAAGTATGTTTAATGTAAAATAAGCACCCATCTGTTTTACATAATGCCAAGTGACGAAGGAAGCTTGCTAACCAGGCTAGCTAGCGCAGACAGCGCTGATAATGCCCCTGCTCTGCATGGTTATCTCTGGCTTCAAAAAGCAGCAGCGATAGCAGGTAAAATATCACTGTTTTGACTCGCTCTCATCTTTCTCTTTAGAGACGTTTCTGTCTTTTAACAGGAAGTTCGCGTGTATGCGGAAACCTTTCTGTATGGAGCTAGCAGGGAGATGGCTGGGGAAAATATTGATTCATTTAGGAGGTGCAGACTCACATATTTCCCTCACAGTTGGTAGAGAGCAAAGAATTAACTTCACCCTTTTCCTTTTGGAGCATTTGTCAGGTGGACACAATCTTGGAGAACTTGTGTTTTCAGACTGCAAAGATTTATTTATTTTTTTTCCTTTTTAATTCAAAGCTTGCTTTCTATGTTTTAGTGTCAGCCCGCATTTTTATTGTAATGCTGTAGACCTGTACTGAATTGTATGGTGCTGTTTTGTTTGTTCACATCAGCTGCAAATAAAGCAAACACGCAGAGAACTCGACCTTGCTGCTGACAAACACACGATTTCTGTATAATGCACAACAGCAACAGGCCAGAAGAAACACTGATGGCAGCCCATATGGAGGCGTTGGCTGTAACTGGGGAGAAAATGAGAAGAAGGATTCATGAAGGGAGAGCAACGCTGTCAGGTAGTAAATGTCACGAGAGGTGCTTACTATCCAAGAACGAAGGTTTCTCATTTAGTAGTCTAGGATGCATGCTAGAAGTAGACTTGTAGAGACGAAGAGAGGCTCGCTTGTGTATTTCTTCACTCATCACATCCTATTTTGGAATCCGCTACATCTTTGTTCTGTAAAAACAAAAACACCACATGCATTCCTGCTCATGTAGTTGCACTGAGGAATGTGTTCCTCAGAAAAGGCTCTCACAAATCATCAGACACTTTTAGTGGTTGAAAGTAGACCCCCTGCTGAGGCTGTGCTGTGGCTTAGCTCTGTTTCTGTGTTGGAGGCTAATCGCTGTTTTTATTAGTCTTTTTTTTACCCAATCTGTTCGCATGAAGCCTCAATCCCACGGCCACGTTGAATGAAAGGGTTTATCAGCTTAAGCCTGTTGTAAGGAGCACGAGAGGTCTCATCTTTTCACTGAGGAACGAGAGCAACCCTCGGACACAAGTGTCCGGGCAATTAAGAGACGCGGGGGCCTCAAAGAGAGATTACTGGCACACAGAGTTGTGGCCGGCTTCTTTCTTGTCCTGTGCATTGTTCGCTCAGTGTAGAGACATGTTATGATTGGTGCTATGTTCTCAAAGGGCCTTGGAGGGAGGGAGATGACTGAATGCAGTCATGGGGCTCTTATCTGGGGAAGATTCAATGGATGCAGCATCAAATTATGGTTTTTTTTTAAATAGTCACTGGCTAAACTGTTTCCCTAATAGTCATCCTAATGTGACGTGATGACTGCAAATTCAGAGGCGGTGAGGGGTTTGGGGTTTTGTTTTTTTTGTTTTTTTTTTTTCATGGTCTGGACGTTGAGCTGTGAACATGTTCAAACGTCCATTGTGGCCTGTTTTGACTTTGTTTATTATGTAAACACAATGCTTTGCTTTGTGAAGAAGCTTGCTCGCTATCTAATCGCCCTTTATGGTGTTATGGGTGGATGCTTGGCCTGGTCTTGGCACATCAAGGTTTTGATTATGAGCTAGTACAGATGTTGTTCCAACATTAGCTGTTAAGTGCTATTCAGCACTAAAGTATCTATGTGAGAAGGACCATGAGAGGCAGGTGAAAGCTCTGGGGGGGGTAGAAGGTCAAAGGACAGTGGGGCTTCTTTTTGTTGTTGTTGTTGTTGTTGTTGTTGTTGTTGTTGTTGTTGTTGTTAAGCTCTTACAACAGAAATCCCCATCCTAATATAGTCCATCATCGTGTTTGTGGCAGGGGTATTGGACCTTCACAATGTCATTGATTTATCATCCAAACCTTGGCGTCGGCTGAAAATCTCCTGGTTGACTGCCATTGGGTTATTGCCAATCCAACTCCTTTCACTGATAGGCGTGTTTATGGGTGGCTTCTTATCAGCTGTGTGGTTCTTTGTATCTAGATCAACTTCTATAAATTTGTTTGACTGAGTTAATGCTCCTTTGAAAAATTATTTTTCTTTCTCTTGAACATAAGGGGGGATATACATCATAGAGAGAAGGGGAAAAAGCTGAGACTTTTACTACTGATGTGTCCCTATAGACTATGTCAGAACTCCTCTCTACACGGTGAAAGCTTTAGTAAAAGTAAGCTGTAATAATCACCACTTTTTGTATTCAAAGTGTTGCTGTAAGATTGCTGTTTGAAGAACTGTGTATTGCTGAGGTGCACTGATCAGCATGTGTTATCATTTAGGGCTTAGTCACACAAACCAGTTAGCAACCATCTGACAACCGCTGGACTCGAGGGAAAAATCTGTATTCCCCAACCTGTTGGCGACTGGTTCCTGGCTGTCGTCAGTGAAATCAGTCACACAGAGGGTGCTGAACCTCTTTGGTTTGCTTTAGTTGCAAGCAGATTAAGGGAATACACACTTTCCCTAGCAACTGGAGGCTACCAGAGGGTCACAGGCTATTCTCAAGAGTAGCATGAATGAGGCTTTGGCAGTTGATTTCACAGCCTGTTTGCTCTCATTCTGTACATGTTAAAATTTTAATGTAGTATGGTACTTCAAATGGGGTTAAAAGTTATAGTAGTAGTTACAAAAAAGATGTACAGTATTGAACTTTATAGATTAGCAGCAAAAATCTAACCTGCTTAGTTTCATATAGCTCCTGTGTTATATTCAGGGATTTGATATTATATAGACCTGTTTAGCTTATTTCTATTTCTGGCTTTAACACAAATCATCACAAAAATGTTGTAAATCTTGTTGAAGGTTCTTGATTTCACTCTTCACAGTTTGGCTCAAACTCAGCATTTCATGTCTGAATTTCTTCCAACAATCTGATGTGAAATGAAAAATACTGTCGTGATTTGATTTGATTTTTTCAAACTTCACTTTAATTTACACCCACACACATCCCTCCACGTGATTTTAAACAGTAAAGGCTTTAAATCGAATTCCAGTGCTCTTACTTTGGTGTGGCGTCAGGAGTGACGGTGCCTCTGTAATTTCATTACTTCACATCTTTGGGTGTTAGTTTAAATGGCCATTAGTCAAGATATAAAGCAAATACTGGCACACAAGACCTACATTGTTGTTAAAATTGGGAACTATTCCCCTGAAGACATTATTAAAAAGTAATGCGCAGTAATCTCCCTCAAGCAGCTACACTGAGTGCAAACAAAATAGTAGTTCATGTTTTGACATGTATGTATTTTTTGGGGGCATTTATCCTTGACATTAAAAGGACTGGAGGCCTCCATTTTTATTTATTTTCTTACATAGTTATTGTTTAAAGGACATGAACTCTGAGAAAGAAGACAAACTTAAAGCGTGCACCTTTCTGCTTGTGCGACTTGTAGCCTGTGAGGTGTTAAATCGAGTCAGGAGATCATGCGAGTGCAGGGAGTGGGTAAACACAGACGAAATACTTAACCCTCCCTGCGCTCCTCTGCTCACCACTATGTCACTCGCCACCTGCTCATTTGACAGCACTGCTGCTTTTGGAAGCAGCAGGTGTGCTTTTAAGTCCAAAGGTAGCAGGTTCCGCTCCGACAACCTCGGCTTCTGTTGTGGTCGCTTTTTGTAAAGGCGGAGTATAGAATGCTGAGATCATTACATATCTTTAGTTTAGCCGCATCAATGGTGCACTGTTTGTTCTCCACAGAAACTTAGAAAGCCGATGAAGTGAAGCTGAAATAAGTCAGATGATGGTTTTGTGTCAGGAATGCCAGGGTTTCTGCCAAAGCCTATACCTATTCATCTTCTCTCTATCTATCATATAATTATGGTGCACAGCTAGAGCCAGAGGTATGTACTTTGACTAAAAGAGGGAGAATAAAACTAAAGAATTATTGTTGCAAATGAAAATGACTGCATTTTCTTTCTTTTTCTTTTTTTTTTTTTTTTTTTTTTTTTTTTTTTTTTTTGTGATGGAAATGTAGTCGGGCTCAAAGAGAGGAGGGGGGTGAAAAAGCACAGTTCTGTTCTGGGATTCTTTTTTTGGAGTGCAAAGAGTAGCTCTTTGTAGCTGAAACCCCCACATGTGGAATCATTTCTCTCGTGTCCACAGACTTCGCTGTGTGGCCGAACTCCCTGAGAAACAAAGGCTTCTTCATCACTTCATCACTTTTCTTCGACACTCTGTTGCTCCAGGTGTTCACCCTCTAAGCTGTTGAGATGAACTGTAGATAGGAGGCTTGTCCAAAAATACATTTTTTTTTTTAAAAACTGGAGGGAGGAGAAATGCTGGCCAAAGCGTGCTGCAAGCCTGTCAAAATTCTCACAGGTACTTAATAAAGCTCTGCTTTTCCTCATCTGGACTTCTTTAAGCTTGAGAGGCTGACTGAGTGCGAGGAATCCACTCTGCTTTGTTGCGGTGAGGGGAAAAGAAATCTGGGCAGGGTCCTGCCAGTTGGGTGGAGATGGGTTCATAATGTATGCTGTAATTGCCCTGCATAATTATTGGCATCAGGGGATAATCACACAGGGCAACACAGGCAGCATCTCCATCAATTGTGCTTGGTATGGTGGCATTAGGGTTTTTTTTTTCTGTTGTTTTCTTTTTACCTGCAAAGCTGAGTCCCTCTTGTAAAAGAGATTGTGGTCTCAGTAGGACTTCCTGGTAAAATAAAGGTAATAAATAAAATCAGAGCTGAAGCTTTTGACAGTTTGCTGTCCAGAAGAAGGTATGATGTTTCAGGAATGACGGTGGTTCTGTTTTTCAAGAAGGGAGGTGTATATTTTCATGATTTCTAGACCTCCTCTCACATGTTCTCCCTTTGTCCATTCTCAGAAACTGAAAGCACAGCCAAGTTAAATATCTGGCGTGGACTCAAAGCTCTGAATATTTCCGCACAAAGCCAAACGATTTATAGAAGTTCATGGATGGAGATAAGAGATCGCATGTTGTACAGGGAGTGCAGAATTATTAGGCAAGTTGTATTTTTGAGGAATAATTTTATTATTGAACAACAACCATGTTCTCAATGAACCCAAAAAACTCATTAATATCAAAGCTGAATGTTTTTGGAAGTAGTTTTTAGTTTTAGCTATTTTAGGGGGATATCTGTGTGTGCAGGCGACTATTACTGTGCATAATTATTAGGCAACTTAACAAAAAACAAATATATACCCATTTCAATTATTTATTTTTACCAGTGAAACCAATATAACATCTCCACATTCACAAATATACATTTCTGACATTCAAAACAAAACAAAACAAATCAGCGACCAATATAGCCACCTTTCTTTGCAAGGACACTCAAAAGCCTGCCATCCATGGATTCTGTCAGTGTTTTGATCTGTTCACCATCAACATTGCGTGCAGCAGCAACCACAGCCTCCCAGACACTGTTCAGAGAGGTGTACTGTTTTCCCTCCTTGTAAATCTCCCATTTGATGATGGACCACAGGTTCTCAATGGGGTTCAGATCAGGTGAACAAGGTGGCCATGTCATTAGTTTTTCTTCTTTTATACCCTTTCTTGCCAGCCACGCTGTGGAGTACTTGGACGCGTGTGATGGAGCATTGTCCTGCATGAAAATCATGTTTTTCTTGAAGGATGCAGACTTCTTCCTGTACCACTGCTTGAAGAAGGTGTCTTCCAGAAACTGGCAGTAGGACTGGGAGTTGAGCTTGACTCCATCCTCAACCCAAAAAGGCCCCACAAGCTCATCTTTGATGATACCAGCCCAAACCAGTACTCCACCTCCACCTTGCTGGCGTCTGAGTCGGACTGGAGCTCTCTGCCCTTTACCAATCCAGCCACGGGCCCATCCATCTGGCCCATCAAGACTCACTCTCATTTCATCAGTCCATAAAACCTTAGAAAAATCAGTCTTGAGATATTTCTTGGCCCAGTCTTGACGTTTCAGCTTGTGTGTCTTGTTCAGTGGTGGTCGTCTTTCAGCCTTTCTTACCTTGGCCATGTCTCTGAGTATTGCACACCTTGTGCTTTTGGGCACTCCAGTGATGTTGCAGCTCTGAAATATGGCCAAACTGGTGGCAAGTGGCATCTTGGCAGCTGCACGCTTGACTTTTCTCAGTTCATGGGCAGTTATTTTGCGCCTTGGTTTTTCCACACGCTTCTTGCGACCCTGTTGACTATTTTGAATGAAACGCTTGATTGTTCGATGATCACGCTTCAGAAGCTTTGCCATTTTGAGACTGCTGCATCCCTCTGCAAGATATCTCACTATTTTTGACTTTTCTGAGCCCTGTCAAGTCCTTCTTTTGACCCATTTTGCCAAAGGAAAGGACGTTGCCTAATAATTATGCACACCTGATATAGGGTGTTGATGTCATTAGACCACACCCCTTCTCATTACAGAGATGCACATCACCTAATATGCTTAATTGGTAGTAGGCTTTCGAGCCTATACAGCTTGGAGTAAGACAACATGCATGGAGAGGATGATGTGGACAAAATACTCATTTGCCTAATAATTCTGCACTCCCTGTATATGGGGCTATTTAGTTGCCAGTGATAATGGGTGGGTGTACCAAGCGCTGCCATGGAATATAAGGTAATAATACACTGGGGTTTCTCAAGTTTGACCATTGTTGAACGGAATCGTCTGGCTTTTATATTATGAATCTGAGGTTGTGTGTTCTAATGAAAACTCGTTGAAAGAAAGGAGTTGTAATACAGGACTGCGCCAAATATTAAGACTTTTTTTTTTTTTTTTTTTTTTTAAATTGGAAAAACACAAGTATCTCTTTAAAAGGAAAAAAACCCACACCGGTTCTTGCAGGTGTCGTACTGTCTGGTCTGATTTTCATCCTGGCTCAGCTGAGTAGCTTTCAGATCTTTCCTTCTCATGTCCTGTGCAGGACAGCCGTCTCCTGTAATTGCCCTTCTTTCTCCTCTTGTTTTATGCCTTCTGTTTTCTTTTGAGTTATTTTGGCCTTAAAAGCAAGACCTTTTGTCCTAGACTCATCATTTAATCATACCCACTTCTCTTTCTGGATGATTTGAGCTCGGCTGCTTGGACTCAAGATATTTCCGTAAAATTCAAAGACAACCCTGCAACCTTACTGCCGTGCTGAGAGTGGGCGCTGAAAAGAAGGCAGGAAATGATTCTTTTGCAATGGCTCGCACCATCTTTTATTATTATGAAACATAATGGCTGCAATTTGTGGGGGGAAAAAAACAACAACAAGCCCTTAGATGACCACGCTTTTGATGTTTATTTTGAGATCACCCTGCTGATTATAATTGCGACTTCTCATTTCTTTTATGCCATACAGCAACACACTGCTAACACGACTGCTGCTCATTATGCAAACACCGAGATAGCACGTCTTTATCTGAATGGTGGGAATCTGTTCCAGTCGCAGTCTGTTTATATAAACGCCAGAAGGATATATGCTGGTGGTTTTGGGGTTTAGCGGCGCAGTCGACGGTTAGCACAGTTTGTGTATTTGGCACCAAGTTAACACATCGAAAGAAAAGAAACAAGAGCGAAGCTTCAACCACGATCCGAGGCCTGCTTTTGTGTTTGCCAGTGGTGAAGTGTGAGCAGCTGTAGGAGGATGCCAGCATGAGGACTGAAATAATTACTGCAGTATGCTAGCGCAGTCAACGCTATACAACTGCAGCTGTTTCCTTTTGCTGTTGAAAGAATTTGAAAGGATCTAATGCCAGCTCCAAGGTTTCTTTTTTTTTGGGGGGGGGGGGGGAAATTAGTCAGTGAGTGGAGTCATGACTACCTAGCAGGGATCTGCTGGACTGTGGTGCCATTTTGAAAAGTAAATGCATTTAAAGTTTAACGGCCAGAGACTTAAATGTGGAAAGGACCACTCTGGCGATTTATTACCAAGTTGAAGGGCTTGGACATAAACTTGTGGCCTCACACTAGGTTGCTATGTGTTTTTTACAGACTCCACCCCCACAGCAGGGTCTTCTTCCCACTAACACAAAAGAGACCAGGACGTTTCCTTTCATTTATGTCTAAAAGGCATTCGCCTCCTTCTGATTTTACTGTTTGTTTTTACACATTTTGACGTTTCAAGTTGGGGGTGAAAGACTCCCTGGTGTCTCTGTTCTCATGAGCAACGCACAAAAGAAACCGTGAGAGATGAATGTGCTCTTTAAAGCAGTTCTGGCTGCGCTACACAGGCTGTGATGTGGTGGGTGGATGGTGCCACATTAACCAAAGGCACTGATATGCACAGTCTGAAAAGACTCTAGAAAGCATGTGGCTGTGTTTAACCCTGTGAGGTCTAAGACTGATGACTCTGACCATCTAACCGAAAATAAGCCTATACAAAGGTGTGACAGGACCAAAATAGGGCTGGGCTATATCATACCGTTCACGGTAATACGGGTGTAATTTTGGGCAACGATAGGAAAATGAAATATAGAATAGATATAAATATAGAATATGGGTAAAATGCGCAGTGCCTATGTTTACATACGCACATGGCGGCGACGCAGAATGAGAAGGGCGAAAGTGGATCGTTAAATGAAACGGATGAACCAGAATTGGTTTGTAAAAATGCTGCAACTTCAGCGGTGTGGAACTGGTTTAGCTTTCGTCCGTCAGATACACAACAAAGCACTATTTTTGGTAGCGCATGCTAGCAGGCCGTCGTTATTACCGTGTTTTTTAGAAAATACGGCACTTAAAATCAATCCTTTGATTTTTCTGAAAATCGACAGTGCCCCTTATAATCCCGTGTGCCTTATGTATGAATTCTGGTTGTGTTTACTGACCTCGAAACGATTTTATGTCGTACATGGCGCTCGAAAATCTGTCAAATGTTTTAGTATGACTTTGCTAAGCTACGAAGCCGCACGGCTTGATGGATTGTCGGAGCATTACGGCTGTCGTAGGCAGGAGCCTCGCGGAGTGATACGTACTGTGCTTCAACATAATATTACCGTATTGTGTGTGTATAACCTCTTTTTAAGTTTTGTGGATATTATACATGGTTATGCTGAGGATATGTCGGCCAGTTTCCACTGGAAATGCCTTTTGGTTAAACTGTCAGCAAGGAATTTGCACTGTTACATTTTTATATAACTTTAATGCACATAAAAAAACAGCTGCTTGTTTAAGTGAAAATACATTGATGGGGTTTTTTGCACTAATAAAGTTGTGGAGTTGTAAAGCATTTTGTCTAGTGTCAATTATATCGTCAGTTATATCATTATCGCAAATTTTCAAATGTATATCGTGATATTTTTGGTCATATCGCCCTGCTCTAGGCCAAAATACATAACGATATGTAAGACGATGCAGTCTGTAAATGTAATTGTTATATGAAGGCAATGAAGACTTAAAAACACTTTAAATGTGGTTATTTTGACCCTTTTTTTTTTTTATTTAGATCTTCTGGGCAAATGGTAAATGTAAAAATGTGAAATGTCTAAAATATAAAATGCATGATGGCTACTGTAGTAGCAATTCTAAAATTTTACAGTGGAGTAAATTTGTACTGTTCTTTTGTGCTTCCCATTCATAAATTCTCTCCAGAGTCTTTCACGTGGTTCTTGTGTAGGTGGCAGAAGAGGTCTGTGGTGTGCGAATCTGTCATGGGAACTGATGTGCACCATAATTTGCAGAGTATGGTTTTTAATTTTTGGTTCGTGTCACACTTTTGTAATCAAATCACACCCACGTTACAGAGGTCATCCCTACCCTTTGTTTCTGCTTGACCAGAGCTACTTAGTTCTGCCTCACCTTAACTCGCCATGCTGGGATTCACCTTTCTGTCTGCGTCCAAGTGGTGCCATGTAAGAAAACCTCATCCACATGATGAAAACAATATTGCTGTGAACAATTGTGCAACATTTTTGGGGAAAAAAAATTAAAAAAAAAAAAAAAAAAAAAGATGGTAGAACATAATATTTTTATTTCACCGTCAAATACATGTTAATATATTGTATAAAGTCATGTAACCCAAGGTGAGGGTTTGGAGTTGAGGGTTGGCTGGCACATGTTTTTAACTCTTCATAGTTGCTTGCTTGCTTGAGGAGCTGATGATTCTTGTTGTTACTATAGTGGCTATAATGTAGCTAATAAACCAGTTTTTGTTGTTTGAAGAGCTCACCTGGACATGACGTTTTAGATGGGAAAGCTAAACCCAAAATATTCCCAAACAGGAGCAGGGGCTTCCATGTGAATCTCTGAGCTTGTCCTCACCTAAATTTCCTGTTTCAGTAACAGAGATGTCCTTCATGCTGTGCGGCGCACCATAATATCTAACTTCAATACAGGAGCTGCTTATGAAGTTCAACAGAACACAAGCATCTGTATTTTTGACATTCCTACAGACAAATCCCCTGTTTTACCGTAAATACGTGATGCCACCCAAGCCTAAAAACAACCCCACATCTGTCCTCACATGTTTCCAGCTGAGCTCCAGCCTTGTCAAACCAGTGAATAGAGCTGAGGGGGAAAAAAAAAGTAAAGACCGCAACCTTTCATGAAAAATAACTACCATGTTTTGCGCGTTCATGTGGGATCCATTTGCTTTGAAATATGTTTTTTAGTGCTTTTAAGGGTTTACCAACAGCAGAAATGGATTCTCTGTTGTTGCGAATTTCTAGTGCTTTAATAGCGGCATATGCTCATCCCGACTCAAGGTCTTTTTGATAATTGCATTTGCAGACATGCTGGGTTGTGCCTCTCAGCAGCAGCATCATCCTGCCCTGCTATTTCCCAGATGAGCAGCACTCTGTCATCTCAGACAGCCAAATGCAGCCACTGGATAATGGAAATGCTCCAGCAGGCAATCACTTTGGTCACAATTATGCTAACCATGCACTTTGTACTCAAATACTGCATTTTCTTTTTTCTTTTTTTTTTCTTTTTTTTCATCCAAATCATAATTTATGGATTGCCCACCTTCATAAAATTTTCTGAGCGCACACTGGGCAACTAAGCAACTAAAGTGCATACGAGTATGGAGTCTGCATTACTGTGCAGAACTAAACTTCAGTTTCCTGTCATTCATCATGCGCACCAGAATTTAGTTTGTTTCCAGAGTGCGTGCCACTCTTCCTGCACACTTTCTCAGGCTTTAACAATAGCCCCCTCATTCCCGGCCCCTCGTAATCCCCTTTGCACCCCGAAAATGCCCCAACTTCTCTACAGAAAGCCCCCCCCCCCCAGACCAGAAACCTTACCCTGGTGTCAACATCAGTCAGTCTAAAGCAGGCCTCAGAAATGTACCAGTGTTTTTGGTTTATGCTTGTTTGGGTTTTTTTTTTTTTTTTTTAAATTATTATTTATAATGTTTAATTTATTTCAAAATATTTAACCACAACTATAAAAATTTCAGATATCTGCTTGACTTATCAGCTGCATACCCTAGAAATATTTTTGTTCATATTATTTTGTGAGCAGCTTGTTGGGAGCTGACATGTTTGAGAGTTGATGAAGACGTTGGCTATAGCTCTGTCCAGTCCTTTCTGGTGTTTTCTTTTTTCTTTTTTTAATACTGAGTGAAGGCCAGCACGATACTGCAGGCTCCACTACAGGATGCATTGTGCTCATTATGTATTGTTTCTGATGTGCTTTGATGCTGCTCTCTGTTCAACATGGAATCTTGGAGACCGCAGAGAGAGAGAGAAAAGAAGGAAAAACAATGAGTTGGGATACTTTGTAGTTTCTCTCTTTGAGTAGTATTTTTGTCATGTTCCTCCTCCTCTTTGTTGTTCTGTACGGTCTATTGTTGTTATAAAAATCTGTGCAAGTTTCCATCTATTCCATTAGCAGGACTGAGAAACTCTCGAGTGGATTTTTGTTGGCAGCGTGTAAGGTTAAACATCTCAATATAGCTGAAGCTTCTTATCTCAGAGGGAGGTCTGTGGATCTTTTCTTTTCCTTCCAAATAGGAAGATCCCTCCTCCAGTTGTAGTGGTTTATTGTTGAAGAGATTCTTTCAGCTTGATTAAAAATTTAATTATTCACTCATTTATCCCTTTATGCATTAAACAGCCTTTTTTCTTCAATGGAATGGCAAGTGACGGGTGGTAATTGTAGATCAAGGCAAGGCGCTGGGGAGCCCGCCGAATGGGGGTTGGAGCTCTGTTTCAGGCTTTAGCGGCTGACTGGCCATATACCGCTGATGTGCTGCTCATGGTGTGACCTTAAAATGCTGCTGCTCAAGAAGTCAGCCCCTGCTCTCTGTGGCTCTGGCGTTGTGCCCTGCGTTTGCCATCCGTACAACGACGCCTAGTCTCTTTCATTTCAGCCCTCGCTGAGTGATTCCTGCCCTCTGCCCCACAGCCTTAACAAGCGATGCTGTCACTCAAGTTGAGAGAGGGCTAGGACTAGAGGAGGCCGTGACAAGGCACTGACACTCTAGAAATCCACTTCAAACAAACAATTAGAGCATGCTGCGACATAAAGCTAATTGGTTTGTATAAGTATACTTAAATGCATGCTTGCTGCTGAGCTGGAATACATTATTAGCTCAGTTTGGGGCGCTGCAAGACAAAACTATTAAGCTTTTCATGTGATGCAAAGAGGAGTGGAATATAGTAGCAGAATGAAAACGTGATTGCTACACCAGTGCCTCATCGGCTCCCACAACTGCTAAATGTATGCAAAGCCATCTCCTGACAGGGTTTGTTAAGCATCAATACTACACAGCTGCTCTAGAGATTTATTTCACTATGGATCATTACCATTGATAAAGTCCCCATTCAGCTGACTGCTCACTCCCTTTGTGACTTCAGGTTGCTTAAAGGAGGCTTATTAACCAGCTGCGTGGAGGGTGGGTAACTTTCCCAACGCTTTTTTTTTTTTTTTTTCTTTTTCTTTTTTTTGTGATATGACAACTAAACAAAGGTGATCAGTTGCCAAGCTGATATGAAATGGTGGAAATAAGTTGTAATGACATCATTGTTTTGTTTTTTGTTTTTTTTTGGTTTAGACATAAAGTATCTGACTGCATATGCACACAAGTTGGCTAGCAACTGGTGATTGCCAGTGTATTTGCAGAAGTTTGTCTGCAACCTGCTATCACCTTATTCAGGACTATGTGAGCAGCACAGTAGTGTATTGGTTGCTACTGTCTCCTGACGCCAAGAAGGTTCCTAGTCCTTTCTGGAGTGTGGAGTTTGTATGTTCTGCCTGTGTCTGCATTGAATTATTTTTATTTTTCCCTTTTAGTCCAAAGGAATGCTTGTTAGGTTAATTGGGTATTCTAAATCAAGGGTAGGCAGTCAATTTTCCCAAGGGGCCGCAGTAGAAACTGGGGCTGTTGTGGAAGGCCGCACCAATAAGCTAAGCTTACGTATGATCAGTGTTCAGTTATCTCTTGATAAAGAGTAGATGTTACAGTTGGGTCCTAATTGTGGCCCCTTGAGAAAATGAATAGTTTACCCCCGTTCTAAATTAGCTCCGGGTCTCAGTGTTAGACTATTTGCTCAGAGTCTGTTGGAATAAACTGAATTGGATGGATAGTTTTACACTGGACAAAACTTTAATTAGATGAAAGACGCAAGGTTGCACAGCTTTTAAGCACGCAACAACGAATAGCACATGGTGAACGTATTAAAAACTAGCACTCCTGTTTTGCTTGTAGAACACAGGCTCTGGGATAGCTGGTTTACTTAGAAATTAGATGGAAATGGGAATTGATGGCATTTGGTTTCCACCCCCAGGAAAACAACTGTCAATAAACACAGCCTGTTGGATATGGCTGATAAATTCAACCCCTAAAGTTCCCAAACAGCTTTTATGTGCTTGAATGGATGTTTTGTGTGACTGCCACTTTCAGAGGGGGGTGATCTGAAACATGATCAGTAGTTAATTATGGATTATTTATGTACATATTTGATGGAGTAGAGTCTCCAGCAGACATTTGAAATTAGCGTTGATGGAACTAAACACTAAACCTACTGTGATGAATTATGTTTATTGACATTTACATTGATTTATTATCTTAACAGATTTTGTCTGAGGTGACAGTCAAATTAGATCAACTACAAGCTATGGCAAGAGGAGCTCATTAGTGCTGCAGTATTCATCTCCTAATCAAAATATTAAGGACAGGTGTGTGGATTTATTTTTGTATCTATCTTCTGACTTTCTTCAGTTCAAAGCATATTTAGACTTTAGAGTGATATATCATTAGTACAATGAAAGGGATCTTTGACCTTGTATGTTCACTCCTCTAAGACGCAGCTCTGTGCTGCTCATCATGGCCTAATGGAACACAACACTACAGCAATTAAGCAGATGTTTTCATTTAATCAGATAAACCTCCCAGTACTTTTCTACATGTCTGAAAGGAGACACTTCGCTGTACACAGTCCTTTTCAGGTTCCTCCAATTAGGAAAATATGCCTTGGTTTTAAACCAATCTGTATTGCAACATCTTCTTTTCTGTTGTCCAGCGGCTGTGCTAAAACAATTATATTGGAGCCGAAAATGAAAACGAGGACAGGCTTTTTAGGTTGGAAAAGGAGTGTGCAGTGGGTGGGATAAGTGCTTAAGCTCTAGAGAATAGATGCTCTCATAGCTGATAAATCTGTGTTACTGCGATTTAGGCTGGTGCAGGAAATCATCTTTAGGCTGCAGATCTCTGTTGCTAAGGGACCAGACTGGTGGGCTTGTAATGACTGTGTGGACCCTGAGCAATCTTGGGCAATTACTTCACTTATCATCAAGATCTGACAAAGGGAGGAACCCTGCGCTGTGAATTCATTACAGGGTTGAAACACGAGATAAGCCGTAGTTACAGAGACATGCGCAAAGAAATTGACAAGAGTGTGAAAGACGTGGAGTCATTATGAATCAAATGTTCGTGTTTGGAGGAGCAATTAGCAGTTATTGGATTTCTGGGGACTGTTAGGGAATGCACCGTGGAAGCAAATCAATTATAAAAGCAGCACTGCGTCATGTCCCTTTTGTTTGGCCTACATGAACTTATTGTAGAGGTGTGTGTGTTTGTTGTATAATGTATGAAAATTGCTGACTGGATCTCTTTATTGGAACAGTGAGGCGGCTTTGTGAGCTCATTAAAAATTGTCATGTCTGTCATTTCACTGAGAAGAAATGAGTTGGAGGGGGAAAATAAAGTGTCCCGTACAAAAGTCCACTTGTAGCTGAACCAGTCCAAGCTGGTCCATTTGCTGCCCACTTTGCTGGACCACCCAGATTGATCTGGTGGGCTTCACAAGTGTACATTGTATTCCTCTGGGAAACAGGACATGTAGCAGAGCTGATTTCTTCCCAGAAACAAAAGGACTAATTAACAAAATGCCGAATGCACTGATTAAAATATCAAACAGCTTCTCCTGACAAAATGCATGAATGGTAATTATAAAGTAGAATTGATGTTAAAAGCTATAAATCTCCATGTGTAAATGTTCTTGGTCCCAAAGGTCTTGAGCCTCTGCTCGTTTCTTTTTTTCATTTTTATTTTACTTAGGAGCTGAACATTCTTGTAATTTCTAAAAGGGGTCTTGAGCAATAATCTCCAGGCTTTCTGAAGGTCTTTCAAAGTTGTTCTCTGGACATTGGCTGCTTATTCACTCATTTTCAGTCCAGTGCTTGGACTTGAATGTTCTATAGGTCAACGTTAAAAAAAAAAAAAAAAGTGGCTTTAAAAAATAATACTTTAGAAAATGATCCAAGTATAAGAAAGGCTCATTAAGGTGAGGTTTGAACCTTGCAAATTATCCCCTTTAGGCACTTTACTAGCAGCCTGATGGTGTTTGACAGGCATGAAACTGTATTTTTGTTAAGCAAAATACTTTGAATATCTCAGCTTGGTATACAACTTGTCCTTAAAAAAAAATCAGAGGGAACTGGACAATGAAAGAAAAACATAAGTTTTGTTAAGGCTGCCACTATCTACAGCAGATGAACAAAATGTGAAGGTAGTTTCCTTAAGAAATGAACTGAAAATGAAAAGAACTGGACTGAAAATCAGCGGCAACAGGTCTTATGGAGTGATGAATCAGTCAGGAGAGAGTTACAAAGATGTGTACGGCCATCTGTAAAACACGGTGGAGGCTCTGTCATGGTTTGGAGCAGCATTTCAGTCAGTGGTGTTAGAGAGTTATCAAAATTGATTGAAATATGAAGACGGAGAAGTACCATCACATTTTGACCCATCATGTATCTGACTGGCAACGACTTCATTTTTCAGTGTGACAGAGTTCCCACACACTCTGTGTAGCAGAGGCATAACTAGAGAGAAATGGTCATGGATAGGCCTCCCCAGAGCCCGAACATCAACATTATTGAAGCATCATTGAGGCAAAAGGCAGCCAGGATTCAAATAAAAGCTTTGAATGTCCTTTAAGAAGGCTGAAGAACTATTCCTGAAGACTATTTAAAGAAATTACAAAAAAAAAAGAGTTCAGGCTGTGTTGAGGAATGAAGGCACTCATACCAAATACCGACTTTCAAGTTTGCAAGAATGACTGTATTTCTATGTTTGCTCAAACATGCAATTATTTGTTGAAACATATGTACCCATTGCCAATTTTCCTAACAACATATAAAGAAATCAGCCGTGCCTTCAGACTTTTGCACAGTACTGTATCAGAAAGTGAATTTTTTTGCCAGGAAATTTCACTTTCTTGGCTTTTATTTTGAGTGCATTAACCCTTGACTTCAAGAGTAACGCACATCTTTCAGTAAAGACTTGCTTAAAACAGCACAGCACACGTTCTGTCCTGCTTGTTTTCTCTTAATAAACCAGCTAATACGGGCCTGTCGATCACCCCCTCTATCCTGTCTTTAAAAAAAAAAAAAAACTATAGATTGTTACTGTAGTCTTTGCATCACTGTTTCATGTGTCATGACTTCCAAGAAATTGGATTCTATCAAATGTGCTGCTTGGCACCAAATCATTATTTACACAGTATCTGCAAGCAAGATACTACAAGCAAGACCTCATGATTGACCACTTTTTTTTTTTTTTTTTTCCTGCCTCACAAGTGCATTCATAAGGAGTATACACTTCTCATGCTCTACGACTTGTATTCACTAAACGCAGTTAATCTCTGCCATTTCTATTGTGCCACCCGGCAGACATTATGTTATGATGTACAAATTGGAGCCTCTGGGCCTTTTTAGTTTTTAACAAGTTCTCTGGCTGAGGTAAAAGCAGACAGACTTTTGTCATGCTCAATAAATTTTCACATTTAGGTTGCATGTTACAGTCGTTCCCATGCTGTCAAATTAAAGCGAAGATTATTAGCGTCAGCACCTTGGATCCATTTCCTTTTATAAACTTGTTTTGTTTTGTTTTTTTCTAGCCCCCACAGGAGAGGCGGCTTGCATTCGTGCTGTTTTAAAGTGAGCAGTAATGGTATGGGAGTGCATGAAATGGCAGGAAATGTTTCAGGTCCATAAAGTTTAGGGTGAAAAGGAATAACAGGCAGCCGCAAAAGAGCAGGCTGTGTGGCCTGCTTGTGGTGGGTTATCTGTCAGAAATTATAAATATTATGTGAGCATACCCGTTTCTAGCACGAGCATTGCAGTCAGCCCTGTGAAGCGCTGAGCGCCAAGATCTTGACCAGTTGTTCTGTTGGCTTAACAAATGTGAGTGAGCACATAAACAGAGCGCAAAGAGAGCCTGTCGAGTAGCAGACTCCCATATGGACTCCCCATTTGTAAGAGCACTGGCTTGCTGTTTATAACTGCCGACCTAAATAATGTCGTACTTCTTGTTTTGTCCATTTAGACTGTTTATGAAGTTGTAGCCATAACCAAGTGTCATATGCATGGTGCCTGATAATTAGCAGGTAGCTCATTGTGTGCTCTCATCAAGACAAACCCACATTCAGTACTCCGCTGGTAGTTTATGTTGGGAGAAACCAGCCACTTACACACTGTGTGCTCTGTAGGCCGTGTAGACATATACTGTGTCTTTTAGAAACCACAGTTTCCTGGTTGGTATTTGGCAGCACATGGAGTAAAACATTAGCTACACTGGTTTTGATCCAAAACCCTAAAGCCCAGTGATAACAAAACGTCTGCAGGCAATGATGGAGTATTTTTTTTTTTTAATTTAATTCAGTTGATTGAAGTAGAGCTACACCTGTAATTAGGCTGAGATTGAGAGTGGCATTGCAGGCTGCACCTCCAAATCGCGCCTGGGGCCACATTAAGCTCATAAGCCTTGAAAAGCAGCTTCGTTGTGGCAATCTATTGTACGACTGTAACATTGCCGCCATGTTCCACCACCCCAAGGCACAATGCGTGCTGGTCATCTGAGTGTACGGATGTCAGTTTTGCTTGTGTCTGGCAGGATGTGTGTATACTCCAGGAAGCTCTTCATCCGGTTTCTGCTCGTATGCATTACAACGAGTGCCACTCACAGGCCAGAGGGAGCAGGCAGGAATCTGTAGGTTCACTCAATCCTGTTAATGTGGAACAGCATTTAATTAGATTCGCTCTACATCAGGCAGCTGCATCCGTGTCTGCAAAGCAACAACAGTCTGCATGACACTAAACGCTGATGTTAAGTGAGGATTGCTTTGAAAGGAGCTGTCGTAGCTAAATCTGCATTATAGCTACCACACAATTGCTGTGAGCGGGACAACTTTGTTTGGAATGTAGTTATGTGGGGATTATTGAGAATTATTAACAACTGAGAGAAACGATGTCAATCTGTGCTCAGATGTATGAATGCGTAGAATCAAATGTATAGCATCCACTCAGCATTTGGCTTTAACAGCTGGAAAACCACACAGTTCTTCTTTCCACCTCAGGTATTCATGTATGTGATTTTCTTTCTTTCTTTTTTTCCCCTCAGCCAAGATTCACAGGCTAGTAATAATAGTAAAAAAACTATTTTCACGTAAGGTGAGTGCCCCCCGGTGAACGACCTGATGTCATCTCTGTATTTCTTAATAAATGATAATCCGATGACCTTCGCGATTACTGTCTGTTCTTTTCTTAACTGGTATTTTTGTCATGAAACTTTGTCACATAGGCTAGAAACTGGATGGTGATCAGTTGGCAGCTACAGGTTCCTAGGAAAAAACATGCTAGCAGCAAATGGCTGCTAGCATGTTGATACGTTGGCATCTTTCTGGCAACTGTATCTGCAAACACTCACTCACACTGCAACTCCTCTCCAACCAGTTGTTAGCGAGTGTTTCCAGTCAAGGCGTCTTTCATGCAAACTATGGGCAACCATAGTAATGGGGGTTGGTTTTGTGTTTTTTTTTTTTTTTTTTTGTTAAATAGTTTAATCTATCAAAATTGGTCCATCCACATTTTGCCATATTAACTATTTTTCTCACATTAGACACAGAGAGATCAAATTTCAGCTTCTCACATGTGGAAAAACTGGAATGAACATTTGCTTGTTAAACTATTTTGATTAACACAACGGTTTTATATGAACACGGTCATCTTAGATCAGGGGTGGGCAACTCCAGGCCTCGAGGGCCGGTGTCCCTGCAGGTTTTAGATGTGTCCTTGAACCAACACAGCTGATTTAAATGGCTAAATTAGCTCCTGCAGTTCTCCAGAGGCCTGGTAACGAACTAATCATGTGATTCAGGTGTGTTGACCCAAGGTGAGATCTAAAACCTGCAGGACACCGGCCCTCGGGGCCTGGAATTGCCCACCCCTGTCTTAGATCGAGGTATGAAGCCATACTTTGTTGCCTTCAGAGAAACCTTTTGCTTTGAAAAGAATAAAGATGAGAACAATAACTGCAAGAGAGAGACTTTGCATTGCTTCAAATATCTATCACAGGATAGAAGTTTGCAAAGATGTCTGATTGCGGAAGTCAGTAGGTTGCTCCTTACTGTGGAAAAATTTCTGCCTTTGATTTAAGAAGGGGCAACGTCAGACCGAGGTGCTAAACGAAATGATAAATGTGACACAGATGCTTCCAGTTTCCAGTCTCTGCTGTTTTCTCTCCATGTCGCCGTTGTCAACTGTCTGTGTTAGTGGCCTAAAAGAAGAGGGACTGACGGCGTCCTGGCCAGAGAAAAAGGTTCAAATGACGTATTTAATTTGTGGAATTTTTGAGAGAAAACTACTCTCCAGCGTGGCAAAATCACGCTGGAGAGCAGAATCGGCATCACAATCCGATTTTCCACAGTGTGAAAAACAGGACAGACATAAGTACATATTGTTCAGCCCTCCTCACTTTCCGTTTTTTCTGTGTGTCGGAGAAAAGCATCTAAAATGTGGTGTGACTGGCTATTGTGCAGCACGCCACCTTTTTACCCTCTCTCCCTCATTCTCTGCCTCTCAGTGCATACTATTATAGTCCTTCATTTAGAGGAGAGAAGGCATGAATGGAGTACTGGAAAGGTGACGAGAGGACTGAGAGATAGAAATCAGGCTGGTTTTTATCTTCGTCGAGTTCCAGGCGCAGACGGCAGCAGGCTCCTGCTCCCCAGCAACCAGGAGAAAAAGGATGAAGGCTGTAATGTGGCAGCAGAGATTGATTCTCATCATAATCTGTTTCTCTATCAGCTCAGGCACACCGCATAGCTTTGCACAGAAGTGCTTTTCAAATAGACTTCCTTCCTCTTTTCATGCCATTGTGCTATGCAACCTCATCCTTCCAACCACATTGTCTCATTATTTCCAAATCTACCTTATTCCTATTTGAGCTGATCTGTTGTCTTGACGATTTTATCTCTGTTTGCAGTCACCATTGAATGTGTGAGAAGACTGTGGACTGGCTTATCACATTTGACAAAATATCGACTAAAAAAAACCCCAAATAACACACACATTGAGTCATCTGTAAACACCACATGTTGGGACTGAGAGTATGTGGAAAAAGTAACTTTTACCAGGCAGTGCAGTTGGAAATTGGATCATAGCAGAATCTGGTAAAATATATTTTTTCTCTTGAAATGAAACAGATGTATTTTTATACACGGCCTCTGACAGTCCAACTAAACTAAACATCTCAGTTTGCAGATGGTCGATGTGCCAGAAATGATGGATAAACAGTTTGAGTAGTTAAGAGGAAGCAATGGTTGAATATGAGGTGTGATTGAAACGTTCAGAGACTGCACCTACTAAAGCAAAAAAGTGGATCAGCCATCCCCTTGGTTCCCAGATCTCTTGTCACGCTTGAAAAACATCAGTTGAATTCTGCATCGCCATCTGTGATACATGCTGGATCTTCTGCGCTGTGCAGCGGCCCTTTCACTTATTTTGGAGAAGATCAGCATGTTGTAGGGAGCCAAATTCTGTGAGCAGGGTTGGTGGGGAGTGATGATTTTGTTGGTGCAAACCAAAAATGTGTGGTTTTTAATGGTGATCATGATGGGACACCGAGTTGACACTGCACAGATCAGGTCATGTGCATCAAATATTGCTATCGTTATACTCATTACATAATATATTACAGCTCAACTCTGGAGAACGAATTCACAGTGCAAAAGCATGTAAATGTCAGATAAAAATGATGAGACATCTCCTAACCTCCTAAGTTTTGGAGACTTCAGGCTCCTACCCTCGTAGTAGTAGTAGTAGTGCGCCATGTTGTAATAAATGCTGTTAAATTTGAGCTATAATGATAAACCACTTAACTATAAAGAACTGAATTATTGTGTCTTAAATGATGATAATAAGCAAGAGTTGCAGCCCTGATTTGATGCCCTACACTCCCCTCCTTTACCCCACTTAACTAACACACACACACACACACACACACACACACACACACACACACACACACACACACACACACACACACACAACCACCTTGTATGTTCTTAAAGGTTGCTTTGAGTATTCTTGTCTGCTTATGCTGGATCTGCAGGGATACACAGATGCAGACGAGCTGGGCGGGTCGGGCACCGGTGCTAACTGCTCCAGTGAGACACTAGTAGTAACAAGGAGGGCGGAGAGGGCGCTCTGCAAAAGTGGACCGGCTTAGAACAGCAGCGCCTTTTGTGTCTGCCCGTTTCTGACGGTTATTTATAAATCCAGTAAACCCACTGCACATTCCAGGCTGCCACAGGCACAAGGAGAGCTGCACCTCACCCATGTATGTCCTCTTTGTCTCTGCAGGCAGCTTGATCGTAGCTGTCAGGACCATGGGCGACGTTGCTTATTGCCCTGACGTCTGGTCTAACGAAGGTTACTGTGACAAAAAGGCTGTTGATTGATTTATCTCCCGCCTTTTTTTTTTTTTTTTTTTTTTTTTGTCCTGTAGAAATAAGATTCATTGCTGCCTTGTTTCTCTTTTTTTTTTTTTTTTTTTTTTTCTTGGCTGTTGCATTTTTATGGCCACTGCTTGTGGTCTTCCATGACTCATATTAATGGGAGGTGCCTCCTTCCTTGGCAAAGGATTGCTCACTTTAATGTTAGCCCATTACTGAAGTAGACTACTTTGAAAAGTGCAACTATTTCTTTCAGTCCAGATCTCTCGGGACTTCTTTTTCTGCATTTGTGGAAAACATTAATCACATTTCCCTGGACAGCTTTTCAAAACCAGAATGGGACAATAACGCTTTCAGGCTTTCAGGGATTTTAGACTTTTAGACTGTGGATAAGTCTCAGTAAATTAGAAACATTTTGTGTCTAATTTCTAGGTCATCTAGAATTTGCTAGTTGCTGATGAAGACATAACTCTACATTTCTTTTTTTCTTTTTCTTGTTTTGTACAGCAACATCTCAGGAGAGTCATTTAGTCAGAAGAAGTTTATCCTGTCCTTCCTCTTTTTCTTTTCTTTTTTTTTTTTTTTTTTTTTTTTTTTTTTTTTGTTGGGCTGCAGTAGTGTGCAGGTTTCCTGTAGTCAAGACCGGAGAACTGCTGGAGGAAATCCAAGTGCTAAAGGATACCCCGTCCCAACCCTCTGAACCTTTGAACCAGACGCCATTTTTCATCGATAGCAGAGGTCCTAGAGCTTACAAGCCCAAACATACAGCATGGTAACAGAAATGCTGTCATTAATTTCAGTTTTGGAATTGAGTGCATCACAAAGTGTTCTCCAAAAGATGCGGTTGATGTTGACTACAAGCAAGCACATAAAAGATTTGTTGCACAAGTAGTCATGTTGGCCATCTCTTCTTTTTTTTTTCTGTAAAAGAAACTAACAGATATTTGAAATACAAAGCTGTACTTTGTTTTGGGGTTTTTTTCTCTCTCTATGTTCCTGATTATTGGCAGGCTTTAAAACAGTTTTCTGTTCCTATAAATGTTAATCCTGAGTGCAAATCATGCTGAAGCACTCTGAGACCGACGTCTGCTTTGCTCTGCTGTGCAGCCTAAAAACACTGCAAATGAACCGTAGTCAAAAAAGGAGAGACTTCCTTTTCAGTAAAGGAAATTATGTCTCAGAAGGTCTCCAGCCATTGAAATATGGAGCTGAAGGTTTTAAATATATTTTTGAGTAGATCTAAAGTCAATACAAGTATAAATCATTGTGGGGTGAAAACGTGCAGCAGCCTGGGGCATTGGCTGAGAGGTTTGATCAAAGGTTTGTGGATAACATCAATGCAGACTGATGTTACCAGTTTCTTTCACATGAACCCATCACCTTGTTTAGTTGGACTGTCCCAACTTACAGGATGTTGCAACTTGAAGTGGTAATAGACAACTTCCCTTACACCCCTCTTTCCCACGCTGCAGCCAGAAACCAGGTTGCTTTCTGTTTTAAAACACCCACTCTGTGACCCACTCTGTGACCCAATCGTCTACTGTGACGTGGGATCTAAGAGGTGAGAAGCCAATTTTCTTTCTGGTGTAACCAGAATATCAAATAGTTTGTTTGTCCAGCAGTCAAATGCTATTAAGCAAAAACCACTGTCCCACCATGGAACTAGGTTTGAGATTACATTTCAGTCGTAACAATGGCTGTTTTGCACTTGACGCAGACCTGCATGCACTTTTGCTCAAATATAATTGGTCAATAAAACTCTATGGGCTCAAATTCTGGTCATAAATATTTCGTACTTGTAAATCAGACTGACCTAAGTTTGTAACCTTGTAAAGCAAAGTATCTGAAAATTTTATGTTTGTACATCCATAGATAAAAATTTGTGTGTGCGTATTGCTGTGTGTGGGTTTGTGTGTTTTTTTTTTTTTTTTTTTTTTTTTTTTTTTTTAAAAGATTTGTTAAATTTGGTCAATGTCATGTCAATCACAATCAGCTGAAAGGAAGAAAAATCTGGTCAAAATTTGTACTTGCAAGTTGAAACTCCCACGGAAACTTTTACATGTAGTGTTTCGCTTTGTATTCGTAAACAGTCTTTAACAAAAAAGATAATTACTAAAAAAAAAAAAAAAATTTAAAAAAAAGAGATGCAATTATTTTTTAGAAATATCTTTTTTATACAAACACAGATTCTTAGCTATGGATGTATAAACATAAAATTTTCAGATATTTGGTTCACAAGGTTACAGAACTCAGTTCACAACCGTGCAGTCTGATTTACAAGTGCAAAATATTTATGACCAGAATGTGAGCCCATAGAGCTCAACTACAAGGGGACTACAAACATCCCAGCTACTTCTGCTTGTCCTGCCTATTTTAGATATTCATAAACAGATCGTATAGAAACTATTATTGCGCTTTTAAAATAGGCAGGTTTTGTTTCCTGCTAATCTAGTACAAGGAATGTCAAAAGTACTTTTTAACCCACATGTCTCACAGCTTTCTCAGTCGAGTGAATATCTGTCTGAGGTGACAGAAACTGATCACTTGCCCTCTTTGTCTCCTTTGACAAAAGGACTTTCTGTTGCCGAGTAGAGTTTCTGCAGTTACTTCAGTTGTTCTACCATCAATTATTCCAGCTACTTGGGTAAAGTTACCAAAAACTAATGGAAAAAACAAAAGTTATGCCTTCTTGCTCTTCCATAATTGAGCTTGGAAAATAAAATGCCTGGACCTTTTTAAGTTTCGTGAAGACGTTTCACCTCTCGTCCAAGAGACTTTTTCAGGTCTTGTGAGCTAAGCTGGTCTAATTAGAACCGCATATAATGACCTCAAAGTTAATGTCGCAAGGAAAACCTGTACAACAGATTGCCATTAATGTAAAGTACTCCTATCATTGGTTAATGTCATTGACGTAGCTACTCGTGTTGCTGTCACTGCAAATGTTGTGCGTCTTTTCACATTCATGAATGGTCATTAATGCTTCATTCGCGACACAGTGGTACAGTAGTTAGCACTCAGTTCTGGGATTAAGTCTGCTGGCTGGCTGGAGCTTTTCTGTTTAGAGTTTGTATGTTCTTCTTGTGAAGGATTAGCAACATGTATGGGGTTTACGCCCTCATCTTGCTTCCTTTTACTATCTAAGATTGGTATGATGGGTGTTAACTGGACAACTGGCAGCTGCTCAGGAAAGGTAGAAGTTTGACCTTTTTTTTTTTTTTTTTTTTTTTCTTTGTGACTTTGCTTGTCTGCAGTTTCAATGTTACTCCCACATCGTGCTCAAACTGAGTTAACACATAAACAGTGCTACGTGTTGCAGAACTGTCACATCGCAATGTAACTTTCTTTTTGATAAGCTCTGATTTGCTGTAGTGGCTCATTAGGCTGACATTGTCCTTTATTCCCGCCTCTGCTGCAAGGACGATTCTTTTAACCAAACATTGCACAATGGCACAGTATATAATTGCCAGAGGCTTAAACTCTTCCAAGTTTTAAAGAGTGAAAATGTAAATGAATAATAGGGATGTGTTGGACTGAGTGTAGGATTTGTGCCTGAGGATTACATCATCTTGTCCAAAAAGCTCTTGAACTGCAGAAATAAGATATCAGAGGAGTCTGTTGGAAGCTGAGGCTTAGTGAGGGCTGGTGACCTCTGCCTGCATCTGTGGGAGGCCTCAGATCTGTGCTATCAGCTCTACAAGCTATCGGGCTTGTGGGGCTGAATTACAAACATACCGTCGAGCTCACTCTTTAGACTGATCCCGCTGCACGTTATTTTTTGATGGTGTGAAAGCGCTAAGCTCACAAGCCCGGACAGTTTGCTTTACGTCTGTGGAAATTGCTGACAAAACCAAATTTGTGGTGGTGTTTTCTTCTCAGTCTTTACAGGTGCGTACAAGACAAATCCCACTAAAGAGGCCTGTTAGCCTAAAAGATGGGAAGATGAAGAGTGGCGAGGTTGTGGAATATTTATCTTAGAAGTTCTTTCCTTGTTGAAGTTTAAAGGCTTAGAGGTGTCAGGGTGCATCAGGGCTTGGATGAAGCTAAGGCGTGGATGGCTGCCATTAAGGTCACCCTGTTCCAGGCGGCCTATTAAAAGGCTTGAACTTTGAACCTGTGCTATTCCCCGTCAGTCAGCCCTCCACTGCAGTGACATGACCCTGAAAATTGACACTAATGTCCCTTCTGTGTCAGTCTGTCTTTCTGTTCTTTCGCTCTTTCATCATCTCAGCTGTTTTCTGTTTGTTTAAAAACCCTCATGTTACCTTTTTGTGGTGCCCTTCATTATCTCAGCAGCTGTAACAGCAGACGACTTAAAAGTGCTTGCATGAGGGTTTAAACTGATTTTGAGTTGAAATTGGTACAATGCGTACCTCTTACATATAACAGCCAACTTTTTCTCCTTTTTAGATGTCGTTCCTTTTCATTATGTGAGCCTTTTCAGCTGCGTTTTTGTGAATGGGATAAATTCGTTAAAGGAAGGACGCACAATAATGTCATATAGTCACTGTACAGTCAGTCAGACCTGTTTATTGGTTTTTCATGGAAGGATTATCACTCAACACTTGGGTTGAAAGGAATATAGAACTACTTCCACATAATAGCTACTTGAGAGTGATCATATGATTTACTCATATTTACTCTAAAGCCTTTTGATTCTGCAACTAAACATTTTGTTTTCCTGCTTATTTTATCCCTTTATTTACAAGTGCATTTCTTATGTGATTATTTTCTTCTTTTTTAATCTGTAAGTAAAGCATTCACTGATCTGCAGATACGCGAAACATGTTTTGAGATGCACAATCCGTCGCTGTTAACATTTCATCACCTTCGTTTTCTCACATAACGTATGTTGATGGTAATTTAGTTGTGGGTGGGGATTCTTTTGAAATGTCGCTGTTGGTGTGTTCAGAGATGCGTCTGAGAGTTTGTGGTCGTTGTGCAGGACTTTGTTATGTAAGAAACCTCTACACACACATTATCCCTTTCAAGACATCTGCCTTTGATTTTCAAGTATCGTAACTTGTAGAGGTTCAAAGTTCATTGCTAGACATGAAAGGCAGCAGCTGTGGAGCTTTTGATCATATCCCGTTTCCAGGAGATGGATGGCTGGCTACTAAATTGAACTTGACATAAGTTTTTTTTTTTTTTTTTTTTTTGTATTTTATTTCATTTTATTTTGGGTAACTGCCTTTTTCCAAATGCGAGATGATGTTTTGAAACTCAGCCGAGAAGCCAATATGGACAAATCTGTATAAAAAAAAAAAAACAAACAAACACAAAAAAGCAAAAGCAAAGCAACCAGAAAATTGTCATTTAAAAACTGAGAAAACTCCATCTGTTGATGATCATGTGATGAGAGTAGTATAGCAGGAAACAAGTTCAATAAACTTTAAAATGAGCTCTGAGTTGATTAACTCTGTGATGAGAACAGCTGATCAGATTAAGTTAGATCTACTCTGAGTATGTTCACCTTGAGCTAGATATGCATGGACAGGAAACCATGAGTCACCATGGCAACGGGTAAATGAAGAGTAGAGCCTTCATTCAGATCTGGTAGATTTCCATTAGATTGAGGAATATGAACACGTCATGTCAGACGAGCCATTATAATTAGCTACATTCTGGTCATGATTCAGTCAAAGTTTCAAAGTGCCGACAGCATTTAATAACTGAATTTGAGTCTATGAATGCATTTCAGCGTCAAATGTTCAGAACTCCTATCTGTAGCTGCTTTGACAGCAACTTTGTGAATGAGGAAATGAAGGAAGGAAATGAGTGTTCAGGTGCAGCTGGAGGGGAGGAGTCAGACGGAGAGTTTGCTGAAGAAAACCTGCCAGCAAGCAGGTTAAGTTTGATCTGTTACCACGGTTACTGACTTGGTTGAAAGTACCTGGAAGAGAAAAGTCTGCGTTTCCCTCATCACAGGGTTAACAAACTCTGAGGTTTTCTCTTTAGCTGAACCTGGTTCCTGGAATAGAGCTCGTGTTTAAACATCACCAAACCATCTACAGACTTTGAGGCTTCAGGCCTTTGAAAGAAAACCCTGACTATTCTATTGTTTTGTTGTTGTTTTTTTCTTTACTTCTCATTATGATATTAGAGCCCAGTTATGCTCCCCTGAAGGGGACAGAAATGTGTCTTTATGTTATAGACTATGAAAACCATGTGCAGTGTGTAGTTTGCAGAGTGCAGAAAACTGGCTCTGCTTTTCTGACCTGACAGTTCCTGTGTGACAGTTCCTGTGGTTACATTAGGATCCTGTGAAGACCAGGCAACACATTCCTCCTCCTGACTGAACACAGAGTGAGTTCAGGACATATTAACACCTGATAGAAATCAACCTGCCCCTTCAGCACTTAGCTGTTCCATCAAATTCCTACAGGTGAAACTAGAGGGCTTGTGGGGATAGGTTAATTGAATAATCCAAATTGCCCATAGGTGTGAATGCAGGAGTGAATGTGAGCGCGAATGGTTGTCTGTCTCTGTGTGTTAGCCCTGCGACAGACTGGCGACCTGTCCAGGGTGTACCCCGCCTCTCGCCCCATGACAGCTGGGATAGGCTCTAGTGCCCCCCGCGACCCTGAAAAGGATAAGCGGAAGCGAATGGATGGATGGGAAACTAGAGGAAGCCTTAAGTGGGGGGGGGGACACTTTGCTTGCTATGTTGTCACCACAATTCTGACCTCAAGGAACTTGATGGATGTTTATTTTTAAGCTCAGTGGGGGGTTTGGCTCTGAGCTGCACATCAGACCTTTTTATAACTGCTTATAAAGGGAGACATAGCCTCGGGTCTTCTGGCAGATCACCACAGGTTGTTCCGAGGACTCTGTTTCTAAGACGAAGGTGACCTGGTCTATCCGTGAGAGCTCCTAAGGTCTGTAAAGGTCTGCCAGCACTGAGGCTAGCCAGATCAGTAGCATCCTTCATAGCAAACCTCAAACCAGACTTATACCGGAAAGCATTTTTTACAAGCTGCGTTAAAGTTATTCTCTTTATTGCTGTTCTTACCTTGGCTGTCTCCTTGCTGTTGAATTTTTATTTCCATTGTGTTTGTTTCTTTTGATCTACTCCTCTTATTTCTTCTTCTTCTTCTTTTTTTTAAATCCTGTTTTGCGAGGAACTCTGCAATTGATGTAAATGCAGTGAAAAGGTATCCCCAATGTCCCAATTAAATTCAATGTCTTTTAAACTCTTATCTTGAATCATGCAAACTGTCAGCAATGTTTCTATTTTTAATGCCCACATGCTTTAATTAGGAATCATAAGTATAAGGATAATCGAGGGGTTATTCATTTATAACATGACATCATTTAAAAAAAAATCTAGTTACTGGAAATGTGCGCAGGGTTTTTCCTGCTGCATTCCAAGTGTTACCGCCCTGATGGTTATTTGATTTGTATGACGCTTTGTGCAATACTTAATCTGGATGAAATGAAATCTGTACCCATGAGACTCCTCCACTGGCCAATGTGGGCTGATACTGATTGAGAGGGAGCTTATGGAAGTCTGAATCTCTTGCCGCTGCTGTGAAACGTGTTGTGGGGGGTGGAATAAGCCGAGAATAAAGCCTGCATGAACTAGGGGAGGGGGAGCGCTGGGAGATATACAAGAGGGGCCCAGATGTACAGCTCGACTATAAACTGCACAGGGCCGGTGAGCAGCGACAGCCAAACAGATGTGACTTTTATCTGAGCGTATGACTGGAGGAGGAAACGGGTTAATGGATAGATATAAAGTGTCACCATGTAACCAAATACTGTAGAGCTAAATGTAGCTCAGGTAACGAGCAGAAAGTGGAAGAACATCCTTTCCCTCAGGAAACTGGAACCAGTGCTGTTGTGGCAGGTCATCGTTTGCGTCAGAGCCCACAGCGGTACCATACTGGAGTTGTCAGATAAGAAAACATGGTGGTTGTCAGGCAGGCTTACATGGTTGTATGTGTGCTCACATTAACATTTTGCATCTGTGTTCACATGCCTTGTTGTTGCCAGTCAGATGTATGTTTTACAAGGCACACCAGACTCAGAGTATCAATGTGATTTATGAGTCTCCTTGCCGGCTGTGTGCAGTACAATGGACCAAAAATAGCTTTAAAAAACCCTGACAAGCGCAGATTGTCTCAACTTTGGGGCACTTATTGTGTACAGCGGCATTTTTAGATGTGTTCAGAGAGGAATTTGAGATCTAAGTGGACTCTCAATCCCTGAGTGGTATAGAGGTCCCTGACTCTGAGCATAAAGTCTGAAATTCAGGAGAAAAATTCCAGGATGTGACAGCCCCGGCCCAGGCAATCAGTTTATGGGTTTCCCTTATGTGACCGTTAATAGCATATTTACCTCAAACTCAGCTTGCGAAATTGCACTCCATGTTGACCTCCTTTCGTGCCAACGACTGTCTTCACATCTCCTCCACTCACTTCAAGCCAAAACGTGTTTGTTGAGCTGCAAATATGCAAGTAGAAATCACAGAGAGTGGCATGTAAATTATGAGATTATGATACTTCAAGTGCACCTTTATGTTTACATGTAATTTGGAGTTTCCTGTGTGATCAAACATGCCTTTATAATAGCATGCATTTAGTTTATCCTCTCTGTAAATTTGGCCAAATATGCAAGCACCAGGGGGAATAAATGCACTGCTTGGGCCAACTACCCACCTGAATGTGTTATTAGCTGGACTGTAGTCTAAGGTGTTTGGAACCCTTATTGTTCACAAAACGCTGATAATGTGTCTGAAATGCTCCCTTTAAATTTCCATAAATATTAATGTGTTGTGTTGTGATTGGATCGCGGATTGAGCTTCGGCTCCGGAAGCCTTCCCAGAGCTTGAGGAGGAGGAGTGGTGGTGGGAGTTAAACGTGAGGTGAAACAGAGGTCACAACAGGGAAGCTGTCTAAGCCCAACACCCCCACACCCCACCCCAACTCCACCAGCACTCCAGGAAACTGGGGTGCCAGAGAGGCAGTAATGTGGAGCCTTATGGGAAGAATTAATGCATGGCTGCTCTGGGTCTATTTGCCGAGTGCAGCTAATTGAGCAGTAAGCGTTAAGAGCACATGCGTTGGCACATGCTGTTTGTGCTGAAAATCGTCTTCTTGCGTGTGTTTTGTCTGGTTATTAATATGGAATGGCTGATTTAATGAGCCCATACAATGTTGCTTCTCCTGTGTTTTCATGACTTTATTTGAATCATTCCATACTGTATTGGATTAGTTCTGAGAGCGTACATGCTGAATTACCTTTTTTACACTGAAACGAACTCAAATCCCAAAATGCATAAGCTTTCCAAGTCATGAGGTGGCCAATCGCTGCGAGAGCATAATGCCCCTGTTTTTTGAGAGGGTCACACTAAGGTAACCGATCCAGCTGGTCCAGAGCCAGACCGGCTTTAAATCATCTCTGTGTGTCTGAGACCCTGCAGGCTGAGGGCAGTTAACTGTAAGCTAAAACTACCTGAGAAATCATGTCATGGTGTTCATACAATGAGTTTCTGTCGTTCTGTGTGGGGGCAAATCATTACGGCGCACTTGAGCTGCCCTTTCAGCTGAATTTAATGATTAACCTGCAAGGAATAGTCGCTACCATTTCAGCAACTTGCATACAGTAGAAAGGTGGTGCAGAAATATGGGAATATGGTCTGCTTAGACTATCTTGTTGTAAATCTTTCCCCTTAATTGGAAGCTGTATTAAGTGCTATGCAAGAAAAATCTTTACTATATAAAACAGTCACTTTAACATAAGTGCTTGTAGGCTGTGTGTGTGTGTGTGTGTGTGTGTGTGCTATCCCTTCTTTGTAAAGCTGTCATTTCTGTCTTTTATAACAAAGCAGGAGTGTGAAAGACTGTGATACCTAATCAGCAGTCTTCAAAAATGGATTCCTTAAATCATGTGATGATCTCACATCAGCGCCTAGGTGACTGTTTTTAATTTGATTCTCTTTGGATGACGTCTTTTAAACAAATGTGCCTTTTTGCGTGTGGTTAGTTTAGCAACGATTGGTGACTAAAGCAGAGTCAAGGATGCAATTTACATTTTTTCCACATTAGTGCGAACACGGAAGGCGCGTGTGCCTGTGTATGTGTGTTTGTTAGGCTTGTATTTTGTCGTAATGAGGAAGGGATGCAGAGCAGTAAAAAAAACGGAACTGCTATAGAAGGCAGGGGAGACAGGCGGGTTGGTCTAAACACCAGTGGGAGGGAAGAATGCACCCCCCGCAGCCCTGACCTTTGACCTTTGCAGAATGTAGGCCTCAGGGGCAATCCCACTCCTGGGGAGAGACAATGCTGCAGATACCTATTGAGCCTGGCTTTTTACTCCTTTACAATGCCCCCCCACCCCTTGCTTTTTTTCCCCCTCCTATTGTGTTCTTTACTACATAAAAACTTCTCACCACACAAGGTCCACGTTTGGATTTGGAGCCTGTATTCAGGGCTTTTGTGCCTCCACATAAGGCTTGAAGCAGGGGGAAAAGAAAAAATGCCTCCCTCTCTCTCACTTATGTCTTTTTTTTTTTTTTTTTTTTTACTTCCTTTTTTTTTGCTGGTTTATTTTCCCCAAAAGCAGTCTGACATTCTGGCACCTGTTTTCCTCACAAAACCGCTTATTTATCACTGAATTATTAACCAAGAGCCCACAAAGTGTCTGCCACTTGGTGACATGTCCTGACTTCATGGTGGGGAAGGGAGGGCTGGTTGCTGTAGCAACAAGGAGGGCCTTTATCAAGAAAGTGGGGGGGGGGGGGGCAATTTAGCCAGTGTCTCCCATCTGCGTTGTGGAGGATCCACGAATGAAATGAATGGGCCGGAAAATGTTACAGGATTAGTGAAATGGACAAGAGCAGGAACACTTTTGCATTGAAGAGGCATGATGTGATGCTTTCAGCGCTGCAATTTTTGGGAGAAGTGCATTTGCTCATCACAATGGCTGTGTATTATGGAGTACGATGAGCTCTGTAATGAGCACAGTGGAGCAGCCTGGAGAGAGTGACCTGTACTTTTTGTATTTCAGAAATATAGATGACACCCTAGGGAGGGGAGGGGGGTGTAATATGGTAGAAAATGGAAAAGCTGGTTAATAACTTTTTCAAATTTGTGCAAGAATGAGTTGCAGTAATCCCCTAAAAATGAAATCGCAGTTCTTTTAGGATGTTTTATGTTGAACAGAACGATACACACATGCGAAACAACATGAAGCTGAGGAGTATTAAGAGATCCGTCATCACACAGAGAAAGGGCAGCAGCTGTCACAGGGTTTTAAATGTGCATCTCCCCATCAGGGGAGCCGCAGCACTGAAGAGTCTCGACTGGGTAAAGCGATAGTCAGGTCAGAGGCACACAGATGGAAGCTCTGAGTAACACACGTTAGCGGGTGTAGTGAGGGGCTGAAGTATGGCTGAGAAGTGGGAGGGGAGGGCTTTCTTTGTAGCCCTAAAGAGCAGCAACAGCGTTTTGAAGTGGATACAGGCAGTTGCTGAGAGCCTCAGGAGCAGATTGAGCAAAGGCGGGGTGCAGCATGGAGGAATGTAAGCCAGAGCCGGCTGCAGGGGCCCCAGCCAAAAGGGAATCGCGGTGTTGTAGGAGCTGAGGGAGCAAGCAGGAGAAGCTTGTTTCTCATCGGTCTTCAACCTGAGGACTGAGAAGGGGAGGAAAAAAACGCTGTGTTTTAGATTCTAACCTGCAAGCTGCCTTCAAAACTGACACATGACGAATGACCTGTTGATGCTGTGGTGCACAAACATGTTAGTTTGAGTCCTTTTAGCGATGACGTTATACATGTTGCACGGGGCATGGCTTGATTTCTAAAAAATAATAAAAGAGCACATAGAGAGTTCAGTCCAGTCCAGCCTGATTTCTCCTGTGGGCCTTAACAGTAAATCTTTATGGTTGGAGATCACACCTCCCGTATGCACTTCCAATAAAACGGTCCCAGTTAAAGACAAATGGGTTTTGTGGAACATGCCTTAAGGGCCGCGATCTGTCCATCAGATAACCTCCTGAACAAATGGCTTTACGCACTTAACAATAACGATTAGTGGAAGGCCATCGATCACTTGATTCTTATCCGTTCATTGAACAAATGTATTTATTTTATTTTGAAAAGGCCGCGATTGTAAAACAGTATACAGAGGAAATTATACAGTTTCATTTTACTGTTAATTGTGTGGAAAGGATTGTTTTTCACTTTTTCCCAGCAATAAATCATGCCACTAAATTCCCTGTGAGATGAGTCAAGCGCCTATAAGGGGTTTTTAGCCTGACAATGAACACCACTGAGAATTCCTAAGTAGGTTCAATTAAATTCGCTAAATCTACATTTTAGCTTCGGCCTTTTTTTTTTTTCTTTCTTCCGTTTTCACACGTTATCAATTTGATTATCCCCATTTGTCCCTCATAATACTCAAAGATGAAGAACTGAGCTGCTATCAACATCACAGCATGATATCTCTTATGTCTTCTGTTGTAAAGGGCTGGCTTTCCTTTGTAGTGGCACAGATGTAATAAAGCAGCAATGGGAGCGTCTGGCAGACGCCTCAGGCCAAACCGGTCCAGTGAAAGCAGATCTGTGAGGAGATGGAGCTCAGATAATCAGAGATGAATTGGGAATGTTGACCAGAGAAATTTCTTCCACTCTAGTTCTCTCAACAGAGTGACACTCTCCCCTCCATATCCACTGTTTAGAGGCCCACCAGTTACTGACTGAGGCCAGATTTCAGGACAGGACAGGGGTTTTAAAGGGGGACTAAGTCAAAACTAAAGCAGATGTGTGTGTGGATTTTAGAAGCCAGAGCATTGAGGGTCTTTAAGTGCAGAAAGTTGCCATAAAGTGCAACAGTGCAAAGCAGCATGAAAGCGATCGCCACGCATGACATTTAACACGGAAATGTGGATCTCATGGGATTGGGTTTGTTTCACGGCTTCCTTTTTTTCCCCCTTTGATTCTTTTTCACTCAGTCTAGGATGGATACAGGAAGATAAATTAATGCAGTCAATGATCCCATCAAATAACATCTAAAAAGGATCAGGATTTTCTTTGATCAGGAAGATTTCCAACCCTGGAATATTCATGCACACATGCCCCCCACCCCCACCTCAGTAGGCTGATTCGCTCTTTCTCTGGATGTGAATCCGCAGCCATGCGTGATCCAATTAGTATGATGAGCACAGGGTGTAGAGCGAGGCTAATGTTTGCATGTCCAGGAGAGTAAATGGATTCTTAGAATGGATTTCCAGCTCCCTTGAGTCTTAGCGGTTTGTGGCCTCTCTGCAGGAACTATTGGCATAGTTAAACCACTGTGTAACTCTATGGCCAATCCTCCTGCTTGGCTCTATCATTATCCAGTCTGTTGATATGGATAATGAATAGTGGCCCCCTTAGACAAAACTAGAAATGGTGGCATGCAATTTTGATGCCATTCAGGCTACACACATTTTACCTTATAATTGGCCACTGCTATACTGTTTGTTTTAGATTATGTATGTCTGCAGCAGGAGTCTGTTTAAAATCATACAGCTAAGTATGCGAAGTAGTAATGTGTATTTTTAAGATTTGTTACCCTGCTGGATATTTCTTAAATCATTATGAGTCGGATTGGAATGAGTAGTAGCTTACAATCAAACACAGACACACAGGAAGTGGCCACAGGTTTATTCCCTTCCATTCACCATACTGTAAAAACGCTAGTCGCACTCTTGATATCATTTGGAAACAGTCTGGAGGAAAAAAGACACACGATGAAGAGTGACAACAATATATGGGTTAACTGTTAATTTATTTGTTACAGTGTTAAATTGGTCTGTTATCCTACTTTTTCCCATCATTGTTACATGAGTCTGTGGGGATTCACTCAAGCCAGCCTCAGGTGACTGGATGAGGACCTGCAATTTTTGGGTTCTAATAGGCAGCTGACTGACAAAATAATTTGTCATCTTAATCTTGCCAAGACAATAAACAAGTGTTCGTCTCTCTTTTCTTCAAAGTGAAACATAAGGACGCTTTTTGTTGAACATCAGACTAAATAAAACCGGACAAGATTTGGGGGGGGGCATGTTCCAGTTTTTACAACTTGTCATGTCAGCTTGTGCATTTACTGTCTGAGCTATAATGGATAGCTTGTACCTCTGCACAATGAAACTGTGTTTTTTGGGAGGGGGTGAAAATAGATCACTGAGGCATATGATCCTCATGTTTTCTATTCATGAGGATAAAAGAGGCTAGAGCGGTTGCTACAAAAGCCAACATCTTGTAGAAAGATTAAAGTGGATGACAAGAAAAGCTCAACACGCGGCTGTGATATACATGATTCCCACTCTTCTGTCAAGGTGCTAAAATTGGGCTGAGTTCTGCTTGTTTGTTTGACTCGGGTGTGCGCATCCTTTGCCGTTACAAGGTTATTCTTCCATCCTAACAGCCTGTTCATGTTGAGGACAGATCTAATCTCTTGAAAGATTTAACATCCTGGGCTACTCTGATCTGCGGCCAAATCATCAGAAGGATTCAAGGATGCTGTGGATTGGTGGGAATACAAAGAGGAGGGTTTGGTTTTGTGTCGGAGGCTGCTGGACAAATTTCAGAGCCTTACCAGTCAGTCCACAGCCTTCTTTCTTTACTCCTGCAAGAAGCATCCCTGCACTTCAGGAATCTTAACATGATCTCAGAGGATGCACGTGAATCTGTCATGTGTTGGTCTGTATGATCATCTAGATGATGGATTGGAGAGACACACAAGACAAATATTTACTGCTGAACTCTTAAAGTTGTGAAGCATTCAGAGTAAGGTGGCCTTATCGCCAAAGCCAGTGAGATTCTGTTGTCCAACAGCAGTTTATTTCAGTACTGAAAAGACTGTTTCCAAGTGGATGTTCAGATCTTTCTTTGTACTCTGCTGCTGCTGCCCACCTCAGTGCAGCACCACTCTAAATCTTCTTCTCTCATCTCTCTGTTCTTTGGCTAAATCTGGCTCTCAAGTTGACATTATCAGACTGAATGACAGCAGCAGAGCGAAATGGCTGTGCAGAGGCAGCAGTGTGCTGCTAGCTTTCGGAGACAGTCACACTTAATGCCTCTAACCCCATCAATTTGTGAGCAGAGATTGAGTTTCCAGAAGAGCATGAAGTGTGTGGTAAAGCTGTTGACTGTGGCAGACACTGAAGTTTGCTTTTGAGGGAATTCCAGACCGACATAGTTGAGAGGCTCCAGGTCGTCTTGTCCAGCGAACAAACCGTCTGACCTCTGTCGTAGGAAGGTCGTGCGGTTGACCTGTGCTGTTAACAAGGGGGCATGAAAAAACAATCGCACTTATGATCAGTCTCTCAACCAAACTATCATAATAAATCGGCGCTGCAAAGAGCATACTGACCTGCTAGAGAAACGTACTCGGCGGGAGCTGCTGATTGAAGTAACAGGCACAAGACTTCTTGGCTTGGAGTGTATTAACACCAACAGCAGCTAAAACAAAACTCTTCAACAACATAAAGAATAGAAATATAGTGTTGGATCTCCTCAGCAGGTCCATTTGTGACTCTATGGTCAGACCCTGCAATCTGATGACCCTAATAATCCGATGAACTCCTATAAGCAAGCACTTGGTCACAGTGGGAAGGGAAAAAAATCCATTTTAACAGGAAGAAACCTCTCATCTGCCACGACTGGTTGGTGATGTGAGAAGGGAGACAGAGCAGGCTGTGGAGGAGAGCCAGAGATTAATAATAACCAATGATTAAATGCACAGAGAGAGGTGAGTGAAGAAGAAATACTGCATCGTGGGAAGTCCCCGGCAGTCTAGGCCTATTACAGCGTACATAAGGGAGAATTCAGGGTAATCTGATCCAGTTTTATCACAAAGGAAAGTTTTAAACCTAGTCTTAAAAGTAGGATCGGGGCTTGACTATTCAAGACCTTGTATGTGAGGGGAAAAAATATCAGTATCCTTGCGATTCCATTGCATGTTTACGTCTACACCTAGCAAGCATTGTCTGTGTGTCTTTTGCACTTTGCAGTCGAGTAAAAACAATGTGCAGTGCCTCTCGGTGAGGTGTCACTGCTGTACGAACAGTGATGATAAAACCAAAGGGCAGTGAAGTCACTGTTTTCACAAAGAGTGCAACAAAAGGTTTTCATCAGCCTGGAGCTCAACAGTAAGCAAACTCCAGGCTTACCGCACTGAGCGGTGCTCATTTCATTTGACTGTTTAGAAGTGTTTAGCTTTGTGCAGCAGGAAATAATTTATGACAGCAAGCAAAGTATGTGTTTATATCTCAAAGATGAACTCAATGCTCTAGTTTGACTATATTTCAGTAGATACACGATTTCCAGCAAAGGTGTTTTGTTATATTTTGACCTTGAAGACGCAGTGTGTGTTTATTAAAAATGTTTTATAATATGTATTTTCTTTTTCCGTTCTGTATTTAAATTTTTCAAGCTGGTTTCAGGTTTTCAAGCAAAGAGAACCTTTTCCTCTTCTGTAGATGCTGAAGCAGCAGCGCTGCACAGGGATGATTGCTGCTCTTTACAAGACAGGGCTATTTTCCATTCACAGCGTAGGACTTTTCCTCTGATATGGAAAGTGAGCCTCAGAAAATGCTTGATCTGCTCTTTGATGTTAAGGACTATGCTGATCTCTGAACTCGATGAATAGCGTCAGTTCACACACAGATCTCTGTCTGTAAAGGGTCTTATCTGGCTTTATGAGATGGTTAATATCATCTTGGCATATAGGAAAGTATTATGATTAAATTTAAGGCCAATGAACGTTCATAAAAGCCTACAAAAGTATGAGTCGCTTATGTTGCACACTTCCTTTTACTGTTATTCATGATGTCGCAGGGACAGCACATCTGTGCTAGTTCACCTCAGGGCTGCCTGTACTCTCCTACTATTTTCATTCGGCTTTTGTAGTCCATAGGGTTTATTTTAAATGACAGAGGAGGTATTTATGCTAAAATAAATAAAATACATCAACATTTGTTTTCACTGTAGTACTCCAGGTGCACACATTGCATCATTAAACACATAGTTTTAGACCGTTTTGTGCTGCTTTTCCAGCTTGGAAATGGAATTAGATACAAATCTGTTCCCTGAAGTATTTTCCAACCACTCCTTATCTTTTTTTTTTTTTTCTGCTTTCAGATGAAGCTGTGGAACAAGTATAAGGTAACCAGTATCCCATCTTTGGTGTTTGTGGACGCCTCCACGGGGAAGATTGTGTGTCGAAACGGTCTGCTGGTGGTCAGAGATGACCCCAAAGGTGAGCTCAAGCATCTAGAGCTACAAACACACGCACAGGCCACAATATTAGTAAAACCATGTGGCTGATTTATTTTTATTTCCTAACCTCAAGCTCTGACTCTAATCCTCTTTACTGAATGGTTAACCCTAACCCCAGTTCAACCCTAGAAATATGACTGTTTAATGAGGTAATGGGAAGACGTTTTGAGGGTCAAAAGGACAAACATCATAGATCAGTTTCTCGCACAGTTTGTCTGTCATAGCTTATAGCGCTGAATTCTTGGTGGGTAGCAATCATCAGTCACTCTTGGCTGAGAGTAATAAGCAAGCGGCATAACTCATTGAGAATTGCATACTGACTTCACACCAGTTTATCTTCTCTACTGTAACACTTGTCACTTCCAAATGTATCTCATGAAACGGCAGCAGCTGGGCTGTAAAATTCCCCCTGTGGCAAAAGGGTATGAATGAGCAACTTGAATAGCAAACTTCAAGATAAGAAGATGTTAAGTTTCTATCTGCATGTGAAGAAAAACATGGTGCATGCATGAGCAAAATATCTTCACGGTGAAGATAAACAGTCGCTCGTGTAAATTCTTTAGTCAGGTGGAAAAACAAACCCTCATGGGGAAGAGAGAAAATATGTAAATGTATTTATGGTGTTATTAGAAATGTTGGATGCTAGACTTAAAGATGCCAACCCTTTCAGTCTTGTTAAAACTGTCCAGCTGGCATCTTCTTGTTTATTTCCCACACAGTTTAAATCAAATATAGTAACCAAACACCTTCTTGGGCCTTACAAAAGGTTACTGTATCAAATTCTAAAAATGATTTCATCTGAGGTTTTATGAAGGGGGAGAAAAGGCTTTTTTTTTTTTTTTTTTTTTTTTTGTATTGTAATGATTGTTTTGTGTTCAGTGTGCACAAGCTGAACACGGAGCTCCTAACAACCTGGTTTAACCACTACATCAGAATAGTTTCACAGGCCAGTGCTGTTCAAGCTTGGATTTGTTCCAGTGCTGCACACTGCACGTGGGCACTGTTCATACCCTCCTACTGAGCTCATGAGATTTAACCCAAGAATGACAAAAAAAACACTCTCCTTGCCTGTTAGTGCATCTTTTCCAGTGTTAAAAACCATAGGTATAAAAGTCATAAGATTAATAATTTCTCTTTATTTGTTGCATATTGGACAGTTTATCTTTTCATGCTGGAACACCTTTAAAAAAATATGATGATGATTATTATTATTATTGTTATTATTATTATTATTATTATTAAGACACTAACATAAACAGCTCAATAATGATTTCCCATCACACCAGCAACTACTTTAGAACCACCAAGAAACTGGCAAGCACGTCTTTGGACAGGTTCAAACTTTCTTGCTGTGAGGTGATCGATGCACCATCGTGCTGTTATACTGGCTAACTCATCAAATCACACCTTAAGGTTGGTTTGATGATGTCCTACCCTCTTCTAGTTTAGTCCGTGGTAAATGGACTATAATTTATATAGCTTTGGTTTTTTTTCCTTTTTTTTTTTTTAAACTCATCTAGCAAGCAAAGCACTTTTTACACTCCAAGCTACATCCACAGAACTACTACTATTCAAGACCCTCTCTAAATCCTGAGCCCGGGTAAACAACAAGACTTCAACCACAGGTGAGAATTGGGTAACCAGTGAGGAGTACACGGGGTCCATCCAAGAGATTGGACTGAAATAAATACTACACAATTAGTATGACTTCTGAACTTGACTTGCTGTATCCACTGGCAAGGTGAGATGTGTAAGATCACACCGGTCTTGAGATCAGTCAGTGTCTCTAGGCCCTCGGAAACTACCGGTAACAAGGGAGGAAAAAAAAGTGTATTCTCCAGGTGGTTGCCGAGGTGTTGTTGCCAGCTGCTAAGTGAAATTGGTCGCAATTAAGGTGCTATACCAAAAATACATATTTCCCGCCTGCTTTTTCTTATTTGTCATTTTGCTTGGTAGACGGTGACTCATCTGCAAACTACTAATCCTCACACAATTTTTCCGTTGCACTTTTTTACAATTTTGCTGTCACTCACCATTAAAAACTAAAGGTGACCCAAACAATCACAACGATTTTTTTTTTTTTTCTCTCTAGTGACCTCATTGTGTCATGGTTCACACCAATCATGTTGTTTTGTTTTCTCTTCTGCAGTGTCATCTTTTTAATTCAAATTTATGTCACATGCTTCCTGTAAATACTTATTTATTATCTATACGTAAACCAATAGCCAAGCGTAACAATTTGAGATATTTATTTATTTTACTTCTGTTTTCACTCAGTTTTCTATCTGCTAATTGAAAATGTGCATTTAAATTCTTCATGTAAATTCTTAGTTTTATAAGCAATAAGAATATCCAGCCTACCACATTGGGTTCACACCATAAATAAGTCGTTTAAGTTAACCAAAATGTAATGAGTGCAGTAACTAAGGTCAGACCCACATTAACTCGCACACAACACACACCTCAAATTCCTGGTGAGGATTTACTGTGGATATATTGCCCAGTCCCATCATTCAGCGTTTGTCTGAAGCATTTTGCAATAACTCCCCCCCCCCCCCCCCCCTCGTGTTTGAGTTAATGCCGCTATAATTATGGTGCCGTGTGAATATTATAGCGTGTCCATGTCTCACACTCTCGTCTTCGAAACCTATAATTTCTGCACTTTGAAGTGGAGATGGAGAATTAACAAGAGTGATCTTGCATTCCTTTCCTGTATTGAGGGCATCCATCTGTGGCTGAGACGATCTCAATATTTTAAAACGCTGCCTCTTCAAAGCCTGTTAGGTCAGCTTTAAAAAAAAAAATGGTGCCGTGTCATGTGAGAGGGAAGAATAGCAGCCATGTGAGGACTGTGACAGATTTCACTGTCTGTCTAATGAAAGCTGGTCCAGGCCTGCAGTGATATTTCCACAGTTCATTAACTAGATGTGAGCTGAGAAGATATTAAATTGGTGGCTTCAGTAGCAAAGAGAGCCACCAGCACTTCAGGAAGTTTTGCATCTCTTTGAAATAAAAGGCTGTGCTTTTTTTTTTTTCTTTTTTTTTAAACATCAGATTTTTAAATTTGATGTATTAAGCTGTGGACGGTTCCTAATGTGACAAATCAATTCAGGTGCAACAGCCACGGCTGGGAGAGGTAAAGGGCAGCAAAAAGTTCGCGTATGCTGACAGTCGGAGGGGCGGGTGAACAATTTGGGACCCCACTGCCTTTCACTGTCGATGAAAGGCCTGACTTGAGTGGTGGCAGACTAGCCCTGCAGCGTAAAGATGGAGTGCACTTTTACAATCAGGACAACAATGAAAGGCCGCGCCAGCGCAGTGCAGACGTGTCGTTCCTGCCTAATGAAGCCCCGGACAACAGCGCTCACATAAAGAGTCCATTATGAACCAGCCATACAAGCTTTTATTTATGATTACACCCCCCTTTAATTCAGCTGTACCAAATGCATCTCCAGAGCTCGCCGGGAACAATGAAAACACCTTGAAAAGGAAATGAAAAGTGTGAAAGAGAGCAGGAGGGAAGTATTTCTGACAGCCTTCATTTGCTTAAGAGGTTCGACATTTCTTTTTCTTTAAGTGTGTGTGTGTGTGTGTGTGTGTGTGTGTGTGTGTTCACATGCGTGCATATTTTCAAAGCAGAAAAAACAAAACAGCCCTTTAAAAACATATTTCAATGACAACTGTGTGTGGTGGTTTGACATGTGACACCCTTAACGGACACAGAAAAGCTGTCTGTGGGTCTTCTGCTGAGCTGAAGCGTGACTCTTGAGTCCACATTTCAGTATCTAAGCAGCTGTTAGATGGATTACCGTGATGTTTTGTAAATATTCATGATTCCCAGACATGAAATCCTAACAGTGTCACTGTGAGTTATAGTAGTTTTAAGTATGAGTTAAAGCTTTGTGCAACAGTGGACAATTTGTCATGTTATTAATAATGAATGCAGCCAAATACCTATGAAAACACAGCGTCATCATCTTCTGTTGCACTTGTTCCACTGGTATGGAACAAAATACTGGCATTTAGCTCAAATCAGTGCCACACAGCAACTCTTAGAACTGCTAGCATGGCAATAATCTCTCGTTTTCCTTCCCATGTTTCCCCTTTCTTTGCCCCCTCTGCTTTCCTACCCTCTCTCAGGCCTGGAGTTCCCCTGGGGCCCGAAGCCATTTGCGGAGGTGGTGGCAGGACCTCTGCTCAGGAACAACAGACAGACAACAGACAGCAGCTCTCTGGAGGGACACTATGTGGGAGTGTATTTCTCAGCACACTGGGTGAGTGGAGAGAAGACAAAGAGGACCCCATCTTTTTTTCTTTTCTTTTTTTTTCCCTATTCAGGGCTCCTGACTCTGTGAAAACATTGAGACATCAGAGAAAAAAGAGCGGCAGCAGCACAGCAGAGCAGGAAGAGGCAGAAACAGATAAGAGAGAGGAGCGAGACTCCATTGTGTTTGACTGTTTACATTACAGCGGTTGACGATCTCCATCAGTCCTTTCACCACCAACTGTGGATCAGTCACCACACCCCAAAGACGTCACACCGTTGTTTCTTTTCTTTGCTGCCGCTGCCGATAGCCAGCGAAGGTCATGACTCACGATGCATGGAAGGCGTTAAATCATCGCTGTGCTGTTCCTGATGAGATGCAGCGCGAGCTGCCGAGGCCAGTCGGCGCAGCAGCTGCCAGAGCCGTAGCCTCAGATACCGGCTGCTCAGAATGGTGACGCCCGAATGCTGGCGCAAACCCCAAAGCCATATAAAACTGAAAGGACAAGTCACAAAAAGCAATTACAGGAGTTTATTTGCGGTGTTTTACACCAGGGTCCCCTGGTTACTCGTGTAAATCTATCTGCTACTAAAGCAGTCTCACAAAAACAAAATGCCAGCACTTTGCCTTGGCATCCTGATGGTATATTTTCTTTACTTTATTTCCCTCCTTCCTGTCGGAGGGACCTAAATGCCCCATGGCAGAGACACATGCAGCGTGACCTTCTCTTGTAGTGGGAGAAAACTTTAGTGTTATCACGATAGTACTAAAACAAGCTTGTGTAATGAGCGATGAACACACTTATACAGTGTTTATATCTGTAAGGTATAAGGGAAGATCGCACTTACTACACAAGATACTTTGTGCTTTTGTCCCAACGTCCCTTTGTGTTGATATGATGAAGTGCCACTGTAGGAAGCTTTAAGCTTCTCTACTTAGTAAACAGGAAGATGAGATGAGCCTTAGACATATGATATGTAATTAAGTCTAGCAAAAATACCTCAACATATTTACAGGGAAGGAAACTGAAGCAGCTATGGCATTAATCCATATTTACAGGGAATGTGCTTACTGTGCGTATGTTAAAGATTTAGTCACTGTGACACAAGCAATAAATCTGGCATTTTTGAGAAATTATTTTGGGGCATTTTTGCCATTATTAGACAGGACAGTGGAGAAAGCAGGAGAGTGGTGCAGACACAGAGCAAAGGCTCCAGGCTAGAGTCGAAGTTGGGCCAGTGCATTCAGCCTTTTTGTGGAAAATGGTCGCCTTTGTCCGTTTTGATACAAGAGCATCATACAGTTGCTGCAGATTTGTTGCCTGGACAGCCATGATAGTACTGCACATAACTGGATTAAGATTTGTTGACTGTGGAGGCTTTTAGAGTACTGTACAGTGAGCTTATTTTCATGTTCAAGAAACAAGTTTGAGATGTTAGAGACTAATGTTGAGACATTAGTCTCCAGCCATTGTAAAATGGGTGTACTGTGATCATAAAGGGATGATTATGGTCAGCAATAATACTCAGGTAGGCTGTGGATGTTAAATGATGCGTAGTGTGGCAAGAAAATATCCCCACACCATGACACCACCAGCAGCCTGAATCATTGATGCAAGGCAGGATGGATCCATGCTTTCCTGATTTGTTTTGTTTTTAATGCCAAATTCTGACCATAACATCTGAATATTGCAGCAGAATTGGAAACTCGTCAGACCAGACAACATTTTTTCCGATATTCTGCTGTCTAATTTTGTTCAGCCAGCTTCAAAGTTTTTGTGTTGTGCTTTCAGAGATGTTCTTCTGCATACCATTTTTAGAACCAGCGGTTATTTGAGCGTACTGTTGCCTTCCTATCAGTTGAAAGCAATCTGGCTATTCTCCTCTGACCTTTGACATCAACAAGGCGTTTGCGGGAAAGTCCCAGCAGATCAGCAGTTTCTAAAATATTCAGGCCAGCCTATCTGGCACTGACAACCGTGCCATATTCAAAGTCACCTCTCTTCCTCATTCTGATGCTCAGCTTGAATTTCAAGAGGTTGTCTTAAGCATGTTTACATTCCTAAATGCACAAAGCTGCTGTCATGTGATTGTATGATTTGATATTTGTGTTACTGAGAAGTTGAACAGGTGTACTTGGTGATGAGTGTATATGTATGTGTATTTTGGTACTTTCTGTCCTTGTGCTTCTTAGCTGAAGCAGTTTGCATTCATTACGTTCATCGGCTAATCAATGTTTAAATAAGTATAGTTTGAGAGAAGAGAAGAAAATCTATTGTCCCTGAAATCATTTTAACCTCAGTTTCACTCCATGCAAACATGTGGCATGCATTTTGTAACTCTTCAAGCTGATTTAAATATTACGTTTCTATTTTATTATGTATTCACAGCAGAGAAAACAAAGAAAATACAGATATGAAGCAAACAGAGCATGGGAAAGAGGCTGGAAGTTGAGACTAGTCTGTTTTGCTTCTTACTGTCATGGTGCTCTGATGTCATCGTAATGCCAGCCATACCACCGCTCCCCCTTGCCTGGATAGCGTTGGCGCTCTAAACACATAGTAGAGCAAATACTTTCTTAAGCTCGAGTATTCCTCGGGATTAACGTTTTAAACGGCCTGGATACAAAACAAGAAAGAATTACTAGTTTGTGGAAAGGTGTTTGGCGGTGGAGAGGCAAATAGTTTTGGGGAAAAACCCTGGGAAATGAGCACCTTATTACACTTGTGACTGTGTATATTAGATGCTCACTCGTTCGCTCTCTCTCAGTGCCCACCGTGCCGCAGTTTGACTCGTGTGTTGGTGGAATCGTATCGGACCGTCAAAGAGTCGGGCCAGAAGTTTGAGATAGTGTTCGTCAGCGCCGACAGGTGAGCGACACTGCACCTGCCTTTTGCCTGTTAAGAACCCAACTGGGTCCCTGCTTACTTGTTGTTATTAAAACCAAGAAATCAGCATCTGTTATCTTCCTGTTCGGTTCTCCCCTCCACCCCGCTCAGGTCAGAGGAGTCCTTTAAGCAGTACTTCAGCGAGATGCCATGGTTGGCAGTGCCTTATTCAGATGAGGCTCGGCGATCGCGGCTCAACAGACTATACGGAATACAAGGTATTTCACCAGCTCCATCACCGTTATCGCTGAATAGGCATGTTTTTCCTGGCCTGTTATGCTATTTATCCATTGCTTTGTTGAGAGTTGCAGCCAACCGCATCACTGCACAAAAGGCAGAAAAGCATCCATCATCTCCCTGTGATAAGAAGCTGATGCTAGTGATAGTGTTGGTTAGTTACGCTGTTGTTTTTATTGGCAGATGTAAACAGCAGGAAGAAAATAGTTCTTCCTTATTAATTTATTCAGTTTTGGCACTTTGAGCGCTACAAGTCAAGATCCTTTTAGTTACATCACATTCAAGAGAAGGCCAATTTCTTCAAAATCTAACAAATAACAGTACAGATCAGGAAAAAATATGTATATGTGATTGAGTACAGTGTGCCTTTTAAGATAAGAGCAGAAAGGGGATATATCTTTTTTTTTTTTTTTTTCTCTCTGCCAAACTTGGTTATGTCACATACTGAAACACTGGCACGACGGCTTGACAGCTCTTTGTGCTGGGCGGGCAAAACAGCAACACAGATCGCCCTGCAGCCTGGGGAATGTGGGCTGGTTATCCAGTTTACCGTCTCACTGCGGAAGTGCCGTGCCTTCCTCCCGAGTGTGTGAGTGGATGACTGTGGATGAAGTTAGCGAAAACTGGCCGTCGGCCTGTCCTGCAAAGAATTTGAGGAATGTGTACTGGACGAGTTAACACTGCCCCCCCCCCCCCCCCCCCCACACACACACACACACACACACTCACTCAAACCCCTGCAGTCTCTGATTTCCCCCACCTCAGTTAACTTCAGTCCACATGTGCAGACAGGAATTTACTGATTGCTGCTTGCTTGCCTGATTTGTGTCCGTTTCTGATAAAGGATTGTATTCACAGTGCTTTTACAAGCCACCCACACTATCAGAGGGGTAACGGACAGAGCTAGAGGGAGGTGAGAATCCCCAAAAAGAGGTTTAAAAAAAAAAAAAAAAATCTCACTGTGAAAGGGAAAAGAGTGCGTCATGATGCGATAATTAAAGGAAACGACCCATACCACCTCCCAGGCTTTTGCCCATTTCCTCCCCTCCTATGTTTCTCTTCCTTTCATCATCTTTCTCCAATCCAGGTATTCCCACGTTGATTCTGTTGGACACGGAGGGTCACATGATCACGCGACAGGGCCGGGTGGAGGTGTTGAACGACCCAGAGTGCCGGCTCTTTCCCTGGCACCCTCGGCCCGTGCTCGAGCTCAGCGAGTCAAACGCCGTGCAGCTCCACGAAGGTCCCTGCCTCGTCCTGTTTGTGGGTGAGAGGCTGAGGCTTTATAATTCGGCGAAGTTCCACATGGGGCTCTGTCTGAATGAAGTGGCATTTATTTAGAGCATATTGAATGTCAGACTCTGTGGAAAATTCTTCCAATGTCGAAAGGTCCCAGAGGGAAATGCTGTGGGAAATGCTTCATGTAGTATTTACTGTTTCCATCTATTTATATGCTAATACGGGAATGCTAATGCAAAAAAGAAAAGAATTTTTCCAGTGAGTGGCACTGAATGATTTAGACATTAAGGTGTAGAGAGGAAACAGACATGGAAAAGAATTTGAGAGTGCAAAGTGATGACCCTCAAAATATGAGACCACTGTGGTGTCTCCTGAGGCCAAACCAAATCGCACAACAAGACTGAGGACCATCTGTACATGTAGTTTCTTTCATCTCTTCACTCATCTGTCCTCCAGTTGCCTATCCTTGCAGCCACTACTTTCACTCATCTGTTCGTTTTTTCCTCTCCCATGTGGCTTCTTCATGCTTTTAACAGAGCTCTGTTTCTCTTTCCTGGTTAATGCAGACGCTGAGGAGGAAGGTGAATTGGAGCCAGCCAAGGAGCTGATTCAACCAATAGCGGAAAAGCTCATGGCCAAGTACAAAGCGAAGGAGGAGGAGACGCCGCTGCTGTTCTTTGTGGCTGGAGAGGTGAGATAAGCCGACAGAGTGAAATACCATTTCACACAAAACTGGCATAAGCTGGGGTTTGTTTGGGTTTTTTTTTTGGGGGGGGGGGGGGGGTTGAACATCCTGCTCTACCTGAGCTGTGCTTCGGGATGATTTAGTCTTTGAATGTACAGCTCAGGCGATCCTGTGTTTTTGGTTTCTTTTTGTTTTGGTTTGGGGGTTTTGAGGCAGATACAGACATGATAGTGAAAATGCCAGTGCAATAACACAGCGACATGCATAAACAAACATTTCCAAACATTTCTGATTTTGTTTTTAAGGAGGTGGAGACACGTTAGACAAAACAGACTCTCGGCAAATAACAGTATTCTATCCAGAGGAGGATTTCACCTATTTTTGTCACGTTGTCTTTGACCACATCCAGCAGTTACTTTTTCACTTTGGCCCTTCTGCAGTTTCTACCCACTACTGTGGGGAAACATCTGGCTCTGCTGCTGCTGCTGCTGCTCGGTGTTCACCACCTGCTTGCTAACTGCGTGTGACTGCTGTGAGTTACTAAAGAGTCAGTTTTCTGGAAAAACGCTGCCTGCTGCCACTAAGAGTTACCGTGCGTGAGTGGCGAGAGTGAACAGAACAGTTGAGGGTCAGAAGACCAAACATTGACTTAAACAGCAGTAAAATGACTCATAAAAGGATAAAAAGAGATACTTTGGAAACGCAAAGTTGCATATTGACAATGTCAATATATGTTTATATTCAACAATTCATTTTAGCTGCTTTGGATTTGAGTATTTAAGGGGATGAATTAGTTTCAAGTAATGAAGTCAGCTTATTTACAAGTAATCCCCATGAGCCAAAAGCTCAGGCTTCAGGGTGCTCTGTAATCTCTGATGCTGCTTTCCATTTGAAGTGGGAACTGAGAAATCCAGAGTTTCCAGTTGGAATTTTCCACTCTAGCGCCCCCTTCAGTCAAACTTTCCACTCAGAAAGTCAGGGCAGCCACACCAACCTTGACTTTGCAATTAAATAAAAATGAAACTTTAGAACTTGTGCATATGTGCAGTAGATGACATTTCCACAACTTCAGTGGCTACTAAAGCATTTGAGGCCCTGTTCTTGAATGTGCAAGAGAGGCATTCAGTCCCATCCATGACCTACAATTCAACTGTGCGCCTCTATCATGATGGGTAGACGCAGAGCGTGGCAGCGCTCTCCCTCACAATACTGACAAATCATCCTTTCTATCTGCGCAGTATCTCCTCCCACATCTTCCCCGTGTGGGATGAGCCGTGGAGTTTTCATAATACTTGTTATCTTGTGTTGTTCTGCCTTGACCTCTCCAGAACTGGTGCAGCAGCAGACATAATTACCAGATTAGATACCTCTCCTCAGTTCCCCCGCACTCTGTCTTCCAGCCAGCCTTCCTCCCAGTTCAATCTGGGGGTGACGGCACTGGTTTCTGGTGTGTCACTTGCCCAAAAGCAGGCTCCGGTTTCAGCTGCATGGCTTGCACATGTGCTAAATGGCAGCTCAACTCTAATGTCTGCTTTGGAATATCAGTGGCACATGTACGCAGACCTAGAAAAGCTGAAGTTTTAAGGAAAGCACGAGTTGGACTGATAACGTTTCGTGTTAAATGTGTCAGGTCAAAGAAATGTTGGCACAAACACAAAGAAACGCTGTTGCACTGGAGCTTGCGGTTATTCAGGAGCAACACATGCTAAGCCGTATACTTTTACATCCATGTAGTGCAGGTCTAATTTCCTGGCTGTAGCTCAGCCGGCTATGAAATCACCAGGTTTCCCCCTCCAGACTGGGTTGCGTCAGATATCGCTTCCCATGTCAGGCATTCTGTGAAGCTTCCATGCTCTGGGCTCCTTCAGCTAAGCTTGTGTTTGCCCTGGTAGGCACACACTTCTCTGCCAGACCAGCTGCTGGGTTTTCTGTGTCCATGAGACAGCAGTATGTTGGCAGCCCCTCAGGGGGGAGGCCAGTCTGAGCTGAATGATACAGGATCTTCTTACCCAACTGTAAAAAAACATACGCCACAGGGTAGTACAGTATACTGATTTATAATCGCAGAATGAAAGATCTTTTGTTCTTTAACTTCTGCTGCGTTCTGGCTCTTGCATGCAAAATGAACTTGAGCGGTATTATCCAGTCACATAAGAATTTAATAGACTTTTGTGGCAGCCAGAAGTGACTGTGATTCTGCTCTTCAAAGCTTTGTTTTTGCCTGCTTGATTTGTGTGTGTGTGCGTGTCCCTAAACAGGATGATTGCTTTGACTTTGAGATTATAGTGGGTTTCATAACCACTCTGGTACTGCATTTATTCAAATCGTAGCACACTGGCAGTTTCTTTCGCATTCATTATGTTTTAATGTAAAATGTGAATGCTTCACATATGCACATTTTGATCATGTTAGTGGAAAGACAAGGTCATACTGTGCTCCAACATGTTTATACAGATCAATAGTATAACAGTGGTGGTCCCTCGAGGTTAATGCCTCGGTTTTTGCCTTAAGCCTTAATAAAATTTTAAAGAGATTACTTATGTTTTAAAAAATGACCTTCTGCACAGTGGGTTCATTTCTGGGGTCAGCCTCAAGTGGCCATCCAAGGCACTCTACTGTTATATGGCCTTAGCTAGTAACAAATGTATATGGGGTTTTGTTTGTTTTTGCTTTTTCTGTTTCTGCGGTGAGGTGTCAAGCAAAAGCAACAAGTGGGGATATAATAACCTAACCGGCCAGTCAGAAGGGTTATGCTTAATTATCTTACCAGCTAGTGACCCAAGCAGGTCTCATTCAGCGATGTAGACGAGGGCTCTGGGTTGTGAGAAAGTCTGTGCTGTAGTAGAAATGTCCAAAGCTCGATCTTATGCCTCCATGTTTCTAAATGGATGACCGGTAACTTTACATGTGACCATGTGTGTAAGCATTCATAGGAACAGTATTTTATCTATGCGGGCATTGCAGAAAATTACCTCATGCAAATATTGACAAAGCACACAGCTAAACATCAAAACGGAAGATAAAGGCCTGTGATATTTAGCGATTGTGTGTTTATCTAGCTTGTTAGCTGCTAACTAGGGGTGCAACAATACTCATATCGATATTGAACCGTTTGATACAGTGCTTTCGGTTCGGTACACATATGTATGAACAATACAACATTTTTAATTTATTTTATCAACTTTTCTTCTGACGATGCTGTCTGTGTTGAGAGCTCAGTGGATCTGCGTTCGACTACTCCGCCTAGGCTGCACTGTCAAGCGCAGATCCACTGAGCGCAGCGCAAGCTAGCAAGACAGAAGCTAAGCTCCTTACAACATGGCAATTTGAACCTCCCCCCACCCTCATTCAGATCTGGCCTTTGGAACTATTTTGGTTTTCATGTGACGTATGACCCTGAAGGTAAGCGCGTCATGGACAAAAGTAAAACAGTATGTCGATGTGCCATGCAATGCTCAATTACATTGGTGGGAACTAGTGCGTTAGCGCAGTTAGCTCAGTTAGCTCAGTTAGCTCATTAACGTGTTGACTCCGTCCAGCCCCACGCACGGGGCAATCCGCGGTAACTCGTTAACGGAGATTTGTGGCATTATGGCGTTAATGTCATTTTAACGAGATTAATGCTGACAGCACTAGTGGGAACACAACGAATATGACTGCACATTTACGTGACATCATTGTAGTGCAAAGACAAGTGGAAGCAGACAAAAACAACAAGCACACATGCTACAAACTTTACCAGAGTCATTTAGACAGCCGTTAGCACATGATTCTCCTTATGGGGACCTGATATGTTTAATATGCTGCTGAGAATATACCCCAGAAGAAGCGTATAGTATAGCTTTTATTTTGGAAAGTGCCATTTCTCTGTAATAAACTCTCTTTTCCAAAGATGAGTGATTTCTCGATCAGATAATGTATTTTTTTTATTATTTTGTTGTTTCAGCAACATTACATTTAAAAACTGTACTTTTGAGTTAAAATATATATTTATAATTTTAATAAATGACAAATTAAAAAGGCATGAACATTTTTTTTGTATCGAAAAAATATCAAACCGTGACCCCAAAGTATCAAACTGAACTGTGAATTTTGTGTATCGTTGCACCCCTACTGCTAACAGGCTACGTCCACACTAATGCATTTTTGTTTGAAAACTAATCGTTTTCTCTCAGTTTTGGCCTCCCGTCCACAGCGAAAACGGAGACTAAAAACTAACTAAAACATGACGTATGTTAATCATATGATGCAGTCATGTGACCAATTAAACCAAGATAGCGGAGGGCATTATACGCACTCGCTTTTGCAATTTTGTACTTTTGTGTTACTCGGGCAAAAAAACGGGCAGCACGGTGGCACGGTGGTTAGCACTGTTGCCGCACAGCAAGAAGGTCCTGAGTTCAATTCCACCATCAGGCCGGGGTCTTTCTGTGTGGAGTTTGCATGTTCTCCCCGTGTTTGCGTGGGTTCTCTCTGGGTACTCCGGCTTCCTCCCACCGTCCAAAGACATGCAGCTTGTGGGGATAGGTTAATTGATTAATACAAATTGTCACTAGGTGTGAATGTGCGAGTGAATGTGAGTGTGAATGGTTGTCTGTCCCTATGTGTTAGCCCTGCGACAGACTGGCGACCTGTCCAGGGTGTACCCCGCCTTTCGCCCTATGACAGCTGGGATAGGCTCCAGCGCCCCCCGCGACCCTGAAAAGGATAAGTGGAAGCGAATGGATGGATGGATGGACAAATTAAAAAGGCATGAACATTTTTTTTGTATTGAAAAAATATCAAACCGTGACCCCAAAGTATCAAACTGAACTGTGAATTTTGTGTATCATTGCACCCCTACTGCTAACAGGCTACGTCCACACTAATGCATTTTTATTTGAAAACGAATCGTTTTCTCTCAGTTTTGGCCTCCCGTCCACAGCGAAAGCGGAGACTAAAAACTAACTAAAACATGACGTATGTTAATCATATGATGCAGTCATGTGACCAATTAAACCAAGATAGCGGAGGGCATTATACGCACTCGCTTTTGCAATTTTGTACTTTTGTGTTACTCGCAGCAACAACTCCAACTCATTGTTAGTCCATTTAAAAAAGCTCTGTGCTTTTACTCAACATTTTGTCGCGACGTTTCAAAGATCAAGAAAGTAAATAAACGACAGACAGAAATGAGGCAGGTCCAAGCTTCTTGTTTTTCACGCATGCGCAGTACTGGGACGTAAGCGTTTTCAGACGTTTCTATGTGGACGAATCTAGACGAATCTACTTGGGCTAATGGAACACAATTATTGCATTGACTGAGAGTTTAAGTTATAACTTTTTTCCCCATCTCATAGTATTGTGTATAAGTCTTGAGACACCCCTCATTTCTTTACATTTTGCAAGGAAAATGGGAAATGGGCAAATCAATATACTGAAATTTTGAAAATTTTTGCACATTTCTATAACTGTAACTGTGTAGAAAAATTAATCTGTTGGATTTTTTTTATTTATCTGTGCACCATGTAAAAATGTTTTAAATTTCAGCAGTATAAGGTAGCTATATCTATGACAATGACGACTTTTTCTCAGGACATCAAAGGTGACCTGTGAGATGGACACAACCCCAGCTCAGGGGCGAGTGGCTGGGTTCATCATTATCAGCTGAATCCTTATCAGATGGTCGATGTCTGTCTGTGAAATGCCACAATGCATCAGTAATCAGAACAAGCCTGGCACGGCCCAGCAGGTCCCACACGGTAAACACAAGCTGAGCCTTATCACAGCTGTGAGTGTGGGTTACAGCAGCGGCCCTTTTGTCTTTTTCTTTTTTCTTTCTTTTGTTCTCGGCTGAGCTGCAGAGGGCCCCTCTGAAATGACTGCACCTCGTGAGAAGCAGTTTCCACAAGCTAAAAGCCACAAAAAATATATATATATGCACGGAGGTGAAGACTGTTGCAGAGATTACATCTTCTCATATCGAAAATGCTGAAAAGGTCACACTGATGGATTTTGGAGTTTCTCTCGTTGTGGTTTCTTTACAGATGATCTCTAATCTACGCTTCGTATGGCTGCAAGTGAGCCTGCAAGCAAGAGCTTTTATTTGTAGTCGGAGAATTAAGCAGTATTTCTCTCGTAACAACATTGTCCTTAGTGACAGCTTACATCTGTGAGCATTAAGTAGTCGATGTATGGTGATTTGCAGCATAATAAAATGGTCTATTCAGAGGAAGTTAGCTGCCTATAACAAAACACCACACTTCAATTCATCTGTTCCATCTGTTAGCAGTTTTGCAAAGTAGAGGTCACAGACTTCATCTTGGCATACTTATCCTTTTTAGGTAGCGGTGCAGCTATTTAATGAAAAGTCTGAGGGCTCATTGTGGGGTTTGATCCATTTAACAAGAGTAGCTGCGGATCCTCTGATAACAAAGAAGAGACAACAAATTGAACTTCGAGGAGTATCACATGAAGCAGGAAATCCATCCAAAGTTGCGATATCGTTGACTTTGTTCCACTTAACTCACTCTGTCACATAAATCAGTAACTAACAGCATCAGAGGCCTTTATTTAAAGTCCAGCTCTTTGTTGCAGTGCCACCCTCTGGCCTTTCCTTGTATGTTCTGCATTTGAAACTAAATCTTTGCCATATGGAAGTGATCTTTAATCTTTGAGGCTCTCCCTCCAAGCCAGCAAGCTAAGCTGAGGAGAAGCTGGGCCATCGTGTCATGAGGATGAGGAAAATGTTGCAAATGATATTAGTATATTAGCTGTAAGCATTTAAGAGAACTATGTGACCTCGCTAAACCCAACACATGAAATTCATTCGCCGAGAATAATGGATCTCTGTCCAGGCAGGAATGCCGGTTGCCGAAGCGCTCGCGGCTGGAACTTTAAGCTGAATTACGAAACTGTGATTTCATGTTCAGCCTCAATAATTGATGGCCCTCTCAAGCTTGTTTGAAAGTTGCTGCTTCCTTCCCCCCGTAGTGATTCATATCTATAATCTCTGGGTACAGAGGTTGTAATCCTGACTTGTTAAGGGGTGAAAGGTGATATCAAGCCTCAGGCTAAAAAAAATGGTGAAGCTGTTTTAAAATAACTGGAAAGAACTCAAACTGGAATCCCCACTATACACCCAGCAGCAATGTATTTTTAACACACCCCCTCTCAAATCTGCACTGCTCCATCTCCTGCTAACATCTGCGATGGGAGTCAAATCTGATGTGGGTGAGCTTTTGACAAAGGAGGGATGCTTCTGGACGCCCACCGGGGTCCTTCACGTCTTTCTATGCAGCAGGATGTGTGACTAAGGAGTGGCTCTGTGGTCTCCCTGGGCAGGCCGTCTGCAGGAAGATGGCAGAGAAGAGTTTCTCATATTCTCTTTCAAGAAGTGTGCATTAATAAATGGTGCCAAGCAGTTCTGGATTTTATAGCGTGGCATAGTTCAAGTGCAGGGCGCTGTCCTCGTTTTCTGAAGTGTGAACCGCTGTGGAGTACGGAAATGTCTAGAGTGTCTCCTCCAGGTTTTTGGTTGTACTTCAAATGCCATGTCAGCAAATGTGGCCAGTATAAAAGCTCACTCTTATCTCCCAACAAGACATCCCCATGCCATGTACAGAACTGCATCACTTGCAATCCTGTTGATCTTTGTGGGGCATTTTCAGGCATTTTAGGTGACATTTCTACACCGGAGGTTTAGCTGTTTGTTTATGCTGCAGTAGAGTTGGGATTCACAGCCTTCTTTCACTTGCAGCCCCTTTTAAATAAAACTGTGAGCCTGTTTACACTTTTAAAATGCATCTTTGGAGCGCTGCGCACGGTGTCATCAGCAAGCACTCGATTTGTTTAGCTCAAACTAGCAATGAAAACAAAATGTTTGAAGTACTAATATACATGTACCGGCAGTTCTAACTGCTGACAATTCTTGAGAGAACTTCTGGACTGATTACTCATGTTGAGCCAATCATATGTAAGATTTGCCCACTCACCAAAATTATGCTAAAACTTCCAGGCTGAACCTTACACTTGGTGGTGTAGCATTAATCCAGATTACTTGTCTTTTTGAAATGCATTGGCCTCGATAGAGGATATTTTCTAGTTGTTGTTTTTTTTTTTTTTTTTTTTTTTATAATTTAGAGACTGAAGTTGTCGCATTGTGCAATAAATTAAATGAGGTGTAAAACTGAAGTCATGCAAAAGAAAAAATGTTGAATTCACTACACAGAATGTTCAGAACTCACAGCAACCCAAAACTACAGGGAACAAAGACTTTATATATTTGTATATTTTTATTTTCCTCTCCATCATGATGGAATTTCTTGTGGTATCCCAACCTGTAATGTCAGGATGCTATACGTGACAAGACTTGAAACATGTGGTGAAAGGATGGAGAAGGCAAAGATTTTGCTGTTAAACTTTTTTTTTTTTTTTTTTACAATTTTAATCACAGGCTTGCTTTAGTCAAAGCAATGACAGATTTGTGTCATTTTGGCCTGAGTCCCACCAGAGGCCCTGATTGTAGCTTAACCATTTCCGCATGTGAGGAATGTACTGCTCTATCACACAAAATCACATTAAGCGCTGTACTTCCTTCTCTTTCCCTGCAGGATGACATGAGCGACTCTCTGCGAGACTACACCAACCTCCCCGAAGCGGCACCTCTGCTCACGATCCTGGACATGTCGGCCCGTGCTAAGTACGTTCGCGATGTGGAGGAGATCACGCCGGCCGTGGTGGAGCAGTTTGTCGGCGACTTCCTGGCTGAAAAGCTCAAACCGGAGCCCATCTAAAGAAACTGTCCACGTATAAACTGGACCTATTACATGGGACTCACGGCATCATCCATCCCTGACCTATTGCTACACCCCACAGTTTCCAGGCTCCCACTCTCTCTCCCAGCTACAATCCTGACTGTTAGAGAGATGTCTCACTTTTTACTGGCATTTTAGCATTTTTATTTTAGATGTGTTCCTCTTTCATGGAGTCCCCTCTTTCTCCTGTGGTGCCTTGCATTGACTATAGTCCATACAGTAATATATATGGAGATTCTGTTGTTTGTTTCTTCTTTTTTTTTTCTTTTCTTTTTGCCTCAGAATTTTTTTTTTTTTTTATTTTTATTCTCTCATGGTGGCATTTCTAGAGAAACCGGAGAATTACCCAGTGGACCTACTTATACAGCCAATCTTTTGCTTTCTGTTTTGTCTGCAAGATTCTTGTTACTTTTGTTTTCTGAATGAAGTTAAGAAAGAATAAATAAAATCATCTTTTTTTCTTTTACAGTTGTATTTCACCTGTAGTGCAGATGTGCTAAACTTGAGTTGGATGTAGCTGTACGCCTTCTTGGCCCTATTTAAATAAATAAATATCCCACAGTTTGACAGGTGCACATACAGTAAAGAGCATGTTCTACCAGTGACTGATGTTTTAACCCCCCTGTCTTCTTGTGTCATGACATGAGTGAAAGTCATCTCTAGTCAGTTCTCATCTCAAAGTCATTATGAGGACTTTCTGTGAAGGTCCCCCTAATGGAAAAAGTCCAGTTTTTTTTTCTTTCTTTTTTTTTTATCCTAGAGGCACAAAAATGACTTTTTTTTTTTTTTTTTTGAAAAGTTGAATGTATAAATCCCTTTTATATCCTGTTACCTTAGTCATAGCTTCTCACACCAATTAAACATTCACTGGCAAGCACAAGAGTTTTGTTCCTGCTAAGTTTTATCAATAAAGTTAGCTCTTGAATATGGAAAAGACGCACAGTGCAGTGACGCTCCAGTTCCTTTCTCAGAAGTTTAAACTGTGTTTGCTCAAATGACAAACTTAATGTTGCATTTATTATGGGAGAGTCTGTACCTCGACTCTGCTGATGCACTAAAATCTCAGGTGGAATAGAAACTTCTGACCTTGAGCTGTACTGGTAAGCAGGGTAAATATCTGCACTTTTGCATAAACAATGTAGCTGCTAATAAAAAAAACATTTTTTCCCCCTTTGTTTAATAAGAGCAGACATCTGGTTAAGGCTCCAACAGAAAACTATTAGAAGGGAAGAAATAGCTGCTTTTCTTTTTTGCTTACCTTCCAGCACAAGGTTTATTATGAACTTCAAAGTATTTGATGCAATCTTGATTAACACATACAGCAAAAAATTGCAGTATTACAGAAATTTGATGTATTTTGTTGCTAATACAAATACTTAAATTAAAGCGCACCTTTAAAATTTCCATGAATATATGAGGAACTGAGGGTAGTTGTTTTAAGGAACTCACCAAAAATTCTTTGACCTTTCAACTGTATTCATCATAATAATTCAAACTTCCTTTTAACAGGAAGAGACCTCCAACAGAACCACATTCAGGGACTCATTTGGGGGTAAGGGGGGAGAAAGAGGGAATAAACAGGAGCATGGAGAGGAGGAGTTAATTATGTGAATTAATGGAATGTATACTGATGAAGTGAGGCAAGTGGAGACAAAATGCTCAGTACAGCAAGGAAAGTTATCTGCCTGAGCCAGTAGCTTCATAACTGAGGGATGCTTCAGTCACCTAATCCAGATTTATCTCTAAGGTTTATCTGTAGATAATGCTTTATTTTTGGTTTTGGTTTTTTTGCAGTGAAAGAAAACATTCAAATTCACATAAATCAGAAACACAGTTTGCAAATTTACTGTTAAGAGTATTATATGGGACACTCTGTTCAGTCTGATATTTAATAGAAGCATCATGGAAACTGTCTCTCAGCTTTACATTGACGTTTCTTTCCAGATGTTTGCAGTAGTTTTAAGAGTTGCTTCCTGCCTTCAAACAGAAGAATGCTAGCTGCCATGGCAGAATTCAAGCTGTCCACATCAGGAACAACGGGAATAAAGAGCCTGTGGCCGTCAGTTTTCTCTGCCAACTGGACTGCTTCTAGGCTCAAACCATTCGTCTCACCACCTATCACAAGAGCAGTTGGGCTTTGAGCCCAACTGTCATAGTACAGCTTAGTGTCCACTCTGGGGAGTGAAAGTCCCTCATGTTCAGAGTCCGAATCAGAATCGTAATCCTCGTACTCCATGTTTTTGCGGTTGGGTCTTGAGCTGACCCAGCCGTAATCTCCAGCTTTGGAGGGTTCAGGAGACACATTAACCTCTACTTCTCTACTTCTGTCGGGGCTGCCACTGCTGTCAGCCACGTGGACAGTCACGGGTTTAGGGAGATGGTTTTCAACATCATCCCAGTCAAGGCTGGGATAGATGGGAAGGCGGAAATGAGCGCCCATTGCTGCACGGAGAACTTTAGGCTCCCAAACATCCACACAACCTGTTTGAAAAAAAAAATGCAAAGTTCTCAAAATTCAAAGGAAGATTTCACAGGATTATTAATTTGATCTCTAATAATTAGAGATTACTGTAAACCTACCCTTTGTGAGGAGGGCATTATGACAGCCAGCAGCAGCAGCACATCGCAGCATAGTCCCGAGATTCCCAGGATCCCGGATGTTGTCACATATCAGAGACAAAGGCACTGAGTGACCTTTACTTGCAAAGTTTAACCGTGCCGGATCTGGGCGAGAAAATATCGCTGCAGAAGAAGAGGTCAGAGTCAGAAATAATTGAGATATTAGTGTTTCATCGTGAGCCAAAAAAGAAAATCTGACCCTTACCGATCACTCCCTGTGGGGCTACAACGTCAGACCAGAGCTTGATGTCCTCAAACTTGACTTTCACTAGTGTGGCCCTTCTCAGCTTATCTAAGGGCAGCTCTCTGAGTCGATCCACCGTGCTGAAGAACACAGTCTGTGGTTTAGCACCAGCATCCAGGGCGTCACAGATCAAACGCCTGCCTTCAAGAAGGATTTTACCCTGGTGGTCCCGAAATGTCCTGGAACGAGCCACACTCACTAACCTCCTAGAGCAGAGACGTGGAGAAAGAGGAGGAGAAGGAAGGAATGGCTTCAGAAGGATGAGGACAGCTACAAAATCTATGTCTACCTTGGGACAAGATGTTGATGGAGGGCCACATGCACCCGGGTGTCCTGACATACATACTGCAGTTCTTGACCTTCTCATAAAATTACACAGTTCCTCTCTTGGCACCCTATCATATCCTTTCTCTAGATCCACAAAGTTACAGTCCGACTCCTTCTGACCATCTCAATATTTCTCCATCAGTTCTCTCAAAGCAAACATCACATTTGTACTGCTCTTTCTCACTCACTGACCATCACCTCTCTCGTTAAACAAGCTTCAAAAACTCTTTCCCACATCTCCATGGTATGGCTCATCAGCTTTATCTCTCTGTGGTTACTACATCTCGGCACATCAACTTTGTTCTTGCTGTATTCCTAATAATTGTGTTTTTGTTTTGTATGCCAGGGCCCATGGCCTCTGGCTCAATCACCTCTGCTACTGCCCTCACTCGGTGAGACTTACGCCAGTCTTTTATCTCCAGGCGAAGCCCTCTCATAGCGCAGTCCGTCCACTTCATTATTTGTCACAGTAAAAGCATGTTTCGTAGCTGACTGCGCATCAGTCCTCGTCCTAACAGAGTTTCTCTCTTCGTGATGCTGTGTTGCTGCAGATATGATTCTTCCCCTGGTCTCCCTCTGGATCTTTGGGTCGTCTGACTGAATCTGAGGCGCCTTTATGACTTTTCCCGTCTCGTTTTCAGGAAACAGCACTCTGACAGGTTTCCTCCTCAGTCCGCGTACATACCGTTTTGATTCCACAGTGACACAGCTCCTGGTTGTTAGGAAAGCATGTCGCTCTATCATGGAAATCAGGCAGATCATGCTTCTTGTGTACGCTGCCATTTTGCCTGCTTTCTTCTTCTCTCATCTGTCAGGATGTTTCAGAAATACAAGCTAACCCGCCTAGCGCCACCAGCTTTTAATAGCTGATATTGCGTTTACAAATTAAAAATAAACCAAACACATTTGGTGGCGTTATTAATGTAATTATTTAATAACATAATGTGTCACAAATTGTTAAACGGGTCCTATAGTAGCCGTTTTTTTTTTTTTACATTTATTGATGCTTCAAACTTGACGCTTGATCATAATCTCGCGAGAAAACAATAACACATTGGTCAAACCATTAACCTGAGCAGTTAGGGGGGATTGTGAATTTTATACATTGTACTTTAACGTACAGTCGCCGTTCTTTGCTTTAATACTAGAGCAGCACTAATAATAACGACAGGTGGTGTAACACATTATCCAGCGGGTTTTTTTTTCGTTTTGTAGTTTTACTTGCAAATACCCGGTATGTGTTCATTGGTGATTACCAGTCGAGCACAGAAAAATCGATACGACCACAGGTAGCACGGCTGTCAACAAACATGGCTTTGAGACGAGCGCTGCATTTTGTTTTCAAAGTTGGTGACAGGGCTAAAACTGCCACCTTTTACAGAGATGTTCTAGGTATGAAGGTAAGTTTTCTGAGCTGCATTTAAATGTAGGATTGGACTGAAGCCGCCGTAGACTAGCAGCTTTTGCTGATGTCGGATAATTTCAGGGTTGCACAACCTGAGCAAATTTCCATAGTTATCATTGTATAAGTGGAAGTGGACATCACTGAATTGTAATGTTCTCACTACTTGTTATTTATTTCAGATTTTAAGACACGAAGAGTTTGAGGAAGGCTGCAAGGCAACTTGTAATGGGTATATAAGACACAACTCCAGTTGAATCTTGAGCTCAGTATAACGCTAAATAAAAGTCCTGTGGGGGGAAAAGTATTTGCCACCTTCCTGTTACACTTTCATGTTTCAGATCAAGGTCAAACAAATCAGGGCTTAGTGAAACGATGTATTGCCCCCTAAACCTAATAACTGGTTATGCCACCTTTACGAACTGTAATCAAGCGTTTAAGATAACGGTCAAAAGGTCTTTCACGTCACTGTGGAGGAATTCTGACCAACTCTTCTTTTCAGAATTGTTTGAACTCAGCCACAATGGATGGTTTTCCCACATGGACAAAACGCTTTAAGGTCTGGACTCTCTCCCTCCTTTTTTTTAAGCCATTCAGAGATAGACTTGCTAGGGTGTTTTGGTCTGTTTCTTATTGTTGAATCATGAACACTGACCTTAAATGAGGCAAGGGAAACGTGCAGTTCTTTAAATGTTGTTCTGGGTTCTTTAGTGACTAGATTAGTTGTTAATGCACTCCTGGAGGAATTTTGGTAGGCTGGCCACTAATGGAAAGGTTCACAACTGTTTAAAGTTTTCTCCATTTGTGGATAATGGCTCTCACCATGATTTACTGGAGTCCCAAATCCATACAAAGGGCCTTGTAATGCTTTCCAGACTGATAGTTCAGTTAGTGACTAACACTATCAGTGACTTTTTTTCAAATGTGTTTCTTTAGATCATGGCATGATGTGTTTCTTTTAGATATCTTTCAGCCAGGTTCTGTTAGGTCTGTCTCATTTTTTTTAAAACATTGCCAGTGGATATTTTTTTTTAATTCACTCAGGTTATCTTTGACTAATATTAAAATTTGTTTGATGGTCTAATAAATATCACTGTAACAAACATGCAAAACATAAAAAATCAGGAAGAGGGCAAATATTTTTTCACAGGACAATGCAGATGTTGATACACTAGTGGTAAACCTGCCTTCACCCCCTACCCATACAGCCCCTATGATGGGAAATGGAGCAAGACAATGGTTGGCTTTGGTCCAGAGGATGACCATTTTGTTGCTGAACTGACCTACAACTATGGCGTGGGAGAATATAAACTTGGCAATGACTTCTTGGTGGGTGAGAGTTTGTTTTCACATTGCATGCAGGAAAAGATTGTCTTGTTATTCAGTGTACAGTGGCAATAATGGGATATTTGCACGTGTTTTTTCATGTTAGGGGATCACTCTGCAGTCGAGCCAAGCTGTAAGCAATGCTAAATGTCTCGGGTGGCCTCTCACTGAGGTGGGAGAGGCTCTGTATCTGACTCAGGCTCCTGGAGGCTATCCTTTCTATCTGGTGGACAAAGAGCAACCTCATAATGGTGAGTGTCACACAAGTCAAATCTGCCTGCTCCTTCTTCAGCTTCTTCTTCTTTTTCTTGGGTTTCTAGCAGGCTGGATGCAACAAAGACATATTGTTTTTTTGGGGGGGGGTGTTGCTTCATAAACCTCCCATCAAGGATCAAATCCTTACATGCAGTCTGGTATCCACAAACTTAAATGAATACTTTGTAACTTCATATTGATCAGAGTTCAATATTGACTTTAGAGAAAAGGCTGTAATGTCCATTCTTGACAGTTCTGATCACGTAGGGTTTCTCTCCATGACATAGTTGGAGCGATCTATCAAAACCTGCTTAAGAGTTTCCATCTCCTCACATGTGCCACACATGTTCCACATATGGATGCTTCCTCACTAGTGACAGCTGTTAAATCTGTCTCTGACCCTGTATGAAAAAAGGCATATGATCACTGAGCTGGAATCAGAATCAACAGAATTAACAGAATTAATCAATTATGTGGAAAAAGTGTAAGCAGGTGCTGGGTAAGAATTTTAAGGAGACCCAGATGTCTAAAGTATAGCAACTCAATTCTGAATCTTATTTCTTTTAAGGGTTTATTTGTGCACATCCAGAGTCACTTTCCAGCAGTCATAAAGCGTGATTATCTAAACGCGGATGATCTGATATCGTCATGTTGGTGTTGTTCCTGGAACAACATAGTAAATGTTGTTTCAGGATCAACATTGCAAGTGATCAATCACATTGTTGTGATGTTATTCTTTGGCGCACCAAGCCATTCGTGCACTTATGAAATTCTGCTTAGCGTTTATTAAAGGGTCAGGGTCCGTTGATCGGCGGACAGAGACGGTTTCTCGCAGCTTAAGTACAGTTTTTTGTTTTACGGCGGTTTTTCCCGAAGTCGCAAAAGTATGACGTCACAACATTCTGATTGGTCACTTGCAATGTTGTTCCTGGAACAACATTTACTAGCCGATGACACACAAGTGTAGTGTGTTCACACAGTGGTTTGATCCTCTGCATGTATCCTTAGCGCAAGATACTGAACCCTGAGTTGCCCCGGTGTGTGTGTCTGTGTGTGTGTGAGAGAGGTTAAAAGAGACAATTTTATGAATATGTGTGTTTATGGCTGAATGCAGCTTGCAGTAAAAAAGTGCTGTAAGTGCTCAAATAGAGTAGAAAAGGACTACAGAAGTACCCATCTGTTAACCTGTTAACCACTTACTTTCTGTAATCTGTTCCCAGACCCTGTGCAGAAGGTTTGTCTCGGGGTATCAGACCTCCAAAGATCGACCCACTACTGGTCCACACTCTTGGGGATGAAAGTGATGGACAAAAATGAGGAAAAGAAGACGGTGCTCATGGGATTTGCAGACAGTCAAGTGAGTCAAAGAAATTAAACGTTAAACTCTAAGATAAGTTTAAAATAGTTCTATTGTTGAAGTTTGAATTGTATGTTTTGCGGTTTATGTTGATGCCTGAGTAATATGTGTCAAATTTTTTGTAGTGCAAACTGGAGCTTCAGGACATTGGAGGGATGGTTGACCATGGAACAGCTTTTGGGAGAATAGCGTTTTCATGCCCGCGGGAGCAAGTAAATTATTATTTTCTAAACGGCTAATGTCAACTTGCAGATAAATTATTTCCAACAACATTATAATGAGATATTATTATGCTCCTCAGCTGCCGGATATTGAAGCCTTGATGAAAAAGGAAAATCAGAAAATTCTCACTCCATTGGTCAGCTTGGACACTCCTGGAAAAGCTACAGTAGAAGTGGTTATTTTGGCTGACCCTGTAAGCACGTTCCCAAAATAATGCTGAAATGATGTCAAATTCATTAAGTTAACAATATTAAACATAAAATGTTTGCTTTAGGATGGCCATGAGATTTGTTTTGTGGGAGATGAGGCCTTTAGGCAGCTTTCCATGTTGGATCCCAAAGGGAATGAATTCCTTGATAAGGTTGGTGTTACTATAACACATAGCCTTCAAATGCTTATCCAGCATGTGTCAGATATTCACTGTGCTTGTCATCCTTTTAACACTTTTCAGGCTATGGCTGAAGATAAAAGTGATGAATGGTTTGCCAAACACAACAAACAGAAGACTGCTGCATGAGATGGAGCAGCCGACCTGTCAGTTTTCATCATTTAATGAGGATGAGATGCCGCACAACGCACCTGTAGCATAGATCTGCCTTAGGCTGGCAGCGTAAGATTAATTTTGTGTTATGTAAAAACATTTGTGCCCTGAGATGATGTAATGGACCACTTGTTATGGATTTTTTTTCCCAATAAATATTCTTCCTAAAAGCAAGGCTGAGTGATGGGCAAAAAACATTAAGTCAAGTCAGTTTTATCTATAAAAGACATTTCAATGTGATCTTAATTTTAGGCGAAAAGGGGACACTGAGAGAAGTTGGGGCCAACTTAATCTCATAATAAAGTATCACCAGGACTTCATAGCTTAAATTTGGTCTTGCACCTCTACTGAGTCTCCACCAACCTTATGTGCAAATTCCTCTTACAGCTGTAGTAAAACAACATGTTTGCACAGTTCCTAACTGATTTTGTGGTAATTATAAAACACAGATTACTCAATGGGCCCACCATGTACGGGCTCTATGAGCTTTTGGTCTTATCCTTGAAATATGACATATCCAGTAACGAGCCACAAAACAACAGAAATGAGGCGCAAAAAGATATGTACAAGGACTGCAAAGACATAAGATGGATACACTCAGATGCAAAAATGACCAAATGACATCTGCATGGTCTGTGGTTCTCTCTTTCAGTTCTGTTGTTTGTGCACGTGAACCTGTTGTTTTATATTCTATCCATGTCTACCTGTATTTAGAAAACATGTGCCATATACCATAATAGAAAATAAAGGTTTTATATGTATAATTAAGGAGAATTTGCCTGATTTTGTATGTTCTTCCTCATTAGTTGAAGCATTTTGCATATATGCAAACAATCAAATGACCAAAAGGCTGGCAGGTGCAGGGATGTTACCTGAGAATGTAGAAATACGTTTTTTTCCCTAAGGGGGATGGCAGAGGAGACTTGTGTGCACAATGGGAATAAACTGTTTATTTGGTATTTGTAAAACTGATGTATGACTGGAATAAAGGTTGCGCATTTTATTTTCGTGCTTGTTTATGGATTAGTTTAAAGTTGGTGTGAACCGCTGAATAATGTGTGACTGTTTAGTTAAAGATTACTTGCTTAGACAGCGTTACTGGCCAATCCCCAGCTCCGCTCCCACCACTGCGCTCCACCGAGCTGCCAGCTGAGCACGGCGAGCCGGAGAACAGTGTTTACTAAGCTCTGAGTCAACTGTCACATGAAACTGCTCTGTCTGCAGCGTTACACTGCGCTGCGACAGCTCGGTGTTGTGAATATGTCAGGGTAAGTGAGTTTTGTAAGAGAGTGAGGCCAAAAAGACCAAAGACGACCAACAGGCGCAAAAAAGAGTGCCAACTGGCAGTTCCGCTAAGTTAGCGGTAGCGTTAGCGTGCTACAGTGCTAGCCCAGATTTGCTTAAGATTTTTGGATGACGCGGCGGCAAATTTCGTTAACTGTTTAGTGCTGGGTTACTGGCTAATGCTGCTGCTGCTTGGCAGTGAGTGTTTCTCACTGGCGGCTTGGTAATGGGAAACAAGTTTTAGTAGAGGTTTGTGTTTTCTTTACACTGTTAGCTGAGCGATAAAGTTTAGCTAGGTGCTGTTTCGTGGTCGGTTTGTAATTACACTGTAGTTAATTAGCGGTGTTAGCTCTGTGAGGCTAGCTGTTAACGTTTTCCACAACGAACGGTTGTTAACTTGTGTAGGAAGTGTTGCCCCAGGTAATTACAGTTATAGCAACTATTTGCAAGCAGTCGGTGTCACCTATCAGTAGTGAGTGGCACCTGGATATTGTGCTTAAGTACATCTCTTCCTCTTTGACAGCAGCTGAGAGAAGATAAGGAGCAGCCAGACTCATGTCCCAAGATTTGGGTGTGAACAACTAGAGACACAATGTCTCTCCTGCTGATATCATTATTTTTAATCTTTTTGCTGGCTATTGGTGTGCTGTGTGCCATTTTCAGGTGAGGAATGTGTGGAAGTTTCTACAGTACAGCGATCATTGGTATGGTTTAAACTGCAAGCACTGCTTAATAGATGTTTCCTTGCTCTCCTCATTTAAAGTAGCACATTTTCCTGCTGTTCTAGGTGGCTCATATGTACCCTGGCTGTGCGATTCTTCCAAACTACCCTCAATGCTCATCTGAAGATTAAATCAGTAGGATTTTTTTCTGTCCAAGGAGTCAGTATCCAGTTTCACCCCCAGCATACTTTGGTAGGACACGTTTTTGTTTACATGACATTTGTGTAGTCGGCACATGCTAAACAACCACTCCCATGTCAATGGTTCACTTCTGAGTTTGTGTACTTTACCATCTATCAAATGTATTTTTTTATCTTGCTGTAATTCTGTGAATGGCAGGAAATTGACAGGATATGGATTTCAAGTAAACTTCTAAACCAGGATTTACCGTAAGTAGCTTAATGTGTTGCCCAGATAGTCTGAGATAAAACAGTTAGCAGCAAATAATATCATAAGTCGTGTTTCAGGCGATACCTGGCATTCTGTGTTGGAGAAACCAGAGTCCGGTTTGACTTGCAAGCACCACTAAAACCTTTGGTGAAGCAGAGCCATGGAAAAAAGTCGGCGAAGATTTCTGTCAGCCCCAAAACGCTTCGATTCTTGTCACAAGTATGAAGGCTGGCGATAAGTTAACATTTCTTTTTATGCTTATTTGTACACAGTATCTCACTTCCTGTTTTGTATTTCCAGTTGCTGTCATTCCACATCAGCTCCATCAACGTGATGGTCCTAAACCTAGCACTGCCCGAATCTCTATGGCACATGACTATTGCAGGTATCACCTTGTTACTTGACCACCAGAGTAAAAGGTATTATTTATTTTGGTTCATAACTAATCTGACTGAATCAATAGTTTGTATTAGTTGTCCAAAATGAAATCCATGTTGAAAAATTTCTTTACAGGTTGGCATGGAACTTCTCGGTTGGACAACTAAGCAGTAAAGTGCTCAAAAGCAGTGAACTGGTGAGTGGAGTAACTGTCACTGAAATAGAAACAGGTGGTTGAATGTTTGTAAATGATGTGCTCTCCATTTTAGGACATATGTTTGGCTGAAGTGGCACTTAGCCTGTTGCTATCTGGAGATGTGAGTTTACCAGAGATGAAGCCAGGTTGTCTGTCCCTGAGTGTGAGGACTCTAATGGCAGAGCTGCACGAGGGGCTGTTCCTCAGTCAACTCCAGCTTCCAGCAGTTTCCCACAAAGAGAAAGATCATGGTGCATTTGGTGAGTAACGTTTGACCTCTGAAATGGAAGCAATGATTTTTAAGTATAGTGTTTATCCATCACATTCATTTGCATTCCTTCTTTTCTCCAAATTGTAATCTATAGTACTGTGCAAAAGTCTTGAGCCACCTCTCATTTCTTTGTATGTTGCTTCCAAGGAGTGAGACTGTTGTAATTTTTCAAAGTGGTCTTGAGCAATACTTCGCCAGGCGTTCTGAAAGTATTTTAATGTTTTTTTAATGGACATTGGCTGCTTGTTCCCTCATTTTCAGTCCAGGCCTTGTAAATGACCATTTTCAGAGGAATGTTTTTGCTGTTAAACCCCTTAACATTGATCATTCAAGCTTTTTTTTTTTTTTTTTTTTTAAAGGGATGAACCAGTGTTGTGTCTACACATTGCAGACAACTTAGCAAAGAACCAGTTTTAAATTGTATCTTTAGGCGCTTTATTTGTTCCCTTTTTTTATTGAGTCTACAAAAAATGCCAAACATGACACAGTTTGGCAAACATAAAATAGTATTTTTGCACTAACAAGGTGATTCCCAGACAGTTATTAGCCAAATATAATGAATATCTGTGCATGGTGTGCAGTGTGTCCTTAAAAAAACATCTGATGAAACTGCACAGGTGGAGGGCAAATTAAAGTGTGAAGCCTAAAAAAAATAATAAAAAAAAACTACCTACAACTGATGAACAATCTGGACAGACACAAAGGCACATCCCCCGTCTCTACAGACCTTAATAGTATTGTCGTATCATCTTGACAGAGAACAAAACACAAAACAGCTAGTGTCCAAAGAAGAGTGTTGAATGTTCTTCCAGAAGCCTGGAGAAGTATTTCTAAAGACTACTGAAAGAAATTACTAGAAAGCTTCCCTAAGTGTTCAAGCTGTTTTGAAGAATAATGGTGGCTATACCAAATATTGACCTTCAAGCTCATTACATTTGTACAGACTCTGTTTTTTCCTTATGAATTGTATTTCCACGCAAGTTTGAACATGTTTCAATAAATCACTCTACCTATTTCCCATTTTCCTACCAAAAAAATAAAGAAATTATGAATGACCCAAGACTTTTGCACAGTACAGTTTTATCCAACCACTGCAGTTAACTTTCAGTTTATTTCATTCTATTTTTCAAGTCTGATTTGTTGTACTGTTTTGCATTCATAGTTGTACCATCACAGATGGTAAAGTCTTAATAATCTTTTTTTTAATGATATATTTATTCAATTGGAGGGAAGAACCCTTATGAAAATCACATTTTAAAACTGTCTATCCTGCAATTAGTATTGTCAGGTGTTAGATGAATAAAGAACAGTGCCTTGGCTGTTGTACATCCACAGGACCTTCACTCTGTGCTGCCCTTCTTGTTGTTTTTTTCTGCCTTTGCATTTGCATTTGATCTTTTGCGTGTTCTAAAAGTGCCTGGACATTTTCCATCATCTGTGATATTTTTAGCTGTTCTGCTAACCAACCAGAAAATGAAAACAAGGTCATATCATAGCTCTTCACTGGCCTCTGTGAGTGTTTGAAATGTCCTTAATGATAAAGTTTTACCAACACAATCAAAGTAGGACTAAGTTATACATTCATTACAAAAACAGGAGAAAATGTTTGAAAAGCGTTTAAAGCAAGATGATTTTTTTCTTCCGTTTCTTTATAGATGCACAGGTCTGTTAGGCCATTGAATCAGATGTTAAAAATAGCTTGCAGTTAAAAACACGAACATAAACATTGCACATACAGTTGAGGCTGGTGGTTCTGTCCATGTAAATAACTACTAACATTCTCACGATCAAAAAAGAGGAAATGACACGTAACCTTAGTATGTATTTTTATAAGAAACATATTTATAGATTAGTAGAAAATAATGCATTAAAGTTGTGTTGTTAGTGATTTAACTTCTCAGTATAATCCCAGGTTGCTCTGCCTTCATATGCAAAATCAGTTGCATTATTAAGAATCCACCTCCACTCTAACAGTTATAATATTAAGTGTAGTCTTAAACAACATGCATGTTACAGATATTTGAAATCCCGTAGAATATGCACAATGTCAGAAAGTCAACACCTGCGTTTTATTAAAGGTTGAAGTGCTAATTTTGTCTTTCTAACTATGTCATAGATTTTTAAAATTCAAATGCCAGCTTGATAGGCTTGATATTTTTGATAATACTTTACATAACACTCTAATTTAATTACTTAAATACTATTTCCTTTTAGAGAGTGAAAATGATGAATTTATCCAGACTGAGACTGTGGAACGCTTTCATCAGCTGATTCCCCACAAGGTCAATGTGGAATTTGATAACACAAACATAACCCTGTCGATGCACAGCCAGAAACGGTGAGTCACCGTTTTACATCTAGCTGCGTATATACTGTGATCACAGTTTTGCATTAGTTTACCTTTTAAATGATCTGTTGTTTCAGATATTTTATGACCCTATTTTCTTACCTGTACAGACACCTGAACTGGACTCTAAAGTCTTTAAAGGTCTGCTATGGACGTGACAACGAGCAGCTTCCTCTTAAAAGCTTCACTCCTGAGCTGAGCTTTCCCCAGAGCAGCTTGGAGCTCCTTCTCGAGGGTAAGTGGACAGCTGGGCGCCAGACTTATTGCAGAGAGAGTTGGAATGAGGAAGAAGTCGTGAATAACACGCTCTTTTTTTTTTTTTTTTTTTTTTTTTTTCTGCTGGCAGATGGACTTCTGCTGTCTCAAAGTAGGCAAAGAATTCTTTGTGTGAACACAATCAAGACAACCCTGCAGGTGAGGGAAATGCTTTAAGGCCACATTGCATCGTTTTGTAAATCAGTTACTCAGACTTTCTCCCTCGTGTCTCTGTGAATTTAGGTTACATCAATTGACATCTCAGGGTCAGTCGTCGTCAACACTTGCATCATTCACTACCGTCACCAGGAGTTTTCCCATTGGCTCAATCTATTTCCATGGGAACAGCTATTCCACAGGAAGGAAGCACACAGAAAAAGGCAAGTTGTAAAAGTGAAACTCACATAGTTCGATTGCTGGATTTCTGAAATTAAAATCTTCTTAACACCTTTCACCATCTTCTCTTCATTATCCCTGTTTGTGCATCACTCATTCTCTATTGTTTTTGTCCATTACCTTACCTTGTGCGGTGTAGTCCGTTAGATTATTTGCCCACCCTCCTTTTCCTCAGGCGCCTTCCTCACCTGGATGCTCCCGTGATGATCACCACCTCTGTGTCCAACATCAATGTGTCTGTTCAGCTGGGAGACACCACACCTTTTGCTCTGGGCTTCCTCTCTGCCAATGGAGGTACTTGTTGTCATGTGAAGAGTGCATTATGTTCACAAAAGTGCCAGATGCAAAATAGTTATACAGGAATATTTATTTTAACATGCTCTTTTTTTTCTTTTTTTTTAAAGATTTACTCATCTACACACACACACACAAAAATCGGTTAAGGTGTGTAGAATGGAAATTGGACACCTATAGCATTTTCTCAACAGTTAACTTTTCCTTGGCATGAAACTGGAAATAATCAAACCTGGTTTTTGCCACTGTCCAGGATTATTTAGCGTCTGTTTAGTCGGCATAGTTAAGGTTTTACAGTTTTCCCATCTGCTGATTGCCAGACAGTGCTCAATGTTAATGATGCTCTATATAGCAGAGTCAGATGGTGAGCTCACCACCTTCATAAGATCAGGGTTGTTTTGAATTATTCCAGACACAAATTGACCCTCCCACTAGGCCAAAGTATCCAGGAGTGTTTTTTTTGTTTTTTTGTTTTTTTTAAAGGATTAGTACAGTTGCAACCATTAATTTAGTTTATTGTTACCATTAGCCACTTTTACATATCTAAGAACAGCCAGAAAAATAAATAGAAGTAAAGAAGTTTAGAAAAATAACCCGGAATTCTGTGTGACTTTACCTACTTGACTACCTTCAGTTATTCAGCTGAAATTCTTGTAATGTAATTCCTGTACTATAGTGGGTTAGATCATTCACCACTTCCCCTCTCTTTCACTAGCAGCAGTTCACATTGAACCTTCTACCAGGACAACAAGCTGTTAAGAATTACCCATACAGTATGCAGTATTGCAGGTGGATTCTGCTATGTTAAACCCCAGCACTCCTTACCTGAAAAGCTTTACTTTAATTACACTTTGTTTTTACTTTACTTTATTATGTACAAGTCTCCTCTATTCTTGAAACACATTTTCCTTCATAACCTTGTTCTATGGGTAACTGTTAGGCCAACCTCTTTCAAACATGCGTAGATTAGATAAGGTTTTTCCACAGGGCCCTTTTAAATGTTACTCATTAACTTTTTCTACTTCAAGCAGTGACGCTAGAAAGAGGTCTCCTTTTATTCAGAGTCACTTGAATTGAAAAGTACTAAAGACATGGTCTGAAAAGTGAAGCTAGTGCTTAAATGTGGCTAAATGAGTTCTTTTTAATTGCTACCAGGGGACCACTTAGAAATACTTGCTTTCTGACATCAGTAAACCTTTTCCTGATCTCTTTATGGGCACATAGTTTCAGGTCATATCGAATAAAACATGAACATCATTTTGTAAATGGTGGTATTTATTAGAGTCGAAAGATTATCGTAGACATTCTCATTGGCTAATAATTTGTAATTCCCAGTTCTTAGCCAGTGTTCTAGGTTACAAGGTTGAACCTACATCTCCCTCTGTGTTTACAAAAAAGAAAGTAAAACTGTGACAGTGTTTATCTTTTATACGGTCTGTGCTTAACTTACAGTGTTTTTTTTTTTTTATCTGCACACCCTTTGTTTCTTCAGAACTGCGTCATATCCTTGACATTAAAGTTGAGAGTGAGAATCAAGAGTCCCAAAATGTGCACGAACGTGCCTCGCTGTCCTTGGACAATTTCTGGTGGAGAGTGGGTCAGGGGTCTCATATCCAGCAGGCACCCCACCCTCCTGGTAAACATGTATGGGGAGAAGCCCTAATCCTAGACTCACTCAGCCTGCAGGTAGGACTGCAGACAAACCTTTATAAACATTTGTATCTTTCTATACTGATTATTTATTAACCTTTATTTAACCAGGAAGATCCCATTGAGATTAAAAACCTCTTTTTCAAGGGAGACCTGGCCAAGATACTGATGCTTTAGCTATGAATAATAAAGTGGAAAAAATAATATAAAGCTTAAATTCTTATCAGCAACCTTCTTTGAAGTGACTTGTGACTGATATTGTTTGTTTTAAACTTGGGAAATCTTCCAATTTGTCCAACTCTAGATTATATGAGCAATGCAAAATCAGAACATGTGGTTTGAAGTTAAACTGATTTTAAGGATTTCTTCATTAATCTCTTCTCCCTCCAGGGGAGTTTGAACCGACCCCACATGAAGTCGAGCAGCCAGCCTCTGAGTCTGAACGTTGAGTCCAGCCTGAAAGGGCTTCAAGTGGAGCTTTCAGAGACCTGTGCACTGTGTCTGTCTCGCTTGCTGTCTCTCATGTGTTTTCCTCGTCATCCAGAGTCACAGCTGCCAGATGTGACTCCATTGTCTCCTTGTAATGACGACACCATAAAACCTATCCCCTCCTCACAACTACACCTGCTTTTTAAAGTGGACTGCTGTCTAGAGGACGTTAATGTCTTCACGCTTTCTAATGTTGCAGGTAAGGAATGAGCATTTTTATTATAATACAGAGCTGTTTGACTGAAAAGACTGTTTTACAGTTTTAATTCCAAATGTAACTTCTGTGGCAATAAAACAAATCATCACATACAACTGATAAACTTTTTCAGCGTAATTGCGTAGTAGTTTAAATCATATTAGGACATGTATGCTAAACAGGAAATTGTTTATGTGTAAAGAAAAAGGTGTATTGCTTTTCACAGTTAAAACCACATCCACTGCAAATATGGACTGAAACTGCTATTTAAACCCTACTATGTCTATGCTATGCTATGCTATCTAAGCTATGAACGGCACTTATTGACATCATAAATTTCTGCTGGCATCCACTTTTGTCACATAGTTTTTCAGTCTAAAGCATATAGAGCTAAAGGTTTCTTTACTCTGTTGGTAGGCTATCTCACAACACTGCAACATTTAGGAATTTTATTGTTTTTTCCTAGTTTTACTAGTTTTTGATTGATGTAACCTTTGGCTTTAGTAAATTGTGAGGAAATTTGTAACTTTTTTTCAAAATCAAAATTAATCTGAATGAATTCTGTCAGTTACATCTCTTGCTTTATAAAAAAAAAGAGAGAGAGAGAAAGAGAGAGAATTTTTTTCTACTGAAGATAATATGTGGCTGCTACTATAGCTCACTTGGTTGGGCAGACAATCCATGTGCTGTTGCAGAGGTCTAGGTACAAATCCACCTTGTGCCGTTTGCGCTGTAGCTTTCCCTCTACTCTCTCTCCCAGGATACTTCCAAAAGAGACCTCCACTTTCTTCTCTTCACTGTTTTCTTTTTTGATTTGCTTCTATTTTTGCCTGTATTATTTCTTCTTTCTTCTTTCCTGTGTAGGAGCTGTATCTCTGCGGATGGACACTGTCAGAGTCCTGACCTCTGCTGAGAGCTCCAGGGTGTCTCTGCAGGGGGTCAGCTTGTCTGTGATCAAGACAGTCACAGAGAACATGGAAGTATGTTGTCCCGCCTCTCAAACCATCAACCCTATAGTAAAACTCACCACATTAACGCTGTGGTACCACATCACCACCCACACCATACAGGTAACCACATTTGTTGAATTGAATTTATCTGGACTAAATAAATTTCCATCTCAGCATGCTAGCGGTATTTATTTCAGAGTGTATTAATATGTTGATTTCTTTAATTAGGTTCAATGTGAAGAGGATCTTACTGTCGAATGGACGCCACCAGACCACATGGTCCTATATCAGCACATGACTGAAGGTCAGGCGTGTTGGTTAATGCTGTGTGGAGAGAAAGGAGAGGAAAAGCCAGTTAAACCAGTGAACACTGAAGCTGCCTCAGGTCAGAACAGAGGCCTGTGTTTGCGTGTTGAACTGGGCTGTACTCGTTTAACTGCTCATGTTACTGATCAGAACTACATTCTGCTGCACATGGATGCACTCTCTCTCTCAAAGCAAGGCAGTTCTATGCATATGTGCTCTCCCTCAGTGATCTTCAACTTTGATGGCAACAATATAGTCTCTTTTAATGGCCTAGATGTGGAGACACATGCAGATCTGACTGAAATGCAGCTGCACAGAGACACTTTCCCCTTCCTCACCACTCCTCATAACCGTGTCTGGGTATTGACATGTCCTTCCTTATCTATGGAGTTCCCCTACCAGTACAATTTCTCAAACACATTTGACAAAGCTATTAGTGTGCAGAAGTGGCTAAAAAGTCTCCATCAGTCCCCAACCCAGGCCTCCGCAACCCAACGTCTGCCGCCTGACCTCATCTTCAAAATTAGCCAGTTCTCATTTGTCTTCCTGGACGATGTCTTCGAAATCAAGCTGCGAGACAACTATGAACTGATGAAGGATGAAAGTAAAGAGAGTGCAAAACGTCTGCAGCTTCTGGATAAGAAGGTGGCAGATCTCCGCAAGCAACATGGAGAACTTCTCCCGGCTAGAAAGATAGAAGAGCTGTATAGTTCACTGGAGAAAAAGCATATAGAGATCTACATCCAGCGTTCACGCCGCCTCTATGCAAACACACCCATGAGGAAGTCGCTGCTGACCTGGACTGTTTCAGACTTACAACTTGTCGTCATTGCTGATCAGTCCCTTCATGGCCCCGACAGGGTGAGAGAACAGTTGAGGGACATTGATGGGATCAGTCCCTTCCCCAGAGATGGGCTCCCTCTGGTCGTCCAATGGTGCCGTGCAGTCAAGTTTAAACTAGCTGCATTTTTGGGTAAGAGCACCTTTATATGCCCATTTAAGGCAAAAAACAAAGGATTTTTTCAAAGTTTTTTTTATTGTTACTAGTATTTACTAGAGTATTAAAGTAGTAAAGTATTTACTACTTTTGCTTTGTACCAGTGAGAATTCGGGACTACCCTCGCTACCTGTTTGAGATCCGTGACTGGGAGCTGTCGGGGCGTCTGATTGGCACAGAGCAAGATGGACAGCTGAGAGGTCGGCGCAAACAGACTGTCCCCCTTGGACCACCGTGGGGAGATGTAACAGTCCACAGGAATATGCCACCACTCAAGTTCTACTATGACTTCAAATGTGAGTAATGAGTATAATGTTGGTCAGTGTCCCAAAATCCTGTCTAGATATGCAGAAGAATCTGCTATAATCCTATGACTATGACCAATAAGTGATTTAAAAGTTCAACTGTTTAGACTAAAACTAATGAAGCAGAAGACTGAATTTTCAGGAGTAAATGAGGAGAGAAATGTGTCCTTGTCCTTGAACATACAAAACTAGAACTCTTCTAAAAAAGAAAAGTGTACACTTTTCTTTTTAAAGTATTCAACTACTCAGTGATTATGACTGAATTCGAATTGAATTGAATGTTTCACACAGGAATTGTTACATGTTTTTTTTCCCCAGCCAACATCTCTCTGTACACTATTGTTTGGGGGCCATGTTGGGACCCTGCCTGGACTTTGATTGGCCAGTCAGTTGACCTTCTGACCAAACCCACAGCTGATCCCTCGCCTCTTCTGGCCTGGTGGGACAAAAGTCGTCTCCTTCTGCACGGGCGCTGGGTCATGGACATTGATCAGGCCAATCTTCATCAGCTGGCTACAGAGGTAAAACATTGTTTTTTCTTAGTATTTATGTTTACCCGTGACAGGTTATTATCAATATCAGTTTATTTTTTTTGTTTTTGGCAGCTTTCTCCATTTTGTTTAAAGTAATTCTTATGTTTTGACACTGTTAGCAATGCCATGATAACCGGTTGTTTACAAACTGTGGGGCAGGAGCCACTGAAGCTGTGGCACAGGTAGCCTGGCAAAAATATAAAGTATATTTTATAAATACTTTACTTTAGATTTAAGATGAACAACATATTTTTTTAGGGAAAACAAAACAAGAGTTTTCTGATGATATTGCACTGCCATTTGGTTAAGTTTATTCATGTTGGGTTCTTTATATTTTTAATAAAAACTGAGGGGTGTTTTTGGCTGTTGAGGTAGAACATGCTAGAGAATGTCTGAGAACCACTGTGTTAAGCAAAATTAGTAACAGGTTAATTTGTTATGATTCTTACAGGATCCCTATAATACCACGGAAAATTTGCACTGGGAGTGGAATAAGCTGAACTTTGACTGGAACCCCGGCCAGTTTGCTTTTAAAGGAGACTTGGATGTAAATGTCAGGACCGCATCAAAGTAAGTGGAAGCAATAAAAGCAGTGTTTGCAAAGAAACATTCAGTATTAATAAGTATCTTTTTCCAGGTATGATGATATCTGTTTTCTACACCTACCCAACCTGTGTATGACCCTTGATCTCCAATGGCTTTGCCATGGCAATCCCCATGACCACCATGCTGTAATGCTCTGCTGTGCGGAGAACATTGCAGACGTGACCTCAGGACAGCCTCACGACTCTTACAGAGCGTTTCGCTCTGAGAATCTCAACCTCTCCATCACCATGGACCTTAACCAGCATTGTGGCACAGGTTTGTCAAACTGTATTCAATCATCGTTCTATGTAAACTAAATTTACAAACACTCACAAACCAGTGTTTTATGTCTATTTTACTTTTGTGAGTTAAAGGTTTTGTTCTTTTTTTTCTTTGTAGACACTTATCAGCCCAGAATCCTCCTGTACAGCAGCACACTGCGCTGGATGCAAAATTTCTGGGCCACCTGGACAAGCGTATCTCGGCCAATCTGCAGAGGCAAGCTCTTCCATAGCCTCAAGCCAATTCGCAAGAAGCTTGGTCAGCACTACAAGCAGATGTCCTACACAGCTGCCTTTCCACAACTACAAGTAGGTTTTGTTTTGTTTTTTCAGTGTGTGCAACAGCAGCAGTCTCAGGGTCAAAGTTTGCATTTTTCCCATCAAATATGCCTCAGTTTGTAACTGTTCATTATATTAGTGTTTTTCTTGATTATTGCACATTTTATATATTGTGTACCCTTTAGGTGCATTATTGGGCCTCCTTTGCCCAGCAGAGAGGTATCCAACTGGAGTGCAACAAAGGCCACGTCTTCACTCGGGGCACACAAAGACTTATTCCACAGGGTAAAAGCAATTTACTTACAGATGTGCTGGATGCACAACATCACATAAAGTACTCTTCATTAGTTTACATGTGTGCGCTTTTGTGTGTTTGTGTGGTGTCTCAGCTGGCACTGTGATGAGGAGGCTGATCTCTGAGTGGAATGTGACTCAGATGGTTAGTGAGCTCTCACAGGTGACAGTCCACCTGATGGCCTCCACCTGGGATGAGACTGCTGACCACCAGATCAACACTCAAGTGAAGAAGACTCACCTGCTCAGCCTGTCATCCCTTAGCTACCAACGACAGAGCAATCGCATGGAGGAGGTAGCAGCCAGAGCCTAAGGGCTGGAGTTTAAATGTATTTTTCACTGAGACTGCATGAATAATTAATGTCCTTATCTGTATCTTCTTTGTCAGGAGGTGAACACAAAGGATGAAACAAATGCCTCTTATACTCACAAATTGCGTCTGGTGGATCTACGTGCTTCCTGGACAACTACAAACAGAAACATAGCCTTTGGGCTATATGATGGCTACAAAAAGGCATCTGTACTGAAAAGAAATCTCTCCACTGAAGCTTTGAAAGGTCTGAGAATCGACACACAACTGCAGACAAAGAAGCTCAAACGCTCTCCTACCACCTACTCCCCCACCACAGCTCCTACCATACCAGTTGTTGCTTCTGTCAACCGATCAGAAAAAAGTCAAAATGAAGGTAAGGAAGTCACCTGACTAACAAAAAGGCCACGGTTTTAGGCTTTAACATCTATTAACTGATTGCTTTTCCACTTATCTTTCAGGCACATCGATGCTTCAGAAGTTGATTGAGGAGACAGACAAGTTTGTGGTGTTTTCAGAAGAGGATTCAGGTGTCAGCGACCAGCTGTGTGGCATTGCAGCCTGTCAGACTGATGATGTATATAACCGCAACTGGTTTATTGAGTTGGTCAACTGTCAGGTAACTGCAGTAATAACAGCAGTTATATTTCAATAATTTGCCACTTTTCCTCACCCATCATATGACGTTCATGTAGATTGTCACTATTTTTACTTGAAAACTAATCTGTCAAATTTGGATTAATTGATGCAGATTGATTGTCAGGTGTTTCTTTCAATCATCCTTTGCGTTACTTAGATGATGTTGCGTGGCACAGAGACTGCCGGCTGTGTACTGGTGTCTGCAGCAAAGGCTCAACTGCTGCAGTGTGAGCATCACCCTGCCTGGTATAACGACACCTTGAAGCAGAAGACCACCTGGACCTGTCTGCTGGATGGTATGCAGTATTTTGCCACCATGGAGCCCAACCCATCTGAACAAGAGGACCGACAGTTGTGGCTGGAGGTAGGCTAAGCTCTCATGGGGTCAACTAACCCAGTCGTAGAATTAGGGCTGCAAAGATTCATCGAGTAATTTGAAAAATTTGATTATAAAAGATTCTCGACACAAATTCTCTGCTTCAATATTTTGTTTAATGCACAGCTCTGTAGCGCACCGATGTGATAAACGATATAAACACGAGCAAGGCCTGCAACAGAAATCTCTTTAGAAAACTCTGATGTGAAGAAAAGCAAACTTTGCTCCAACCGCTGCTGTTTGTTTAATACAGTGAAAAATCTGTAGAAAGCCTCCAGAAGCCCTTAAAGCCAGTGACCTAAGGGTCGTTAGGTTGGGCAATTAATTATTATTAATATTAATTAATGTCTACACAATCTCAAAGTCTGTTTTCAGCAGCACAAAAACTTGCCTCCTATTAATGCCAGAAAGCTTTCCAAGAGAACAGAGTAAAGGTTTTAGATTGCATATATCTTATTTTATTTGACTTTGTACTTGAGATTATTATATATTTTTTGCAATTAAGAAAATGTTTTCTTTAAAGAATTAAATTTGTATTTGGCACGTACAAAAAGTTTAAGGGTTTAGCTGTTGTTTACAGATGTTGTCTGCAGTTAAACTTTAAAACATTGGTTTTCATTTAGAAATTGCAATGACAGGTCATTCTGAGTGCCATGAAGTTGTACTGTTATGACACTGTATTTAAAAAGATGACACAAGTAACTGATTAGCTGCTTTATTTTAAGTCATTTCAGTTGTTTTTGCTGCAACATAGTGAGAAATTGACAAAGGGCAGTCTTTGCTGACTGAATAAAGAAATTTGAAAGGCTGTAATTGACATATTTGATGTTTTATAGACTAAACATTTTGTTAGAGAAAAGAATTACCACAGTATTAAACAAGATGTACAATAACTGTCTGTTGTTGTTTTTTAACTAAACAGCTTTGTCATCATAGCTTTGAGTTTTTTATTTATTTATTTATTTTAGGTGAAAAACATTGAGGAGCACCGGCAGCGTAACCTGGACTCGGTGCTGGAGCTGATGGAGAGTGGCCAGGCTGTGGGAGGAATGGTTAGCACTACAACAGGTGTGGCCTTTACTGCAGGACACTGAACACACAGTAACTACAGCTGTAAAACTCAATAAATAAAAAACATGACTGAGTGCATGGATGTTTACATTTATACACTGAGAAAAACCCTTTTACTGTCAAGTCTTCTGGCATATTTATATTTTTGTTCAGAGCTAAAATGGGTATTGTAGTTATTGATTGATTCAAATATTGTTTGATCTTTGATTGCAGATTGGAACCAGCCCGCACAGGTGAACGAGTCTCAGCAGGTTCAGCGTATCATCTCGCGCTGTAGTTGCCGGATGCACTACATCAGTTACAGTCATGACATCAACCCAGAGCTGGCCACTCAGATTAAGCCTCCAGAGCTGAGGAACAACCATGAGAAGGAAGACCTGCTGAAGAAACAGGCTGGTATGTTTGACCACCAACAGACCACATATCTTTAAGCATGAGTGCTAATTTTCTAATAAGAGAGTTATTTTTCATTTTTCATTTTTTTCAGGTGCTGTGGACACCTTCACTCTCATTCATCATGATCTTGAGATATCCACTAACCCAGTTCAGTATGCTATGATTCTGGACATTGTCAACAACCTGCTCTTACACGTGGAGCCCAGACGCAAGGTGGGCTAGAGACGCAACAGCTAGCTCATAATTCCCATGCCCTAATAAATGTTTCAGCTTTTGCTGACTGTGTTTCTTCTGTGTTCTGTGTGGTGATTCTGTAGGAGCACAGTGAGAAAAAGCAGCGAGTGCGTTTCCAGCTGGAGATTTCCAGTAACCCCGAGGAGCAGCGCAGCAGCATCTTGCATCTTCAGGAGGCCGTTAGGCAACACCTTGCTCAAATTAGACGCCTTGAGAAACAGATTTATTCAAACATCAGGGTAAGCGTGTAATTTAAAGTTAAGTGTAAAAGCCCAGAAGTTACTCACAGCTGACTGTGTTTTTAATTGTCTTTAAGTCCATAAAATTAGTCCTTTGTGACCATCAGTGTAGTTGTTTTACATATCCCTAAAAACTGCATGCTTTATACATTGAAGTGTGAACAGTTTTTTTTGCATAGAATATTACGTTAGTAGCAGTTGTGTCTTCAAGTTTGAAAATAAAGACTATCTGGGTCTGTGGAACTCCTAATCATCTCTGCTTAACCCATTAAAAGCAAAGCACACTGCAATATCTGAGTAAATCGAACACTGGATTTTTATAGCAGCTTGCACCATGTTGGACATGTGACACTGTATTAGTGGAGTGCAGTGCCTGGGTCTTTTAAGTCAATGAAACACTTTGTTTCTTCTTCATCTTGCAGGCGCAATCTGAGGAACTGGGTTGCGATGAACTGAACGAAATTAATGCACGATTGCAGCACCAGCTGAACCAGGAGAAGAATGACATGCAGATGAAGAGTGAAGAGCTCAACATCCTCATCAGGTCTTATGTCAGCACTGATTTGCATCCAGGATAGAGCAGAGAAATGGCGAAAATTTAAAAAAACAAAAATGTATCTGTTTTCCAGATGTTTTAAGGATTTCCAGCTGCAGCGGGCAAATAAGCTGGAGTTACGTAAACCTCCCGAGGATGTGAGTGTAGTGAGGAGAACAGAGATCTACTTTGCACAGGCCCGCTGGTGTTTGACAGAAGAGGACGGACAGCTTGGTATCGCTGAGCTGGAGCTGCAGAGATTTATGTACAGCAAGGTGAGCAGATGCTGATAATCCATCCAGAGCTTGGAGACAATCCATCTGCCTCTCACCACAGCCCACAAATTCACTGTCTTTAGTTCCTTAGTGCATTTTAAAAACTGGATAAGAGTTTAACAGATGTTATTTGGTATTCTCCTGCTGATAAGATCACTGAGTGATAACCACTTTGAAAAATGTCTCCTTGCAGCTGAACAAGTCTGATGATACAGCAGAGCATCTTTTGGAGCTTGGGTGGTTCACAATGAACAACCTGCTACCGAACGCAGCGTACAAGGTAAATAACTTCATCGGAATATTCAGATTAGGCTGAATAGCTTATTTTCACTTGCTTTACATTTATTTTCTTTGCTTTTTGGTTACTGAAGCTTTGAGACTAGCCAGTCCTCTCTTCTACAAACCACTTTGCATTGTGTCACTTTACAACCAAGCACAATGTGACATACATGGCAGACATCAATTTGATAACTAACTTATTTGTGCCTGGTTTCCTCTGTGCAGCGTTTGAGGGTATGTATACAGCTGGAACAGTGGCGAGAAGTTTCATATTGTGCATGTGCACCTGAGTCATAGACGCATGTTTGAGCCATTACAAGTTCACTCAACCTTACAGTGTCTGCCTTCTTTCCTGTGTTCATTTCATCAATGAAACATGGTGTTTGTGTCTTTTTCAAACTCAATCTCAGTAGAGCTTTTTCAAATCAAATCACTTTTGTGTGTGTGTGCATGCGTGCGCGTGCATGCATGCGTTTGAATCTAATTCTCTCATCTCTTTTAGGTCGTACTTCGTCCACAGAGTAACTGCCAGTCTGGACGCCAGTTTGCTTTGCGGATCTTCAGCAAAGTGCGCCCCCCTGTGGGAGGAATCTCTGTGAAGGAACACTTTGAGGTGAGAATGAAGACTCTAAAACACTTTTATGGTGCTTGATTTAATGTTTTTTCTAACACTATTTTGTTTTCATCATCAGGTGAATGTGGTGCCTCTCACCATCCAGCTGATGTACCAGTTCTTCAAACGAATGATGGGGTTTTTCTTCCCGGGGAGAAATGTTGAAGAGGAGGAGGTCACAGATGAAGAAGACAAATTTAGGCTGGTTACTACTGGTATGCTTTTATCAACAGCTGTAATATAACCGTAGCACTTCATCTCCAGACTCTCTGTGTGATCATCAGCCTGAAATTTATACTGCCTAAATGATCAATAGTTTCCATTTTCTCTACCAGACTTGCAGTGTCAAGTTGCTTTTCTGTTATGTCATCCCTCTGAGCTCTATGTAGAGCCTCAGCCACTTTGAATATGACCTTGATGTGAGACTCGGTGGGAGTATAAAGTGTAGAGTCACCCAGAGGCCAGAGAGCTTATTCTAATATTGTCCGTGATACAGGTATCCCTGTCAAACCTCGGCCATTGTCAGAGGACACCATGGGTGCTATGGGTCCCAGCAAAGGTGTCACCCAGGGACTGAACCGCACTGCTGGGGTTAGAAGGTCATTCAGGAAGGCTCCAGAGGTAGAGATGCTGTTTTATGTGTGCTAAAATGTATAGAACTTTATTTTAAGGCAGAGTAAGTAGACTTTATATTTTGTCACTCAGCATCCTGTCGATGACATTGATAAGATGAAAGAGCGAGCTGCAATGAACAACTCATTCATCTACATCAAGATTCCACAAGTGCCTCTCTGTGTCAGCTATAAGGTGGGTTTCTGTGCATAACAGCTGCTACATACCTCTACAGTAAGATTCAGTACCCATTTATTCATTGGTTTAAATGCAAAGATCAACAAAAATCATTCATTCAAAATATGTTTGACTAAGCATTGTTTAACTGCCAAATATTAGATATTAGAACATAACTAACTTTGTCACCAGGTGAAAATCTTTCTGTTTTTCAGAAAGGATCGCAATTCAAAACAACCAATTTTTAACCTCTGACCCAAGCTTGTGTTTGAGATGCATTTTGAGATCGTTGGATCATACATATAAAAACATTCATCTTTAAACGGATAGTAATTTTTAAAAAAATGCATCTCCTGGTGTGAGGAGAAGAGGGTTATTTCACAGCTTAATACAATAAAGCATTAACAAAGCATAAAGCACTGCTTCATTCTGTTCAATATCAATAAAATGGAGAAAAGCCTAAATGTGATGTCCTCATATGAGCACAGAGGGTCTCACCTTGCACTGGGCCTTAGGTTGGCCCTCAGTTCTGTCTGAAACCATCTTAAAGCCAATCCTCCTTTTAAGCCAACTTTACTCTGATAGGCTGCTTACAAACACAAGGTTTGAACAGCAGATGGGTGGTGGCTCATAGCCAGATCTGTGTGACATCATTTAAGAGCTACAATATATTTAAAAGCTTTTGGCTCACAGGTAGACTGTGAGTCCCACGTTTGGATTGGTTCCATTTTAAACAGTTAACAGGTGAATCTTCAAAGAAATCTGTGGCTCAAAAAAGATTGTACTGAGCTATGAATGCATCCGACAAACACCCAGAGGTTGTTAGTAAGCATACCATGTTTTCTTTACATAGTTTGCAAACAAACAAACAAAAAAAATAGAGAATTTCTACGTTACACACCAAATCTTTAACCAGCATAGTTTTTTTTAAACATAGCTATAAGAAAATTGAAGCTCAGCTTTAGTACCATTCATTTCCTGCATTGCCCAACCTTGTCATATTACATACAGTGATTGTTTGTGCAAACACTGACATTATTATTTTAAATGCTGACAATGAATATCCATTAAGAGAACAGATCCCCTTTAATCTTGTGTTTGCCTGTGAAATGTTCGTCTCTCTCAGGGTGAAAAGAACAGTGTCGACTGGAAGGACTTGAATCTGGTTCTCCCTTGCTTGGAGTACCATAACAATACATGGACATGGCTCGACTTTGCCATGGCTGTTAAAAGAGACAGCCGAAAAGCACTTGTAGCGCAGGTACATTAACGTTCTTATCTCTTCATTAAAGGACAGGCAGATCTTTGATATTTTTAAACTTGTCTTTTTTGCTCCTTGCTGCTCAGATGATAAAAGAGAAACTGCGTCTGAAGCCAGCTTCGGGCTCAGACTTGAGGGGGAAGGCATCTGAAGGGAAGGCGGACAACAGCCTACAGCAGCAGGAAGAAGATGAGAAAGCACGACTCCTCATCGGTCTCAGCACTGCAGACAAGAGCTCCGGCAAGAAGAGTATATTCAGACGACATAAGTGACGCCTGGAATTGAGTGGATAGTCGTCTACAGCAGCTGCAAGGAAAAAGTACAGAGCATCACTCTGGCTTTGTGAATCAGGATGAAAAAGGGGGCACGATGGAATATTTCAAGTGGATTTAGGAAATATCTTACTGTATCACATGAGCCTGCTGATCTATCTTTTTTTCTTTTTCTTTTTTTTTTCAGTTAACTCCTGTTGTGTCTTAGGTTTGAATCTCAAGCAGCTCCGGGATAACTGGAGTGCCATTTTGACCAAATATAAATTATTCTGTTTATTTGTGTGCCATTTAAAAACTTCACTCTGGTGTCATTAACTGCAACCTTTGGAAAGAACGACCGCTTTGGTTGCACTGAATGTAGCGAGGAAGGTTTACAGTATGTAGCTGGCACTTCACTGTTACTGTTTCCTCTGCTTCTGAAAATCCCAGACCGACATGCTACTTCCTGCGGGCTCAGGAACACGGTGCACTCTGCTTGAAGAAATGACACTTAACTGAAGCACCTGTCACTTGTTTAAAACAAAAAAACAAATCTGATCATAGAATATGTTTTATCAATTAAAGCTTAAAGAAACTGATTGTGGCTGTATGACTGTCGCTGACAGGAAGGCCTTTATCCCCATATAAAATGCTATTTTATATTTTCCATGTTGAATGGTGGCCTGCTTCCTCTCAGCTCACTGTTTTTCTGTACCTCACCTCAGTGCAATATGACAGGAACAGAGCAACAAAAACATGGTGATGTGTGGTAAAATGTGGCACTTGGTGTGTGTGATAGTATTGTGGCAAAAAATGCGTGCTGCACCTAACTGCTGAGTGTGTTTTGTAATTTGAACACTAAAGCACTTTTATGCAAAGTATTTTGATATTTTTGTAACCGCGGTTGTTTTCCGTTGAAATGTTGCTAAATCCTGATGTTTGTCACATTTCTGATCAGCCCTGAGTATTTCAATTAAAAGGATCGTATCATGGCCCATTTGTGTCAGCTTATCTCTCAATAAGTGTTATTAGTGTGTGTGCTCGTGTGTGTGTTTGGTCTGTTGATCGATCACTGATCTGACAGCTGTAACTGGAGCGGAATAGCGCTCTTCCCGCGAACACGTGGGTGTCATGGCCGAGACGCAACTGTGCGACGCTGACAGTGAGAACAGACGCGAGGCGAGACGCTGGATTTGTGGTGGTCTTACATATTTTATTTATTTAGTTTTTGATTGAATTACTTGGGTCTGTCGGTTTCTGAGGATGCGATGGGCGGTGAGGTCAGTAAAAACCGAAAGGTGAGTCAGTATGATGAGGCGCAGATCGGAGTTGTTTACCTTTTAACACGCTGTAGATATGGAGTCGTCACGTGTAGCGACCCCTAGATGGGGTTATTGTAAGAGAAGATGAAGGCAGTGGTATTTGAAAGTCTCTTCTGCACCGATCAGCTCACAAGTGGACACAGACCTTCAGTCTGTGGCTCAAATCAGCTTCAGATCGTCTCTTTATTTATTAATTTATTTATTTGTGGGGGGTCATGTGTGATCTATGAGCTACAAAATGTTTCTACCCCATTTACCTCCAACACTAGTTAGTGATGCCAACTAAAAACCTAACCAAGCGCTGCATTTCTTAGTTATTTTTGAGGCTTTAAAGTTTAGCTTTTATTTAAATCAATATTTCATAAAGTCAAAACCATAACTGCAGTGTATTTCACATTATTCCTCCTGTGTAAAAGCTTTCAGCCCACTAACGCACTGTATTTTACGTCATTCAAATCTCAACAAAACCTAAGTCAGCATGATTACAAAGCCTCAGTCTGCACATTGTGGACAGGTCGTGCAGAGTTCGTGATGCCAGCTCATCATTCATTTCCAAAAACAACAACAACACCCCCACAAACGCACAGCGCCGCCTCCTTGTTTTACTGTCCTGGTGATGTTCTTCCTGTCATGCATCCTTCTTATTCCAGTGTTCAGTCACAAACTCTCCAAGGCTACACAGATGTTTCTTTCCTGCAGATTTTATTTATATTTATTTATTTAGTCTTTTGTTATAGTCTCTACGGATACGTTTGTTGGTTTCCTGCCTTGCCAAATTTTGGTTCTACCGGCTGTTAATAATTGTGATGTGGCTGTATTACAAAACATATTGCTGTTGTTCAGAGAGTGGAAGAAACACTTTCATTACTATTAAATATTACTGATTTTAGTTGCAACTGAATAGAAATATATGCAGTATTTCCATTCACCAGCAGATCATCTTGACCGTTGAGTTGCTGGCGCGTGATTGGTTGATTAGATTGCATTAACGACCAGTTGGGCCTAATAAAGTGTCCAAGGAGTGTTTCCCAAATAGTTATCAGATTTAATTACAGAGTTATACTCTGCAGTTACACGTTTCAAACAAACGCAGTATGCAAAATAGATTCGCGTGTACAGGGGTATCAGCATAAAGTGAGGATAAATAAAATCTGAATAGTAAATATATATTATAATTTTTTCTTTTAAAATCTAGAGCGAGGGGCCGGCTGCTCAGCGTCGATTCAGCCACGGGTTCCTCTCGAACGTGGGGGTCTCCATCGTTCATAGACTCGGACACTCAGCTGTATTTTCTCGCCCTGTGGGAGCAGACAGCAGGCAGCCCATCAGACTCCTGTTGCCTCCAGAGGACGGCGCTGAGGCGTCCGGCGCAGACCCGACTCCTCCGGCTTTTATCTCTGTCTTTCTGCCCGAGTTCCCACACCGTAGATGTCCTGATCATTTGCAGGTACTGCGGACCACAACACAACCCAGTTAAAGACGCAAAGAGAAGAAGTTCTTTAGGAGAAACAGAAAGATAACAGGGCCTAATTCTGTGCTTACAGATCCTGGGCTTCATCGCTAAAGGCTCATTTGGACCCATCCTAAAAGTCAAAGATATTTCCAAAGAGAAGATCTATGCAGTTAAGGTCAATCCAGTATTAACTAAAGATGTTAAAAATGTGATACTTTTGGACATCTTTAGTGTAATTTTCTTCCTGTGTTGTCATACAGGTTCTGCCAAAGTCTGAGTTATTGAAGCACGGAGTCCTGGAGCAGTCAAAAGAGGAAGTCATCATTCAGGTACAACATTGATAGAAACAAAATTCAAATAGTTGAAATTAAATAATCAAATAAATGTTTATGTCACCTGTTCAGCTTTTTTAACCATGACACAAGTAAATAGGGATTGTAGCAGAGATTGTTTTTTACAGACATGGGCAAAATTTAAGCTCCTGTAGGAACCCCTATGCTGAGGCTAATGATAAACGAGAAATTATTATGCCAATAAACAAATATTACATCTGCATACAGCTGAATTATAGAGTGCTATAAACTGTCTATGTGCTGGCCATAAATACTTACTAATAGGTCAAAATGCAATATTCTTAGTAGAGCTTCTCAAAGCATAAACTGGAGAGGATATCATTGCTGAAAGGAATGTATTCATGTCAAGCAAACATTTCTAAATTTAATGCAAATAGTAGTTATATGGTTATTATAGGAAAGCACAAACTATGTACAATTATAAATGTGATGATAAAAGTGGACCAATTATGCTCCTTTCCAGCTTCATATTGCCGTCTTTGGATGCTACTATCCAGAAAGGGAGTGCAAACAGGCAAACCCATGTGTAGATACAGCTGAGGGGAAATGGAATAAATTAAGCTGATTTTTAATGAATAATAGCGAAGGTGAAATGAGCCTTGGGGTTGCCGGAGGTGGCGTCTAGGCTGATGGCTGAGCCAGAGGGCTGGGTGCATTGTTGGGCAGACTGAGCAGGAGATAGAGACAAGACCGGAGCCAAGCTAAGGGTAAATATGAAAAATAAGATGCAAGAATCAGGATCAGGACAAGTGGCAATGATCTAACTTTAACAATAAACTCAAAGGCTTGACTGTAGAGTGCCGCATAAAGCATGACTCACAATTCAAAATAATCCTTATCTGTCTAATACATAGCTTTGCTCCACCACTTCTGTTTATCCACTGTCGGGAGCTTTTGTTCTGATTGGCTGTACTTTACAAACACAAGGTTTGTCATCAGGTGGGTGGACTCTCAGAACTCACAGCAAAAATCGATGACCAGTCTGATGAACTGTACACTGACTTCAGTATTTAAAATTTTGCTATAATATGAGCATCATTTATAACAGTTTAAGACAGTAAATAAGTCATGACTTAATAGGTCCACTTAAAGGATTACAGTAGGTGGTGTGGCATAGTTTCTGTCCATAGTCCGTAGTCCTCACGCTGCAGGAAACTCTCTGTGCATCCCTCACTAAATGTTCACTGTTCATCTGTGTGTGTCGACTGTTGCATTGCAGCGGCAGCTCAAACACCCTTTTATCCACAATCTGCAGGACTGCTGGCAGACGCAGCGCCATCTCTTCATTAGTGAGTTAATAAATAGAAACGATGGCACCGCTCGACCCTCCCCTCTTCCGCTATCCTTTGTTGTTCCCGCGAAGTTCCCCCTTTCCTCGTCTTTGGTCCCATAGAATAAAAAGTTGTCAACTGTAAAACCAAGCAGTCTAAAAAAAATCTCTGGATAGTGAAGAGGTGCAGTGCCATCTAATGAGCGTCCTGGGTAAAACTGTCCTCTGTGGCTCCAGCTGCTGTGTGACCTTTGCTTACCTAGTGTTGTCACAAATTCAGGTTTTTTTCAGTTAAGATTACTGAAGTGGCTAAAAGATGTTTAACAAAACAAAGAGCATGTGTGTTTTAGACTTAACCCTCTTCCTGACTTCTTCCTTTCCCAAACCACAGTGGGATGAACAAATCGTTTTTTGTTTTTTTTTTACTTTACGTTTCCGTGCAGATTGCTTTATTTTATTTTTATTTCCACCTTTGGTGATCTACTTTACCCACGCTGCCGATTTCAAAGTGCTGAGAAGTATGTTTGTGTCTGGTCCTCTGCAGTGTGTGACTACTGCAGTACTGGTGACCTGCACACTTGTTGGTTGCTGAGGGGCCACTTTGGGGAGGAAGAGGTTCGGCTCATTGCTGCAGAGCTGGGCAGCGCACTAGGTAAGTGCTCATCAAATGTCTTGTACTGTCACAGAAATTATGCTTGAGCGCACAGTACAGTTTTTTCTTTGAAAAAAAGATTAATGTCATTTAATTCTTGCTCTCTGTCTCTGATTTATTTCTAGGATTTCTACATGACTTAGGAATCATGCACAGAGATATAAAAGTATGATATTTTTCATTTTAATCACTCTTGTAACTTCCACACGTGTGTGTTTAGAACTTTTAATGGTTATGGCTTTGCTGCTTTTTTTTTCAGATGGAGAACATTCTGTTAAATGATCAAGGTAATGCTCTTCTGCAGTTGTTGATGATACACTTTTAAGACTGAAGTATTTAGAGAAATCATGGTTAGATGAGTACAGATGCAACGCAGGTAACAGCAGATAAGCATGACATCACAGCTCAGGAGCTTTGCCAAGACACTAACTTAAAACCTCTTTAAAATCTTTTTAATATAAACTTGACAACTTCAAGACCCCTCTTACGGAAACATTTATGGTTTTATTTCTACAAATCCGTCTCTCTTTGTTGTTTTGCCTCTATTCAGGTCACCTTCGACTGTCTGATTTCGGTCTGTCTCGCCGCCTGAAACGAGGAGGGCGAGCTTTCACAATATGTGGGACGATCCAGTACATGGGTGAGATTTGTGGTCGTGCCACAGATACTCTGTGATTGTTTTCCATGACTAACATTAACATGAGAGCCTCACCTGCGTTTCATTCCCCCTGGATTCAGTTGACCCAGTTGTGAATGGGATGCACCTGTAATGTACTCTGCATGTTATTACTTTTTGCTCTATTATTAAGAGGTATTTTCTGCCCTGCATTTAACTTTTTCCTTTTATGCACACACATATATATAAACATATATGTGGATGTGTGGATCTCTGTTTTGGGTGAGCAGCTCCTGAAATCTTGAGCGGGGGTCCGTACAACCATGCTGCTGACTGGTGGTCTCTTGGGATTATGCTGTTCTCACTGGTGACAGGAAAGGTGAAGACACTTAAACTCACTATTTCACGGCTCTGTGTGTAGAAAAGTGTCTGAAAGTGCAGATTATTTTTGCTTTAAATCCACTTGTTTCTCTATTTGTAGTTTCCACTAATGGCAGAAATAGACCACTGTCGCATGCTGGCAAAGGTCAGAGATTTTTCTTATGTGGTGCCTGAGACGTTCAGCTCTGCTCTGATCCTACTCCTTACTGAGGTCAGTATCCACTGCTCTTTTTACTTTGTGCCACCTTAGAGCTATAGTGACATACTCATCTCTTTATCACCATACTGATGTAGCTTTTGTGCAAGAATCCGATGAACCGCCTTCGTAATCTGGAGTGTTTCAAGATGCAGACGTTCTTCCGTGGCACTTCATTCGACCCTTACATCCTCCAGAAGACACCGGTTGAATTCATCCTGGAGCTCAGGACGCACCCCGACTGGGCAGCCAAATCCGCAAGAGGCTTTTCATTGGATTACTTTGATAACTTTGACTGTGATCAAATCCTTCACTCCCCCGTGAGTCCCAGTGAAGTCATGGGGTAGTCAAAGGCTCCTACTTTGGCCAGTGTGGACCTAAAATGGGCTGCAGAGCAGACTTGCAAAGAGTTAAAATCGATCTGTTTTTAAGGATACTAGATACATGAATTCTGCATGTGATGGCATTTCCATAACAGACTTGTTTCTCTACAGACTTATGTTACCTCTTGGAATTGAAAGTTTAAAGTTACTTTTTCTTAAATACTTGTGAAAAATATGTCAGTTTAACAATTAATGTTATAAATGGTAAATGGCCTGTATTTGTATAGCGCTTTACTAATCCCTAAGGACCCCAAAGTGCTTTACACATCCAGTCATGCACCCATTTATATTCATTCTGGTGGTGATGGCAAGCTACATTGTAACCACAGCCACCCTGGGGCCCTCTGACCACCACCAGTAGGTAACAGGTGAAGTGTCTTGCCCAAGGCCACAACGACCGAGACTGTCTGACCCGGGGCTCGAACCGGCAACCTTCCGATTACAAGGCAAACGCCCAACTCGTGAGCCACAATCGCCCCATGTTATGCATTTTTAACTGAAACTTTAGCATGTCTCTCCCATGATGCAGTTGACGGTGAGGTTTTGATGTCTCTATACACGTGTGTCCTTGTATTAACTGTATATCATTTTATGTTGTTGCTAACAGTTGTTTAATATACACTGTCTGTTGTTTTTAAATGCAATTGCTCAAATAAAGTTTAATTTTTTAAATAAAGTGTTCATTTATTTATGTTTATTATTTCTTAATACTCTATGATGGGTGGGGGGAGTAGAGCTACTACAAGGAGCTGAAAAACAAATGAGTGACACTGAGTTGAATGAACACTGTCTTCCTGACCTTTGTTTCACTGATTAAACTGGGTGTGTTAATGATTAATAAAAGAATTGCGGGGCCTTAACTTTTTTGGAAACAGTTTAAAGACCACAGAACTACACGGTGGTTTTATATTTCTGTGTTTAATGGTGGACCATGTTTTTCTTGTTTTCCCCATTGCTGTGTAGTCAACCATTTCTGGATTTTAAGATTAGACTTAAAACTTATAGTTAGGACTGGATCAGGTGACCCTGAACCATCATGCCTGCCTTGCTCAGGGAACTTTATGTTGACAGGCAGTTCAAGAAAGAGGTCACATACACCAACCTGAAAGGGTTTCTTTTATATTTCTGTATATCAGCACTAGCACAAAAACATAAATGAGCCTGCTGTATTTTCTGTTGGGCACTTTTCTTATCTCAGGTATCTCAGGCAGCCTTGGGTTGGCCTATTTACAGGAGTGCTCACAAACCCACTGAGGACAACCAATAATAGGACAGAAAATTGAGGACCAGATAAAGTATCATCATTAGATGCTTTTAATTAGGTAACAGAGAAAAAGTCGAGGGTCCCAGAGGAGGCAGCCACACATAATTGCTGTACTTCTTGAAGTCATGAATCTATTTAAAACTGTATCTCCTGAATGGGAGTGCACCAGCTCCTCCCACCACTGCCTCCTGACATTGAATTCCCTCTCAGGCCCTTGTCTTAGACAGGTCCACCATGCCTGTGTTGTGGCTGTATAGTGGCAGGCAGTCCATTGACCCATATCTGCTTTTAGAGGCACACTGACCCACAATAGTGAAGAGAGGAGTCCCCTGAAATCCTGGAGGGCCATCCCACAGACTCTCACCAAATAGTAACATTACTTAACTGAACACAACAGAAAACATCAGTTGCAGCTTATCCTGCAAATGTGCACAAAGACACAGATTGACACGCAAGTAGTCACAATCAAATTCAAAAGCCATGAAATGATCCCGACTGGCTGATGATAAGCTTCGTTCAAGTTTGCATTTTAAACTTTTTAAACCATACACATTATTATTATTCAAAGTATTATTATTTGAAACTTTTCATTTTCAAACAGAAGCCAATTACACAAAATAAAGAAGCAAAAAAAATGGTTGAAAAACCTGCTCTTCATAGTGGAAATGATCCAGTTGACCTAATTTCCTTCTGATTTGGCCCATTTTGGCCCACTTTTACACTGACTGGAACCTGGAAATGATTTCCATTTCTGGAACTTTCCATCATTTTCTTCACAGTTTAAAGCGCTGCGGAAAAGCCACTGAGTGCACGAATTGCTCGGAGACTCAAACACCCCTGAGAATTTGAGGGTGAAGATCAAATTATCAGGAGATTTCAAGCCATCCTCAGGGCACATTTTTACTAATTAGAGTAAAAATAGCACACCATGGGGTGTGGTTAAACGCCTAATTTAGGCCCTTATTGGACAGAAGGTTCTGACTTAATACATGATTTTGTGTTTTGCAAGCAACCTGAACATGTGGGAAGCATTAAAAAAACAATTTGCATGTAAAAGATGAAGTAAACCAGTTTAAAGCGCCAGGTTTCTAAGCATTGCTGAGTCAAAGTGAGTGTGGCCATGTGAAAAATTCTATATCAATGTGATAAAAATGGAGCTAAATGAATTTGAAAAAAAAAAATCACTATATTTAAATAGAACAATGAATCATCACATTTTTTTATTCATGTGGGGCAAAGGTGGGCGTACACGCTCCGCCCAGGGGTGTTGGCTTGTGAGGTGTGACACACTTGAGCTGGATACAAACTAAAGCTGGCAGGGAGGCTCCATCAGTGTTCATCGCATCAGTAGATGAGACCCATTTTAATTTCAGGTAAGAGCTTTTATCTTGTTATTTTTATATTCAGCTGATTTTAATGCTGTCTTCACAAACTTGAAATACAAGCTGCCTTTAGATTTTATTAAATTTTGAAGATTTGTGCAGCAGCTCTGACAATTTCATATATTTTTTACACTGCTATCAGTGTTTGATTAACTGCGTATCTGACTCTGATTAAAGATTTTGTGGTCTTGTGTTTTTTCCCACCTAATTAGCCTCTTTCTAGTGCTGTTAAAATCACATCTGGAAATCAGAAAATATTTGAATGGCATCCAAGCCTGGACTTACTATTAAAGGGCTATAAAGTGATAAACCTTTTCTTCACATTACCAAACAATGATGCACTCAAAGCTTTATAAACAGCTGCAGACAAGCTCATTATTGGAAAAGTACCAATATGGATCAATCTGCTGTTACTGTATCCTGCAAATCAAACAAGCTCTCACATCTTTAAGGTAGACAGATGATAGGAGGGCGGGTGTTAAATCTAGATAAAACTGGACTGATTTTCTGTTTGATTCCACTTCAGTGTCTGCCCTTTTTAGCTGCTAATGACTGAATAATAATCAGTCAAATCTTCTTCCAAAGGCTGCTCAGACAATCAGTCACTCAGGATGACGCATCAGTTCCCAACGCTCTCCGAGGCTCAGAAGAGGGAGCTGCATGAGACCGCTTTACGCATAGTTTCTCCAGGGAAGGGCATCCTGGCTGCAGATGAGTCTGTAGGTCTGTAGCGCTCCTTCTTTAAACATGCACATTTAGTGAGTGCACACCTTATGTCCAATCCAATCAAAGAGTGTAAGTTATCACCTCATTTAAATGTCACTGACAATACACCCACTGCAGGCAGTATGGCTAAGCGGCTGGCTCAAGTCGGAGTGGAGAACACGGAGGAGAACCGCAGGCAGTATCGGCAGATCCTCTTCAGTGCGGACGATCGCATCAACAGCTGCATCGGAGGGGTCATCTTCTTCCACGAGACCCTGTACCAACACTCTGATAATGGCGTTCCCTTTGTCAAAATGATCAGGGACAGGGGAATCCTGGTTGGGGTCAAGGTCTGACCACTTAGAATTAAATCTGTTTAGGTTATCAACTTTTTATGATAATAGGTTTGGATTTTGATTCAAATCATTGTCTGCATTCTTCAGGTTGACAAAGGTGTTGTTCCCCTGGCAGGAACTTGTGGAGAAACCACCACACAGGGTCAGTCCGACTCACACTGGACCGCTGCTGATATCAACCATTTCATCACCACAATTTCCCATTTATGAACATTTCCCTTCTCTGTTTTTTTCTTTGTACTTTTTACACTTCTCCACAGGTCTGGATGGATTGTCTGAGCGTTGTGCGCAGTATAAAAAGGACGGTGCTGTCTTCGCAAAGTGGCGCTGTGTGCTCAAAATTAGTGACGTCAATCCATCAAAGCTGGCTATCACAGAAAATGCGAATGTTCTTGCACGTTACTCTAGTATCTGCCAGCAGGTCAGGACTCCAAATCATAAAGCCTAAATGCTTATCCACACATCACTGTGATCTAATGCATATACAGTGTTTGATCATCTATTTTTCCTTGAACAGCATGGCATCGTGCCGGTCATAGAGCCAGAGATTTTGCCTGATGGTGATCATGACCTGAAGCGCTGCCAGTATGTCACTGAGAAGGTAGGGAGTGGCTGCACTGTTACTTTTATGGGTTTTTCAGACATTCTGTACCACTCTGCTGCTTCTTTAGTAATACAGTGTCTGTGTTGCAGGTCCTGGCTGCAGTGTACAAGGCCATGTCAGACCACCACGTGTACCTCGAAGGCACTCTGCTCAAACCCAACATGGTCACTCCTGGACACAGCTGCTCCACCAAATACAGCCCAGAGGAGGTTGCAATGGCAACCCTCACTGCTCTGCGCCGCACAGTTCCCCCAGCTGTGACAGGTAAGTTAAAATGATGCTCTCATTTAGAGGTTTAGAAACAGAAACGTGTGCAGAAACCAAACAGAACAAATTCATGTTTTTGTCCACAGGAATTGCTTTTCTGTCAGGAGGTCAGAGTGAAGAGGAGGCCTCTATCCACCTTAATGCCATCAACAACTGCCCTCTGCCCAAACCCTGGGTCCTGACGTTCTCCTTCGGACGAGCCCTGCAGGCGTCTGCACTCAGAGCCTGGAGAGGACATAAAGAAAACGAGAAAGCCGCCACTGAACAGTTCATCAAGAGAGCAGAGGTAGCTTCCAGTCGGTTTTTTAATGCACACATAAAAAAAAGAACCAGCTGCTATTTGTATGACGTTTCTCTGCTTGTTTGTTCTCTGTTGTATCTGCAGGTGAACAGTCTGGCATGTCAGGGAAAGTACACCGGTGGAGATAACTATGGAGAGGCTGGCCAGCGCATTTACGGTTCCTGCCATGCATATTGAAGAGTATAAAAAGAACATTTTAACTAGCAGTGTGTTCTTCCACACCATAACAAGATATATTACAGAGGAGATGTACTGCATATTCTTAGGTTATTTCAGAATATTGGCCTACATAATGATATTAAATGAAATATCTTGCCTTGACAAATGAGAACAATCAGAACATGGCCTTGGGTGTTTCTAACACATGTGCTGAATGAAAGGCTCATGCTTTACTTGTGTTGTAGCAGTACTTTGACTAGAGCTTTAAATCCTGCAGTTAATATTGCAATGCCAGCCTAACATGTGCTCCACAGTAATGATATTAGTTCGACTCAAAACACAGTTAACTAAATAGTTAAAGAAGCTGAATCTATATGATACAGCTCCCAATCTATTATTTAGAAGTTGTTATGTGAAGCTTCTGTGCTTGTGTGACAGAGAAAGTGGATTTGTGTAGTTCAGTTTCTTTATTTAGTTAGCAGTGAACATGCACAAATAGACATATTGTAAGAGAATTAGCTTGAAGCTAATTTGCATCTACAGTCCCCAGGTATGAAGTACAATCAGCTCAATAAGCAATATACAACACATGCTGATGTGTGTTATCATTCTTAGTAGCATTATATGTCTAATAAACATATTTCAAATGTAAGTATTTAGGCAATAAAACTGTGTTCTAGTAAAGTCTGATTGAGATGTTTTGTTTTATGAAGGTTAATGGTATGTCACGCTCTTTATAAGACGACAGACACTGATTCACTATGTGGAGAAAATTCGTTTTCACTTTTTAAATTTTTTTTTTTCATCTTTCAAACCCTGTAATTTAAGGGTATTCTATATGTTATCTAATGTGTCAAATGTCCAGAAAAGGCATCTGACACATGATGCTGGAGTGAGTGCTTCTGTGATATTCTTTGTCAGTTACAGTTCATTTCCACCATTCCGTAGTTTGACATACGTGTAACTCCTAATAGTTCAATATGTCACATTCAAATATTTATGGACATTTTTTTTTTTCATTTCAAGCCCGGTTCAAGTCTTTTTTTTAAATAAGAAAAACTAACAACAAATTTACTCAAAACAGTGTGATGTACCCTTGATAATGTTTTGACACATCAGTATATATCACGCAAACACGGGGAGAACATGCAAACTCCACACAGAAAGACCCTGGATTTAATTTATTTGTGCTATAATAATAATATTACTACATGAGATTACAAATATTTGAATCTAAATTCTAATGAATGTACTCAGTATGTACACAAGCAGCAAGAGAATTTGAAAAAATGTTCTGTTGCCTACATTGTAGACAGTGACACTGCCTCCCCACTTAAACTGCTAAACTAGAACAGTAAGGGGTTACAGTGAGATTCAGCTGGTGTAGTGTCTCAGCGTGGGGAAAAGAACCACATCTCACAATGTATATGTAGATGCTTCTTAATGTACATGCTGTGATCAGCTGACGTGTTGCTCCCTTACACAGCTGAATTCAACAAGATAATAGCAGATGTTTCACAGCTATCTTGGCTGATTTCCATTTCCTGTACTGAGGGTCCGCTGCATATTGTTTTCATACTAGACTGTATACAGTTGGTATGAAGGTAGAATTCTGTGAATTAACTGAACCATCATCATCTTAAATGCAAATTAGTCTACTACAGTTGACGTAAACCAACGCAATAAATTCACCACAGTACGACAAACTAACCTCTGCCTCCCATACAAACTACGGAGTATTTTCATGTGACATTTGCATAACACAAAGTTAGTATAGCTTAGTTTGTTTTGCAGAAATATCATATATATGATTAAAATTATGACATTACAGGTAAGTTTTAAATTTGAAGTTTATCAAGCGTCACTGAGCAAAATACCTATACCGCCTTTAAATATAACCTCTCTTCTTCCTCTCCTGTCTTTTCTTACATCTTTCTCAATTTCTGAGTGAAGTTTTCTCGCACGCTTTTCTCTCCCCTGGAAATACACCTTTAGCTTGCAGTTAGCTAATACACCTTCAGCTCCCAGACATACTGTGACTAACTGCACACAAACAGTTAGTGTGTTTGCTGATATTTGTTGAGCTGATAGAAATGTTGAATTTGAAATTACCTGACAGTTAAAAAAACGTCACTCACTTCATGCTTCCTCCTTTTCTTTAGAGCTAGCTACATTTTGAAGCAATGCAAACACAACTAATGGACACCTGCACTCCCTCCGGCCTGCTATAAAAAAGCTATAAATGATACCGCTGAATTAAAAGTAATGAGTCTGTTTTGAAAATGTACGAAGTAGACAGTACAGATATTTGTTTTAAAATGTAGGGAGTAAAAGTAAAAAGTTGTCAGAAAAATAAATACTTAAATAAAGTACAAATACCTGAAAAGTCTACTTCAGTATTTGTACTTTGTTAGTTCCCACCTATGCACCTTTCTAGTGCTTTACCCTATTTTCACAAAGGGCTCTAGACTATAAAATAAAATGCAACAACAAAGACAGTATAAAAAGAAACTAAAACTAAATAAAAGCAATCCACAGGTGGGTTTTATGCTTCTTTTTAAAAGTATCAGGTGTGTCCACAGATCTTAAGTGCATTGGAAGTGAGTTCCACAACTTGGGAGCCACAACCTCAAAAACACAGACTCCTTTTGTCCTTAACTTGGACCTAGGTACCAAGGGTGCCTCCAGAATTTCTTTCATAGGGGTGGCCATATGGGGCCACTAGAAATACACCAAAAACAGAATTTCCAGTTTTATTATGCTGTTGTCAAATATAGGATAGTTGAAAAATATCGCAAAAAAGAGAGAAAGAAAAGAATTATATGCCTACCTAATTTTCCACTGTTAAAGTTGATGTCACTGAAAATAGGTATATATGAAAACCAAATAAGATTTTGAAATCAATAATAATCTGCTTTAACTGATTGATTAATTGATTGGTTGATTGGCTGAAATTCCACCCATCGCTTTAATGATTCTCAGCAGAGCTGACAGAAGAAGCTTAAGATTCATATTCCCAGAATGGAGTTAGCTTTAAGCGCAAACCTGTTCAGTAAAGACAAAAAAAGGATTAGTGGTCCGTCCAGGGATTGGCAGCAGCTTTTCTGCAACCTTTTTACATTATTATCAACATAGGGCAGTCTTGCCAGGTGGGGCCACTGGGTGGGGATCCGGATAAGGCAACATTTTTCCGATTTTCTATTATCTATTGTTCAGTATTTCATTTGTTTTATCTTCAGAGATGCTCTTCTGATTACCTTCGTTGTAATGAGTGGAAGTTAAGTTACTGTTGCCTTTCTATCAGCTGAAAGCAGTGTGACCATTCTCCTCTGACCTCTGGCATTAACAAGGCATTTTTGCTCACAGAACTGTTGCTCAGTGGATATTCTCTTGTTTTGAGACCATTCTCTATAAACTCTAGGGGTGGTGGTGTGGGGAAATCCCAGCATAGGGCAGTTTCTGAGGTATGCAAACCAGGCTGTCATACACTAACAACCATGCGACATTGAATATCACGTAAATCACTTTTCTTCCCCATTCTGGGCTGTATTATTGAAAAAATTATATTAATTATATTCTTGAATTACCAACTGGTAAAAATGAAGCAAAATTATAAGCCTGTTGGTAAGTGTCTATATTTATAAAACATTTATTATTTAGCTAATGCTTATATTATATAGAAATAATACCAATATAGCAAGTCTTGCATTATAAGCGATGTGCATTATATGATATTGTAATATATATTATTTGACGACAAATGTTATTAACAAAAACATTAATAGCTTTGGATATGGTCGGACTATTTTCTAAGGCGGATGTGTCAGACTCGGCTGTAGTGTTTCCGGTGTTGATGAATGCCCTGCTCGGTTAAAAAAAACGCGCTGGGGTAGGAGTGACCTCGTCGGGAGTATTGTCTGCTCAGTAAATACCCTTCACAGTGTAGCGTAAAACAGCGCTCATTTGATTGCTTTCTCGTTTTTCTATTTGCCTCGACCACTCGCAGGCGCTCGGGGTCTAATCACCAGCAGGCGTTAAAGAATCCTGGAAACAGCGAACTGTTAGCTTGAGTTAGCAGCGATGTCGGGTGTTGTGCGAGGCCCCGCTGGGAACAACGACTGCCGAATTTACGTGGGAAACCTCCCGCCAGATATACGCACAAAAGATGTGGAAGACGTGTTCTACAAGTATGGGACGATTCGAGATATCGACTTGAAGAACCGGAGAGGGGGACCCCCGTTCGCCTTTATTGAATTCGAAGACCCCAGGTAAGAAGCTAACGGTTAGCCGCGCCAGGCCCGAGGCGGTCCCATTGTGTTGCTAACAAACTCGTGTGTGTGCTAACGCGTTGCTTAGTGCTCAGACTATTTCCTGGATGGTTTTTTTCTGTTATTCCCGTAATTAAATTTGGTATGTGTGTGCGCGCGTGCTACTTTCGCTTTCGACTTGGTTTGCATACGCCTGTGTCCCGTTTTTCCTGCGCTGAAGCTTGGTGCCTTTGTGGTATTAATGTCCATGTTGCTGGAGATTAATACACCCGCTTCGCTTCTTCGCTGCAGACGACTTGCCTCAAAGCACTCGCAGCTTTACGCTTTGCTACATATTAATTTGGTCAATCGTTATTTCTTTCATGAAACAAAAGTTTCATGAGACTAAAATGCTGCAGTTGCATTTGCAAAGCGGATTAGTAGACGTTAAGTAATAAAGCTAGCCGCTAACATGGCTGCTTGCGTGTTGCAAGCCTGTTCCGTCGTGCATTTGTTTATGTCTAAGGCGAAACTGTTTTATTTAATAGGGACGCTGATGATGCCGTCTATGGACGTGATGGATACGACTACGACGGCTACAGACTGCGAGTGGAGTTTCCTCGGAGCGGCAGGGGATCCAGAGGAGGGTTTGGGATCGGAGGAGCGCCCAGAGGCAGATATGGACCCCCTTCCAGACGATCTGAGTACAGAGTCGTTGTGTCAGGTAAACAAAACAAAAATATGCAATGCCAGGCAGTTATTTCTCTGTCTGAAGGGGGGGGGGGGGCTTATTTTATTTTTATTTTTATGATTATAGTGAGTGTAGTTTTTGAGAGACATGAAAGTTTTTGTGTTTATGTTATGGAAACAAAATCTCCTGTAGAGTGTTTCAGCGGCTTTAAGACTGTCTTTGAATGCTTTTGCCTATGCAAACTTGCTGTTGCACAAAGACAGTGAGCCTTTGGGCAGTGACTGCATGTAAGCACAATCTACCTGGATAGAGTTAAGACGGGGACAAAATGATGTATTGCTGTTGTTTCTGGCCATTTGATAACTTCAAGTGGTTAAATATTTTTCTCACACACATGGTGATTTCCCTTTGTCAGTTTTGTTTATATAGCACGTTACGTTACACATCAACTGGATGTGCTTAACTACAAGTTAAAAATAAATTGCATAGCTCTACAGTGATTTAATGCAAGAAAACCTCAAAAAACAACAGAACTTTACAAGGGAATAAGACTACATTTCAAACACACAGTTAAGTGTAAACCACTGAGAATAAAAAGTTTTTGGATGTAGACACAGTTGAACTTGATCTCAGGTCAGCTGGCGGCTTTGTTGCAAAAAACAGGACAACAATAACTGAAGGCACCCTCAGCATCATTGGGTCTAATTTTATGAACATTTAAAAGATCTGCACCTGATTACCTGAAACTTCTAACTGGGTTATAGACACTAAGCCAGTCAGACATACTGATGGGCCAAACGGTTAAATGTTTGTGAAAGATTTTAAAGGTAGTTATGTATTGAACTGGGAGCCAGTGACGTGACTTCATGATTGGGGTAGTAAATTCATATTTCTGTGTATGTGTTAGGTAGCCCGTTGTGGTAAAAATGTTTTAGATGTAAGAAAACTTCAAAAACTCCTAAGGATAAATGTGATTTTCTTTATTGGTGGCAGCCACTGATATCTACATCTAGGGCTTCGATAATACTGACGGTCGAGTAATCATTCCTGTAATACTGCTTTGAAGTATAACAAGAAGGGGGTGGATTGTGATGTAAATTCTCAGTGGACAAGTTGACAGTCACAAAAAGCAGACATCAGAGAGCTGTTATTTTTATCGAGGAGATCTGGCCAGAGAGTAAAATTTCCCTTAATCTGTATAAAAAGAAAACAGTCTCATGGTAGTTGGCTGCAGTGCACACTAAATATGTAAAAGTATTCAGAACCAGTACATTTTTAAATAAAATATGTCTTTTACTTATTAACGCAGCAGCAAATCTTAGTGTATCTTGGTGTTAAATGACTAAATCTGAAACAGACCAGCTCTGGGGCTCTTAAACATTCATCCTTGTGTGCATAAACACAGCTGGAGGGTTCACTGTGTGTGTGTTGACGTAATGTTGGTGTTTTTCAGGGCTCCCTCAGAGCGGCAGCTGGCAGGACCTGAAGGACCACATGCGTGAGGCAGGCGACGTGTGCTACGCCGACGTTTACAGAGACGGGACTGGAGTTGTAGAATTTGTGCGCAAAGAAGACATGACCTATGCCGTTCGCAAGCTGGACAACACCAAATTCCGCTCCCATGAGGTATGTGTATGATTTTTAGCATCATGGATAATTGTTCTATGCTTTGCTGTGCTGAGGTGAGTACGTCAGGAAACGTGACGTGTCGAGAACAACAGCCAGCCCTTAATTCCATCTGTGGCATTTCCACCGTAGGCAGGAATGTATGCCTTTTCAATGTCAAGTTCTCTTGTGTCCGCCAGGGAGAGACTGCTTACATTCGTGTGAAATTAGACGGTCCCCGCAGCCCAAGTTATGGAAGATCACGCTCTCGCAGCCGTGGCAGCCGGAGCAGGAGCCGCAGTCGGAGCGCCAGCCGCAGTCGCAGCAATTCCCGTGGTCGTGGCAGAGGATCTCCCCGCTACTCACCCCGTCACAGCCGCTCTCGCTCCCGTTCCTAAACTTTTCTGCCGTCGATGTTTTGCTCCTTTTGATGTATACCCTCCTGTTTTTACCTCCTATGAGTTTCTCCAGATGTCAGCTATTGATTTTAATTTCTCCCCCCCCCCTCCTTTTTCTTGTCCTGGTGTCCTTGTGGATGATCTTGGTATGTAGTTGTACCACCCCCACCCGTGCTTCAACCCTTCCCCTCTGTCTCCTGCAGCTTTGTCCCTTCTTCTCCCCCCCCTCCCTCCCACTCCCCTCTCTCCCACTCCCCTCTCTCTCCACCTCTCGCTCCCTTTTTTCTGTCCTAAAGTTTTGCAAAAGTAGAAGTTGTGCTGTGTCGAACTTCAAAAATGTTGAGTTGTTTATAACCTTCACTCAATGTTTTTGCAAGTACTGAAAATTTAAAGTTTTGTTTTTGGTTTTGTTTTGTTTTTTTCTTATATATTAAAAAAAAAAAGCTTCTCATTGGATATGTGGGGTGGGCTGTTTGAAAGGGGAGCCCGATGCTTAACTGTATTTTACCCTTGTGTCTTCCTTTAGACATCTGAAGAGAAGGATTAAAGTGATTTGGAATAAAACCATTGTGGAGAACATTTCATTTGTATGGTCAGGATAGGACATCTAGGAGCAATCAGGTCGAGGCAATGGTACGCTTCATATTCCATAAATTGAACGTTTCTGATCGGTTGCTGTATCATGCATGTCATTTTAACAAAGCCACGTGCTGTACTTTGTTATATATACAGTTTTTAACATGCTACTTCTGACCTGTGACAGAATAAGCAGTCCTAAATCAAGTGTTGTGATGTAAGTGTAACATCTTTGCTGTCAAATGTGGGGGAAAAAAGTGAATTCACTACTTTGATGCAAAGTGTCTCACTTAAATATCCTCATTGCTTTAAATGTTTTCAGGGAGTGATTGTTTTTGTGCTCAGTGGCATTTAAAAATCTGAATCTGACATGAGTGCTTCAACATGGCTTAAAAAAAAAACAAAAAAAATAGGCCCCCAAATCTTGACATTTTATTCTAACGGTCTGCCTCTGATTTTCTTCCTGGTATTTCAAGGTTTTGATTGGAGGAGTGGCTCAGTGGATCCCAATCCTTGGAGCTGGATGAGTGGATCGATTAGGGAAGGGATAGGCAAGGATGGATGCTCGGAACGGGATCAGTTTTCCAGGATTCAGATGAGTTGATATCAGAACTTAAAAAAAAAAAAAAACAAAGAAAAAAAACAAACAAATGGGAGTCTCAGAACATTTTTTTTATTATTAGGCCCCCATCCTGCCTATCTTTTAAAGGTTTTCAGGGATAATGGCTTTATTAGAAGAAAACGAAACTGAGGACCAGGAAGTTGGATCAAAGGATGGAGTCGTAGATGCCTGGTATGAAGGAATTAAAATTGGGGAGGTTGGGAAAGGGGTTTCACATGGGTGTAGTTTGTATGTTTTTAATTTTGCTTAATCTTTTTTTTTCTTCCTCTTAGCATTTTCAATAAAACACTTTGAAACAAGGACATTTAGTTTGTCTTTATTTCCAACATAAACCCAAGCACGAATTCTTTACCATTAATAAAATAAACCTGTTTGATCTCCCTCATTACATTTACGTTTGTAACCAAACCAACTAAGGATAACCATGGAGTTAGGAAACAAAGGCAGAGCAGCAGCTGTGGACATGAAACACCACCACAGCAGCCTGCCCGTGTTCATTATTCAAAGCTCTCGTGTCCCTCAGCTGTGACGGTGACTGATGAAAGGGCCTTTTACGCACAGCCGAGTGATGCCTGCCGTGCGCCGTGGTCTCGTTTCCTTTTAGCCCACAGTCGGTGGTGTATACCGTGAATGATGCATTGTGGGATGAAATAAGATGCCGGCAGACAGGAGCTGGAGAAAAACGCTTGCAACACACGGGGAAGCTGCTGCCCAGCCAATGGCAGGGTTCAGCATACAGCAGAGGGGCGGGGAGCTGCTGGAGCACAGCGGAGAGCCAACCTACCTACATGCTTATTGTGTAAATCTTTAAAAAGCAATTACCCGCAGCATCATCCTAACCTTACCCACCGGCTGGGTGAAATAGGCTACTTATTTTTGGAAAGGAGTGTTTTCAGGTGGCTCGAGAAAAGGTGGGTTGCATATTTTTCATAATCTGAGGGGGGGGGGAAAGACTGACTCTCATGTCTTGACATATTTCTGATTCGAGTTATTTTTCTTGTTCTTACATGATGATCTGTTCCTGTATGCCTCTTTGCATTTTGAATGATTGGATATGTAGGTTGTATTGGCGTATTTTGGCGGATTCTATATTTGAGTGGGCATATTTTGATACTTTTGCCCTCCTGATGCAGAAGCTGCTTTAATCCGAAAGTGATTTTTGCCAAGTAATTTAACTCCACCTGTATCAAGTTTCGCACTCAATCTTTGCAAACGCTCAAGTCAACGTCTGATCAAACATATGGGCACAAATACACAGCCACGAGTTGTAGATTCAGATGAGTGGGATTGGTGGGAAACGCTTTGCCAAATGGCCAGTTTTCTGCTTGTGGTGTTTGCGATGATCCGGGCTGGCCTAAACCGTCCCCATCACCACGTGCGGTGTTAATTTTCAGTGCGGTACGTGCGTGAACGTGCTCCCTTCTTCCTCCGCAGGCATCCTCAACCATGACTGACAGGAAAGCTGTGATCAAGAACGCAGACATGTCCGAGGACATGCAGCAGGACGCGGTGGACTGTGCCACCCAGGCCATGGAGAAGTACAACATAGAGAAGGACATTGCAGCCTACATCAAGAAGGTGAGACAGGAGGGGGTGTTTGGATGGATCCAAGCAGAGCTCTCACCGACAGAGCATGATCAGCAAATTGAGACACTAACACATTCTCACATCTATTTTTGCCCAGCGTGGAGATGAGACACGTGATCAAAGACATAGTCAGGGTTTTCTTTTTATTTGGCACGTTTAAAAATCCTTCCTCCAAAGCAGGGGCGTTTCCAGGATTTTTAGAATTTGGTGAAACATGGCACAGTTAGTCAGAAGTGGCAGCACAAGAGCATGAAGACTGTATGGCAGTCACTGACTTCTTACTAAAAGGCATAATCGTACTTGAGTACTAATACAAAAGTTTTTGTCACTATGCACAAACCTATACAGTTTGTACATACAATCATTGATTCATTAATGTGTGTCAACTGGACATGATTTTAATTGGTCAACTGGCTTCAACTTAACTTATAGGACACCAGTAGATTAAAATAAGCAAAAATAAGTTATTAAAGATTTAAAATGAAGGGTTTGAAGTATAACATTTGAATCCAGAATATACTGGAGGGGAAAGGGGCTAATAGAAATGCATTAAAACTGATGGTAAATAAGTTATGTGTCCTTGGTCCTTTCCACTCTAGCCCATTGGTAATGTTTGTAAGGCCCCCTCTGCACATGCTCTTACACGAAATTACATAAACTAGAATAAAAAAAGCTTTTGATTTGTTTGTTTTTATGTGCATCAATTTTCCAATACAAGAGTGGAACTCAAACCTTTATTTATAGAGTGCTTTAAGAAGAAGTACAAAAACTTCAAACTGTTGGCTGCTAATGCACAAAGTAACAAGAAAAAGGAAAGCAATAGCAGTAATAAACAAGTAAAACTGAAATGTTTTTCTTATGAAAAGCCTGGCTAAGCAGGTTTTTGTGTGCTTTTGCAAGTCTGTTTCTAGTTCTCATACACATTTGCCTGCAGCATATTGGCATGAATGTTAAACTTGTTTAAATAAATGATCTAAATAACAAATTAGTGCTTACAGATTATCAACTATTTTTGCATTTCCCGCTGCAGATCATACAACTCCCATGTTCCTGCTGAGGACCACAGTGTGGAGACAGTTATCCAGTTTATTGAATAGCTTTAACTGAAACTGGTTTAATATAGAAAAAAGCAGGGATTAAATGTGCTATAATGTCATTGTAACTAATAATATTTTAATTAGTCCTTCAGGAAAATTAAGGTTGGGCATGACCTCTATACAATATAAATAAATCCAATCCATATAAAGTAACTTGGACCCTGATTGCTGTCGTCCTCTTGACTCTTTTCAGGAGTTTGACAAGAAGTACAACCCCACCTGGCACTGCATTGTCGGGAGGAACTTCGGCAGCTACGTCACCCACGAGACAAAGCATTTCATTTACTTTTATCTGGGCCAGGTGGCCATCCTGCTCTTCAAGTCAGGCTGAGAAGTTTCTGATGGGTATTGAGGAGTTTTTCTCCCTGAACCTAAATCGGAAATGCACTGGTGGCTGATGTCTCCCATACACTAATAACGACATACCATAACGATGCAAAACCGGCCATGCGCAATTGCATGGACTATACACTATTTAATATGTATGTTACAGTAAGTTTACTTTTTGATAGTTGCCATTTGAATGCAACGGAAGTAGTTTTTGTTGATGCTGTTAAATTCTAGGTTGTAAAAGATTTCAATGTGGCCCTTGATTGTACGTGACAGGAAAGCTGTAGAATGTAGTGGTGCATCCGCTTTCCTTCTCAAGTGGCATTGCCAGACCCCGTTACGAGACAATGTTGATTTTGATGGTAAAACCATCCCGCGTGCACCGGTTTAGCAAATCATCGTCCACATTAACCTGTGATCATATAAAGAAAACAAATAATGGGGTTTGTTATCTCTGCTGCCAATTTCCAAGGAATTATGTTGCTTGAAGATGCACGCCATTCAATATCTCCACTGTTTTCAATTGGGATTTAAGACAGACCCACAGCAGAAGTGAAATTATTGCAGCCGTGTTCAGAAAAGATGTCACATTTTGGACCCAACACAAGTCAGTGCAATCATTTGCAGGGATTTTCAGTTCGACCGCTCTTAAATTTTCACTGTGAAGAACGATGGGGGCCGATAAGCCTCCCATACACAGACCTTAACCTGTAATGTACGACTTGTAACACTAGAGACTGGCTACCCAAATTTCCCATCTCAACTACTCGGACTCGAGTCTTATAATCCTGTGTTCCTGCATGTTTTACCACAGATTATTTAAACGTTATATAGGAGACAAACAGAAGCTCTTCTTGGACACTTTTGTGTGTTTTATTATTATTTTTGTTAAACCTTTGAGTTTGTGAATAATGGCCTGGGCTAAGTGTGTCTTGTCCCAGTAATTGCTATAAAGCAGCATTAGGACAATGTTTAGATGAAGCATCTGCAGCCGACTCCACCAAGGCTACCAACGCCCATGTGTTTCAGGTTGTGACGTCTTTTGTGGCTACCTTTTTAAGTTGCATCCCCCCCACAATGCCTTTAGTTCTGCATTGCCAGTGTACTGCCAGACATGAGGTAAGGACAAAGCATTCAGAGTTGGGACTTTTCAAAGCAACAAGAAGCAGGCTTCCTCTTGTCTATCTCAGATTTTTGGCTTTTCGTTTTGTAATGTCTGCATAACTAGTTTGAAATGGCGATGCACAGTGTTTGCGTTCTGATTAAATATGTTGTCTGTGAGGACAGATTTGAGGGTTTTCGTGCACAGAGCCAGATGACGGATAAAGGCCGATGTTTCTCAGATGTTCCCTCCTTTATGTGAGCTACGGGTGAAATGTGTATCTCAAGTGTTAGCTTGGTTTGACATCGTTTCTCTCTAAGTTTTTTTTTTTTTTTTTCTTTCTTTTTTGAGGGACGTCTTCCTAACTATTGTCAATGTAAACTGATTTAGTATTGTTTTCCTCTGGCATGTATTTTTGCTGTGTATATGTAGGAGCCGTTCCAATGCTGTTAAATTTGCACAAAACGTGTGCCTGTCATTGCTCTCAAATGTAACTGGCTTGAGTACAATTGCACTTCATCAGAAATAAATACAGTAGGTTGCTACAGAACCAAAACCATGTAACTCGATAAAATAAAATGTTGACTTATTACACTGTGGTCTTTCATTCTGTCCCTCTGAGGCAAATCTGAGCTTCAACAGTGTTTTTTGTACCTGTGCATGCGAGTGTCTGACTTTAAATCTGTTGGTGTTCGCAGTATTTTTTTTATTTTATTATTTTTTTTTAAACTTGAGGGTGACTTACCAGGTTGCATTTTTAAAGCAAAATGATACTCCTGATGATACCTCGGTACCAACTGAGTGCCATTTAAATGCCACAGATTACCTAAGTATTGTTGCTGACCATGTCCGTCCCTTTCAGCATGAGCATGACACTGATTTCACTGTACTAAAACGGGCTCGGCACTCTCCAGGTCTTAATCCAACAGAGCATCTTTGGAATGTGGTGGAACGCGCGATTCTCATCGTGAATGTGCAGCTGACAAATGTGTGATACCGTCATGTCAATATGGACCAAAATGTTCCAGGAATCTTTCCAGCACCTTGAATGAAATGGCTGATGGGTTTATGTTTGCGCATTTGTAGAACTAAAAAGCTTTGACCCTTTTAAAATAGGCAAATTAAAGTCCAGCTATTTCAAATGAGCTGTCAGTTATGTTTCAACAGATCAACAATGTGGTGCTATATTTTGCTATATTTCAGTCATTATGGAATCATTTTGTTTTTCAGTTAATGCACTGCAATCACCCAAACTCTCTAAATCTATGTTTAAATACTACATCAGCTGATTTCACTGATTCGCATGCAGTCGGCCAGAGCCGGTTCTGTTTGGTGTGCGTTAAAACCTGTCGGCAGATGACAGGTGGCAGATGAAGAAACTAACTCCTTCAGCCAAGGTGTTATGTGTCAGGCTAAGGGCTGGTGTAATGGCATGCATTACTGTGTATTAATATCACAGAAAAGCAGATTTTATGGGTTTTTTTTATTGTGTGCTTCGTTTCTCTGCAAAAATTGTGATTGTACTACAGCATACAAAAAAGACCATCTGCAGAGAGATCTTGTTCATGCCTTTGGCTGTTGTTTTCTCATTGATAAAAACTGCATGAGTCGGGTGGCACTTGTGTAACGTGCTGCAGTTACGTGATGTCTGTAAGTGGAAATCTGTAGAAACAAGAGCTCACGAAGCCAGCAGAGCTGAGAAAGCAGACAAATCAAAGAACAAGTGACTAATGAATAATTCGTAGCGACAGACTGGGGTCAGAGTGGATGAAATAAGAGGCTCGCTGGAGTTAAGCAAGGCTTTGTTCTTTTGATACTTATCATTGCATCACACTCGCTCTAAAGTTCCTCTTTTTAAAAAATATTTGGGATTCACTTGCAGCCCTTGTTTAGCGAGCAAGAAAGCCACGAGTGAGTGGCACGAATAAGGAGTCTGAATGCTGTTAAAAACGTGATGTATCATTACAGTCTCACATTCACTCACACTTTAAACAGAAGTGCGTCAGAGGCCCGTCTGCTTTTCTACCCAGCCTTCGCTGCTGTTTTACATTCTTGTTTTTCCCATCAGCCCCCTCCCCCCCCCACATACCTGACTGCTTTCTCTTTCATAGCCTCTGGCTGCCTTCATCCATCTTCCCACACAGAGCTGTAATTCATGGTCGGAGCACATTCACATGTAGACAGCATAGATAATTGACTGGACCAAAAACTAACCCCTGCTGCTTGAAAACTAGTCACACAGTTAATATATATCTAGAGCCATGTTTCACACTTTGACACAAATTCGGGGTATTTTTCTGAACTGTGGCTTGCTCAGTATAAAGAGTATTGTTTTCTACCAAATAACTTTCTCATAGTGTTAAAGCAGATTTAAATCCAGCTCCATCTCACACTGTCATTAAATAGCTTTCATATCCAAATCTGCAAAAAGTCTTAAAAGGACTCTTTCATGGCAACATTTTTACCTCTCTGCACTTAAATAGCTCTATTCAGCTCAGCACAGCTTCAATATGAAAAGCATGTGAATAACCTGAATTGCTCTAAAGAGGCTGATGTTTTGGCGCTGGCTGAAAATACCCCTTTCTTTTGTTCAGAGCGTGGCTCTCATTGATGTGGTGAATGTTTATGCTCTGCAGCTCCCTCATAGACTTCGAGATGACCAGTGGGCGTATTTCACGCTGGCACAACAAGGAGGCAAATGACTCAGATTCAAACATCAGGGATGTTGAGAAACACATTCATGTGTTAATAGAAGCTACTGGATTCGCTGGTTGCAATTACATTGCGCGTAGGTTGAAGTATGTGGTGTTATTGTCCGGGAAAGTCAAATTTGAATTCATCATTGGATGAAAATCCTTGAAAATTAATATTTTTGTCCACTATTGTTGTGATTGATGAATGTCTTGTGTTTGAAAAAAGGTGCACAAGAAGCCCTGAATTATTTATATTGAGCCATAGTGTGGAGATGAACATGCACTGGCTCTTCTTTGCATAGTGCCCATAGTGATTTTCATACATGTTTTTTAAAATTAATTTTTTACATGAAACATAATCACTATCACCTCCGTACCACAGTAGGGAAAGCACATGTGGAATTAACAGCAGCTCAGTTAAGTGCCCATCTATACCCACACAATTACATCTGATTGCCCAATAAATTGCTAGCCCCAAAGTTTGAAGTCCACTGTCTATTGTAAGAAATTCACCAATGATTGACAGATGAAGTCCAAAGATTCTGTTCACCACAGTGTTTTTTCAGTTGAAATCACACAGACTTCTGCTGTCAATGCTACACAATAATCAGTTCACAAATAACATACACAGACCCAGTTCTGGTCTGGGACTATCACCAGTACCAACTTGTGAAAATACATGCAATTAGATAATAACAATTGTAAGGTTTGGTTTCTCCTAAGCAGGTTTATTTTTAGAACCAGAAAAACCTCCATCCCTGTTCATTCCTTTTGAAGGCCAGCAGGGGACAACCCCTAAAATGAGGAGTGGCTCAAGACTTTTGCACAGTACAGTACAGTCTATGACTTAAACCCCCAAACTTTAACATGGATGTTTGATACAACTGTGATTCAGAAATTCTTTTGTTTATTTAGTGAAATCTGAATAACACCTGACTGACAGTCTTAAAGGCTATAGTATGACCACAACCTTGTGCCTTTGGCCACAGGGCAGGGTCACCATGTGCTGAAGAGCTAAGTGTGCAAAAGTCACCAATACTGCTCACTCAATAGTTGCAAGTTCCAAATCTCCCCATGCCATGAAACCTGAGCTTCATGATTTGGTAAAGGCCCTTTGCCAGCACAACTGTGCCCAAGTGCACAAAGCAAGGTCTATAAAGGCGTGATCCACCAAGTATCCATCAAGGATACCAAGGATACCCTCCATTAAGTATCTTTGGGACAAACTAGAATGGAGACTTGGAGCCAGTGTCTGTCCGCCCACATGCTCTTCTTTAAGAATGTCTAAAAATTCCCACAGACACACTTCAGAATATTGTATAAGCCCTCTTGCCCCAAAAAACAAAAACGAAAAACTGGGAGCTACTGTAGCAGCAACAGGACCAGCTCTATATTATTATCTATGGATTGAAAATGCTCCAGTAGGTGTGATGTGTAGGTGGCCCAACAGTTTGGTCCATGTAGTGTAGATAGACATTGTTGTCTTTTATGCACTTCCACACTCTGACCAGATGAGGGAAGTATTTCTCTTTCTTTGCAAAGAACTCCACTCAATCGCTGATATAAAATGAGAATAAACTGGTTTTTAAACAGTTTTTAATAACATTTTATAAATTATTATGATTTAAATGTGAAAAAGTATTCAGCTTTAAGTTTATTTTGTAGTGTCAGTAAATGCATGACCTCGTGATTCCTCAGAATTTCAGATATTTGAATTTTCCCTTTTATTTCCCTGTGAAAAGCCACAAATCCCCAGAACAAACATTCAGACCAGGAAACTTTCCTACCTCATAATGAGGTTGTTGACATTCAGTCATCTGTCTACATTACTAAGGCACACAACAACAGACTTTACCAAAAAACTATACAGACCCTGCACATCCTGCACTTTTTTCACATATTCTAACCTAATATTTTTTCACAATAATGGATAATTATGAAATGCTACAAGAGGTTTTAGAGGGGAAAAAATTCCCATGACTAAAGGGAAACTTAGTTACTGATTACACTGATCATGAGAATTAAATACATTTTTTTCCATGACTTCACCACTTCTATTGCTCCTTAGATGAAGCGTGTGAGAGTTTTAAGCAGACCGTCTGTGCTTTGTCCTTCCGTAGGGCACCCAGAGGTGATCTAGTTCATAAATGATCATGCCCGGTCTGCTTTGCTGCACCTAAGAGCAGTTTGTTCTAATGGTTTCCTCTGAATGGACTGAAGCCATGAAGGTGTGCATTGCATTGCGGGAAGTTGCTGAAGCAGTCACCCTGTGCGGCTTCACTCAGGTGTGCTATCGCTCATATGCTATTAGGCTCATTAACAGAGGCATTCTGAAGATTAGAAAGGAGGACCTCAGCGGGGAGGAATTTTATTGAGACTACTGGCATAACAATGCACACACAAAGTTAATCAGGCCAGCAAAACACTGCAGGAGAAGGAACAACCAAAATACACACACACACACACACACACACACACACACACACACACACACACACACACACACACACACACACACACACACACACACCTCAGTTTTAATGTTTTTAATTACCAAACGACAAACTTATGCGAGAAGCTCAGAGAACACTTTTAAAGTAATTTCCCGTCTTGGCAAACATTCGAGATGACTAAGTAAGGAACAGGCTAAAGGTTGAAATGGCTTCCTTTCATGGGCCGCGGTATTTTTTATGACCTTGTCTGCTCAGACCATCCTGAAAACACATAAACTAACTTTTCTCCTGGTTAAACTGAACTTCACGATTGATCCTTAAATTTAAAAAAACGTGAGCGCAAACTCTGCCTTTTTTGACTCTAAATCAGAAAACCTGTTTTCTCCTGCCCTAAAGTCACCGGCCCTCTTCTTCCCACAAAGCATCTTATCTAAGCCAAACCCTTTATGGACCATCACCTTGTAATCCTGCTCCTTTACTGCTCTCACTGTGCGCTGCCGTCAAGGATAAGGCAATCAGCTTATCATGAAGACATGATTTGCAAAACTTAAATGCAATGAGGGCATCAGACTCTCTTTGATATCTTCCAAAGAAGTGTGATCTAAGTCTCTCTTAAAAGTGCTTTAAGATATGATGATGTAAGCTTGTTTAAGTCATTTCTTTTGATTTGGTAGAGTTTGTGTTTATTCCTAAAAATCTGAAAACTAAATTTTGGCAAGTTACCATTTAGTTCTTTCACCCGTGTAAGCAGCGCAAGGAGGAAGGAGAGTGATTCAGCCTGTTTCGGTACTTTCTTGCCTTATCTCAGATCATATCCCAGCTCTGAAGGCATGTGATCTTGGGCAACAGGGCCATAAAGGAGGGCAGTTCTTTATGAGACGGACTGTGAAACTGCAGTTGCACTGACTCTGTGGCTGCAGTACATATATTTGCAGTTCTTTTTTCAGTTTTTGTTTCTGGATCCAAACAAAGAATAAAGATTAGTAAAGAATAGACCTGATTTAGAGACCTTTAGTAATTGAAGTCACAAACTGTTTTAGCTAAAGATTAATTTGATCTTTGTCTGCTTTAGCTTAGCCAAGATTATTTTAGGTTAGTTTAAATACAGCAGTTTAGTTCAACATTCAATTCAATTTTATTTATATAAAGCAAAATCACAACAACAGTCACCTCAAGGAGCTTTGTATTGCAAGGTAAAGACCCTACAACAAAAACTTCATTAAAATAAAATAATGTCATTTTAGTTTTATTATAGCTTAGCATTTTGGTGCTACAACTTGGCTCAGTTTGAGTTTATCCTCATGAATTATTGCATGGAAAGTGGAAAGATTCCCAGGGCCCTGGAGCTAATGGGGCCTTCGGTCTTAGGATTTTATATTAAATGTGTATACTATTAGCCTGTTGTTGTGATTTGTAAACTAGAATGTATGTATGGTTACTAATTAGCCAATTAAATCACATAATTTTGACAGAAGTTACAAATTAAATGTCAATCTGGACACAGCATGGGCAGTCTGCAGGAGAAAGGGATACTTAGCTGGTCAGCATAGCAGTTGTCATACTGATGCTACATCTCTGCCTCCTGTGGAGCTCATGGGTACTTATATAGCTGCTAGCTATAGGTAGCTTAAGGTTACAGGAGCACAGTGCTAGCATCAGCAGGCTGGGCAGCTTAGGAAGTCTGAGTGGTGCTCTTTAGCTAACTTCTTAGCAAATGCCCACACAAGTGGGCAACAGATGTTGATCCTGGACCAACATTGTTATGATGTAGGAACAGCACCAACATGGGGAAATCAGATCACAGCTATGACTGTAGTGAGGCTATTGGCAGTGCAACAAAGCAATTATTGTGCAACAAAATCACTGCCGCTGCACTCTTTAGCTGTTAAGCAACATTTGCCATTTAGTTGTGCTTCATGTTATCCTTATAGCCTAACATAACTTGTTTCATTTTTCTTTAGTTAAAACTTTAGTTAAATGTTTTCGTTTTGCTTTTCTTAGTTAAAATAGCTTAGCTAAGGTTATAACTTTCTCATGCTGATTTACTCTCATATTCGACACAAATAATGGTATATTTTTTAAATGAAATCCTAAATCCACTTCAAATCAAAGTATTTCCTCTATTCTGATATTTGATATGTAAAAAATGCTACACAGCCACATTCACAGGGCAGACCCACCCTTGGATCACAGAAGGGTGGTACAGGTGCTGTCAGGGATTTACTGATGGGGTTTAGATTGCTCTGACAGAATTTTAAAGCTGTTATAAAAGTGGGTTTTTATGTGATTGCTGCTGGGTGTTCTTGGCTGTGTCTCAAGGTCTGTTTGTAGACAATACAAAAAAAGGGCTTGGGGAGGCACGTGTATGTGGTATGTGTGCGTTACTTTGTGTGTCTGTGTGTAGCATGCACAGGATTTGGTGATGGAGATCAGAAGGGTGGGGAAGTCTCACAGGTAGAGGACGCCGATGGAGGTGGTGGGACTGTGCAGTCACCGTGTCTCAATCTACAAACTGACCCTGCATGACCAGTCTTGGGCAGCAGCTAATGGCCCCCAATTACAGTTTCTCTGTCCTCCACAAAGCAGCCAGTGTGGCGTGACCCTTTGAAATGAATGCATGGCAACACATGACATGTTTAGAGAGCGAGATGACTTAATTGCATGTTAGTTTTTGCATGGCATTTTATTTTGGACTTATTTAGTCCTTTACCTTTGACTCTTTCAAACTGCTAAAGAGTGTGAGGGAACAGTCTGGGTTTGAGGGTGGGAAAATAGCAGAGAGAGGGTCCGAGGTGGAAAGGTCAAACTGATGTTTCACCATGATGCCAGCGAGGGACATTTTTTCCGTCAGGATGCCTCCTGCGGTCGGGGTTAATGTGGTGTTCTGCGGACAGAGATGTGCAGATGAATTAATTTTAGGGATGAGCAGAGGACCGTGGAGACAGAGGTCCAGAGTCCACTGCTGAGAATGGGGGCGGTGTTTGGAAAATGGGTCTCTGAGTGCAGATCTGTTGGCACCATGTCCAGCTTTACTACAATGTCATTTTAATGTCATAAGCCTCTGCACATAAAAAAAAAAGAACGGATAATTTTTTATTATTTTCTCAGGGAAGATTTCAATAAATGAATAACTCAGAAATGACAGGCAAAAAACAAAACAAAACAAATGTCCTCCACATGGTGGCTCTAGACAAAAAGTCAAAGTTGCATCACGTGGTAACCAAGAATGCCTGTGAGGAAATTTGGTGTCAAGTAGTGGCACAATATTTTAAACAGGTATTCACGCCTACCAGTTCATGTGTCTTGTGACTCTTTTACCTGGGGCAATTGTCAGGTCACTTTGTCCATTGCAGCTGTCTGAGAACTCACCAGCTGCTTTTTGATGACAGCAATTGGAGCACAATTTATGGACCACGAGCACCTGTTTCAATTGGCAGTCATTATTTATAGGAACAAACAAAGAATGTGAAAAAATATGAATACTTGAATATAAAGCTGAATTGTCCCCAAGCAGTCAAAACCCACTCATACCTGATTGCATAGTAGCCGTCCACAGACACACTCGATACGCTTGTTATATGAATGTTATGATATTCCTGTTGTTGATGTGGATAACCAGGTGCATTAACACCTGCACCTCTTCTTCTATCTGAAGATGACAATTTCTTGATTCTTATTCACATTCAGAAGCAGATGATTCCTCCCAGATCAGTGCTCTGTACTCCTGCTCCTGCCCATCGCTAATACATCCAAGAACTGAAGTAATGTCATAGTATTTCTATAGGTGGCATGAATTGTACTGAAAGTCCGAGGTGTGCATATGTATACAACTATTGTGATGTTCATATAAATATGCTGATCATTAGCAACTAAAGATACATGGCCTTCCCATCAGCCTCAGCTTTACATTGTTTTTGTAAGGGTTGCTGTGGTTCTGTAGGTCAGACATGTGTCAATCAGAAGGATGGTGGTTCAATCACTGCCTTTTCTAGTATCTTGCCCAAAGTGTCCTTGGGCAAGATACCTACAGATGAGTTGCCCCCCTCATTGATTGTGTGAATGGGAGAATGAGGCTTGTAGTAAGAAAGCATTCGAGTGCTCAAATTGAACAGATATGTAAATTTCAGTCAATTTTACACCCTAAATGAGCCATTTTAATTGTGTTATACAGTTTGTAGATGTGCGTAACCACTAAATCAGGATTGTCAAATATAAGGCCTGGGGGCCAGAATCGGGCGGGTTAAGACTCCAATCTGGCCCACTGGATGGCTTTAGAAAATGTGAAAGAAGGCATCATTTTTTATTTTTTATTGTATTTTTGTGTAAGTTTGACAGCTTTTCCTACTGAGAAAGTTTATCCATACTACACCTGAATAATTAAGTACTAGATAAACAATTAAATGACATCTGCTATCTGCTAAAAAAAAAAAAGAAAAAAAAGAAAAGAAATCAGTTTATTACAGTGGGTCCATTGTAAAAAAAAAAAATGTAAATTATCGTGGCTCAAGAGTTGCCAGTTCGAGCCCCGGCTCTGATGGTTTTGGTCGTTGTGTCCTTGGGCAAGACACTTCACCCGTTGCCTACTGGTGGTGGTCAGAGGACCCGGTGGCACCAGTGTTCGGCAGCCTCGCCTCTGTCAGTGCGCCCCAGGACAGCTGTGGCTACAATGTAGCTGCCATCACCAGTGTGTGAATGGGCGGATGACTGAATGTAGTGTAAAGCGCTTTGGGGTCTATAGGGACTAAGTAAAGCGCTATACAAATACAGGCCATTTACCATTAACAATACATTTCTTTTTTATAATTACAGGCAAGTCAGCGAGCTACCAGAACTTTATTGCGTGTAATCTGACACATTTACATTTATAAAACACATTCTCTGACAATTTAATCCTAAGCGGTCATGCTTATAGATTCATTTACTACGGCATGTAGAAAAACTGAGATGTATGATTGCACTTAAACTCTTTTTAACCACTTTTTTCAAACATATTAAAATATCTCATGGATTCAATGTGTAGCTAATCTCTTTACACTAACAGAAAGAAGAGTTTCACTGGTCCGGCCCACTTAGGATCAAAGTGGGCTGTAATTGTCCCACGATCTAATATGAGTTTGACGTTACTGCACTAAACTGTGAAATAGAATGGGCAAAATTAATTGTGTAATTTTTGATATTAGATTAAAGTTGCAGCAGTGGGTTAATGCCATTTTGCCAGCTGTTCGTTAACATGTGTGAAACTATTTTAACTAATATAAATAAATAAATGAAAAAGTGAAATGATCAATAAATCCAAATCTAAATCTGATATAATAAGGAGCTCAAATCTACTCATATGTGGTAGTCTCTCGAGGCCAAAACAGTGAAAGTATGCAGCTTTCTGTAAGATATACTTGTCTTTTACCTTTCTAGTGACAAAATAAATCAATAAATTAGATTTTTTTTTAAAGAAGTGAAATATATAAACCTTTTTTTTTCTACGATTACCACAATAGGGAGTCACATCTGAGCTACACAAGGAAGGAAAAAGGCAGGTACTTTAAGCACTCACAGGGGGACAAGACAGACACCATGGTTGACTGAGTGTGAAGCTTTTCTCTTTACTCATGAAATAATAGATAACTTGGGTTTCACATTAGGTGGCATGAGGCCAGAATTTTAATTGTTCAAAAGCTGACTTATATAAACAAAGTGGATTCAGAGGAGCTCCTGTGAGGCCTTTGCTATCAAAGTTCATGTTTGTAGTAAAAACAGTTTTTATTGGAAAGATCGGGGCTCATCATGACAGGCTGGCACAGAGAAACCTGAGAGGCTGACGTTTCTTAATTCTCGGCATTTTCTTAAATAATTGGAGTTATATTTCTCTTTAGTTTACTGTAAGAACACCCCCAAACCACTCAGTACTACTTTATTACACCTGTAAATGTATATTCAGTTTCTCTTTTCCAGCCAGCATGAGAAGCGCTGCTCTCCTGACAATGATCCCATTTAGCTCCCTTGCAGCGAAGCCACACCAGCATCGATCTGTGCATGAGGTAAAAGGAAATGTGCTGATTCCTTGTACACCCGGTTATACATTAACTGTTAACAAAAAAGAAATAAAACGAGCTTATAGACTTGGACCGATAACCCGCTACTGCATCTGACAAGCCAGGCAAATAAATTGCTGACAGAAAAAATTATCTTCACACTAAAGGTTACTGTTGCTACTGTCACATTTTCGTGGTATTGGCACATTTATTACCCAAAATAAAAATCTATGGGTTTTGGACAGCGGGAGGAGAGATGGGAGAGTTCACCTCTAAGTGAACGAAGGAGCAACCTTGACAGCACACGTTTAACTCTCAGGGTTTTTTGTACTTTTAAGGTGGCCACATGGCTACAGTCATAAATTTTTACAAAAGTGAGTATGAACAGCACAGCATAAAAAAAAACTCGATTGCAGGTCAAGGTCACATCACTTAAGTCAAAAATATAAAGGTATCATCAGTAAAAATGAAGTGCAAACAAAAGGCCTTATTATTATGTTAATAACGTTGTAATAACATAATATTATTATGTCATGGAATCAACAGAAATAAAGCTTTTTATTTGACATGTCAGGTTGAATTATCAAACAGGCCTATAATAAATCCACATATCATTCATACATAAGAAATAACAATGTGATGTGATGTGATGGCTGATATGTTACTACAGCCATCACTTGCCTTCAGGCTTGAAAACATAACTGTGCAGATATAAACATGTAGTCACTCCAGTATTTGAAATTCAGCCTGCGTGCGTGGTGCTAGTTTAAAGAGTATACAGTGCTTGTCAGTTTATTTGACACCAATCCAGTTATAGGTGGTTGCAAGGTTGGTGTGTAAAATCTTTATCTGCATGATAAAAGAAACTGAAGCAGAGTAAAGAATATGATTTCTTTGAAAGTATGAAGTCCATATACTTATTGCAGTATTTGCTCTTCCTGCTACTTCAAAGTGTCTCTTTTGTTTTGTTAACTCTGACTTAACAGAGCCCACTGCTGCTTGAGGTGCTTAAAATTATATTTTATTTTTTTCCAACCCCACTGAAAACCTGGAAATGCTGAAGTAATCTAAAATCTGCTCTTGCACATATAACAAATGGGCAAAAAAAAGAGACAAAAAATCAGAAATTATTTTCAGCTCCTTTTAAAGAGCAGGATCCAGCACCTGAACCAGGCCGTGGTTGTTATACAAACACAACCAAGCTGCATTTTTCTAAATTTGCAAAGCGTGGCACGTTTAGGCCAACGGGTACTGCTATTAATAAAACTGATGTAGTAGTGGTTTTAGATTTCTAAAATTAATGTTATTTAGAATTTAAAAGTTTTTTAACTTGAGGCTAATTCTCAGGATAGGGTGTCACATTTTCATTATTGTGGATCTAAAACACATTATCTTACAGGAAGTGGACACTGGAGCCAAGCACTGAGACAGACAACCCTTAGAGCAAAGAAATACTCCCAAAAGCAATTTAGTTCAATTATTTTTATTTAGCAACAATCACAACAGGAATCGCCTTGAGGTGCTTTATATTCTAACGGTAAAAACCCTACCATAATACAGAGAAATCACCAGCATTTCACTGCTGTGCAGCAACAATCATGGTATGTTATAGAATAAGCGGGTTAAAATTAGGTTAAATTTAAACTCAAGTGAAGTAAACCTTTACACATTTAAATAAAGTAGTAACTGTGTCCCCAGTGAAAACATGAAGCTGGGAATCAGTGTGCAATACTACACTGTAAAATTAACACAAAAGAAACACTGAAAACTGGTTCAATAACGTTTGGATTTTATGAAGTTGACGTTACCTTCAGAAATGTGACTGTATGACCACTGAGTGTATGTATTCTGTGTAACTCTGTGCGCAGGTTTCGGCAGCAGCGAATGTGTCCTGTCAGAAACATTCCACCTCTCGTGGCCGCTAATGGCAGGTGTGCGTGCCTCTACATTAATCAGGGTGCTGTGAACCTGCAGAGGAAGCCGAGCAGGTAATTACTTTTGAATTTTTAGTCACGGAGACCAGGAGAAAGAAAAACACCGGGCAGAGAGGCAGCCATGAAAAGAGGACAAAATCTTGTGTAGCCTATGTCTGATTTCTGGCTGTACCTTAAGTCCTTGCATGACACTGATCAATACAGGTGACAAAATATAGTCTTTCTGCTTTTCATTTACATTAAGTTTTACAATGAAAAATAGACACTGATTTTTCCCCGGTTTTTTGGGGCAATAAACCTGATTATCACAGTATAAGAACAATTCTTTTAAACCTAAGTAACATAACATACTGCCCAGTTAGAAAGCATTTTAACAGCTTGAATCAATTTCACCTACTCTGGTGCAAATCAAAGTGACAATAGGTACAATGGAGGGGCAACAACTAGACAACCCCCCAAAAAAGGAATGGACCTGCAGGCGGTGGCCACAGACCGTTGCTTTCTCCTTATCCCTCCTGACTGATTTTGCTCAGGTTGCACAGGTACTCACACCCCTTCAGGATGGCCATACATGTTGTTAAAGCAGAGGAGACACAAGGAGGTTATCCATCCATATCTGTTGTAGTCCTCCTGTGTGTGAGGAAAAGTCGAGGGAGCACTGCAAGAGCCCTGGAACGTGCTCCAGTAATTTACTTTTACCTGACATATAAAACTAAGGACCAGGGCCATTAATATACACTAATAATATTATTAATAATAATGCACTTTGGATAAAAACAAGATAGGAAGCTCAAATGAAAGGATAGGTGGGACAAAAATGCACCTAATAACCTGCAATGCATGGAGAGAATTCAAATGGAAGTTAGTTATGGTAATACACTGCTGAATAGACTGGTGAAGAGGGTCAACTTGGTTCTGGATAGTCAACTAGACCCCACAGAGGAGGTGGGTGAGAGGAGGATGTCGTTATCCCGACAGCAGTCAGACTGTAAAATATCCACACAGGATTAATACTGTCTAAAAATAGATGCAAATCATTATCACCCCCACTGCACTTTATGTACATATACAAATAATACTAATAACATTAATAACGTGACTGTATTCTTCTGAATATAGTAACCATCTGTACATAGTGTAGCATTTTGGTCTTTTTTGTACACTAGTTTTTCATATTTATTTATTTATCTATTGTTTTCTTTTTTAAAATTTTCTCCAATATATCAGTTTCACTTTTCTTCCCATTCGTTGTGCTGCTGTAACAGTTGAATTTGAATGAATTTGAATTTGTATTAAATAAAATCTATGTCTGTTATGTCTTATGAGCTAATACCTGTGACAGTGTCGGTCACGTATTGGTGACACATGTTCTGCTGGATCTGACTGTGGCACTTTTGGTTCAAATACCAGAGGAGAGACAGTCTGTGGCCACTACATGCAAAAACAATATTTTCTAAGAATACTGCTCACCGTAGCACTCAAGTGTATCGCAGTTAGATGGCTCAAACTCAATCCCCCAACGAGTAACAGTTGGGTTACGTTGGTGCAAGAGGTCCATGAGATAGAACAAAATAATGTTCTTTGAGACGTTAGACAGATGCATGTAACACACATAACTAACAAACAGCAGAATCCTGCTGTAGTGATCCTGACTCGGTGAATTGACCTAAATCTGAAACAATTAACGCCACAGTGGAGTTTTCTCTTTTCTCTTTGTCTTTCTTGCTGTTACTTCTATGTTTTGTATTTATTTATTAATTTTGATTTTTTTAAAAATCTATTATTTTTATTTGCTTAATTCGTTTAGCCCTTTTAATTACATCTAATAATTATATATCCCCCAGTCTTTGTTTTACTTTACCAGTTTTAACCATTATCATTAAATTTATAGATTTAATTACTGAAATACAAACAGAGTGGCTCAAATAGTGAAAACGCTGAACGACAATAGTTTAATCTGTATATGTAAATGTACTGAAACTGAAATTAAAATGAGAACTAAGTAAAAGGAGGTGTTTTAATCATATTTAGTTATTCAGCTTTTGTTAAACTAAAATATTTCACCCACCGCTGCTTCTAATGCACACTTTTTCTTTAAACTTTAAGCTGGAAATTTTGTGGTCACTTTAAAGCTATAGCTTATGTCCCCTTACACACATAGATGCCTCTAGTATAATACTAGTATTATACTAACTATTATACCAGAAGATGTTGCTTCTATTTACTTTACCCTCAGAAATGAACACTTTTAAAGAGTGCAGCCTCTTGATCGATGGCTGAGTGTAAAGCTCAAAGTGATTTAGTTCAGTGAATCTTGGGTCCCATAAAGGGGCCGCAAGATGACGCACAAGGGTGTCACAGATCATTTCCAAGTCCACAAAAACCATTCAGTATATTTGAATATTGCATATGCTCTTCAGGTCTCAAACAATTTAAAAAAGCATTTTGTTTAAGCATGTGCTGCAGTCAGTTTTAATAACAGTATTTATAGCTTTGGCAACTTCAAGCTTGCCACATTTCTTAATTCTTATGATTTTTTTCCAGTGAACGTCCGCAAATTTTTTCAGCATGTACTCAGCTACAGGTGTGACTTTACGCTTTGTCAGTGGTTTAAATACACTTACAAAAAAGGCTTTGGCGTGCAAGTACAACAATAAAGCAGAGAAATGATAGTAATGGTAAAACTAAAATAAGGCAGTTGAATATCTCAATATTGAAATATAGTTATTTACAATATATTTTAAGGTGGAAAGACATAAGCAATCCACTGCTGGACAGCATATTATATGAATTTGGTCATAGCAACAGAAAAAAACTTTCCACAGGCTGAATAATGGTTTCACTGAAATTCCACAGTTTCATGTAGTTTATTCATAAATCAATTAAGTAACATTTACAGACATGATTACATATAAAATAGTCATGTGTGAAATGGAACTCCCCAAAAGCTATCCAGACCTTTTACATAGAAGCCTAAACACTAGATAATATACACAAAACACATATAAATATACATCTACTATCTATATTGTTGCAGTGGCACATGAAAATAGCAGTGTGAATTTAATAAAGCACTGACTTCAAATGCAAAGCTTTTGAGAAATCCCTGTCATACAGAGCTCATAATCCAACATAGTTTAGTAGCAGCTGCTGTCTTAAACTCTTTTTAAACAGAGAAGGATGTTAATAGTTCTGTAATGCTTTCTAGCCCTTTCCAGATCTGTGGCTCTCTACAGGTCACACTAAAATGTGCACATTTTTGTAAGAACACAAAGAGGGCTCACAAACCAAAAGTATTTAGGGCCTAATGATTTAATCTGAGAATAGCAGCAGTCTCATTTTGAAATACTCTGCTAAATAAAGAAAGGTCTTATCATGTTCAGAAACTCTTCCTTGTAGGCGTGTGTTTGACTTCCCGCTGAATGCAGCAGCCAGCGGCTTGGATCTGATTCACATGTTCTTTTCTCAGGAGATTTATTGCTCTGTGACACACCTTACATGGAGCTGGCACAGTTTGTCTGATCAAAATAAGGTCAGGGGTGATAATATTGTGCATGCATACATGTGTGTATGTGCGTGAGTTTTTCATTTTTAAATATTAGTAAAAAAAAAAAGAGATTAAGTTGACAGATCGGAAACAATATGACAGAAAAAGAGAAAAGCATGCAGGATTGTGGCTGCATGGTATGGTATGTTGCAGTCTTACCTGTGCGATGTACTTGTAGCTGTCCCATCGTTCACTAGGTGACAGCAGCGAGTCCAACAAGAGGTGCAAAGCACAGTCACAGCGTCACATCCACATACAGGTTTTTAGCCTAAAACAAAAGTAGTCTTATGTATCTCTGCTTTCAGCACAGAACTATGCAAAATGAACCACTGGTTTGGAACTCTTAGCCATCCTGAAAACTCACGAGCTGTTGTCAGAGCCATGCAAATCTGCCCAGAGTTGACCCGTTTAACAGCTGCTAATACATAACTAGGGAATAAATTCTGGTTCTCTGTGCAGGTAGATGGAACATCTGCCTACTTTGCACACTCTCTGAAACACTTGGGTACAGTTATCCTTTCAGGAAGGGTTACATGATGCCGGAAATACTTGTGCAAATGATTTCAGGTACAAAAACTCACAAAAAATAGATGCTTTATTCTAGAGAAGTGAAATGAAACACTGAAACGGTCCCTATTTGTTGAGTCCTGTTGGGTCTAATGGTGACAGTAAGCCTTTAGCAACTCTGAGTTGGAGTTTTAATAAATGTGTGAAAAGAGTGAATCTGTTTCTGTTCTAGTCAGGAACACAGATGTTTCTGAGAGTACACCACACCTCACCTCAGAAACATCCGTCTGGCTCTCCTGTCGTTGAAGAGCAGCTTTCTCTTCATGCCTGAGTGTGTTTTTTGGCTCATTTACTTTCAGTCAGTCTGCTTGACTGCAGCACCGCTGTCAACCTCTTTGCCCATGTTAGCAGGCAAGAGTCTTTCTTTTAAAAGCTTTTTAGATTTCTTTACAGCCAAAATTAGGATAAGTTGGCAAATTAAAAAAAAAAACCCAGTCTCTTACATTTAAACATAGAAATAAAATGCAGTACTAATACTAAAAATACTGAATATAGCAATTAGAGGAACCAGTATTGTAAAATGATGTTGTGATGAACTTTACTGCATTTTATTTTATTTTATTTTTACCTGCTTTAGTTCAGACAAATGAAGACCAGAGTTTTTGTGTTTCCACCTGATGCCATAGAGATAGCAGGTCAGCCCCCCTGTATACTTGATAAAGTGGCTGTTGCTTCGATTCTTGAGTCAATATTGACCACCAGCCAAGAGGTGAGCAAAGCTGCAGGAGCAGCTGGGAGGAGGACCACCAGAAGACCATCATCAGCGACAAACACACACACTTAAAACAAAAAACTTCTACTACACTCAGTATAATGTGGTGGCTAATTAGCGGCATGTGGCTGGGATTCATTCTTATACTTTATATAAATCATTGTTGTGCAGCAGAAGCCCAAAACCAAAACTTTTCCAACTATTATCAGAAAAAAAGAAGAAGAAAAAAGAAAAAACGTTATTTTAGCTTGGCATGCTCATCTTTAATTAAAAGGATTCTTAATACTTAAGCTTTACATTCAACCAGAGAATAGTATCATGAATAATAAAAAAACAAAAGATTTAAAAGAATTAATAGAAACGATTTCTAAAAGATACAGATGTAAAGGATTTCACCATTTGGTCAGTAAAATCCCATCTTAAAGCATTTCGGCCATCAGTATTTAGGTGTGATAAATGAGAAGAGGATCTTGTTTCTATTATTATTGACTCTACCTTAAACTCTAAAGCACCTTGAGCTGCCTGTCGCTGTAATTTGGCACTATATAAATAAAAGTGAATTGAATTGAATAAATATGTGGTGCTTGTTCAGTCTCATAAAAGAGACCAACAACAGCACAAATCCATGAAACATGTATTGTCCTTACAACAAGGTAAAGGTACGGTAGAGGAGGGTGGGGTTGGATGAATGGATCAACCAAGGTGACTATATAGTAATTTCTTGACCAGTGGTTTTTGAGAAAGACTGTCTGTCATGACCATAATATTCCTTGATTGTGCACCATTTTTTTTTAGTGTTGTAAGCTCATTTTACCTGCTTTAAAGCCAGACTGTGATCCATGAGTCTAACCAGGTTAGATTGAGGTATCATGAAAATTGTTTTTGAATGTCACTCTACATATAATGTGTTAAATGTGATATTTCAGGAACACCTTGAGGGAATATCATGAAATGCGGCTCACATTTTCACTGTGCCTCAAAGATGAAGTATAAGGTCAAGGGTCAATGTCAATATGACTTAAAAATGTTCTGTACATATATTTCTGGCTTTACAATCTGTACAGTAACAAGCATATTTTATTCTTCAACGGGCAGTGACGGCCGTGCTGGTCCTGTAAAGTCAAAAGCATAAAATCACAGTGAGTATTGGCTTAGTTACAGTCAAAGTGTGGGAGTTCCAGACTCCTGAATGGTGGATAGAGGGGGCATACATAAAGCAAAGGGTCAGGCTGCCCTGATGAAGCAAACCCTGCATCATGTTAGAGAATCCTTTTCAAACATTTTTATTCACAAGGAAAACCCCAAACCTGCTGCATCTAATTTGTGACATTATACTTTATCACCGCAGGCAAATAATAAAAAACATAAAGATATAATAGGCATTGAGACATAACCAAACAACAGTGAGACAGAAACCAGTTTGCTGTGGCGTGACTAACAGCCAGACCTCAAAGCCGCTCTAATCTGATGGGATTTAACAAAAGAAAAGAGGAAAGGCTCAATCCCTGACTACACACATGCCTTGTGTAGTCTCAAGAGCACACACAGCCCAAAGACTTTCAAGTCCTGGTCCAGATTCAAACCCACAGAGAACCTCAGTCACACAAGTATGCGCACACGCCGCTGCGGTGCTTGTTTACAGAGCCAACACTGTCGCTGTGACATGCAGCTACAGACCTGCAGCCGCAGGCCATCCCAACTCTACCAGAGGAGGATCATCCACGGGTCATGTTTATGAACTGGGAGGAGTGGATGGATGCCAGCATCTTCCATCACTTTCCTCTTCTTTATCTTCGTTGTATCAGTCAGCTGCACACTCTTAAACCGTTCTCGCGGTTCAGCCTGTGATTTGTGGGTATGGTGATGAAATCTTATTGCAATGATAGTGATCAAAGCTTCTGCCCCATCCAGTGAGAAGAAAGTGTGACGTAATCAGTCTGACCACCGGGAGATTAATGACCGATAAACGAATGAGGGGGGGCAACGTGACAACAACTAGTCGCTATCGTAAGGTAGTCAGAGAATTTACATGATTAATAAGGTCTTGTGTGGGAAGTTGACAGAAGAGATTGATACTGGAAGTCAGTGATCTTGAGAACATATAAACAAGCACAATCGATGTGTAGCAGAGGAAATTAGCATTGCGCTGTTGCCCAGGTGTTTTCATTCTTCCTGATTACCTCCTGTGTCTACTCAAAGCTTCAATATGAACCTGTTCTTTGCCAAGTTATAGTGTCTCCTTGTTGTCCACCCTACTGTGCGCTCTCTTTGGATTAATATTGCTTGGATTACCTGTATTGCCTTAATTAATGTTTATTTTCTACTTAAAAATTTAGTCTTTTCACCAAATAGTTCTTATAGTGGATCATCTAATTGTTGGAGCTCTTTCTCTAATATTCTAATGTGTTTACCTTGTGATAAAGAGCAGCTTAAGACAAATGTTGTTTGTGCTATATAAATAAAACATGAATTCAATTCAAATTAATTGAGACTGCGCCCTCAGTGATGCCAGTTTCCATCCCAGTTTCAGCTCTAGGAGGACATCCAATGATGAAACATTTTACATCTGGCTTACAAATCAAGGGTTAGTGTTTATGGTAGATTGAGCCCAGCCCTGCACTGAATGATCCAAAGACCTTAGTGTATTTTAAAATGATTTTTCTCCTTCCTCTTCCATCTCAGCATTCCCAACAAACCCCGAATCAATGCTCCTGTGTGGAGATGTATCAGAATCGGCAGCTGCATTTATCTTATCTCGGATTTGTCTTGGAGTTAAACCTTAAAGTGTAATAGGGATTGAGATATTTTTAATTAACAATGCCATTTTTGCGTAACAATTGCGTGTGGAGTTTTGATGAAGAGAATTATCCATTATCCTTAAAATTAGCTTGAAAGAAATTTACATTATTCAGTTTAGCCCAAGTTCCTGACACTCGCTAAGAGTTATGGCACAAACACATCTGCATGTCAGTAACAGGTCACAGTCATGGAGCCACTTATTGGCAACAAGACATCAGCCTCAAGTGACAAATGTAGCCCCAACTGTAGCTACATGGCGTATAATTGGATTTCTAGAGGAAGTGATATATAACTGATCTACGCCTGATGGCATCCACGTCTCCAATAACAAAGTGTTGGGGACTGTTTATCACTGCTGACTGACCTGCCTCTTCACAAAAAAGAGCTCCTATAGCCAAAAACCTCTGTGTCACTTTACATCTATTAAGTATTTCTAAAAAATATACTATTTTGCTACATCAGGAAAAAGAAAAAGTGTCAGACCCACAAAATATGTTTCCAGTGGAAATTCACCAAAACCACCCAAAGAGTCATGCTTTCAGTCTTTTTGCTAATCTGGGCTCGTCTAATGTCTCCTGGATTTATAATTAACAGACAAAGAAGAACACTGTAGTTATTTGGCAGTAAAGTGAATACTAATATTCCCTGAATTATACTTTAAAGTTAAAAACTGAAATTGAAATTGTGGTTAAAGGAATCACGAAGCCGACGATTCAATCACACGATTAAATAATAGCAGGATTTGGCAACAGGTGTCATCTTTAGTGTACGAGGAGAGGAGCAGTCGCTGAGTTCAGGTCGAGGGTAAGGTCCAGATCAGCCTGTGGAACGCCACATCGCTGCTGGTTTCCTGAACCTCACGCACACATCGTGTAGCCCTTGACCTTTCTATTTTCTTAGCCTCTTTCCAAATGTTCCGGTCTGTGCACCGACCTGTGGGCTGGGAAGCGAGAGTTCATGATAGATCGCTGTAGACACCAAGAGCAGCAAAGCACACCTTGAGCCATCATCGGTATCCTCTGCATGTCCCCACATGAGAGAGAACAGGATGATCTCAGTTGAATTACAAAAAGTAGACCTATACGTGCTAATTGGCACATTTCTTTTTTTCTTCAAGTTGGTTTTTAGTGAGGATTTCAGGGACGAGTCTAGGGTAAAGGTTTTAAGGGGCCCCCGATCATAATGTCATTCGTACAGCGCAGGTTAGTAAAGCTTTTGGCAGTTGTGCTTTCCTGTAATGAAAACTGATTAAACTTATGTTATCTGTGCACCAGTTTAATATCTTTACTGGCCTATCCTCAGTTTCCAACTGCTCAGCCTGACCCAAAATAGAAAATCTATACAACCAAACTGCACACCTGGTCTCAGGAGATTTGCATGAATGTTGATCTTTGTAATGACGATAACTCAAACTCCATCTCATTTCGTAATGGTCAGTCAGAGTGAGCTCAGGCTCATTTCATCGGCAGATGTGGTAAACCTCAAGGGTAATAATATTATATGATATTATTATAATATGTATTATTTGTTACTCTAATGTAATTTTAAAAAATAGCCTTGTAATAATATCCCTAACAAGTATGATGGATGCCAATTCTCTTAATCTAACATGCATGGAGTGTAGGGATTGCACTGATCTGATGTTTGGATGGAATATGAGGCGAATCCTGAATCACAAAGCCTGCAGTGAGCTGATGATTGGGGCTGATCTATTCCGTACATACTTAGTTGTTGTGTTTTTGTCACTGCAGGTCAGCAGCAGTGCATCGGTTGCTAGCAGGAGAGCTAACACATCAAGGACCCTACAACAAAAAGCCACAACAGTTCGGGGTTATTCCACACTTGCTACACAAGTGAATATTTGTAGAGGTTTTTCTTCTTAACCCCAAACTTTTCTTGTGAATGACCAAAACTGAAAAGCTGATGTTTTTTCTGCCTGATGTCCCTGATGAGGAACTTCCCTGTCTGTAAACGATGAGCTCAGTAAAGATTTCCACACTGAACTGAAATGACAAAAGGAAAAATAATGAGGTAAATAACCAAAATAGACTTTCTAATGACCAGTCACCTCAGCGCAAAAAGGTTGGAAAATGGATGTATTTATTTATCATGCTCTGTTTTACAAATTAAGAAAGCAATGTTTAACTTAAGCCTGATGTTGCCTTACGCATAAAAGAACCAATTCCTATATGCCTGTGTAGGTTCTTGAGGACATGGTAGTAATCACTGTTTAAAATGGTGACAACTGGACTTCTTTAGGTTTGTGACAACTTTTTCCTCACATCAGGTTCAGGTTTAAAACAACTGGTTTAGAGCAACAATTTGAAAAGATGAAAGTTTGTGGAAAGAACGAAGGAAAAAAAAAAACCCTTTCCAATTTCATTGCTCCTGGTTTAAGGTTAGTGGCGTCTAGACGAAGTCCCGAGAGTCACTGACCCATTATTAATCATGTGGGTTGTCACGTGAGTCAAGGTGTGGAAAAAAGTGTGGGTCATTACCGTAGTGGCCAAGGAGTAAAGCCTTATAACACATTTCTCCACGCCACCGACATGTGAGCTAATTGGGGTCACCAAGACTGTATTGTAGGTTGCTGATAGTTGGTGCTGTGAGCCACCACCTCTGTTCAAGGTTGGTTATTAACAGTGGACATAGATGGCCTTGATTATTTCTCTCTCAAACTTTCTGTCTTCTTGTGAAATGTGAACACTGGCATCCTCTAAAGTGTATCTTCCATGAAATGCAAATGTACAACTGAGTGGCTCTCCTATGTTGTGTTAGGAATTTGTGGAGTGTTTCTCTTGTGTAAAAAATGGTGCATACTTACTAAAATGCCCAGAAAACACTATATTGCTTAGCTAATGTCTGGGTATTTTTTTCCTTGGGATAACACAGTGTTTGTCCAAGAGTAATACTGAGTCTGGATGACACTGTGATGTTATTCTTGGAGAAAATCCTTCTGCCGTCTTTTAACCGCTTGACACAAGTCCCAGTCTCTCCTTCACATTACTTTAACACAGGTAATTCTGGTAATTAAAGTCAATGTCTGGGTATCAAATCAGAAATCTGAAATTGATAAAGCTGGATCAGTGCATCACTGACTTTAGATTCTTAAAATCCTTAGAAATATAAAATACAAGTTGGAAAATGTAATTTGCTGCTGCAGACATGTCATCTGTTTTATTGGAATAGAAACTGGAAAATGTACAAAGTTTGAAAATAATAAAGGGAAACAAAGGTTAACAAAATTATCCCATAATCTACATAATGGCATAATCAAAACTGACTCTGTAGAATATGTTGTATGATCTTGTAGAGCAGAAATGTGTTTTATATCTGGGGTCATTTGGGCTTTAGGTTTGTAATGTTTTGGTATACAGAGGAGTTGATGGTCGATTCGATGGCTGCAACGTGCCCAGGTCCTGCAAAACAGCGCATCTAAGCCACGGCGCCATGTTGTTTTTAAAGAGAAGCGGCTTTCTCTCGGCAACCCTTTCAAACAAGCCATACTTGTTCAGTTAAAAAACAAAGCAAAAAGTATTTAACATGATAACTGAGACCTGTAGCGTCTGAGATGTAGGTCTTGTTTTGTTTTCTTTCTCTGAGCATTGCACAGTCTGACCTTGGGGTGAATTTACTGGAAGGTACACTCCTGGGAACATTGTGCCATTGTATTAACACACACCTGAATGCTCCAGACTAGCAAACTGCCCAAACCTTTTCTTTTATAGAGGCGCTCAAGATCAGTTAATCAGGTGCACGTGATTATCAGCACCTGGCTGCTACTGACCCTCTTAATTCCTATGGAAGCAATAAAGGTGTAGATATTTTTAGTCAGTAAGGATGTCACCCTCTGCAACACAATGCCCAACTGCTGTGTGCATAATGTGTGTGTGTGTGTGTGTATAATTGCTGTCACCAATTTGTTACAATACGAGAAACGTTTTAAAGTCTTTTCTAAATTCATTCCTATGCGAGTCTTTCCTCCTGGGCCCCTGACAGGTGGACTGTCAAGGGCCCAGGATGATCCAGACCCGTTGTTGCTCAACCTGTGTGTGAAACCGTGACGGGCAGTGTGCGTTCCTCACCACGCTTCAGTGCACATGCTGCTTTCACAACAGCCTCGATGGTCTGTGTACTGGATAAACTGTTTCTGCTTCTTGTTATTATTTGTTGTTAATGGCTGACAGATTTAAAATGGACACAAGTGAAAGTCCAAAATGAAATGCATGTCAAAGTTTGGATTGGTATGAGCGCCTGTTAATGTTACTGTGAGACATTGTGGTACGATCTGTTATTTCTGGGAAAGAAATTAGTGGAAAAAAATTGTAATGTCTCTATCCTCCATCATTTAGTAACACATACGGTATCTTTTGCAGAGGATACATGTATTATGGGTAATTCTTTTCTCTTATTTATATTTAACCCAACAAATCTACAGTTTCAAACCAATGTGTAATTCAAGCAAACCCTCCGTTCCCCTGCGACTGTGTGAAAATGTTTTGGTGTAACACGACAATTTGTTTTGTTATTAACAGAATCAATCCGTTTTTTCAGCGATGAACTTGTCAGCAGAGATGACGGAGGTGCAGACAGCCTGCAATTTATCTGTTTCCTCTGGGTTATTACACAACAGAGCGAAGGGCAGCTAAGGTGTGCATCTAAGGGAAACTTTATACAATGATAGCAGCTGCAGATAAGGAGAGAATCTGTGCAATGACACCGGAACCTGTGGCAATCTTTTATGTGAGAGAAACAACTGTGAGGCCTAATTAGAACAAAACGTTCCATTAATGAAACCTAACTACAGTAAAACAATTAAAATTCCTATAGAGGCCTTCTCTGTGTCTCTCAGACCCAGCATTGAATTTTAATAACCTTTTTGAACTTTATGATATTTTTATTGCCTCCTGTAATGCAACTAGGACATTTTTTTTGTTATAGTCACACAGTGTTCTCCTGCAACCTACATTAGGATCATCACAGTAGTTTTCTGCATGGCTAAAGTCTACCTGAATTATAACGACTATAATGCTAATAAGGGCAATCCTGCATATTACTAATGATCAACCACATTGATACTACACTAAAGGATTATGTTTGACCAATAATTGGCCAAGTAGATTGTTGTAAACCATCATAGTCACAGTGGAAGTCAGCAGCTTGTTTTTTATTTATCTCTTATCTTCATCAAAAGAGAAAGAGACGCAGTTTGAATGTGTTTTTAATGAAAGATATAAGAAGGACTAGTGGAGTTCCCACCCTTTAGGACCTGGCGTCCATATATGTGGACATCACATTTTGAGTTATTTAGATTAAAATACTCAATTTTGCTCTACATGGGCTTGATATCCACTTACAAGGACATTATACTGCTACTGTTCTATCAAAATTTTAAACCAATATCCTCATATGTGGCTCTTATTTTTCTTAAAAACAAAATAAGGTAAAAGAAAAATCTGGTCATTCTTTGTTTTTACATTCATCGGGCCCCAATATGCCCAAATATCAAAGAGAAATTAAAAATGCATGCTGTGGAAGAGTTCGGGTCTTAGGAGGTTAAACGGAAAATACAAAATGTAATTCTTAGGCTCTAACTCTTAAAGGGTACAGCTACATCTGAAACAATTAGATCATTAATTAATTAACAGAAATCTACTCAACACGTTTGGCACCAGATCGGTGATTCTGGTGTCTCAAATAGGAATAACTTCTATTTCATTTATAAATAATTTATTAATATTATATTTCTAAACTGCAGAGTGCCTCTTTTCAAAGATTTACCTGCATTTTTTTTAATCGTTTACAGGTTAGGGTTCACAGCTGGGGCATATTAGACCTCTACAGTAATGCTGTGGGACTACATGGCACCATATCAGCTTTAAACTTTTCATTTGTTGTCTTTATTTAAGCGTCGTTCTGTGATCAAAGAATCTCTCATCCAAGAAATGATATGAGTAAGTCTTTGTGTTTAATAGCCTCTCGAAAAGTCTTAATCTTAAAGATATTTTTTAAAGTCACAGATCATTTGCTCTGAATTAACAGCTACGGATAAATATTAATTCACCTTTGAAGAACTGAAAATTTGAGACCCAGAAATCATCAACAGTGAAATGTTGCGAACTCATCTCCCCGCTTAATAAAGTATCCTATATTTGAGAATTGATTCTTCTTCTTGTCATATCTCGTTATTTTTGACGTGTATATTCTTCACGCCACTTTTATTAAAGTTTATATTTGATTTCAGAGTTTGCTCTCCCTCATCATCATCATCTGGCTGCACCTGCCTCTGTGAGCGCGTTTGAGCTTCACGCAGGTAAACGCACCTTTATTAGCTATTTGTTGAATATTTGGAAGCAAAGGTGAAAAGGCGATCCCCCCCACAAAAATCCACTCTGCTCTTATCGATAATGACTGAGGGTTTGTTTAACTCCTGAGTGAATTGAAGGTTTATGAGTAAAATAAAACTGAGGCAATTTAGGGGTTAGGGATAGTTTGTAAAGTGGTGATGTGCGCAGATAAGACAAGTGCATTCTTTTTAAAGGGAGTCTTGTAACAAATTATATTTGCGTACCTTCACTACTTTATATCTTTATATCTTAAATTACAATCATTTGTTATCTTCACGTAAAAAATATAGAGTGTGACTTCTGCATGCTTTGCTCTAGCTCGTCCTCGCGCTGTACCTGGCTGAGTGAGTGCGTCAGAGCTGCATGGTGACCCCCATGGGACGAGCACAGGTGAATATAACTTTATTAGCTATTGTTTTATTGCTTTAAGGTGAAGAGGTAAAGTCAATTGTGATCCCCAAAACGTCATTCTGCGCTTATCGGTATTGACTCAGGGTTTGTCTTACTCCTGAGTGAATTTAAGATTTATAAGTAAAATAAAACGGAGACAATTTAAGGTACATGGATAGTTTTGGAAGGGTTGATGTGCGCAGAAAAGACAAGAGCATGATTTTTAAAAGGAGGCAAATATATTTGCATACTGTCGCTACATTATATCTTAAACTTCATATAAATGTAAAATAAGTTATTGTAGCAACTCTGAAGCTGGAGACACATTTCAGCTATCCATATGACCTCATATGTGGCAATAATTTCTAAAAAATGTAAAAACAGATGGCTTATTAGAGGCTTTAACAATAAACAACATCTAATTTACAACAAAAAACACAAAAACAAACAAACAAAAAATAAACCCCACACACGGAGAAAAAAATTCCAACACACAAATATTAAGTTAAATAGCCAAAAAAGTACTTGTACTGTACTAGCTGAACTCTGTCCCTAACTGTCTCGGTGCTTTTATGGAATAAAACTACTGATCCAGCGCAGCTGAATATGCGCAGCCCTTCTTAGTCTTTATGGCACATACAACAGGGTCCGAAGTCCACGAAAGTTTTGCTGATAAGGGGGGCCAATAAAAGCAGCCGTGCAGCAGTGTAAACACGTCTGCCTCGACGCAAAGCGGCCCTTATTCTGCGGATTTACATAAAAGCTCCCATCAGCCGGCCCACTCATTACCATGTTTTATATTCCCCCGCTCTCAGAAAGCATCATGGCAAAGTAGCTCCATCCCTCCCCTTCAACAGGGAAGTGAAGCAGCTTCTCGGAGCAGGTGTCAGCAGCCGAAAGCCAGAGAGGGAGAAAGGAACTTTATTTTGACTTTCTTTTTGGTCTTTTCCCCACGATCCTCCCTTTCAACCCTCGGCTCCAGCGCGCACACAGTAGGCCTATGTGGTGTTTTTAATGTTCTTTAAAATGGTGTCGAAACTGACATCCTTGCAGCAGGAGCTTCTTAACGCCCTGCTGGACTCAGGAGTTACCAAAGATGTTCTGATCCAGGCCTTAGACGACCTGGACCCCAGCCCGCCGAACTTTGGAGTAAAACTGGAGAACTTGCCCATGTCGCCTCAGAGCGGCAAGATGAACGGAGGGGACGCAGATACGAAGCCCGTTTTCCTCACGCTCACCAACGGCCACAGCAAGGGCAAGCTTTCCGGCGACGAGGGCTCCGAGGACGGGGACGACTACGACACCCCGCCGATACTAAAGGAGCTCCAATCGCTCAACACGGAGGAGGCCGCGGAGCAGAGGGCGGAGGTGGAGCGCATGTTGGCGTAAGTTCTCCTGACAAATTTCTATCTTCTAAAAAGTTTATATTATTTTTTTGAAATTTTATTTTTTTTTATGGCAGACGAGAAGACAAGAAAGTGAAATTTGCGCATATGCTCGCTTACTTTTATCCGTCTGAGCTCGCCCAATGTGCTCTTAATTTAGAAGTTTACGCCTTTTTTAAATCAGGTTTTTAACATGTTAAAAAATATACAATAATAATAGGCAGTAATATCCCTAAAACACTTTTCAGGCTTTGTTTACAATTTTAAAATAACCCGCCACGATTAGGTTTTCACTTTCTGGTTACTAATTATCCACACGGATTATTATTTCTTTACCTTTGCAAAATATCAGCTGAACTTACTTCTATTTATTATTAACTATAGCTACTCCACCTCTCGACGATAAAAACGCCGGGCGCACGGACTCCACAAAAAGAAAGTAACGATACAACTTCTATTATTATTATTATTATTATTATTATTATTATTATTATTATTATTATATTTAAATCAATTTGACTGTGACAATTTTTTTGTTTTCCGGTTTTTCCTCTGTCTGTAAACCCCTCTCACGGAAAAATAATATCCCATCACGAAGCCATTTCTTTCTAATTATCTCCGCTCAAACCACTCATCGTCGTAGAACTAATATTTGAGGCTCTATCATCCACTAACAGCACCGGAAGAATATCAAAACGAACCCACGTGTAGTTAAGTTATTATTAATTTTATTCTATAAATCATCAACTGAAAGATACACAGTGGCGTGTGATTAGAGTGAATGGAGATCTGGTTATTCATTGTCAAAAGTTATAAACTAACATCTCCCACTTAACCCACAGACTTAGATGTAGGCCTCCACATTCTCCAAAACAAACAGACGTGCGCAGATTTGCAATAATTACCGATGTCCGAGTGTCTGGGCCTGTTAGTGTCTGATTGCACGGTAAGGCTCAATTTCCACTCGTCTCTTTTTTAAATATACGCGTAGACACCGCTGCAACAAAAATTAACCAGAATATAAAGGTACAGTTTTACCACTTAAACTTAAATTTTGAAGTTAAATTTATATATGATATAAATTCCATACAACTTAATGTAGTTGTTTTTTTTTTTTTTAATCACTTAACGGAGTTTTCCTTGAGGTTAAATTTTAATTTTAGGGCCTAATATATGACTGTAACCTAAGGTTTGATTATCATCTTAAGAAATTCTGCATTTTTACATTTTTAAAGAATATCCTGCTGTTTGTGCTATACTAAATTATGTCTTGTTTTATTTTTTATTTTATACTTTGAGTAGATCAGATATTTAAAGTTAAGACAGCCTATGTAAAGTTTGTGTTATGGTTTTAATTTCGATTTTTACTCTTTCTATATTAAATCGAAGAGTTTAGGTAACAATGCTGCTTAAATCTACTCTGAGCTGAACTAACCTTTGGAAATATTTACAGCTCACTGAGCAGGCTGGAATAATAAATGGGTTGTCTGTGTGGAGACTCTTTATCTTTACAAACCCCTTAAACTCCAGGCTTTGAAAACAGGGAAACAACAAAAGGGAACAAGTTCATGACTAGTTGTTTCACTTTTGTATTTACTTTAAATATGAACTTTTAAAACCATTTCCACATCTGAAATGATACAATCTCACATGAACTAGTGATTTAATAGCATGACTTTTCCAGAACTCTTTATTTGAGCCTCAAAGTTTGAGTAAATGGTGGATTTTCCCCTGAACGCTGCACGTACTTGAGTGCTGCAATGAACCATGTTTTCTGCCCCTGTTGTTCTAACTGAACGCAGAGAGGATCCATGGCGTGCTGCCCGCATGATCAAAGGTTACATGCAGCAGCACAACATCCCCCAACGTGAGGTGGTGGACATCACGGGGCTGAACCAGTCTCACCTTTCCCAGCACCTCAACAAAGGAACGCCCATGAAAACACAGAAGCGAGCGGCCCTTTACACCTGGTATGTCAGGAAACAGCGGGAAATTCTACGACGTAAGTTAATATTTGAGTTTCTCACAGCTTGGCCACAGCCTGAAATGTTTAGCTGGCAGCAGCACGCTGCTTTATTTGGGTTTGAAACCTGTAGGGATATCATGTTTCCTCACCCTGATGAATGGCATGTACATGCAACTATTTTTCATTATGCATCAAAAGTGAAAATGCATCTAATTTATACATTCAAAGTGCCAAACTTTGTATAAGAAAGCATTTTGATATCAGCGTTATTGAACATGCCTCTTCTTATTTTCAGAATTCAACCAGGCAGCTCATGGTCCTGGCAGCAGTATGGCTGACAAAGGAAATCCAGATCAGGGTTATTATTTTGCAGAGTTCAATCCATCCGGTCAGAGCATGGGTCAGCCCGGCGAAGAGGTGGGCATCGAACCCTCCTGTAAGAAAATGAGGCGCAACCGCTTCAAATGGGGGCCTGCGTCCCAGCAAATCCTGTACCAGGCCTACGAGCGGCAGAAGAACCCCAGCAAGGAGGAGCGGGAGGCTTTGGTGGAGGAGTGTAACAGGTAGACACACATGAGGCCACTTTTAGCACAAAAATGCTGCCCGTGCAATGCTACCACCACATTCTCACCTGGTGTTGTTCCCCGCAGAGCTGAGTGTCTTCAGAGAGGTGTCTCCCCCTCCAAAGCTCAAGGCCTCGGCTCTAATCTGGTCACGGAAGTGCGAGTCTACAACTGGTTCGCCAACCGGCGTAAAGAGGAAGCCTTCAGGCAGAAGTTGGCCATGGATGCAATCACTGCTCCGAGCCACGGCATCAACCCTCTGCTGTCTCATGGCTCACCGCATCATCCCCAGGCCAGCGCTTCACCTCCAAGTAAGATGTCAAGTGGTGATGCTTTGCAAGCGGTTCGGCAGATTACACGTGCTAACATGCTAACATCAGCCTATGGGAGACTTGATGACGGTGGCGCAAAAGGCGCATGATTTCATTTTCTTTGGTGTAAAACTATTGCAAGGAAAGCACAGAGGCTCACAGTTGATGTGATCAGAGAGCCAGAGAAAGACAGGACAAGTGATCAATGAGCGTGAGTGAGTGAGCTGAGCGAGTGGCATTGTTATTCTGATCTTTGAAAACACTGAGAACAATCCACATTGTACCTGCAATCTCCACTCCAAAGTCAGCATGGAGAGGCATGGCACAAAGGGCAGCAACCCCATGACAGGCCAGGGTCAGGCCAGGGTCAGAGAAGGGGGAACAGACATCACCTCGACGTAGCACCTTCATTTCCACATTTCCTCCTTCCATCAAGGTTTCTAAGGACTCACGGAGTTGCCAAAACAAGGAGAAGGCTGTGGACTGTTGCTCTGACCATTTCACCTTCCCTTTATGTTTGCATCCAAACTAATTAGTATTGACTTAGTTTACCTAGCGTATACTACATAAAAACAAAGCAGATAGGGCTCACAGAGCATTATGCCCATGCCATCACTCACCCTCCATAAACCTCTGTGTTCAGAGACTCACTCAGATCCCATTGTTATCCTCTTGTGTTCGAACACGAGTCCAGCTTTGAAGGGGAGACTAATGGTTTGCTTTGTCTTGCTCTTTTACCTTTCCATAAACTGGTCCCACTTGTGGATTGTCTATTTGCTTAAGGTTTTTTGTCTCCTTGTTTTTGTTGAGAACACCTGAGCAGGCCTGGATATCAGGATGCAAAGAAAGGAAGGTTTGGTGCATGGCGGAGAACGCTTTGTTTCACCAAAATCTCTCTGCTGGCTGCTTACAAGGTGTCCTGCTGGCATCATGCTGACAGCATCAGCTGTTTTTCAGTGTCATCCCCTGACCTGACAATAATATCCCAGTGGGGCACCTCATTGCGTTGCTAGGGCACGGCCTGTATTATGCATGCTTAATGGACAATTAAAATCCTTTGCTGCTACATCTCCCAGGCCTTTGATAAGGGGCTCCTCTGATTCTACTCTCTATACTCTGCTCCAGCAGGAGGTCCCATTGTCTGTGGTGTATTAGAAGACTGCAGTCACTGTAACCTAGGTTCATTTATCTTGGCTGGGCCTGGAGGAGGACTGAATTTAAAGCCCCCCCTCCTCACCTTCATGGACATTAGTATAGTTGCTGAGGCTGGTCGCAGACTTGGAACAGCAGGAGCTGTCCACTGTGGTATTGGCTCTTTTCTGGCCAGACAGGACTGATGACCCCTTCTTTGCCTATAGAGAAAGCTGGTAACCCCCCTCCGTAAACTGCCGCCACACCTTCAGTCTTACAAGGGAGGTCACTTCTGGGTCATTTCAAAGGAACTCCTCTTAGTCAGGGAGTTTTTATTGATTTTGCTTTGGTTCGTTGATCAGTTGGTCACAACTGGATAGACAGTTAAACAGTGTGACGTGCATTTTTGGTGGTGACCTTTTTAGGAAATGAAACTGATCTTTCAAGCAGATTGCTTACAGTATTTTATAGCAGCCGTCTGTGTCGTCCCATGTAATAAGTGCCTAATATTCATCCACTGATGTTTACTGAGCTTATCAAAAGCATCTTATTTAGCCGTTATTCTTTAAAGTAGGAGCTCCTCAAACAAATTTATAGGTGTCATTAAAATGGTATGGTTATCAATCAGCATTTTCTTGGCCAAAGAAAGAATAAAAATGAATGAAAATCATTCAAAAATCATAATTTTTGTATTGAAGTTCTGCGTTTTACAAATTTTTTTTTTTTTAAAGCTGAATCTAAAAAAGCCTGATGTCTTCTGTATACCCTTTTACAGTGAAGCTAACCTAACAGTGAGCTACTGTTAGTTTCATCAACAAAACTGGGATTTTTCAGCATGAAAGTTACTTTTACTCTTTATGCAAAAAGTCATTTTTTTATCAGCAGGAGCAGTCAGTATCTGCATGGCTCCACCAAGGCTAAAAATTCCCTCCACAAACTGAGTTCCTGGATCCAGAAGGATGTCTGGATTGTATTAGATTGTAATATATTCTAAAAATGGTGGTTTTAAATTATTATGTTTTACTTTGATAGGAATATGTAAAAGCAATCTTACATGAATGCAGATTTCCATGGACAAAAGCGAATCACGTGCATGTTAGTCCAGGCTGCTAAAACATTCGTGTCATTTATTGAGTTATTCTGCTAACAAGCAGACAAACAAATCGGACCAATCACGTAACCTGGTTTGTGAAGATAATGCTTGTCTTTTTCTTAAGCAGGATTCTGAATAGACAACTTTTTCTTGTGATGGAGTGTTTTAGATTGATGGTAATTTGACAGCTGAAGCTAAATTGCGCTGTGTAAGCTGAACTGTGTTGTTCTGCACGTTACCAAACTAGCAAACTCAGAAGTTCCAGATCAGATACAGTAGCATGTGTGGGTTGTGTTGCTTTCTGTAACCTCAGGCTAGCTTAAAACAGGGACACACACACACAGAAGGAATGGCCTAGCTCTGCACTTTCCAGTGCTCCCAGAGTGCTACAAAGAGGAGACTGGCTACGTCCTGCAGAGACCCAGGAGGTCTGTCATATTCAGCGGCACTACAATGAGCACTGCCTGGGGTTGGGGAGGCAGGCTTTGATATTACATGGGTCACACAGGGAGCTAGAGGCTTTTAAACCTGCTGAAGGTCCATGCTACCACTCCCATCCTGAAGTTCTCGCCCTCCCCCTGCTCTCAAAAAGCAAGTTGCAGTTTTTTTTTCTTGACTGGGCCGTCAAAAAGACTAGAAACCCTAGTTTCTAACTTTAGTTTGTGGAAGTCTGAGCTTCCCTGCAGCTTAAATTACTGCAGAAGCCAAAGAAACAAAACTCTCCTGAATAGCATCCTTTAAGAGGTGGCCCAGCTCCGAGATAACTGACTTTTTATGAGTCCTCCTCTATTGTGTGGCAATGGGGGTCATGAGTCCAATGGAGTGCTTTATTGTTCTGTGGCAGTGTTTACAAGGCACGGCGGGGTGTTGTGGGGTTGATAGTATGTTGCAGGACACAATATGATGTCTGTTGGCCGTACAAAATGGAGGACAGGTACTTTAGAGGATGAAATATGACAGCAGCTTTGAAGTAGCTGCATTTTAACTATCCATATTCAAAGCAATAGCTCCACACTATCAGATGTGCTTGCATGAAATATGTTTGCTTTACTGGCGATAGTTAAATGAAAAGATTGCTATTACTTGCATATCTCTTAAATGAGAAGCTTAACAAGAGTTCGTATTTTAAAAGAAAGACTTGGAGCAGGAGTGAAAAACTTTAAAATCAGCATCTAGAAGATCTGGTAGCTCACCCAGTAACAGGTTATCGGATTTCCTAAACCTGTACAAAGACAGATTTCGGCAAATGTAGAGAAATGGTGTCTCAAGATTGTTATTGTTAAAGCTGTAGATGCATTGATAAAGATGGAGCTGTAAACTACAGAGATTTCATGATGAGTGGTTTTGGCAAAATCTCATTAGAAGCAAACTAAACTATACGATTTGCACAGCAACACCTAGAAATCGATGTCCCTCTCATTGCTCACCTATTGTGTCAAAGCCTCTCCCTCTTTTTATCTCGAAATGTGTGCATATCAATACTTCCGACTTCTGCAGGGTGTTCCGGCTGTCACACCTGGGTCAGGGACGTGGGACTTGGGGAAGATGATGTTGATCTTAGTGCAAACAGAGTCTGTCTCTGCACTGTTACTGAGGGAGGGAAGCACTGCGTGACAGTGCGAGGTTGAAACCACAGGATAAGAATGTGTTTGGCATTGCTTGTAATTGTGTAATGTTTACTCTGTTGATATCAGAGGGAGGCCTGCATCAGCAAACATACATTTGATTGTCAGTTGGGAGGTGGAGCATTCCTATGGGCCTCCAGTGAGAGACAGAAAGTAGTCTAGACGGGGGATTAAGTGATGTCATTAAATTTATTCTCATCGATTCACTGTGAATCTCTTTAAACTGTTTGAAATATAATAAAAACTTGAAAGTTTGGAATGTGGACTGTAACTAGGCTCCCAGTTTTATAAGACACTTATTACTCTCATTTTCAGTTCCATTTTTATTTACTCTATGGCAGTTTCTTAGTATGATTACCAATTGAAAAAATGTCATTATTTATCATTCTGAGTTTGCATGCTGGGCGTTGGACCAGAGCCTCTCATACAAGCTGTTTTAGTCTCATCTCCTTTAGGCCAGCCTCCAACTTTCTTGTGATTGGCTGCCACTTGCAAACAGAAGGATAGGTCTCCAGTAGGGGGATTTGAGAAGACCGGCTTAACTAATCTGACTAATCTTAACTAAGTAATGGATTATCAGAGACTGAAACAGACACCCAATAGAAATGGCTAAATTATTGAAATGAAAATGTGAAAAAACAAAACAAACAGCAAATCAACACAATGGCTAGCAATTAAAAATGTTAGCTAGTGGTATAAATAAGCAAATAAATATTTAACTAAAACGTCTCAATAAAAAGCTTGTATAGTTAACTAAAAATATAAATAAAAAATTGGATATCTTGATTGAATGTGCAGATTTTTCATTAGATAATAGTTTGGGTAAATAAAAAAAAAAGGTTTTAGCTGATAGAATAGATAAACAAAAATGGTAACTAGTGATTACTAATCGTTAACTGACAGCAGAGATGAATACATAGAAATATTGGGTAAAACTGACGATAAGGAAATTTTAATGTTTAGCTAATATATATAAAAGGGGGCTATAAAGGATTAACAGTACAGATAACAGTTTAAATTGGTAGCTGAAATTATGCTGTAGGTAAACAAATAAAATAATTAGGTAATAGTATTGATAAATAAAGCCCCAGTATTGAGTACCCAAGTTAAATAGGTAGCACAAACACAAAACCTGAAAGACATAGCTGACAAATCTTAATTTCACCTGTTTAGTATTGACAAGCTAATATTTCCGCCATTTGGCCTTCAATTCATGCTATTGCTACCTATCACACTAGAGTTATATGATTTAGATTTAGCATCATGCGTAAATGTGCTGAATCTGTGCTGCTCGTATTTAGCGAGTGAAACAAATAAACAATTAGCTGAAATCATGTAACAGCTAGTTTAGCTAGCAAAAATACAAATAAAATGTGGATGCTTTTGGTTGAAAGTACAGATAACAACTGAAACTGTTAGCTAATAGCACAGATAAACAAATTTAAATACAAATTTAAATATCTCGTTACAAATATTAATAACATTGGTATATTATTTGTTTAAAGTACAGCTAAAAGTTAAAATTATTAAAATTGTTAAAAGTAGATAAAATAGTTGGATAATAATATAGATAAAACTCCAGTTTTGAGTACCTAAAGGCACCTAAATAGCACTAATAGTACAAAACTTTAGATAAATAGCTGACAAATCTTTATTTCAGCAATTTATTTTTGCTATGCCATTAAAAATGCTAATGTTTTGGCTCTGCAACCATCATTACAGTTTTGTGCTAGTGTTACTTATTATGGAGTTATATGATTTTGATTTAGCATCATTTACTGAGAAGGCACATCCTCTTCAGAGACTGAAACAAATAAGATTCTTAGCTGGAAATACACAATGAAAATTTTTTAAATATCTGGGTAAAAATGTAAAAAAAAAAAAACCCCAGGTATTTTTGTACAAAGTACGAAAAAGTACAGATAACAATTGAAATTATTGGACAATAGTATAGATAAACACATAAAAATGTTAGTTAGAAATACATTGCTAATATATTGCTAGCTACAAATATGAATAAAAATGGGATTAGTTAACAGTATGGCTAACAGTTGGAAGCTAAATACACTGGAATAAAAGCTGATGATATTTAATATATTAGCTAAAACATCAAAAACCCCATTTAATATGTTCCTAAGCATAATGTACAACTATTAAGTGAAACAGTAGCCTAAAGTAGTGGAGGAAATGTGAAAGTAAAGTTAACATTAGAGTCTAAATGATATACTTTTGAGACAATTCATTAAGTACAGCTACCATTACTCTTAATGACAGTTATTAAAATACCTTGGACCAAATATATTGCTCTATAAGGTGAAAAATAAAAAAGCACTAGGGACAACCTTTGTTCAAACTGAATATCTTTTCGTAACCCTGACGTAATACAAACATCATTGGTAATGTTTGTATGCTGGTCACAGAGTCTGATGGGAGTCCTGCTTATGTGAGTGCATGTACACAGTGAATGGCCTTGGCTAAGCTGCTCAGATAGCAGCAGTGGACGGGTCACTGTCTTTGTTTGCTCAGTCCTCCCCTATCCGAGTCAAAGAGCAGGTGAGTGCGGTGGGTTGGAGTGACAGTGTCACTGCTCAGCACTGACGAGCCAATGCTCTTCACTGCCCTATATACCTGCAATAGTTGCAGCACACAGCGACCGTGAGGCAAGACAAGTTAAGTTAACCTGCTCTCTCTCTGGTTCTCTCTCTCTCTCAGTGAGATACGGGCAAGTTCCCAGTGAGGTCACCTCCTCCTCGGCCATCAGTCACCACAGTAGCAACGCAATGGCGACCAGCCAGTCAGTGCTCCAGCAGGTGTCTCCGGGAGGACTGGACCACAGCCACAGTCTGCTGTCACCCGACGCCAAGATGGTGAGTGAACACACCTGGGCCCTGGTGGCCTCAGATTAGATAAGAACCTGCCTGCGTTTAGCATAAACGTACAAAGTAGGTTCCTGAACCTCCTCTCCCATGGACGTGCTGGCAAGAGCCAACAATTAGCACATTGTGTTGCTGTGTTTGGAAGGTGGAGCCACGGTGGCTGTACTAGCAGGCAGCCATCACCAAAGTGCACCAGGCATGTTCATCTCTCAGCCAATAAACCTGACAAAGAAACATTCTGTTCCTATTGATTAAATGCCTCACAAAGAGGAGCCAAAGGTGGAGTGTTGCTTGTTCTGCCAGAGAAATGACGCCAACATTTGATCATGCCCGATACTTTTTTTTCTGCATCTACTTCTCCCCTTTTCCCTAGTTCAATATTTGATCAGTGATCAGGAAACCTATGCATACTATCATAGCGTCTGTACAAGTACTTTTAAAAAATGTGCAATGTGCTAATGTCAAAATACAGCATTATTCAAATCATCAGGGATTACAGTATCCGTCCGTTTGAACTGTTTATTTTGTTTGGAAAATGGGGAAAAATTAGTCATACAGCACAGTTTACCTCTGCCCTGCATTATGTGAAATGAGGGCAGGCATTGTAGTGTGCGGCAGGTCAGAGCTGTCAGTTGTTTTATGCAGATGTGAGTCGGGCCAAGTTCTCCTCTGTGGGCAGGAGGCTGTAGTCAAATAAACGCAGCCCCACTGAGGGGGAGGATCCAGATAAAGATTACTGTAAATGTTGGGTGAAGCATTTGTTTGAAGCCACATGCGCGGAGAATGCGCAACGCCAACTCACACAGCCTTCTCTGCGACATTTTATTATGATTTTATTTTCCTTGGAATTTTTTTCTTTATCAGTATGTGCTTGTGTGTGACGGGAATTACGCAACTGTGGTGTCGTACAAAAGAATCCGAACTGAGTCAACATTTATGTCTGTTGTTTGTCTAACTGCCAACATCTCTTTCACTTTGAACATGAATTTATGTGAATTTACATAGCCAGTACTCTGATAACTCTGAGTGTAGTGCTCAGCTAAAAACAAATAGTACTGCTATAAAACTGTACTGTAATTTTATTTCCATGATCTCTTTACAGATTTCAGGTTCAGGTGGAGGACTTCCTCCGGTCAGCACACTCACAAACATCCACAGTTCCCATCACAGCCATCAGCAGACACAGAACCTCATCATGCCTCTGTCTGGAGTCATGGCCATAGCACAAAGTATGTCTAGCATACATCAATACAAATTTTCGCTTGTTCTAAAGGCACGTGGTGACTGACATCTTACTTGGGTGTCACCAGGTTTAAACACATCGCAGTCTCAAACGGTGCCGGTGATCAACAGCGTGGCGGGAAGTCTTGCAGCGCTCCAGCCGGTGCCGTTTTCCCAGCAGCTCCACAGCCCTCATCAGCAGAGCCTGATGCAGCAGAGTCCGAGCCACATGAGCCAGCAGCCGTTCATGGCCTCCGTCACACACTCACACAGTCAGTAACACATTTTGATTGTTTTTGTCAGTCCAGTAGGCACTAGCATGCATTTTAACAAGTTTTTGGAGGTTCCTAACATTAGCTTTTAGGCCTTGTGTTAAAACAAAGCACAACTTGTAACCAGACAGTTTTAATGTGTTTATTTAGACATAAAAAAAAAACTTTGATGTGATTTGAAGCTTTAATGGGGAGGAGCTCAGAGTAATCCAGCCTAAAACAACACCACAATCAGCCACCATGCTTCCATCTGGTCTGATTTCTCTCTCAAAGTCAGTTTATGTGGTTTAAAGCAAAGAGTTCCCACCCTGACTCTTAATAACTAAAGCACAAATAAAAGTGGAAGAAGATAGTTTGTAAATGTTGCTGAATATAATATTACACACCAGGTATGCAGCTTCCTCTCTGCAGCTGTAGATCAGCTCTTAACCTTAATAAATATTTACTTGTCCCTGTTATGGAAGTGTAATAATCTATTATGTCTCCCTTTTTCAGTGTATCCGCACAAACAAGAACCCCCGCAATATTCCCACCCGTCACGTTTCTCCTCAGCCATGGTGGTCACAGACGCCAACAGCCCCCTCAGCTCCATATCCTCGAGCAAGACGGTGAGACTTTAACCCCGTGCCACCAACAGCTACAGTTAGACGCACCTTCTGACCGCTTCCCCTACCCGCCGATGATGATTTCAGTTCGAGTAATTACGGGGACATTTGCATGAGAATCACCGTTCAATTTGCATTTTATATTGTAATTCTTTGCAACTGTCGTGTTTCCCTGCTGATGCACAAAAAAAAGAAAAATCCTTCTCACCTTACTCTGACTGAGAGAAACAGCACCATCAAAGCTCGCTGCAACAGCAGGAACTAGATCACAGCAGGGAGAAGTGTGTGTGTGTGTTATGACGGTGTGCTGACTTGTTTGATTCCTGTCACATTAGGACGCTCCTGTAAACAAGATGGTGCAACTTGGGGGTCTCTCCTGGGTAAATACAATTTTATTAGTTCAGTCACGCAGTTTACATGAGTGAAATTATCAAACTCAAACACACATCTAATCACTTAGGACAGTTGTGGCTGTGCACGTTGATCCCTTTGCTTTCTGTTTACGGCTGATGTTCAAACGCTTTCATTAGGAGAGACGGATGTATGGATAGGACACTCCTCAGAATTCCTATTTCCTCTTAAACAGCTGTCTAATCAATCACATGTTCCCTCAGCCTGAACGCCTCTTGATTAATGCTCCCTATTTTCACTTTCCTCTACCCGACGAGACTTACCTCTGAGATCAGGAAATGAGACCTGTTAATCAAAGTTCTCAACCCCTGTGTGCTGCAGCTTTCCTCCATGCTACAGTGAGGCTGGAGATGAGATGGGCTGGGTGAGGGGGCGGCGGCTTTTTTTTTTTTCTCCTTTTTTTTTTTTTTCTAATTACATCTCTTCCTCTTTCCTACTTCTCCCTGCTCTCGGTGATCGCCCTAGCCTGAAATGTTGTCCACGGTGCTTTCACACACTCAATTTCCCACGCTGAGACAGAGTGATCGTACCGTGAGCTGCTACTGCCAGACTGATGGCTGCAGGGGAGGATAGCTGAGAACGCTGTGTATCCTGTGAGCAGCAAATAACAAAAACTCCTCTAACCTAAGTGTTACTGCCTCCTTAAAACTGACTAAAAATAGATGTTGTCACCTGTAGTGGTAGGTCCTTTGTTTAAGTAAAAGCACTAAAACCATAATGTAAAAATGGTTTCAAACTTTTTTTATTACCTAATATGTTCAACCTATATGGAGATCCCTTTTGTCGGTGAAGCCGTCTGTAATATTTTAGTTTTTGTGAGTTGAACACAACATATTAGCCAAGAAAAAAAAGATATTTATTCTTTATTAATGATATCATGGATCTGTGTGCTCAGATTATCGTTACTGTTTGATAAGGATTTATCTATTTATCGTCTGAATTAATAAGTTAATCGTGTAGCTAAATGCAGTTTTATTAGACCGCATCAAATGGACAAAATATTTAATTTTAAATAAGAATTTTATGAATAATTACATCTTGAAATCTCAGCTTTTTTCTCTACCAGATTATAGCAGGTTATTTTTGTAAAAATGAGGCTTTAGCTGTATTTTGTCATAATATTTTAAACGCATTTTGGGGTAAAATGTTAGCCATAAAGGAAGGGAAGTACAAAGTAGCATAAAATTCCAGACAAAGTGCACATATACTCGGTTATTTTATACCACTTCTTTTTTATTTAGTGACCTGTTAGCCCCAAAGCTTTCCGAGGTATTTTCTTATCAGGACTTTATTTGGATAGGTTTGCCTCCTTGTCGTGACACCAGCATGCTCGGGCTTTATAACACTTGCTGTTTACTAACCTTTCATTATACCTGAGTCTGCTTCAAACTCGCCTCTGCTCAGAGAGCCGCCGTCTAATGACTCAGGTCTTGGCTGCGTGTCAGCTTTATCAGGTGACGCTGTTTGCTGGCTGGGGGGTCACACCGGGGTCAGCTGCCTCCACCCCTAGAGAGGCAGGTGAAAAATAAATTCCACAAACAGTCTTAACGAAGAGAGCGTTTCAATGGAAACGGCTTTTCAGAGTTAGGAGAAGAGGGATGAGGAATGTATTTGGTCAGGTGTGGCGCATCAAGGTGGAGGGCTGCAGGAAGTATTCACTGAAGTAAAAGTAGAAATGTGACACTGCACAAGTAAAAGTCTTGCATTTGCAGTCTTAACTGATAAAAGAAATTTGTTCAGTTAATTCATCTATATTTTGAAGATCCAGTAAAGGCTAAGCTAACTGGGCAAAGTTGTCTTAATTAATTACTGATGTCAGCGTATGTGAGAAACCATTCTGCCTGAAAAATTTGCTGGCAGCTGCTGCTAACCTTTGAACGTTGCAGTGAATTCAGTATTTTTAGCCCTTCAGCAAGTAGTTTTTGAAACAGACACAAGATTAAAAGTGAACTAAAACCAGCCCAGATGATGATGATAACGTGACAGTTGCTCTTTCTCACTCATTCACATGAATTAAATAGTTGATAGCCTTTATTTACCTCAGCTGCTAAAGGTAACTGGCCTTGTCCTCTGTTTGATCAACCGGTCACGAGTACCGCTCATCTTCTCCCCTCTTGCCGTAGAATGCTCTTGTAATAACACGTCTGCTTTAAATTAACAGCCATCAGCTCTCGTTTTGTTTTTTAAGACTTAACCCCTCATTTCTTGAAAAAGCTTTTATTTTGAAACATGTGAAGTGAAGTTTGTGAAGAAATACGAATACTGACCGTCTGACAGCTGGTCACTTATTCGGGTGTTATTCTACATAGCAGAGAATAAGTGAAGGAGAAACCATCGCACAGGAGAGAGAGAAGATCAGCAGCTCATGGTACTGGTCAGACTGGAGCTGAGGCTGGAGATAGAGTTGACTTTATGAAGCGCTTCTGCTCTTTAACAAATAGGTTTGTAAGGAATGAAGCCCTGGCTGATTGAATCCATGTTTTTGATAAACTGCATGGCTTTGAATGCTTTTTTGGCTCACAATTAGCTTCATATATTTTGTAGCACATGAAAAACACCATATCTATTCCATTCCATTCAATTGTATTTATATAGCGCCAAATCACAACAACAGTCGCCTCAAGGCGCTTTATATTGTAAGGTAACAAGGTTAACAACTGAAAATCTACACCTGACGGTGCCAATGTGCTAAAGACGTCTTTCCACTGCCCCCAAATGGCTAAAATATCACCTATGGCAGCTTTGTCATTGACTGGTTCTGTTACTTTGGTGGATCATTATAATTTGGTATTAATTAGTGATCACTTCATTATGCTGGGGTATAATATAAAATAAATGCACATTTCTTCTATATATTTGAAACATCAGGTACATGAAATGTTCCCTTTATGCCGTCTAATTCAACCAATATGACGATCGCGCTTCGTTCATTTTTTTAAGCTTATCCATAAACAGCCATTCACCCCATTAACATATAGAAAAAGGGTCAGAATGACAGGAATTCACTGTAGTCCATCATCACCGTTGTGTGTCTGTATATGTAAATTACTGGACAGATTGTATTTATTGTTTTATGAAACACAGCCTTGCTTCGTCTGACATTTCTCTCCTCCTCCACCTCCACAGTGTCCTCTTCAAGCTTGGTGAGAGCGTCCACCTGACTTCCTCGGTGCCCGGCAACCAGAGCGCATTTTTCCACCCTCTCATCGCGGTGACCATGACAACTCCTAATAACCCGCAACAGCGTGCCGGATGATGAGTCAGTCAACAGACGCAGAGGAGTGACGACGGCGGCGGGCACGGCGGTGGAAATGAGAAAAGGGGACAGTGGAAAAAAAACAAACAAAAAACCCCCCCAACTCACCTGCACCTGAAAGGGAGGAGTCTGGATTTCCCTCTGTGGCACACAAATGATCAACAAGGATGTATGATTTTAACCGAATCTTTTGAAAACAGTGTTCAGTTTTCCATCCTCCCGTCTCTCTCTCTCTCTTTTTTTTTTTTTTTTTTTTTTTAACAATTTGCAGTCATCCTCTGTTGTGACATTACCAAGGAACAAAAATCGGGCACCAAAAACTGCTCACGAACCAGACTGAAGGCTCTGCGATGACTTTAACTGTGATCTAAGGTGGAAATACAAAGTCACGCTGGCACTAAGGGACAGAGACACTGATCTGCTTGTGTGCAGGCCGAGGTAGGACTGGGCTGAAAGCCTTGCACGTGAGCAGACTACGTGACAATCACAATAACCTTTATTGATCTTGCGCTTGACATTCTAAAAGAGTCTTCCATGTTATTCTTTCACACTCGGTTTACTGTACTAGCAGTAGTGCAAAGGATGAATGCCTGTTTGTCATTCCCAGTTGTTCAGTGTGTATACTGTGATTGAAAAAGACTTTGACAATCTTGAAAGGACTATGCAATGCGTCTGTAGGTGTATGCAATGCTTTGTATAACTGGATTCTGCACAAAACTCCACACACTTGTACACTGTCAGTGAGATCACCAACAGCTGCCTGTAAATAAAAGAAAAGCACATGGGTGTAAGAGTGACAAACTATGCCAAAGGATAGGAGCTTCGATTGCAGCTGCGTGTCTCATAAGCTACTCGGCCACATTTGTAATCTTGGCCTTGCCTCAGTCGTCGAGGGAAGGACTGAGTCACTGACTCTAAATGTGTCCCTTCCCCTTCAGGAAACCTCTGACTGTTGTTTGCACATAGATTCAGGTGAATTTCAGGAATGGGACCCGCCCTCCCTTTATCTCTCCCACGTCCTTCTTCAATCCGAAATAGTACAAATATTGTTAATAACTCCTCATCATAAAATATATATCACAGGATCTCCCCCTCCCCTTGAGTAGAATGATAATAATGTCAAGTATTCAGAAACAAAACAAATATAAAAGTCAGACAATGTTGTGACAGGAACGGCTCTAATCATTGCAGGATTCCAGAAAGGCTGAGAAATGTCGGGGAGAGGAGCAGCTGCTGTGGGTACAGACGCCCACGCTAACAGTATTAAGGTTTGTTCAGAGAGATACCAAAGTGGGGTTCATGCAAATTTGATATCCCTCCCTCCAGCATCCTTCTTCCTCCCCTCCTCCTTCCCCTCTCTCATTGGTGGATACCTCTGAATCACCTCTTACTCAGTCATACCATTAATTTTGTGTGCCAAAATTCCAAAATCTTGCTTTTGCTCTCTGTCTGAACACACTGTCGCAGGCTCATTAGCTGGACGATAGCGATACCAAATTTAGCACCAACCATGAGTTTTCTTCTCGCTTTAAGAACCTGTGAGACAAAAAAGGCATTTATGCAAGCACAACTGGCATGTAAGACGTGGCAGATCCAGTCTCCTGTTCAATATTAGGTCATAATATTGTTATTATTATGTCATTGGTTTGTGACTGTTATAGGCATATTTACTGCCGTCTGATCAGAAGGCACTCGTACTTGTTTGACAGGACATGATTTTCTTTTCCTCCTAATGTATTATTTTTGTATAAAATCGAAATCAATCTTAAATCATTATTTATACTTTGTGAGAAAATATTGGTATTTCAAGTAAAATGTGTTCCTTTTTTCAAACTGACCATGTGTTTGTCGTCATTTTGATTCACAGAGCTCAACAATGGTACATCTATCATTTATAATCATCCATCCACCCACACTGTAACCACCCTGCCCGTTACTGTGTTAAAACTGAGCTGTAAAAGAAATGCAGCGGAGTAAAAACGGCGTTTAAAGTAATATGAAATTTGAAATGGGTTTCTGCCCATTGAGATGAAAAAGTGTTTTAGTGTAAGTACTATCAGTTTATGATGCCAACAAAGATGTAGTCGTGTTGCAGCGTCATAAATCAGCCGCTTTGAAGTTCACAGATCTAAAGTGCACGTTACGCTTCCAGCAACAAGGTCGCTGAACTCTGTTGATAGCACAAATCATTTCAGACTTTACATCTTACTGACACTGAGCACACTCTAAAAAATGTAGTAGCATTACAGTTTTTGCTGAGACATCATATCATGGTTATTTAGGTCAGGATAGTATGATATATAAGTCAGTGCACTGCTTGAACTTTAATTTATTGTACAAGACGCTTCTATAGCTGTTATACTGCAGGGAGCGTTTTGCTAGCATGCCTTGAGTTCACCTTTATCCTGGGATGGAATTGGACCCTTAAATAGTTTAATATGGATAAAAATGATGTGAATTACACTAGTACAAAAAGTAGTCTGTCATAATTTTATTTTATTTTTTTTAAAAAGGAAAACATTCATATATTCTGTATTCATCACATGCAAATATTTCCTGCGTTTTTGTTTTAATTTTGCTGATTGTGACTTATAACTTGTGAAAATCTGAAGTCCAGTATCTCCAATTATTTGACTATTTCATTTCGAGGTAATTACTACTCAAACAGTATAAATACTGTGTATCTCTCACTTTAGCTGTGAACAACAGCCACACTCCTCTTTTCAAATGAAATTCAATTTTGCATTTCATTTGGAAATCAAGGCCCTGGAGTCTGGAGGAAGCGTGGGGAGGTGTTTGAGGTCCAGCCTGAGGTTTCTGCCATCTGTGCTGATTTGGTGTGTCATATCTTTGGTGTGTCCTAAGGCAATGCAGCCATCTACCAGGACGTTTTAGAGCACGTAATGCTTCGATCCACTCAAAAGGTTTGTGGAGATGATCATTTCTTTTTGCTGCAAGACTTACCACCTGCCTTCAGTGTCAAAACTCCTACCTCGCCTGATGCTTTGGCCCTCACACAGACTCTCTGCCAGTGTTAGGGTCGCTACTCAAAAAAAGTAATGTATTACATATTACTTCTTACTTTTCTCAATGGTAATGCAGTATGTTACTTAATTACTCACTGAAGAAAGTAACTTGTTGACTACTCATTACTTAACTTTCTCATATATTGAGCTGAAATGTATTGTCACAAAATTACCATTTAACAATATAAAGCTGCAGGCTACAGTCCCACACAACAACACAAATCCCCATCACCATCAACACAAAGCAAAGATGAAAACCAGCCCAGAGAGACTTCAAAGCGATCGCCACAGTAAGCCTGTGCACAGGTGAAAACGGAGGCTGTGCTGCAATGCTGCAAGCCTGACTGCTCATCAATGCTTTCGTTACCTGTTGAAAATCAGCGTCTGGCTGCTGTGCTGGAATCAAGACAACGCTCGGCTTTAACATCATTGTGGTTTCTTGGCTAGCTAGCATGCTGTCTGTGCAGGTGCTTCCTGAAAGCCAAAGTTGTGTTAGCAGTATAAAGCAGTTGTTTCTGTCCTGGATGCATTTTACACTTTACCATTGCGCTCTTGTCCTTTCATGCAATATCAACATGAGTAATGTTTATACCTCCTCAAAACTTTTAGATCACTCCACCATTTTCTTCCACCCTGCACACAAACTGAAACCAGCTGATTGTAGTGCAAGCATGAGAGAAGGAAGAAAAGCACATTTGATGGGTTTATTTTAGCCTTTTGTTGTTTTTTTCATGAAGCATGTGTTTCACATTGGGGGTTTTCATCTATAAATTCGTTTTTTTATTAACTGACCTGGTCATTTAAGGGCCATTTTTGCTTCATCGTTATAAAGTGGCACATTTTAAATTCAACTCTTTAGCAAGTGATAAAGTCACCACAACTGTCTTGTTCAAAAACCCACCATCTTGTGATTCATTTCACGAACTGTGCTTTGAGTCCCTGTGTTGACCTGCAGCCTGTATCGAGGAGCCCTGCTGGGGAAACCCTTGTAATCCACTGTTGTTGCTCCATTTGGTTTTCAATAAGACCTTTGATTCACAGATCCAGGAAGCCTCTATAGATCTGACCATGTCTTTTTTTATTCTTTTCTCCAAAAGCTACTGAAATACCAGGAGGTGCATTTGCATCTGTTAGAGACTGAAATACAACACTAAAGTCTCTAAACATTTAGGTCAAACTCAATTCATTTGCAGGCGCTTGAATGACTGTTAGAAATGCACCAACTGATCGTATGACTACAAAGATAATTTATATTTGTTCACTAATTAGTGGTATTTTATTGGTGCACTGATTAGGCTCATTAGCCTATGTGGTTTGCTGTAGGGTTATAGACTATGTCATCCTGACCTGATCCTTTGTCAGCTGTCTGTAAAATAGTCAGAAAAACTTCTTATTTTTAGTGCTGCATTATGATTCTCCAAACATTTCAGCATGAACCAAATTTAAAAAATTCCAGGTTACATTAATAATTAAAAAGTCATTAAAAAGTATTAAGACTACCAGTTCTCCCACTACTACTTTGTACTACTAGTGGTAGGAGTAGTATTAACATTACACAAATCTGTTTTCCTCATATTTGTTATTTCATGTACTGAGAGAGTGAGGAACAATGCATAAAATTCACAGTAAGAAACATCTGCACAATATTGCGATTATAATTTACAGGCAACTGAATATGAAACCAGAAATCGGAAAAATAAATGCTTCCATAATTATTGACAGGTGCAGTATTACCTCCATATTGTTCCCTACATGCTTAGCCAGAACCCCAGTTGCTTCCCACTGTACTTGTGCATATGCCTTCACAGTGATTTATATATATTGGACACTGACTATTACAAGCCTTTGAGTGCTTACCCACTATTTTACATTTAAAACTCAAGTCAGAAGGTCTCCTTCATCATTTCATAGACTCAACCACAGGTATCTTCACATTTACAAAGCTTTTCTTACTTTACTCCCATGTTCCTTGCCTACTTACATTCTCCAAAAAAGTAGTGGGAAGTAATTCTTCAATCTATTTTATTCTTTATCACTTGTAGATTTGATGAACATATTTAGTTTTTTAACCTTTTTTATTTGTGTCCATGTTACCAGTTTATACAACTGCACACAAGAGATTTTTGATCTCAAGAGTTATATATTATGTTGGTGGTTTTAATAAGCATAAATTAAAAAAAAATCTAACTATTCATGTCAAATTAAAACTAATTATCTGTCTATGCCCATGTGTTTGTACGATGGCACTCTTCCAGAGGATTTATTTCCGGGTCAAGATCGGCCTTCAGCTTTGCCAAAGTTTGGTCATATATAATGATTTCTGTAAAATTTTAGCTTTATATGTCAAATAAATTTCAAAATATATGTAAACATATATATTTTAAAATGTTCCATCGACCTACTTTTGGGGCCTTCAGGCGATGAGGCGATGTTTGAACACAAATATCTTAACTATCAAAGATTAAAGCCTACATTTTTCAGTAATTTTTCTTCCCATCATATTGAAAATGTTTGAATATTGACTTGTGGAAATATGAAAAAGAAATCCAGCACTCCTGCAAAGTCCATATTTGAGCACACACTAATAAAAAACTTAATATTGGAAAAGACAAGTAAATCAAATTCAAATTCAAATTCAAATTTTATTTGTCACACACACAACCATACACAGTATGACATGAGGTGAAATGCTTGTAGCTGTGCAATGCAATGCCCGACCATTAAATGACAGCGGTTTTTCAGTATTTACAATTTACAGGTTATTACAAAATTTACAGATTTAACTTAGAAATTTACAGTAAAAATGTGCAAATAGCAGAAAGAGATTATAAATTATAGGAAGTGTGCATGAAGAAAAACCAGAGTGCGTGTGGTGATGTGATGTGTGTGAGAGTCCAGTCTTACACCTGGTTCAGGGCCCGAATATCCTGGGGGAAGAAGCTCCTCCTCATTCTCTCTGTTTTGGCCTTAAGGGAGCGGAAGCGCTTCCCAGACCTCAACAGTGAGAAGAGTCCATTGTTGGGATGGGAGAGGTCCATCATAATCTTCCTAGCTTTAGTCTTGCACCGCTTGGTGTAGATGGACAGCAGGTCAGGGAGCTCTGATTGAATGATGATGATGCACCACTCTTTGCAGATCTCGTCTGTCCTGCTTGGTGCTGTTCCCAAACCAGGTGCAGATGTTTGCCGTCAGGACGCTCTCGATGGTGCAGGAGTAAAAGTTCTTGAGCACCTTCAGTGGCAGATGGAAGTCTCTAAGTCTTCTGAGGAAGAAGAGACGCTGACGGGCTTTCTTAAGTAGGGACAATTTCTGAATGATATAGAGCTGAATTTCACAATGCTGCAAAATAAAGCATGTAGAATACTTTTTAACTTTTTAACAAGAAAACTCTATTTTCATTCGATTTTCATCCGGGATCGAGCATGAAGCGAGCATGTTCGAAACAGAAAATGTTGAACAGAAAATGCCCTTAAAATCTGGTCATTTGAGATGTAATGACTCTTACTCCTTATTTACTCTTGGTAAGGTGGCTTAACATGGCTCGTTTTTAAAGAACTACCACTCAACCGTTCAGTTGAAAAACAAAAACCACATAATGGGAACAAAGTCAGCATAGACATAATGCTAAAATTAAGATACAGTTAAGAAGATCCTCCATTAGAAATTTAAAATGACTGTGACGCTGCGATGGAAGCTGACCGCAGACTGAGTGTGGCAGAGGACTCGAGAGGTCACCACAAGAAGCGAGTAGACACACTGGGATCAGAGGACTCGCACAAAGAGACAGAAAGTGGAAGCCGCAGAGTGAATGCAGCCGTGTGTTTAGCAGCGCCACAAGAAAGGATGCTACATCAACTCCAGCTGAGGCCCGAGGGGTTAATGGATAAGGCTACCCAGCAGGGGTCAAGGGTCAGGAGGCCACTCTGCACCAGGGCTAATTGGTCACTGCGACCAGAGTTTACGCCAACTTTTCTACGGAGAAATACATACACATGTATGGAGCTGCTCTGACAGGAGTCTTCCATCAAAAGCTGTGATCAAGAAGGCCTCTGTTGTGCTGCAGCACAGTCATGGAGATCAGCCAGTAACAATCGGCAGCCTTCACCGTACATCGACACCAGAACCACCTACGGTGACAGCTAGGCCGGACTAATGACAAGATAGGTGGCTTTTGATCTGAGTCATTTATTCATCAGCTTTCTTCTGATCATGGATTTGTTTCATTTTATCGCTACCAAACGTCAGAACAGATACAAAATCTTTATTAGCTGTGCTCAAGAAGCCGAGGTTTCAAAACATTTGTTGAAAACAAACTGTGAGTTAAAGAAAATGATTTAGAAAATGACAATAAAACGAAAGAAAGCAGATCATATTTAATTCTGACTTACATTTTGGCTTTTTTGCAATTATACATCTTTCTACTCCATACAGAGTTTCATACTTTGTTAAACAAAGGTGACCTGCGTTATGTTGTAAATTGAACCCATTGTTCCCAAATGACAATGAAAAAATATCATCTGTTCAAGACGATACTTACAGTTTTCAAATTTAATGCGGTCCAATTACTCCGAAGTAGCTGGAAGAAATTAAAAACGTAATCCAAACAAGAGCTCGGGTGTCAGAAGGTTAAAAGTAAATTAGAAAGATGGTTGGTGTTCTGTTACCATCCTTTTACATGTAAGAGGCATACAGAATATAAATAAATGTGTATTATTGCTGCAGCTCTGGGTTTACAGAGATGGCACAAATTCATTGTAACACAAATAACACAACAATGAGTGCAAACATTACAAAAAAATGACAAAAATAAAAATTTTTAACTTTGTACATTCATGCTACAACATTCATAAATTACCAACATTAACATACATTATAATACTTGAGAAATAAGAATAAAACTTGTCAAATTTTACAGAGGAGAAGTCAACTTTGCAGCTGAAGATCTGTTTAAATATGCATCGATGGCTTTTGTCTTTGAATTCTATCAAAAGTACAACTAATCAAATCATACAATGTTTTCAGTTCAGTAAAAAAAAATATGTGCAGAAACAGGTCTTTTAGTGTAATAATACAATAATATACTCTTGGATATTGTCACTGCATACTGCTTTTAATTTGAGTTACAGTAACAGCTGTGTGATATTTTATTAGCCTCTCATATTCTGGGAATGTTAAATCTTCATTTAGTAAACAAAGCTGCTAAAAAAAAAACCAACCTGAGTATCTTAGAAAGTGTATTTAAGTGCAGTGTTACATGTACTCAGTGGCACGGACTATGGCATGGAGGTGAGCAAGTGGTTTCAGTTAATAAAATGAAGCTTCTAAGCTGTTCAGGTGGAAGGATCGATTTACATTTAATAATAATGATCGTTTGTTGTTTTGAACCTCATCCAGCTACAGCCACCTGCTGCAGGAACTCAAGAG